>NC_081405.1:439337197-439951697 GCF_030272615.1 Cryptomeria japonica | reverse complement strand
GCCCACTATGCCCTCAAGTGCTTCTTCTTCCTCTTCAAGGTCAATAGAAACACCTTGAGATTCAGCTATGGCTGATCTCATGGCTAGTTTTGCCCTCTCCCTTTGCAGTTTCTTCTCTTCCCCAGCTGCAAGTAGGGCATTCATTTGTCTTTTTATTTCTTCATTGGTCCCAGGGCATGCTCTAGCATCATGCCTATCTATTTCTGCAAGGTGGTATTTGAGGCGGTTGATGCCTCCATGAAGTATTCTCTCACACTTTATGCATATAATTGACCCAGGATTGGGTCCTTCATAGGCATACCTCCATGCCCCATCTCTAGCACCTCTAGGACGGGTGCCTATAAATCCAGATGGGCATGGATCTAGTGGCCATTGCTCCCTTGCCATGATTAATGCTTACTTAACCTACACATACAAAGTGCAAAAAAAAATTAACATTTTAGTTAAACAATTTAGCACTAAGCAAACTATCTACATTAGTTTAAATAAATTTAGACATCATTCGAAGTTTTTTTTAAAAAAAAGTAGGGTTTGAATTTTTTTTTGAAAACTAGATTCTTCAAAAAAATTGTGAAAATTCAACAAGAATTGTGTTAAATCTTGTGTAAATAACTTAGAAATGATTTAGACTACCTAGGAATCATTTGTAATCAATCTAAATACAACAAAAAATAAACAAATTGTTTTAAAAAAGCATAGAAAAAAAAATTAAAAAACTTACTTGGAATCTGATTTTCCTTTCAAATCCCCTTCAAATCCACTTGGAATCACTCAATAACCACCCTAAATCACCTTCCAAGCCTTCCAAATGAGTTTCCCCCTTCTCAGCCCAAAACATAATTGGAAAACAAAAAACAAATGAATTTTTAAGCCTTTTTCGGCTGTATTGGAAACACGGGCGAGTTTTTGGCAAAAACTCGCCAAAAACTCGGCGAGTTTTTGCCAAAAACTCGGCGAGTTTCCTGGCGAGTAGAAGTCATTACTACTCGCCAGGCCCAAAAACTTGGCGAGTTTTCGGCGAGTATGTCATCTATGGCTACAACTAACTCCCAAATTATTGACATAATTACAAACCCTTTGCATTTATTGAGTTTCATTGGAACATTTTAGTAAATGGTTCATGTTCTCAGAAAACTCCAATACTGTTGCTGGCATACAAATTCAGAAATTATAGCAAACATT
The DNA here is from genome assembly GCF_030272615.1 of Cryptomeria japonica. Lineage (NCBI taxonomy): Eukaryota > Viridiplantae > Streptophyta > Pinopsida > Cupressales > Cupressaceae > Cryptomeria > Cryptomeria japonica. Next base: position 439,950,515 of record NC_081405.1, on the reverse strand, counting down.
TGGCCAGTAGTTGACGCTTAAGCATGTTGCTAAATGGTTCATGTTCTCAGAAATCTTCAATATCGTTACTGGCATACAAATTCAGAAATTATAACGAACATTTGGCCAGTAGTTGACACTTAAGCATGTTGTCTAACATATGGAATGCAACTCACAATTTAAACAATTGAATATCCGGAATGTTGCTACAATAGAAAAAAGAAGCAATGGCTATCAAAACTGAGGTATGGCTGTATAAAAAGCTATACTTACTTCCAATTTGCAATATCTTTCTATAGTGGCGTTTGATCTTCTACATAATTGCTGTTTATTAATATATCAGATTAAACAGAGATAAATAGTGGACAATGTGTCCAAAAGATTCCCAAAATTGATATGGCTTGCTTCTGTAATGAGACAGCTGGAAAAATTGAGAATACTGCTGGTAGTGGTTGAAGGATGAGGTTCTAACCCTGTTCTGATCTCCTCCAAAGATACCTCACCGTGTATGCTCTGGGTAGCTGGTCAACATCAGCAATAAACTCTACCTTGGATGAACAAAAATTTTCATCAACATATTTGATAATATTTGCAAACGAGTGATTTATTTTGATTAAGTCTCAATCTTCAATCTGCAATTGTATGATATTCTAACTCTTCAATGCAAATCTCAATTGTATGATATATTAACTCTTCAACGCAAATCTCATCAAATACCATAACATTCAGCACACTGGCAGCCCAATGCTTTCAGCACACTTTTAAATGGCTAGGAGGGATGAAATACTTTTAAATGGCTAGGAGGGTTTGTCTCTGAAACTATTCTTACCTTTGGGTTTTGTTTTAGGCGTAGAAGATTAACAAAGTTAAATTTTTCATGAAAAGAGGATTTGATATTGAACAACGGTGCCTAATTTCTTGTCCGATTTTTTTTTTTTGTAGTTTACCTTTTTCTCCAATTGACTTGTGAAATTCTCCTTCTAATTCAACTTTATTTTTGGGCCTAAAAATAAGTCAATTTTATGTCTATAACATCCCTTTTTTAAATAATTAAATATGTTGTGTTTTAATTTTTCACTTTTTGACAATTCAAATATTTAACTATTTATTTTCTCTTTTAATTTTGTCTTGCATGACCACCAAGTTTATTGAAAATATTAATATAGTAAAAATACGAACTTTGAGTACACTAATATCTTAAGTGCATATAATATTAGTGTATACGAAAGTTGATGCTATCAAAGTTAATAAACTTCTCTAGTAAGTGTAGAGTGCTCCTAGAATGTTGGATCCATGCACATAAAGTACCATTGTTTTTATCTTAGCTTCAAGAACTCTTTGTCATTGTCAAAATACCTTTTCATAACATTGGTGCTCTCCAAGAAAGTTGAAATTTTCATGGATGTTGGAATGGATCATAGAAAGGGACATTATAAGTCCTGTTCCCAAATTACTTAATGCTGGTTCAATTCACCATTAATTCCAAATGATTGGAACGTTAGAATTCCAAACCCATCTCATCACCATTAATTTCAAATGATTGGAACGGTAGAATTCCAAACCTATCTCATCTACATTATGCATTTTTGGACAAATGTAAACTTGAAACTCCAATTGTATTGTGCCAATGTGATAACCATATAAACTTTGAAACTCCAATTGTATTGTGCCAATGTGATAACCATGTCTTAATGCCAATAGAATTCAGTTCATTCTCTTGTCAAATGATGTCTCCTTTGTTAAAAAGTCCATGAAGATTCCCATCCACAATATTCTTATGAATGCCTTTAAATTTGTTCACCTTTTTAAAAGAACGTGAGCCAAAAGCAATAAGATGTGCATATCTCACCATACCACAAATGCAATCTAAAATGAGTTATGGCAATCGTATGATATTATAATTTCCATACAATTTGGAGCTATGATGGTTGAATTATTCACCTTCCTCAATTGAAACCACTTATCAATATTATTCAATGGTTTAATGTCTTCAAAATTATAATATTGCAATTGTTAAAATGTGAAAACAACTTATAATTTGATCTTATCATAATGGAAGAACTTCCTTGTGAATAGGTTAGTGATTGAAAATGCTTTTGTAAAGGCTGAAAATTATTTCTCAATTGTAACCAATAAGAAAATGCATCTTTCTTTGGAAAAGCTTGCCAAATTGCATTTATGAATGAAAATGTAGTTATTAGGTGGCTATTAGAATGTTTAATTGGACAAAAACTTGCCAATTTGCATTTATGAATGCAAATGTAGTTATTAGGAGGATATTAGAATGTTTAAATAACATTTGGACTCAAATTTTTGATTTATAATTCTCCATGGGACATTCCTTTTGTCAATTATTAACCTCCATCATACTCTATTGGTTATAAAAACTCGATTATAAAAACTCAGCAATTAAATTGATCCACCATGGTTATGCTATGCTACTATGATACAACAAGAAATTTTTCTGCCCACGATGACAAACAGTCATCAAATTTCACCTTATTTTTAAGCTCATTACAAGTGTCGATGTCAAGAGACAAATGTGAATCAACATCAATAAAAGATAAGAAAATTGTTTATGTCCTAATTAGCAAATTGTGACTCTTGAATAGAGGACATCGTGTTATTTTGAAAACACGTTTTAGCAAAGAAAAACTTGGCTCTCATATTTTTATGTGTGAACAACTTTGAGCAAAATGACAAAAGCCTTGCCTTAACCTTTTGTTAGCCTCTATAGTTTCATACCTTAAGCTATAATGAAGATGATCAAAATGCTTCACTTCGATATCCATATCTTGTTATTGTCACATGTATTACTAGAATTAGGAAATGTCTCAACGTTCAAAAAAAGGTGAATTAGCAAAGATAATTCTACATCCATTTGAAAAAATGGGTCATAAACGGATTTGAAATTAGTTCTATTTTCTTATTTAGATTTGTAATGGAGGAAATGGGACTATATAAAATGGAAATTATATTCTTTTGAAAGCCAATTTTTCTTAATGATAAAAGCACAAAGTTGTGTAACACTTTTATAAAGGAAATGGCTAATGTTGATTCAAATTTTTAAATTGCATCATTAGAAAGTGACATATAAGTTTCAAATTTTGTAATGATGTAAAGTAATAAAATGTATATTTTTTAGTGTATTTTATGCTAATATTTTTTTTTTATAAATAGAAAAATGATTTACATATGATTTTTAATAAAATAAACACTAAAATTTAGTTGCTAATAAAAGGTTTAAATGGAGCATCACTCTTTATATAGTAAGTTTTATCCCATTTTTTTTCAATTTTTTGTAACTTTAATGCATGGATATAGTTTTTCACTATTTTTAAATAAATTTGAAAATTTGTGTCTACTTAAAGTCTTTCCATTTGATGTCACCTTTTTAAAAATTGTTTATTGAAAATAGAAAAAAATAATAACATCTTGACATAATTTTTTTTCTTTATTTAAAAAAAAAAATTAATTAATTTTTTTAATAAGATTTTCAACTTTATATTCTAGTGCTAATGACCTTTCAATAAAAATAAAATATAAAAATCAATTAAAATATTAAGAGATATTTTTAGAAAACTCATTTATAGAATTACAAAGGGTATTTATATATTTCAAAATATCATTTCTAAGAGTAGAGTTGTTGAAACATCAATTTTTTAAATTAATTTCTTTTTTGGTAATCAGATCCAAAGTGGTATAAAATGTGCATTTAGTAGACACTTACAATTGGAAAAGTTGTGGTCCATATCTAACTTAGCTAGAATGAGTCTAACTAGACGTTTGACCAAAATTAATTTTTAGTTAAAAATACTTAAATTTAGTCATACTGATAACTTAGCCTAAATTTTGACACAGATTTGTATTTTTACCCTAGTACATACTTCCAGATATCTTCAACTACTTGAACTAATGGAAATATCTAATTATAGATAGTAAAATGAAGTTTCTGATTATATAAATGGAACATGTAGAAGATATGGAGCTTTTGGTCCAAATTTGAGCATCTCAACCAAGGACGATAGTATGGCCAAGGACAATAGTGCAACACACCATAGTCTCTTATGGATCACAAACAAAGAGATGTATATAGAACATGATAACCCAACTCTACACTTTGACTAACCTCCATGCTGTTGAATATCTTTAAGAAACCTACACATGAGAAAAAAAATGTTTGGGGCTATCTAGGGACTTGCTTCAATCAAGTCCTTTTTTCAGTCTTACCACCTCCATAGTAGCTAGATAGATGGATAGATCAAAAAACAAATAGACATTGATAAAATGATTTAATAGGCAAGGGATGCGATAAATTGGAAGATGCTAATACATGATAGAAATATATTACCAAGAAGGTTTGAGAAAGCAAAGAGAATTGTGAAGATTGTTGTGAGAGAAGCTAGACAAAGAGAGCTATAAGAGCCAAAAGAAAACCAAAGAACATCCAAGAGAAATCAAAGAGAACATTCAAGAGAGTTTGTGTGAATGAAAGATGTGTTTAAAAAGAGAGAAAATGAGGGACAAAAAGGGATAATGAGACGTTACAAGTCATTTTGAAAGGTTTCCACCGACTTGGGTAGGTGAAAAGTGGTAAAATGCTCATAAATGACCTTTGAGTATTAAAATACTATGGGTTGGTAGCACAACGCACAAACGTCTATGCTAGGTGCTGGTGCCTAGATAGATCACACTTAAAAATGGTGAGAGACACTAAAATCCAATAGTTAATGCAAAATTGACACAAGGAGGTAGATGTTCAAAATAACCTTAAGCATCCTAAGAGAGAAGCTAATGCAAGGACCAAAATGAACCTACACAAATGCTAAGGGAATGGACACTGTAGTGTGTTGGGTCTCAAATCAACAGATTGGATAGGTTCTAAGGAAATGCCAACTCCTATGATCAAACCCTCCAATTGACTTGGCCAACTTATAGAGTGAACCTATTTGGTTAATGACTCTCTCACTCTAGGTTCTGCAGGACCTAGGCGGGTGTACCTATTCACTAGTTGTTTTCAAGGACTAGTGCTTTTTATAGCAGATTAAGTATCTTCATCTAGCTTCCTCCTATCACAGAATGGCATAAGTTCCTGGAATGGAGATATAGCAGATGAGTTCAAGATTGTTGTTGTGGAAGCTATTTGATCTTTGTGCTTAGAATTTTATATATATATATACACTATTGCCAACTTACTCTATGCTTCTTACTCAATTACTCCTATTGTAAAATAAAATATGATGAATATGGTGATAAATTGTAATTTATAAATGGCCAGTGCCTTCTTTGTTGTCTGGGCTACAGAGTCTTTATATTGCCTTAGGACTTATTGTGTGAATTTGTGAGACAGTTTTTAAACCCACCCCTTTTATGGATCTGTCAGTTATTATTTCTTATGAGATCAATTGAATGCCTATATCATAAGTTGCTTGAATGAATTTAACCCTACCTTTAAGGGACCATCCAAGTAAGCACTGCAAAGAATAATTATAATTCACAAGCAGAACTTTTATTTCAACCTTATAACATACAACATAAATCTCACTCAAAGAATATGAATAACCTTATCTTCTTTAGATAATATCACAAGCAATTGCCAATAATGAATGAAATAATCCACAGCACATATGCAAAGAAAAGATAACTAATTGTATTACGTATTCGTCAAAATCTGTGTAACAGGAAACTTACAAGCTATCACAAATCACTGTATTCTTGCTATCATTGTTATGTTAAGAAATATTACAAGAAATCTTTCTCATAAATATATGAGAACGAATGCTGTTTATGAAAAGACATGTCTTTTCGAAATATTAACTGTCAACTTGAACACTCCTAACAAACTTAAGTAAAAAGAGATTAAGCGTCCCTAAATGATGGATGTAGTCATCTTCTTTAAAAGTCTTAATCTTGATGCTCTGTTTCTTTAATTCTTCTCCCTGTGAAAGGTATTCGAACATCATCTGGTTGACGGTAGGGGCCATGTCTTTGCTTCGATCCAATCTCGTCAGAGCTCGATCCTTGATGCTTATAAGTTCATTCCGCCATTCCTCCATAGACGTTAATTCTCCTTCCTTATAAATCGAGGGCATTCCAATAGGGTTCCCATCATCCAATTCTTGCAGATCTCCTTTTAGCATATCTTTGAATTTAACATGATTCTCCATAAACAAAGTCCCTTCTGTTTTTTCTTCTAGCGTCATCACATCAACACTGTTTATCATTTTATGCAATCGTGCTTTTAACCTTTCATGCTCTCCTAATGCCTTTATGGTTCTAGAGTACACCCTCCAATAATGCTCAACATGTATAAGCATGGTGTTGAATCGGTGTTCAATGATATCATTAACCAATTTATCCATCTTTTGCTGGACATTTTTTACCTGTTTGGTAGCCTTATCCGCTTGATACTTCCAATACAGAACATCAGAAACATCATCCAAGCTCTGTCCCGTGGGATATGAAGCATATTCACTTAAAGGAGCTCCTGTCTCAAGTTGTAATATCTTTGCTTGTAGCTTTTGATTCTCCTCTTTAGATCTTTCATACAAGCCCTTATATGTAATGTTCTCCCTGACCAAAAACTCTGTCTGATCCAAATTTAATTTGGCTACATCCAGGTTCAATTTTGCAGTGACCCTAGGGTCAGTCTTTCCTACCTGATGGACCATAAGGTGTCCAAAGGTTTCTTCAACATCCACAATAATTGGCCTTTTTCCTCTCGGATATAATGCCCATTGTAGGAGAGCCTTTTGATCAGGATCTTACCCCGAGCCCATGAACAATTTATCTATCTCTTGAGGCAATACCTGTTGGTTAGTGTCTTGCTTCTTCAAGAATCCATCAAACAGAAGTGCTGAATTTATATCCCAACCTGAAAATATGATAACTCCAGCCTCCTTTAATATTTTCCTCCCTTTCTCTGGGGTCATATCTTTCATGAGGGTATCTATCTCATCTTGTAGCCTTCTCATCTGTTCTTCCAGCCATACTTCGTTTCACATGAGCCCCTTTGTACTGGTATAGGAATGAAAGGAATTCTCTAGAAGAAGCGAATCCGTCATCCGCAACAAAATCTTCATGCTCTGTCATCCTTATGTCAACTACATCCCTAATATTAAAATCACCAGTTTCCACATCTACCTCTGCTTCAAAACCAGGTGGATAATCTTCTCTAGGGGAGTCAGCAGGGATGCTACTAGCAGTTGATTTTGGAGACATGTGAGCCAATGGTTTACTATCTTTTTCAGTGTTGACAAAATGGAGGAACTGTGGGGGTACTCTATGCATAATCTCTACCTCATGCTGAAGTAGTTTTTTGCCTATCTCCAAAGGATCTTGGAGGCTTCCAAGTAGGTCTCCATCCGCCATCCCCCTTGCTCTTTTCCACTTGAAGGCTTCCCAAGTCATCTTGCTTCTTTCTCTCAAAACCTTGGCATCTTCCCTTTCAAGGTTCTTGATTAAATCATCTAGCATTTGAGCCACATGTATTCCAGCTTTTAGTTTCTGTGATGCCCTTGCAGCTCTTATATATCCCTCAGGATCAAAGTTCTCTCTAGGATCACCCAGAGTCATGCCATAATAATCTAATTTATTTTGAAGTAAATGATAACTTTTGGAACTTTTAACAATAAAATCAGAAAACACCAGTAATCCTAGCACAATGGATTGTTTACCAAAATCTGTAAGATGTTTGGCACTGACAGCAGATAATTGTCTTACAATCTCTAGGCTAGCCACCCTGTTTGGCACTGTAATTGGAAGCATGTATGGATTTCCTTCATACCCGAATACCCTGATTTCTGTATGATTAAGGTGGCAATACCAGTCACCCCAGTTGTGATCAATCTGAGACTCTGGAGAGAAGTCTTTTGGCCTGAGGAATCTTTTAATTTCAGGAGACAGAGTATAATCTCTATGTTGTCCAAAGGCCGCACTAAGAGGTTTCACAAAATATTCCTGAAAGTACCAATATTGGTTATTTATGAATCTTTGATCCCATGCAGAAACCCACAACTGAACTGGTTTCTTCAAACCATTCTTATCATAAGCTCTGATGCTGAAATCGTCTGACCAGAAATTGATTTCTTGTCCACAATAAAGAATGATGTGCATTAAAAAGGAATACAACGAGAAATGAACATTTACAAGGTCTCCTTTCAACTTTTCCAACCCATGATTTAGGGCTTCTGCAACATAAGTGGCATAGTCAAATGACCTAGGGTCTTTTGATTGTAGATCAGCACATAGAACCATAAGCCCAATATCCATGAGAGGATGAGCCTCTAAGCCTAATACTTGGGTTGCAGCATAGTATGTATACTTAAAATACGGATGAAATTGGTTGACATCAAATGGCACCTTGTCATCTTTACTGAATGGAACAAAGGAGCCTCCTACTTTTGGCCGGTGAATGGGTAATCTCCATGTCCTGTAGATGTCCTCCAAGTTAAAGAATTCTCGCGATAGTTTCTGTATATCAATTTTCTCTTCTACTTCCCAGTCTAGATCAAATACCATATCAATAGTCTGTTTGTTAATCACCACCATGGGATTCCCTTGGTAGTCGCATATGGTTTTGGTTTTTGGATCATAGCAATCTACCAGAGCTTTCATTAATTCAACATCCACAAATACATTCGGAACTACCAATTTCCCTAAGTTTTTCTTCCACAGGTTACTTACGGGCTCAGGAGCATCCCTTCTTTTGTAACCAAATAGGAACAACTCATGTCCTCTGATTTCAGTCCATATGTCTCCTAGATGTTCAAATCTATCTTCCAACCCTTCTTCTTCACTCTTGATCTTTTTGGACCTCACACTGGATGTCGGGCACTGGTCTAGCAAATCCTGAGTTAAAGCTCTACCCTCCTTTTTCTGTCGTTTGGGCTTCTCTTCAGGATTCAATTCCTTTCCTTTTCTACTCTTTTTAGAAGAAGAAGAAGGTTCCATAATTTCAATTAATGCAAGAAATCACACTTACTTGGAGAATTGTTGAGCTCTTCTGATCGTCGTTTACGGATTTCAGCAATCTGCTTGCAACTTTCTGTCTTTTGGCAACAATCTGGTTCTTATAAAAATTCAATCAATTCAGCTGTAATTGTATGGGCAACTTGTGCAATAGTTAATGTCTTTGCGTTCATAACGGTTATTCAAATGTTTAAACTTAACTGCAGATGTGACATCTTGCACTTGAGCTTTTAATTCCTTCGCGGGAAGTACTTTTCAACCGAAATGATCATGAATCGAGTTTTCGATGAAACCCTTGTCTTCGGCTGAATACTTTGATCTTTCATCGAAAGTTCATTTCCCTCAATATCACCTTATCGATGAATAGCCCTTGTCGAAAAACCATCTTCTAGTCTCTTCGAAATCATTCTTTCTTCGATGAAATTTCTTTCGATGAGTCATCGGTGAGTTTCATCGAAATCATATTTCGATGAGTTCTGTTCTTCGGTGAAAGTTCATGCAAGCCCTCCGAAAGCCTTTTTTCTTCGATGTCCTTTTTATTGATGAAACCCCTCTGTTTTTATTCGATATAATGTTATCGATGAGATTTGCTTTTCGATGAATGTTTTTTAAGTCTCTTCGGCAGTTGTATTTCCTCGACTTCACCTTTTGCTTTTTGCTTTTCACTTTCGGATGAAACTGGAATATCGATGAGCGGCTTCTTTTATTTACCGAAAGAGATATTCTGCCGAAGACATCTTTATTGTTTTATACTTTATGCCTTATTTTGATGAAACTATCCTTTCGGTGAAACTCTTTCTGAGATGCTCGATATGATATTTTGGCCGATGACCCTTTAGCACTCACGCCTTTGGGAAGACTTCTTGATTTTCAAATATGTTGTTCAACATAGTGGATACAAAATTGTAGGTGAAATTGTAAAGCTACCTAGTTTTCAACAAGAGAAAACCAATCTTGTTGTCTCAACTTTGTACTTTGATTTCAAGAAAATGTTCTAAAATTAATTTTTTTCTTGAAACCAATCAAGCTCATTTGTCACACACTTGATTTTATTAGTTTTTATTCCTTCTCCCTGTTGGTGTGAATAAGGTTTTGTACCTAGCTAGTTCCTAATTGAGGACTTATTCACATGACTTAAGTTTACTTAGGTTCTATGTGTTGTTTCTAGAATTCTTATTTGTCTAGATGCGATACATCATATCTTATCTTTATGTCTTTAATTAATTCTAGTTACATCATTTTAATTGATTTAAGTAGTTGACTCATAAAGGATTAAGACAAATGTCAATATCCCGTTTAATCCTACCTCTCACCTTTCCTTTAGAAGCAAGCCCTCTCACTGTATATTTCATATTCAATTAATCAATCTTGCATAATGAAGCAAGATATTCTTTCCATTTTTCTCTTGTGGAAGTTATTTTGGTTTTGCAGGGATTTTGGGGGTGTTTAGGAGTCACCAATTAACTCCTACACTCTAGCTCCTTAAAATGTTTTGTAGTAGCAAGTTGATCATTTGCCTTCAATAGTGGAATTTGGGTAAATTTTCTAATAATTGTTTTTGTTGATTTAAGCTCAAAGGTGATCTCATTATCCTTCATCTTCGTTTCTTTAGGTGCAGTTAATGCCTCACCTACAAATTTAATGGCTACTTTTGAGTTGGCCTAATGGTGGAGAACTTGTACTCTTGATAGAGAGGTCACAAGTTCAAATCTTGAAGGGTGTAGGATATGTACACCTTGTTTCTAGTACAGTTAGGTGCCTCATGTATGGAGTACAGGGTAGTCCCATATTTCATCTATAGAATACAAAACTTATTACCTAGTATTGTGGACTATAAAAGGATCCATTTCCATTTCTATGTCCATATATTTGATAGTATACATACATGTTGATTTTATTTTTATCATTGCATTCTTAATTGTTTATGAATATGCAAAGTGACAATTTGTTCAAGTTGTTTCCTTTCAATTTTTTGTACTAATATTTTGATGAGCCTTTTTGTGTTGTCCAATTTTGTTAAGGCTTGTACTTTATTCTTTTCAGTTGTCAACAATTTTTTCTTCCACTCACCTTCATGACATACAAAGTCATGCAATTATATTGAATTTTTTATTAGAATCAATGCAAAAATCAGCATTCTTTTCTATGACATAGCTTTTGATAGTCTTTCTGAAAGTCACTCAGATGGATTTCTTTTTGCCCCAACTCACTTTTTTAATTATCTTCACATAACTGATCTTAGTATTTATCAAAGGTTGGTGTTTTGAAATTATCCAACAAGTTCAAACCCATAATTAGTATATCTTCCAATAAAGTCATTTTGGAACTACATTATCACAAATTATTTCTTATCCTCATTTGTCAAATAAGGTTTCAATGTTTTTCATTGAAAAACAACAATTTTAACCAAAACATGCACAATTGATAAAAAATCTTAGTCATCTGTAAGCATATTAGCCAATAAGATTGATAAAAGTGGTTGAGGTACATCATCTATTTTGTTTACAATCAAAGACATAATGGTTTGCTATTACAATATTTTCAGCACAATATTATTTGGTAGTAGCAAAGAAATAGTGAAACATTTTGAAAATTAGGTCATATAATTCAAGATCAAGCATCACCACACATGATCTAACCTTTGTAATAGTTTTTCGAATTTTTTCTCTTGCAACAAAACGAGGGTTTCTATTATCACCCAAAATTTGGAATTTTTTAGAATTGACTCAAATACCTTTTTTCACAATATCGTCATTTTATGGAGTTTTAGGTGACATTATATTTGTATTTTTATTAATGCAAAAACTAATTGTAAGTCTCACATCTTTACATGAGTGTCTCAAATCTCTGCTTCATAAAAATACTCAATGATGGAATCACAACAAATTGCATCCTCACAGAGTCTCATTGATCTACTATAAATAAACAACCCCCCACTTCTTCCAAAAAGTAGAGTAGATAATCTTTGATTGGGGTGGGTGCTCAAGATTTTTGCTTGTCTCATACAACTTGTTTTCCAAATCTTCTTCATTTTGTTGGAGTTGATCTCTCAACCCCATAGCTCTTGAAGATCACTTGCAACCAAATACTTGTCACAAAACGAGAGAAGACCAAAATGTATGGATGCCAAAAAATGAATGCTCTAGAAAGATGAATCATGTTGATTATTTAATAATTAAATTAACAATAATATTACAATGTGTCTTTATGAAGGAACAAAGAGGTAAAAAGGAAAAACCTAAGAATAAGAAAAACACTCTTAAGTTTAGCTTAATTAAAATAAAGTAAGAGAAAACCTTATTACTCTTAACACCCCCTCTTAAGAACAATTGAGGGAGCAACTAAAACACTATATGCAAATGTATGAAATGCAAAGAATGGGTCCTGACAACAAAAGGCCTGGTGAGGTACCCATGCACAAATTAAAAAATCTCTCATAATGGAGAAAAGGAGAAAACCATATCAGAAAAATCTCCTCTCCAAAAGAGAAAAATAAAGAATGAAGGACTAAGAATCCTTTAATTCAATGTCCCAAAAAGAATAAGAACATGAAGAACCACCTCTGAAACACAAAGAAAGTGTAGACAACTATCAAGAAAATATACTATAGTATTGAATGAAGAACACCATCTAAAACTAGGACGATGATCAGGATCAACAAGACAAGAAGCTACATGAGTGCCCCCAACAATTCTACTTGAACAATGATCAAATGGAAAACAAAGGCAAACATCTATTATTCAAAGATACAGATGGTACACGAAGTGGCATGAGTGACCCCAACATCACCATTCAACCATACAAGAGCAGGCTACAAATTGAAAATATAGGTGCCAATAGTTGGAAAAACTAATTAATCAAGGATAGGCGTACTCAACAAGATTGGAATGCAAGAGTGTCTATATGGTAAACACTCCATATCACCAAAATGCATGGGTAACCAAATGTGGCGTCTGCCTAGTACATAGGAACAAATATTGGATACATAGTGTAAGTAGGAAATCAAGAATAAACATGAAATCCTAAATTAGGTAGCCACAAAACCTAACAAGCAATGAAATTGATCCTAATACATTCAGTAAAGGAAATGAAAGTGAGATTAAAAAACTGATGCATGAGCATCCCTAGTTCTCAACAATCTTGCATCAACCAAAACCATCTTCTTTTAGTTTGTTCTTGTTTTTCAGTTTCAACATTTCATTCTGAGTTTCTGGCCATTTTCTCACCGGATCTTGCGAAGCTGAATTTTGATTCTGGGCATGTTCATTTGCCTTATCCTAAGTCTGTGGGATCTTTGGATCTTTTATCAACAAGTTATCGCTTGTGGAATTCGAGACAGTTTTTTGGCTTAGAACACCTGAACCGATTGGACCTATTTTACTATTGGCGAATCTTGTGGATCATTTCCATAGCTTGTAGAGCTTCAATTCATTGTTTCCATTGTTCCTTGGCTTGTGGCCAACCTTCCTTTAGGTTCACACTTCATCATATGAATTTTCCGGATGGATCTCTTTGGGGGAGGCTAGACTTGTTGTTTATACATTTCATCTCGCTCATTGGAGATTATTTCATCAATGCAATTAAGCATTTAGAATCAAGTTTTGAGAAGATAGGAAATAGATCTCTAGGTTAAGAGGTTTAGAGTTGACTTGCAATCTTGCTTGAGATGAATGTTTTTGATTACGTGAAAAACAGGTTTTGAAGGGACCAAAAACCCTTTACAAATCAATCAAGGGATAGAACTTGACCGCTCAATAAAGAGGAGAGAGCCACTACCCAAAAAACAGAGTCTGCCCCTAAAGACAACAAGCAACCCAACCAAAGATAGGGCCAGAAAAACCAGCCCAAACAACCAATTAAAAGGGCCTTGAAGATTTACAACTAGCCTTGTCAGAACTGTAAAGCGGAAAATCGCGATCGAACCCTAGTTGCTCTCCCCTCTTCCAACTCCGAGGAGAGAGAAGGGAGGTTCGCTAGGGTTGATGGTTTTCACTTAGGGGAGAGACTTTACATTCAAAAGAGGGGTTGAAACCCACAAGATCCAATCCCACACAATGCAAGATTGGATGCTAAATGCGTTTCAAGGGTTAAGACAACAAGGCTACCCTCTTTTGTAAAGAATGTGCATAGGAGAATCAGGCTAGGAATGCATAGAAAGTGACAAAGATTCGCTTTATAAACTGAGATAGGGATATAGGATGAAGCTGCGGACCTGGAATTAGCAGTAAAATGTCGATACGGCGCTGTCCTGCAAATTTGAGCAAAAGTTGTCGGGACGATGGCGCCCGAGCGCCACGGTCCTCCGAAAAATCCGCGAAACGAAGGGGGATCTATTCGTCTTTGCACAAGGATTCCAGATCTTCAATTTCAGCCGCGTACCTGCAACCTACACACAGAAAAGCGAAGACGATTGGGGGGTTAGGGATTAGGGGTTTGCCATTAGGTCAAACCCCGGTTTTGGAATTAACCAAGAAATGAGCAAGTGCTGTAAATGTAAATGACTGTAAAACAAGTACTAATACCTTGTTCTAAGGATGTTTGTATCCTTATGTGCGAAGGTATAGATGTTGTATGTTGTTGTAGTATGTTGTATGTAGTATGTAGTAAGTGATCTCCTCTTCAATGGTTGAATCCTTGTCTTGAATGCAACACTTAGCCTTGAATGGAGACTTGGAATGAATGCTTGAATGTTTGAATGCTTGAATGCTTGAGTATAGTTTCCACACTTTGTACACATATCCTCTTCATGCCAAATGAGAGAGAAAAATGTAGTTTATATACTTGTCAATTAGGGTTAAAAGACTGATTTTCCCGACCTTAGGCCGACCAGGGAATGTAATTTCCAATTTGCAAACAAAAAGACCCGAAGTCCAAAAGAGACCGGGCCCAAAATAGGACCCAGGGACCAGGGCACTGGGCGCTCTGGTCCCACCTCCCGGGACAGCAGGGTGCAAAGGAGGTTTAGGCCAGGGTGCAAGAAAATGCAGTTTTTGGTGTCATGAGCAAGTTTCGGGGTCTCCATTCAGGTTGCGTGTTGCATCGCCATCGTGAAGACCGAAATGCAGTCGAAATTGCAAGTGTCGCAATTTTAGGACGCTACATTTAGCCCCCACTTTAGCGGGAGTATGTATGCTCATACTTCCGGTAAAGTACAAGGACACAATATTGAAAGACTTTCACCACGTCAAGGAGGCAAGACACACCAAGCCCCCAGTGGACTAAGGATCTTACGACTTCGATTGACAAAGTAAAAGGGAAGATCATGAGGGAGAACCATGACTGTCAGTAGTAAGGTTCCCTCACTATGAGTCATGCAAGAAAGATATCAAAAATTTCAAGGCAAGGCTAAATTTGCCAAGAAATTTTCAAGTATCTTGAAAAGATATGAACGGGATGTATGCCCCCCTGCGTTAAAGCGATCGCACACGCCTCACCGGGGGTGATTGCTTTAAGGTAGTGATACATATAGGAAATGAGAAAGGAAAGGAGCACGTTATCGCAAGGATTTAGCCCCCAAGTGTGAGATAAACCCAAGGATAATAGACACAAAAAACACAAAGCATGAGGTGGCTTCGCTTTCCTCGGGGTCAGTATGCTGTATGATAATTCATGTATATATATCATATGTATGTATGCATAATTGTTCTTCATTCCCCAATCAAGGAAGGTCACCTAGAAGAAGGGAACACATGTGTCTTTTGAGTCAACATGAGAGAGATCGAGAGATCTCAATGCTTTGCATCGTCCTCAAGTAGACAACACTAAGGACAACAAATAGAAGAATGAGAATAACATATAGAAGAAGTAATACAAGAGAGGAGGAGAGAATCTGCTATGCTAATGTAACTAGTGTAGCATGTCATCTACCCCCCGATCTTGCTGATCAATGTTTCGGGAAGGCAGGGAACACGCTAGAGGAGGAACATCCAACACAGCAGATGGAGCTATCACAAGATCCAAACAAGGGCTATGTTCATGTTCCAAGCCACGTTGTTCTTGTCTAGGAGCTAGGATAAGTGCTTTAGAAAATTCATTAGATAAATGGTTATCAATATCAACAAGTTCATATTCACTATCAGAAGCAAGAGAAGTAACATTTTCATCATGAATAACATTTTCATCTATATCATCATCAAGATTTATAAAAATAGGATCTTTAACTCGCATAGGATCAAGACCATCATGCATCTTATGTTTTGGAGATTTTGGAGAAAATGGAATAATGCTTGTTGAAGGTGTTTTTGGAGATTGCAAAGTTTGAGAAGCAGCTGCTTGAGCTCTAAGACGACGCTTTCGTCGGCATTCATGTGCAGAACGATTTCGTCTAGTCCTAGTAGGAAGTGAAGAAGATTGAGGAGGAGGAATGTTCTCATCCTTATCACTTGGGTGTTTAGGTTGTGGTCTCTTAGGCTGGATAATAGGAGAAGAAGAAGGTCTCTTCTCTCTATAAAAAGAAGGAGGAGGGATTGCTCCATACAAAGGAGGAATATTTGGTTTAGGAAGGAGACCAAGTCCATCATGACGAGGAGGGATAGGTCTACTTTTAGGAAGGTTATTAGATATAGACATAGTCACATCCATGGGAACGGGTTGGGAATCTTCTTGAGGAAAGACATTAGTTTTATCTTTCAAAGGAAGAACTTCCTTCTCAATAATGATAGGAATATCAAGTTTAGGTGTTCTAGGTTCACTTAGAGATAGGATCATATCTGTTTTCCACTTTTGATAAGATTTGAAAAGATGATCACTTCGCGGAGGAAGAGATTGGAATTGTTTAGGCCAAAAGTAATCAATAGGAACGCTAGAAGTTCTTTCAGCTGGTTTAAAGAGACTATGATTGACAGTAACAACTTCACCATTATGGGGAAATTTCAAACACTTATGTATAGGAGAAGCAATAGCTTTCATGGAAGATAGCCAAGGATAGCCAAGCTTCACACGAAATTGTTCGGAAGATGGAATAATAGCAAAGTTCACATCAAGGGATTTGTTATGGACCTCAATAGGCAATGTAATAGAACCAATTGCAGGAGAAGAAAATGCATCAAATAGTTTCACAATCACATCTATTTTGTCATATATCACTTGATTCAATTGCAAAGTAAAAAGAAATTCTTCAGTAATAACATTAACCATGCACGAAGGATCAATAAGCACACCACGACAAGGTGTATTCTTGACTTTTGCAACTATGTATAAAGGACCATCAGGTGCCCTAATGGTTTCACTGGAATCAAATGTGATGGAAGGTTCTTTAGGGTTTTCTTGCTTCTCTACAAAGTTAATCACATTCGGAGCCATAGACACAAGACCAGCAGATGAGAGAGAGGAATCATTAGCCTCAATCGCATTAGAGGTATGAGAAGGTAATGGATCAGTAAAAATCTGAAGATTTTGGTTAGGAGGAGCTACAGATGTGTTGCCTTTATCATTCACTCCAAAAACAGAAATAGTATTATTATCAATCAAATCTTGAATTTTACCCTTTAAAGAAAAACATTTTTCAGTATCATGCCCAGGCTGACGATGAAATTGACAAAAAGCTTTGTTATCAAAATAAGGTGAAGTAATCTTTGCAGGATCAATTTGTCTTATAGGAGGAAGAGTAAGCACATTTTGTTCCAATAACTTATTCATAATACTATGCAATGATTCATTCAAAGGAGTATACTTTCTTTCTTTCTTGAAAAATTTAGAAATAGGAGGCACACCTGATGCTGCATTCACATTGTTGTTGATGATGTTTTCATTGAATTTGATGGAATCTCTGTTCGGTTTAAACTTCCCAAATGGTTGTTGACTGCTATCACCCTTATCACTCAGAGCCATAGGATGTGATTGTTCCATTTGACTCACAGTCAGTTGATAATTGTGAAGAGTTGCACACAACTGTTGGAAAGAAGTAAACTCAGAAAACAAAAGTTTGTCTCGAATATCTTTTTGTAAATTAGAAATAAAGATTCTTTGAATATCATTGTCAGGCACTGGAAAAGAAATTTGAGCATACAAATGCTTATATCTACCAATGAAATCAGTCACTTTTTCTTTAACACCTTGTTTACAATGCATTAAATCAATCAAAGTAACTTTAGGACTTATATTGTTTTGAAATTGTTGAATGAAAGCATTTGCAAGTTGTTCGAAAGAAGTAATAGAATAAGAAGGCAACGAGCAATACCATTGTAGGGCTTTGTCTCTTAATGTTCTAGTGAACAGTTTTGCAAGCAACCTTTGGTCATAAGCAAAATCAGTACATATTGTTTGAAAAGTCTTAACATGTGTTAGAGGATCTCCTTTACCATTATAAAGCTCCAAATGCGGGATTTCAACATGTTTAGGAGGGATAGCTCGAACAATGTCAAGAGAAAGTGGGCTCACAACATCAAGTGTGGGCACACTAAACTTAGATTGATTCATAGAGGCAATTTGTTGCTGTAAAGAAGAGACAGTTTGTGCAAGATTGTTAATGGTCGCTTCAGTCGAAGAATTCATATTAGATGTGTTAGATTGAGATGGAGGTGTTATGTTATTGAAAGAAGGTAGAGAGTAAGGTGGTGGGACTCTATGATAATTAGTCATAGGAGATGATTGGACAGGAGGAACACTACAAGGAAGAATAGAATGGTTAAATGAATTGCCCCCTTGCGTCATGTTCATTTGTGAAGATGTAATAGGAACACTCATTGAAGGAATGTATGAAGAAGTTGGATTGAATGAAGGAATAGGGTTAATTGAAGAAGAGGGATTGCCCCCATGACTAGTGATCACAGGGGGAATGTCTTGTATAGAAGTAGCCATTATATTTGATGTAAAGGTAGGTATGCTAGCAATAGAAGTTGTCAAAGGAATAGAATGATTGACTTGTGTAGGAGGTTGTGTATAACCTAAAGATTCGGCACAACTCTTCATAGGCATCACATTCGAATCCACAATGTGTGCAATACCACACAAAATATCAATTCCATTCTTATCACTTTGAAGCATACGTTTTAGACCCTCAATTAAAGGAAGAGCTTGACTGTCGGGGTATTCTTGAGACATCCATTGTTGAAAATCGTCAAATTGGTTATCCAATTTCGAAAGTTGTTCTTCAGAAACCTCATGGAGAGCTTCTTCATCATTAGGAGGATTAGAGGAATTACCCATGTCCTCGTTAAAAAGGCTATTCAAATTAGGTTCCATCTCCTCGGTAATTACACCTCAGAAAGACTTAATTCTACGGCTTCGTCTAACGGGAATAGTGTAAGTAGGGCTTATTGTTGTAAAACTCATGCACTAGAAAGAGAGAGAAGATTTTGAATTTAGAGGTAGCAATTTTCAGTAAAATCAACCAATCTTCTGGATTTAAGCTGTTAAATGCAATCACGACAGTCTCCTGAAATTTCGGAAAAAATGTCCGGGACCGTGGCGCTCGGAGTGCAACACGGTCCTTGTGACTTTTTTCGAAATTTGCAGGGATGAAAGGTATGATGATTTTAAAGCCAATTTGAAAAAATTGAGTGATTTTACGATCTGTAGATAGGCCAAATTAAAGTTGCAAATTCAAAATTGAACCCTATCAAGATTGTCGAAAAATGCAAAATTTGAATTTTGAAAAAGAGAGGGAAACTGAAATTTTGAATTTTATGATTTTAGAGGGAATGTTAAGAGCAATGCAAATTTTGAAATTTAAAAATTGACTCAATTTCACGCAAAATTCAATTTTGAAAGCGGGAATTAAAGTTGTTGTAATTAAGCACTTAATTTCAAAAGTCACAAATTGTAAGAATTTGAATAAAGCACTGAAATTTCGAATGAATGCAAACGCACTTTTCAGATTTAGGATAGTAAGAACACAATTTTGACACAAAATTTCAATTTCGATGATTTTTGAATGTTTAGAAGCCTTAATCCAAGCAATCACAAGACCAACTTTGACTGTAATTTTGAAAGTGTTAGATTTGACAAAATCAGCCAAAATTCTGGATTTTAGCAGGAAAATACAGTAAGATTTCGCTCCCGAAATTTCGAAAAAAATGTCGGGGACGATGGCGCTCGGAGTGCACACGGTCTTCGCAACTTTTTTCCAAATTTTCAGGGATGAAAGATATTGTGATTTTATTGCGGAATCCAAAGTTACAGCTGATTTGGAGATGTTTTGATCAGTGAAATTGTCGGACAAAGGTTGAATCAAGAGGGTTTCAAAAATTAGGGTTTTGACACTTAACCACTTAATTTTCAAAATTAAAGCACAAATATGAATTGATAATTTGTAATAGAAGGGTAGATCTAAAACAAGCATTAACATTTAGACATTTCACAAGCTTAATTACTAAAAAGAAAATTTAGGGTTTTTATGCAATTAACCTCTAAAATTTTGCAAAAGATCAAACATGGAAATGTAATCAAGGAATCCAATTTTCAGATCTAACTATGAATAATCAGAAAGGATGTTCACGTCGGGTTCACCAAAATGTAAAGCGGAAAATCGCGATCGAACCCTAGTTGCTCTCCCCTCTTCCAACTCCGAGGAGAGAGAGGGGAGGTTTGCTAGGGTTGATGGTTTTCACTTAGGGGAGAGACTTTACATTCAAAAGAGGGGTTGAAACCCACAAGATCCAATCCCACACAATGCAAGATTGGATGCTAAATGCGTTTCAAGGGTTAAGACAACAAGGCTACCCTCTTTTGTAAAGAATGTGCATAGGAGAATCAGGCTAGGAATGCATAGAAAGTGACAAAGATTCGCTTTATAAACTGAGATAGGGATATAGGATGAAGATGCGGACCTGGAATTAGCAGTAAAATGTCGATACGGCACTGTCCTGCAAATTTGAGCAAAAGTTGTCGGGACGATGGCGCTCGAGCGCCACGGTCCTCCGAAAAATCCGCGAAACGAAGGGGGATCTGTTCGTCTCTGCACAAGGATTCTAGATCTTCAATTTTAGCCGCGTACCTGCAACCTACACACAGAAAAGCGAAGACGATTGGGGGGTTAGGGATTAAGGGTTTTCCATTAGGTCAAACCCTGGTTTTGGAATTAACCAAGAAATGAGCAAGTGCTGTAAATGTAAATGACTGTAAAACAAGTACTAATATCTTGTTCTAAGGATGTTTGTATCCTTATGTGCGAAGGTATAGATGTTGTATGTTGTTGTAGTATGTTGTATGTAGTATGTAGTAAGTGATCTCCTCTTCAATGGTTGAATCCTTGTCTTGAATGCAACACTTAGCCTTGAATGGAGACTTGGAATGAATGCTTGAATGTTTGAATGCTTGAATGCTTGAGTATAGTTTCCACGCTTTGTACACATATCCTCTTCATGCCAAATGAGAGAGAAAAATGTAGTTTATATACTTGTCAATTAGGGTTAAAAGACTGATTTTCCCGACCTTAGGCCGACCAGGGAATGTAATTTCCAATTTGCAAACAAAAAGACCCGAAGTCCAAAAGAGACTGGGCCCAAAATAGGACCCAGGGACCAGGGCGCGCTGGGCGCCCTGGTCCTGGGGACTAGGGCGCTGGGTGCCCTAGTCCTGAAGGACCAGGGCGCTGGGCGCTCTGGTCCCACCTCCCGGGACAGCAGGGTGCAAAGGAGGTTCAGGCCAGGGTGCAAGAAAATGCAGTTTTTGGTGTCATGAGCAAGTTTCAGGGTCTCCATTCAGGTTGCGTGTTGCGTCGCCATCGTGAAGACCGAAATGCAGTCGAAATTGCAAGTGTCGCAATTTTAGGATGCTACAGGAACGAAGAGTCATATCAAAAGAAGGCTTGGACTTTTTTGAATGCTTCCCCTTTACAATAATCCATCATTCTTCAACTTTACTTGCCGCATCAGACCAATCTGAAGGGTCCAACACCGATCTATCAGGATTGGAAGAAAGATCGTTAGTAGAGGGAGCAATCATTGTGTCAACACATAGTGAATCAACCAAAGGGGTAAGAGATAGAAAACCATTTTTCAACAGAAGAGACAACAACATCCTATATCACAACATCTGGGGCAATAGTTGTGTCAACACATGGTGAAGTAGCCATAGGGGTAAGAGACAACAAACCATTTTCAACAGAAGAGACAACATCCTGTATCACAACATCTTTACTCACAAAAACATCCTTAGTGGCATCCGAAGAATCTATCTTCGCCATTAAAGAAACCAAACCAACCATAGTAGATTGCTTGAGCTGAATTTTGCATAACACGCATGTTTTGTATTCAGATTTGTAAGCCGAATCTTGGAGCCTGCATGTTGCCGAAAGTTTGTAACTAATATTCATGATTTAATAAAGTTTGTTTCTGCATTTCCTCCATCACTTTGACTTGTTTCTATTGTGTAACTCTTGCTGCATGGTCCAAACTATTCTCTTTGAGGACCCTCTTGTCGTGACTGCACCAAGTGGTATTAGAGCGAGATTTCATTCCGGAGATTGTGTTGTCCTATAAGATTTTGTTGTAGGGTGGTGGATTGTGGATCCAACCTACAACTGCAAAGGACTTGCATGAAGATGGCGTGAAGAAGAAATGGTGGAGTGCGTGGAAATGCAAACCCTTAGTGATGGAAATGTTGAGAGGAATTGCAGCCCAATTGAAAGCTATTGAAACGACCCAAAGAGGAGGTCAACATGTTGAAGATGTGAGCGAAGAGGAATAAGAAATGGTAACTGGAGAACAAGGAGCAAATCCATCGGCGAATGACCCAGATGAAGAAAGGTTTATAAGAGCATTGTCTAGAGAGAATACCAAACCGCATTTTATCCCATTGGATTATGATGGCAAGTTGGATTCAGATGAATTGCTAGATTGGATCACAAAGATGGAAAAGTATTTTGATTTTGGAGGCACCACGAAAGATAGGAAGGTGAGATACACTTGCACTAAGTTGAAAGGTCATGCATCTCTTTGGTGTGAACATTTGTAGGTTGATAGATAGAGTAGAGGTAAAGAGAAGATCAAATCTTGGGAGTGAATGGTTAGCAAGTTAAAATCAAAGTTTATGCCTGCTGATTATCAAGTGAACCTGTTCCGGAAGTTGTAGAACCTGAAGCAGAAGGAATCTAGCATGAAGGACTATACCAAAACATTTTACAAGTTAAATATAAGATTCAGACATGTTGATGATGAGATTGAACAAGTTGCTTGATATTTGAATGGGTTGTGGATGTCTATACAAGATGAACTTAGTTTAATCAAGTTGCAGATGTGTGTGTGTGTGAAAAGTGGATTTGTATCTGTATTCATATCTGTATTTGTATCTGAATACACAACACTTCAATTAAGTCATTAGATGCATGGTTAGTGAATCAATAATCAATATTGAACAATAAACCATTACAAAGCGACCTATTGCCTTCTAGTAGATGTGGGTTTAGTTTTACTCTCAGATTTCCATATGCAATACTAGTGACTAGATGACACCTAAATGAAGGATTTAATTTATATAAGTATGAAATTGAGCTAAAGGGATGCAAGATTAATCTAACATGATTTAAGAAATATGAATGAACATTAAGCTAGATAATCTAACAAATATGCAACAACTAATATGTAATAGCTCAATGCACAAATCTCAATAATCCTAGAGCAAAAACAACATAATAACAATAATCTCCAGGTTCTTGTTTATGAGAGATGAGGGCTTGAATTTATAGAAAATCCAGAGAGAGACTAACGGTCAAGATCGATCAACGATGAGCGTCAGAGATTATCCAAGAGGAAGCACAATCCAGGTGAATTGATGTGATTAGCTGCTTTTCTCAGCTTTAAAGAAAATTGAACTAATTTTAAGATAAAATCAGAAAAACTGATTTATTTCATATTTTATCTTTTGATATTCAATTTTGATTTTTTAATTGATTTAATTGCATTTATGAGATTTTTCAATTTAATTCCATTTTGAACTCTTTTCCAAATTAATTCCTTTTTGGATAATTAATTCCTTTTTGATGATTAAATGACAAATTTATTTATTAATTAAATATGCTAAGATATTTAACTGAATAAATAGGATAATTGATTAAAATGATTTACTTGGAATGATCAATTAATTAAATGATTATTTAATTAATATAGAATGATTTATTTGCCATGTGACATTGATGACCGAGAATTAATTAATTAGGTGCTCATGATTGATTTAATTTGCTTTTGGTTAGTTACTTGGTGATGTAGTCGAGATTAGGGACCTATGGTTTAGATGATCATTTTTAGGGTATTACATTTGTCCCTCTTTGAATTGATGTGCGAGCAATGCATTGATTCAAATAAAATTTAATGTGAAACAGATTATCATTTCTGAACTTGATGGATCACAAACCGATGAAGAGCGAGGTGTTCAACTTGGTTTAAAATGATGAAGCTGAACAAGTTGATTAAAGCGACACGGATCTTGAACTTGATTGAACTAGGACTGACAAAGAGCGAGATACCAATCTTGAACTTGATTGATCAAGAAACGAGTATCAATCTAGAACTTGATTGAACTAGATTGAGCAAAGAGACGAAACCGATTCCGAACTTGATTGAACAAGAACCGATTAGAGAAAATGTCCAACTTGATTTGATGCGATGAAACTGAACACCTACTTGGATTGAGCGTGTGATCACTGCTAAAAAAGACTCTTTAAACCCTTGATTAAGTTTAAACAAATAACCAGCTTGATGAAATGCGATGAAACTGGTTACTATTAAGAGATTGATTTGGATAAAGACAATATTAGCTTGATTTGGTGCGATGAAATTGATATACCCCTAGAGATTGATTTGATTTTGAAGAACAATAAGGTTTTTGTTTGATTAATCTTTGATTAAAAAGATTTTCTGCTCAACTTAGATGAAGATTTGAAAAAAAAATATTGACTTTTCGATGATGCAATGATGATCACCGATGATGCAATGATGATGCCCCCTTGGGAGTGAAATCGAAAGATGATGAGGTTACAAATATTTTAGGCAATTTTGAAAAGAAAAAAAGGATATAGCGATGATAATTTGAGCACATAGATTGATGTAAGAATTATTTTGAGATTAGAATTGATTTGAGCGCAAAATGATGAGAAAATTGACTTGAGGATGAAAGTGCTAAGTGGACAATATTGTGAGATTTTGACTAGAAAATTGACGTTAGATTTCGATTTCGATTCCGAAAATGGACTTAGGATAGTCAATTTAGTCAAGGTACAAATTTTATGTCCATTAGAGAAAGTTTGAAAATTAGGGTTTAGGCTATATAAGGGGTTCAATGTGTCTTTGTCAATTCATTTTTACCCCTCAAAGTTCAAAATTTGAAAAACCTCCTGCGAAGAAAAATGGCAATTCCTATTCAAGAGCATCGATTCGAGTGCCAAAGACGACATAATCGACCTCAGAACTATCCCCCAACAGTAAGTGATCGATTGCAAGCCTTTTGCATTTCTCATTTTTTGAATTTTTGTTGAATTTCTCATTTTTAATTTCGTGTTAAGTTGGCATGTGTTGTTTTATCATTCGGTTTAATACTGTGTCTCGTACGAGTATCTGGTGATTTGTGTTTTGTCGTATGGTCATGTAGGATTTGTCGTATGGTGTCTACCCTTGTATCGTACGATGATGTTCTTCAGAGACCATTTAATTATTTTGCATGTTACTAATTGTCGTATAGGAGTGTTTACTCGTGCGGCTCGTAATATTTTGTCGTACGAGTTGTTGCTTGACTATATTGACTCGTATGGAAAATAATGTTGATTTTTAAGGACCAAAACATCAATTTTTGATTGTAAATGTTGTAAATTTGGATTCTTTAGCATGTTTAACACATTCTTAGCGCAAATTTGATCGCGTATTGATGACTTTTTTGTTCAATTATACAGGTTCAGTTGCTAGATATACATTTTTGGTGCACATATCCGTTGACTATGAGATTAGTGCGTGACTTATCAGACACACAGATAGGTCACATTAGGTTGTGTGGATTTGGATACTTGTTGCAGATGCCGGATATCCATGTAAATCACAGTTTGTTGACTACAATGGTTGAGCGCTTCCATTCTGAGCATAACACATTTCATTTGCCGACTAGAGAGATGAGGATCACTCTTGGGGATATTTACAAGATTTTGAGGATTCCTTTTGCTGGAGATAAGGTAGATTATGATTCGACTCCATGACCAAGCATTGAGGTACTTAGACGCATTTTCCATGATGACACTGTCCTTGATCGTTCGGTCAGTTGGGACGATTTGTTGAGTAGGCCCTCTTGCGTGCGTTTTGGTTGGCATGATTGGTTATTTTGTGATGCTTGACAGAGGTCATCAGGGATTCCTATGTGGACGGGGTAGAATGCTAGAGAGATTGCTTACTCATCTAGTTAGATTAGGTTGGGGTTCATGCTTACTCGCACATATGTATCATGAGATGCATGAGATCGCCTATAAAGGGGTGAAGAGTATGGCAGCAGGTGTTCTAGTTTTGTAGATATGGGCATGGGAGCATATCCTTGTTTGCAAACCTATTATGGATGATTCAAGGGAGGAACATTAGCCTATTATATGCCGGTATTCAGGTTATATCACACAACCCCACCCGGGCAAGACTGATTTTTGGAGGAGGCAGTTAGATGACTTGATAGTTGTAGTATGGAGACCATATAGGGATCTAGAGCCATGGGATGATTGGAAGGTACAATAGAGAGATATGTTTATGACCAGGCCTCTCATCAACAGATTGACTACTATTATTGAGCGTTTTGTAGTGTCTAGGGTTTTGAGGCAGTATGGGAGACCACATAGTATATCCTAGGAGTTTACATCATATGCGATATTTGGGGATGAGGAGAGACAAGGATGGGCACCTAGACTCTCATATGCCTTGACCATGCAGGAGTTAGCGGGTTTACAACCGCAGAGATGGGAGTACCTAGAGGATGTGGCAGATGTGGGGGTATTGCCCCAGTATAGAGATTGGATTCAGATACACCCCTTTCTTTGATTTACAGATCCTGGAGAGAATGTGCCTCATATAGATGAGGTTGAGGAGGTTCCTGCATGAGCTCGGGGAGAGATGACACCTAGGAGGGAAAGAGGAGATTCAAATGCGAGTAGCAATAGAGCACTGATGGGTGGTCGACAACAACAGAGGGGAGAGGGTGGATCTTTGGGATCAGTGGGTGGAGATGCAGGTGGTGACAAGGAAGGAGAGGCTGCAGTAGATATAGAGATGGGTGAGGCAGTAAGACCTGGCAGAGATGACACTTCTAGGAAGGTACAACAAAGGAGAGAGGAGTAGGGAGGTGGAGAGGAGGAGGCTGCAGTAGTAGGACAAACACCTAGAGACATCATCCCTACCCTAAGAGGGAAGGTGGGTGGTTTGTAGATACAAGTGGTAGTGGCACAGGCACAGATCGTAGAGCATGAGAGGCAGCTGTAGAGTCTAAGGACATAGCGAGACTAGGAGATGTAGAGACTGAGAGCAGAGCGAGATCAAGAGTTTCAGAGATTGAGAGCAGAGCTACCTGCTTCTCAGCGTGAGGTCCTTCATCAGACAAGTTGCGCAACATACTATGTAGCAACATACAATGCCAACAGATAGACAAGTGGTACCTTATTCATAGTATATGGCATGGTCAGAGGGATCACAGGCACCTAGACAGGTTGATCCTCAACAGGAACCTCCTCCATCACCAGACAATGAGGGAGAGGGTCATAGTTAGACTCTAACGTTCTATATTATTTTTGTACACCCCATTTTTTGTACTCAATGTATTTGTTGCTCTGATAGACATTGTATATGACAGTTGATGTCATTTGTACCCTTTGACATTGACATTTTGATGAGATATATATGAGTCCATGATTTGATCGTATTATTCTTGTGTTGAGTTACATGAGATAAGGATGTAAAATCTACATTTTTGCTATTTTTCATGCAATAGTATGAATGCAAATGAATGCGTATGCAAACTAGGATTGAGTCACTGGATTGTAATTTGATTTTTATCATCACTGAGTGTTTTACAATGTTGGAAATAAACATAAGCGTTAAGGCATGAAGAGCCAAGATGACCTGAATGTCACGACATTTTTGATATAGCAAGCCAGCATAAGCACCAAGGCATAAAGAGCCAGGATGACTTGAATGTTACCTACGTGCAAACACACCAGACAAAGCAAAGTTTCTTCCTTGTTATATGCAATATTGATTATTGTGTTCGCAATGACCCTTGTATCGTTCATATCCCAAGACAGATTAAGCATGTATTCAGATTGCATAAGAAATAAATTTACTCGAAACATACAAGGAAATGAGTCCAACCTCCCTGTAGCATACACATAAATGGAGTCAAGGTATGTGTGGCAATTTCACCTTGATGTGAAGGCACTTATCACAAACACCCAACTTATGAGATGTTTTCAGATCATCAGAATCACTCCTACAAGTAGAAAACAAAAAAAAGTATTATGCCCCCAGTCCTTGCTCCTCTTAGTCAAGATAGAATTCCTCGAGTTAATCAGAGGGAATAATAATCTAAAACTAAGTTCAAAGAAAATTTCAGTTAGAGCTCAAATAGTTTCCAATGATTGTTTTCAGTGTTCTTTCTTTGTGTGTTTATTCAGTGGTAAAACTCAGTAGTGGATAGGAGACATGTGACTAACTCAGATTGGCTGACCTGGTACTACCAACAGAAAGATGACCTGGTTGAATTGCTTAGGACATGTAAATTGACTAGTTGAGTTCCCTAAGACTATGACGTTGATCGGTTTCAAGCCATGAGGGTTCCAAGAAGAACCAAGCTGTCACAAAAGTGCTGTAAGGATATATACAAGCTAAAGCAAAGATACAAAAAAAAAAGAAATAAAGCAGGAAATGCCAAATTTGTGTTGATAGATGGAGCGCTTGAGTACAAGAGGTGCTTGTTTACCAGGTTTTCACCTACTTGGAAAAGATTCTTTCTTTTTTTTACTACCAAGGTGCTTGTTTACTAGGTTTTCACCAAGGCATTTTTCTTTATATTTTGATTTTTTTTAATTTTCTTTTTGCCTTTTATTTTTTAGAATTTCTTCGAGACTTTTTATGATTTTTAGAATTTCTTTAGGACTTTTATGATTTTTAGAATTTCTTTAGGACTTTTTCGCTGTACAGATTGTTGGAGCAAAGAATGCTAGGTGTAGAATTTCTTCAAGTGGATGGTGTTGATCTGTTCATGAAGTTGTTCTGCTTCCGATGTTGAGAGTTGATAAGCACTAGAGCCAAAGGCTGCAGTAACAATGTAGGGACCAAACCAGTTGGGTTCAAACTTCCCCTTTTGTTCTTGAAACTGTGATTTTTAGGATTCTCTCTTAAAACAAGGTCGCCAACCTGAAATTCTTTGTGTCGAACTTTCTTGTTATAACCTCTAGACATTCTCTTCTGATAAGCTCTCAGATGATCAAATACCACTTGCCAACGTTCATCTAGCAATTCAAGTTCTTGCAACCTATATATTCTATGATCTTCATGAGTGACAAGACCTTTTAGAGAAACTCTTAAAGAAGGGATTTCCACCTCTATAGGAAAGACTACTTCAACCCCATATACCAAAGAAAAAGGTGTAGCTCCTGTAGGTGTTTAGATGCTTGTTTAATAAGCCCACAGTGCTGGATTGAGCTGCAGATGCCAATCCTTTCTAGATTTGTTGACTGTTTTGTGTAAGATAGTCAGTAGATTTTTATTAGATGCCTTAGCCTGGCCGTTAAGGGTAATATATAAAAGACAAATGCTGTTTGATTTTGAATTTTTCACAGAGCTCATCTAGAACTTTGTTTTTGAACTATCCTCCATTGTCAGTTACAATCGAAGAGGGTATGCCATACTTGCAGATGATATAGTTAAGGATAAACATAGCTACTTGTTTGCCAGTTGCTTTGATTAGCCAAACCGCTTCAATCCACTTAGTGCAGTATTTAGTAGTAGTTATGATAAACTTGTGTCCATGAGAGGATGCAAGATAGGATTGGTCAATGAGATGAAATGCCCATTGCTGAAAAGGCCAATGTGTGATAAAAGGTATTAGCTCTCTGGCTGGAGCATGTATGAGATGCCCATGTAGTTGACATTTCTCACAAGTTTTAGCAAACTTTATAACATCTTTTTCTATATTTGGCCAATAGTAGCCAACCCTTCACAGTTTTCGAGCTAAAGTTAGACCGTTTGAGTGAGATTCACAAATACCTTCATGAACTTCAGCTAATGCATGTCGGGACTCTTTAGGTTCTAGACACCTAAGAAAAGTACTATCCAAACCTCACCTATACAAATTGTTAGTTATGATAACATACCGTGAAGTGTTTCAGATTAGGTTTCTTTTCTCATTACGAGTTAGGTTATCAAGAATAATTTGGTCACATAAGTAGGAGTAGATATGACTATAGCAAGATGAGTCATGCCCAATAATAGAACAAACCATCTGGGATCAAGGGGAATCATAAGAAGGATAATGAATCTCTTCCACCAGGAATTCATAGCGATACTCAAATTCTTGTAGCTGTGGTATAGATGCCAATGTAGCCATAGCATCTGCTGCTCTGTTTGCTGATTTGGGAATCTGCTGAAATGATACAAAAGTAAAGTAGTTCTTAAAGTCATCAACCATTATTTTATAGGGAATTAGTTTTTCATCCTGAGTTTGATATATATCATTGATCTGGTTGATTATTAGCTGAGAGTCACCATAGATGTGTAACTCAACAACCTTCCATTAAATATCTAACTTGATTCCATTTACCAAAGCTTCATATTCTGCAATATTGTTTGTGCAAGGAAAGAGGATCTTGGAAGCCTTTAGGATTGAATATATTTGAGGAGTGATAAAAAAGAATTCCAACACCTGAACCTTGTTGAGTAAAAGACCCATCAAAGAACATTTTCCAGAATTGCTGAGTAAGGTGCATGATGGATTCATTCAAAAATTCTATGTGCAAAGGTTGATTATCTTCAAGAGGAGCATCAACAAGTTGATCTGCAATGACCTATTCTTTGATATATTTGCATTCTATATATTCAATTCAAAATTCAGTAAGAATCATAACCCACTTAGCCAATCTCCCTGTAAGCGTTGCCTTGCTGAGAAGATATTTGAGCGGATCTATCTTAGCCACCAGTTTGATAGAATGTGCTAGCATGTAATGTCTTAACTTCTATGATGCAAAGACCAATGTCAAACAAGCTTTCTCAATAATGGTATAGTTCATCTCATAGGACACCACTGTCCGACTGATATAATATATAGCTCTTTCCTTTTTATTCTCATCTAGTTGAGCCAAAAGTGCCCCTAGTGATGTATCAGTAGCTGATATGTAGAGTATCAAGGGTTTGTTTTGAATCGATGACATTAGGATAGGTGGATTAGAAAGACATTCCTTGATTTTCTTTAGATTTTGTTCACAATCTTCATCCTAGTTGTAGGTAACTCTTTTTTGTAAAGCTTTTGTGAATTGTTGAGTTTTATCTGTAAGCTGAGAGATAAACATCTTATGGATTGGAGCTGCCCTTGTAGAGTCCTCATTTGACTGACATTCTTCAAAGGTGGCATGCCCACGATAGCCTTAAATTTTTCTAGGTCGACTTCAATTCCTTTTGTTGAAACAATGTATCCTAGGAGCTTGCTAGATGTGACTCCAAATGCACATGTCTTGGGATTTAATCTGAGTTTGAATTTTTCCATCCTGTCTAAGATGGGACCTAGTTCTGATAGATGTGTTGATCTTTTCATAGATTTGTGTAGAGTATCATCGACATAGTCCTCCATGTTTTTGTGCATCATATCATGAAAAATTATTGTTATAACTCTTTGATAAGTGGTGCCTGCATTCTTTAAGCCGAAGGGCATTACATTCCAATAGAAAGTTCCCCATGCACAAATGAACACTGTTTTCTCTTGATCCTTAGGTGAAATTTTGATCTGATTGTATCCAAAAAAACCATCCACCAGAGAGTACATTTCATAACCAATAGTAATGTCTACTATCATGTATATGTTGGGCAGTGGAAAATCATCTTTTGGACAAGCTTTGTTTAAATCTTTGAAATCTATGTAAACACGTATTGATTTGTCTAGTTTGGAAATAGGTACAATATTAGATATCCATTCAGCGTAATCAATTTCCCTGATGAATCCAACTTTTAGTAATTTTTCTAACTCAACCTTAACAAGTAATGCCACATGAGGATGCATTTTGCAGAGTTTTGCTTAACAAGTTTAACTCCAAGAGTGATAGAAAGATGATGCATTATGAGGTCAGGATCTAGACCCGACATATCAACATATGTCCATGAAGAATTGATCTTCTTTTCCGTGAAGAAATTAATAAATTCTTTCAATTCTTCTATTGACAAGGATTGAACTACATGTATGGTATGCTGAACCTCTTCTGTTCCAATGTTTATTGGTAATGTAGGTTCAATTAGAATTGATGATCACTCTTGAAAGTGATCAGGCAAAATATCAAGTATCTCACCTTCAGGTGCCTCAAAGAGGTTTTCACTGTTAGGCACGTCCTTTATTTTTACTATTTTTGATTCTGACACCGCCACAATGTAGTTTTCACCATCAAAACACTTATTTTTCTTTTTTTTTGATTTTTTCAACTAAGATACTTGACATTTGTTGCTATCATGTTCTCACTTTGTTCATTGGTGGAAGAGCCCATTCATTCAACTGCATTAAGATAACAGGCTAATTTATAGTCGTTGGCAAAGGTAGGTATATTCAAAGGTTGATCTTGGAGAGTACAGTAAAAAAGCTCAGTATTTACTAGGGATAAAGATTTAACAAGTTCAAGAGAATTCACGGTATCATCATCACAACCTTAGATCGACAAGTTGAGTTCTAGAAGACTACCTTGTGTAAGCATCTCAAACCCAGGAAGAGTTAGAACATGATTATCGAAGTTTGTGTTGGTATTTAGGGGACCTAACCCAATAGACCTACCATTAGCACCGTCCTCTACTTCAGACTAGACTACATATCGTGGTTTGACAGTAACAGGTTCATCAGACAAAGTTTTGACCTTAATGACAAAGTAGTCATAGTTTGGAGTCGAATAGGAAATGTCATAAATAGATCTTATTTCAGAGTGACCAGAGTTAGAAGATGAAGCCTCTGACTCCTCTTCAAGTGGCTTAGTGAAAGCATGTATAGTATCAATATCTACATCTTTGATGCTGCTGTAGCGTCGTAAATTGTATGCACTTGCTAGGGTGGTACAATTTCACACCTAGTTTAGCACCCGCCTTGGCGCATTTTGCATTTTGCATTGCATTTCCCCTTTAGCACTTAATTAATTAAATTAATTAGGTCTAAGGTTCTATTTTATCATCTCCTATATCATAAAGTTGGGCCCTTTTCATTAAAGTGTGCCCTTTTCATTAAAGTGTGCCCTTTTCATTAAAGTGTGCCCTTTTCATTTTATTCTTCCAATACATCATTTAATCAAAAACCTTGATTAGGTCCTATTTTGAACTTGGGGGCTTGGTTTCGGGGGTCAAAACATCTCAAAATCACCTGTAACTTCGGGATTCTCTCTAAAATCATCATATCCGATGGCCCTGAAAATTTGGTGAAAAGTTGTCGGGACCATGGCGCCTGGAAAGGACCATGGCGCCCGGAGTGCACATGGTCCCGGACATTTTTCCCGAAATTTTAGGAGCGCGATCCAATCATAAAATAAAGCTTAACCCCAAGAAATTGGCGGGATATTCAATCTCTAGGTCAGCCAAAAGTCGAAATTAAGACCTAGGGTTTCATATATAAGAGCTCTCTTTCTTCATTTGAAAGGATCCGAATTTTGGCTTTGGAGGACCTTCTATGCAGCGAAAGAGCAGATCTTTGAAGACTTCAATAACATTCAACATCCATCCATCAAGCATTCATC
This sequence comes from Cryptomeria japonica, assembly GCF_030272615.1. Classification (NCBI taxonomy): domain Eukaryota; kingdom Viridiplantae; phylum Streptophyta; class Pinopsida; order Cupressales; family Cupressaceae; genus Cryptomeria; species Cryptomeria japonica. The sequence continues at coordinate 439,916,707 of NC_081405.1, read as the reverse complement.
AATTTCATTCATTTAGGGCTTGGAAGACATTGAAGAACAATAGGAGATTACTGACTGAAGATTGGCTTGTACTCCTCCCTTGAGGGTTGGGTATGATTTCATGTTGTTTTCATGTCTTTGCATAAGCTTCGATATATCCTTTATTCATGCTTTAGATCACTTTGCATCTTGATTTAGAGCATTTACATTATCATTTACAAGCAATTAATGTTTACTTTCTAGGTTGCTCTAGTTTGCTTTCTTGCATTTAAGGACCTTGCACACACACTAGGTCTGTACACACAATACATTTTACAATACAACTTGGCTATTCGTGGAGGTGGAAATCACTGAAGCGGGGGTTTGACTAAGGCAAAACCCTATATAGCCGCCCATACCCTTTTTAGATATAAGTGCAGGTTTCGGGACTCGGACGACGCCGCAGGTTACAAATCCGGAAGAAGCAGACGAAGACCGAACTTCACACCAAATCTCAGAGCAAAAGACCAGGACAGGGGCGTGGGGTGCCCTGGTCCTGCCAGGACAGGGGCGCTGGGTGCCCTAGTCCTTGGGACAGGGGCCCTGGGCGCCCTGGTCCTTCTGACAGCAGTTTTCAGCATTTTTGACAACTTTGCAAAACAGCAGTTTCCGGAGCAGTTTCAGGGGCAGAATCAGGACAGTGGCGCCCGCGCCCCTGTCCCAAACATTTTCAGTCAAATTTTAACTCCGGGTATGCATTTTCATTCTTGTCTTGTCCTTGTGTTTACAGCTTTCCATTGTTTAAGTTCAATTCTGCAATCTTGTTATTAGTTCATACTTGCACTTTGGGGTTAGGAATTGAACTTGCATCATTTTATCTTTCAATTACAACAAAGGAATAGAAACCCTAATAGGTAGCCCGTGGCTCTCTCTTTCACAAAAAGAAGTAGCCAATTGTGTGATACCTCTAGGCTCTTTCGTATTCCACAAGTGTGTGGTTGAAAGTGAGATTAGGGCATGTTGACCTAGTCTCGCTTTTTCCCCCACACAGCTGCAAGTTCCTTCGTGATTTGGTTCAATGATCACTTGTAGTTGACATACCTATTGACATAACCTTGATGACTCTATTAGTCTCTATCATATTTCCCATTCAACTTCCTCTGGACTAATGACTAGCCTTGCTGCTGTAACCTCTAATTATTCATTTGTGGTCCCATACCTGATTTGCTCTATCTCGTTAAAGGGAGATATAGTAGTGTGTAGGGGAAAAAGTGAGACTAAGTATGGAAACCCTAATCCCACTCTCATACACACTCATGAAATACGAAAGAGCCTAGGGTGGTAACACACTTCGACTACTTCTTATGAGGAAGAGAGAGATATGGATTACCTCTTAGGTTTTCTATTCCTTTGTTGTAAATGAGAGAGGGGAATGATGTAAAAATACAATCTAACCTAGAATGCAAGTAAGCAAGCAAACCCTAATATGAGAATGCAGATCAAAGGACAACTGATGTACTGCTGAAAAGTACAGATCAAAAGGAAAAATTAGAGGTGCATCTATGTTTGAAATCTTAGCAAAAATGTTCGGGACCAGGGTGCCACGCCACTATCCTGATTCTGCACTTCTGGAGCTGCAATTGACAAGATAGATTCTTGAGCTTGCAAAGTAATGTTCTGCCAGATCTTGCCGATAGAGGGTAGGACCATGGCACAATGCCACTGTCCTAGGCAAGACCATGGCTCCACACCCCTGTCCTTAGGGTTTTTACTGAGATGTGCAACCAGAACTGTCCCCGTGTGCTCTTCCAGTCCTGAAACTTCTAGCGATGCTCGAATACTAACCTATACCTGAAGCTGAAAAATAGGGTTTGGGGTGGCTATAAAGGGTTTTTCCTTAGTAAAACCACTGTGTTGGTGATTTCCACTTCCACAAATAGCTGATAATGTATTGAAAATGTGTATGCAAGAACCTTGTGTGTGTGCAAGATCCTAAAACAAAAACAAACAATCTAGAGCAACCCTAAAAAGTAAACCCTAATTGCTCATAATTGACAAAGTAAATGATTTAAATCCACAATGAAAAGTGATCTAAAGCATGGATATGAATCAAAATAAAGCTTATGCAAAGACATGAAAACAACATGAAACCATACCCAACCCCAAGGGAGAGGTACAAGCCAATCGTCAGTCAATGATCTCCTATTGTTCTTCTACATCTTCAAAAGCCTCGAATTGATACAATGATGCATGGTCAATGTTTGATGGATGAATGTTGAATGTTTTTGAAGACTTCAAAGATCTACTCTTTTGTTGCAAAGAAGGCTCTAATGCTCCCAAAACCTACTCTTAGATTCTTAGAAGAAGACCCCTTCAAATGAAGAAAGAGAGCTCTTAAGTATGAAACCCTAGATCTTAATTTCATGTTTAGGCTAACCTAGGGTTTGAATTTCCCGCTGATATTTTGGGATAAGCATTATTATATCATAGGATTTTGCTCCCTAAATTTCGGGGAAAAAGCTGAGGACCATGTGCATTCCCACCACGACCCAACCAACTTTTCACCAAATTTTTGGGGCCATTAGATATAATGATATTAGAGCGCATCCCAAAGTAACAGCTGACTTAGAGATGTTTTGATATGTGAAATTGGGCCTAAATGATCAAAACAAGACATAATTAGGGTTTATGATTGTAATACCCTAAAAATGGTCACCTAAACCATGGGCCCTTAATCTCGACAACATCACCAAGGTCCTAAGAAAAGGCAACTAAATCAACCTTGAGCACCTAATTAATTAATTCTTCAATCATTAATGTTACATGACAAATTAATCACTCAATATTAATTAAATATTTATTTAATTAATTAATCATTCCAAGTAAATCACTTTAATAAATTATCTTATATATTTAATTAAATATTCTACTATATTTAATTAATGAATAAATTTGTCATTTAAATCACAAAAAGAGGAATTAATTTACAAAAAGTAATTAAATTACAAAAAGAGGAATTAATTTATACAAAAGAGATTAATCACAAAAAGGAGAATTAATCTGCAAAAGAAAGAGTTAAATTGAAAACAAAAGAAAAGAATTAAATTGAAAGAAGAAATCAAATTTAAGATATTTCTTTTTTCTAAAATTGAGATAACTTGAGAAATTTCAGAAAACAATTAAATTGAATTAATCATTTTCTCTAAAATTAGATCTTAAAGCAAATCTTGAGGAAAGAGGTTCAGTTACATTGAAAAGGCTTTTTCTAAATAAAAATCTTGAGCAAATTAAAGAAATATGCATGGAATCACCTATTTTTATCTTAAGTGCATGGTATCAACTAATTTTGCAAACTGAAACTTATAACCTGAGTGTATTTCAATCAAGCTATAATTGGAATTTATCTCAAGATTAACTTAATTTGATCTCTCAATTATTTCAATTAACCTTGATTGTGCTTTTTCTTGAGGAATATCAACCGCTCATTGTTAATCGATCTTGACCGTTGGTCTCTCCTTTGAGTCTCTATAAATACAACCTTCATCTCTCATTCCAAACACCCTAGAGATTTATTGTTATTGTGCAGTTTTTGCTTTGGAGTCATTGAAGATATTGTGCTTTGAGATTATCGCATCTTAGTTTATCTTTTTGCATATTTAGTTTAATTGTGATTTCTTGAATTCATCTAGCTTAATATTCATTCATCTAGCTAATCTTGCATCCATTTGGTTTATTTTTGTGGTTATATAGATTAAATCCTTCGTCTTGGTGTAGTCTAGTCACTGGTATTTGCTTAGATAAATCTGAGAGCAAGTCTATACTCACATCTTTTAGAAGGCAATAGGTCGATTTGTTATGGTTTTTATATTCATGACTATATCTATCTAAACATGCATGCAATGACTTAATTGAAGTGTTGTGTCTTACAACTTGCATACTTTATCCACTTTTCAAACACACACATTTTTGGCACCCACCGTGGGGCAGGAGACTACAATTTTCAGCCTTGCAGACCAACTTATTTTATTTTTTGGATTTTTTTTCTGTACAGTTACTACAAAACATCATACGAGTTTTCATAGAGGATAGAACAATAAATTGCAGGTCTCATACGGTCTGTGGTGAATTATCATATGACTGGGTGAGAATACTCGTATGATTTTGTGGTTTCTGGTATTAAAACAAACTGCATTTTAGGGGTTTTTTATTGAATTTTTGATGGTACTAATGCTAACCCTGACTTATTTTTTGTCTGCTTGAGAGATTTTTTTTGTATAGCCTAACCAGTTTTTGCAGAACGTTTGTTGAAGAACATGCCTGTAGCACAAAAACAATATGACTACTGATTCATTGTTTTTGCAAGTTGCCTGAGGAGATTCAAGTGATTATCGTGTATTCTTTAAATTCATTTTTAGGCACCTTAAATTGCTACTTGGTAAAATTTGTCTTTTGTGTTTTAAGAAAAATCTAAGAGGTAGGAGAGTATGCCCTTGTCTGTACAAACAATCAGAAATATAGACCCTCGAAGCTTTTTCTAAGTTTGAGATTTGTGTACCTTTAGTGGGCCTGTCACAATGGGAAAAAGTAATCACCCTGTGAGAACGACCCAAGTGAGTACAACTAGAACTAAGCATTCCAACTCACTATAATAAATAGGTCGATGGTGATTAAAGTCTTAGAAAATGGGATTATTTGAGTTTTCTCTTTGAGATCTCTCATATCGGGCATTTTATAGGGCCCCGCAATCTCAATCATGTTTACGTGACTACATCTTGTTTCGGTACCTTGTCGGGCTATAGGCCTCAATCATGTTTGTGTGACTTCAAGGGGTAATTTCGAATGAAATTAATTACTAAGAACTATAAGATAGATGCTACCCGATTCACCTCCGAAAGGGGGATAATCTTTGTGCAAGAGAGAAAGTAACTCTCCCAAGATACTTGCCATTTCATGCCCCCATTAGCGTTTGAAGTTGGCTAATATGGCATTGAGAATCCATTGCGTGAGACTCAATGATCATATGCTGATTAGATATTGGGTGTGTATCCGAGTCTGCAAGCACAAGTTTTCATCTCTAAGACAAATTTCACAGGGTTAGCGTACTGTGCTTGAGGTCATTATACATCTTGCATGTTTTCATCCCTAAAACTGAAACTGAAATACTGAAAGTGGAGAAAACAATCAAAAATGTCAAAAACTTAGTGATCAAAACTCTGTCATTGTCAGAAACTCGTCTCTATCTAGTCTTGTGTCGTACAAGCTTTCTGTTTTGTTGTCCTGCTCTCTATGAATTATTGTCTGGTTATATACCATTTGTTGTAGGAGGTTGAATTAATCCTATTAATTTGCATTTGGTCCTGTCAGAATTATTGTCCTCGTCCTCAGAATTGTCCTCTGACCTTTGAAACACTGTTGTATGAGTAATCATTAGCCTCATCAGATTATCGTCTGGAGAACATTAAATTATCGTGCGAGTATAAGCAGCAACTCGTATGAGAAATTGTCTCTATCGTCTGGAACCTGCTAAATTGTCGTCTGAGTCTGAATACTCTGTCGTACGAATTTCTGATTTTGTCAGTCCATAAACTTGTCTGTTTTCACACTTTTCCAGTACTGTCATGCTTACCTAATCGGTCTACAATGAGCGTAAATATGGTCATCATAATTATGAGCATAAACAAACTTGATAGTGTACCATTGCCATTGTGTTGCACGATTTTGTCGATCATCTTTCAGCTAGTTCAATCAATTACTTATCAAACTTAATCAACCAAAGTTACTTAGATCACATCTTATATAGGATAGATCGTTCCTGAAACCATACCGAGTCTTAGTCACTTCTCTCAAATCACTACGTCAAACGAACAACTAGCTTCAATTTGATCTTGACATATGCATCACATCTACCTCTCGGTCACATTTGTTATAAATGCCTTTTCAAACTAGAAGATCTTCTAAAAATTCTAACGAAGGTAAGAAGCCCATGGCTACCTTGGCCCAACAAATTCAAGATCTCAAGAAAGAAATATATGACATTCAAGCCCAACAAAAATATTCAATGACACCTCATGAGATAAAATTTTATGATATCAAGAACGCCAAACTTCAAGAAATGGTAAGACGATTACATAAGGTGGAACAAAAAGTAATTGAAAATAAAAAAGCCAAATCTCATACAAAATCACAAGAAACATTCACCAAGACAAAAAGACACATATCCCATAGATAGACAATTTACACCTTTGGGGAATCTATCGAGTCAGCTTTGGAAGGCTTCTTGAGCATAATCTTATCATATTTCCTAACAAGACTGCATGGGGATGTGAAATTTTGAGTAATTACTGTGCATATCATAGGCATGACAAACATAAGACTTCAATATGCTTGAAATAAAAACATAAAATTCAAGACCTCCTTGATGATGGTATTATTGAAATTGAAGATTCTAAAAATTCACCTAAGGAGAAACCAGATGTCATTACTAGGCATGATCAAAATTATGAACCTGAGTCTAGCAATGGCCCAGATGTAGCCTCCATCTCTTCCATGATGCCTCCATCTCCTAAGGATTCTCAACAACAATCCATATCATATCCCTCAAATAATGAACCTAATCATAAACCTTTTCATGTTGACCCTCAAGGGCTATCTCAAGGGCCATCCCATCCAATGGTTGAAAAATATCCTATCTCCATAGAATCCCATGATGATCCCCTTATACATTTCCATTTCTTCCAACATGATCTTCTTCCATGTCAAGATCAAAGTATCTCTTCATCTTCTTGTAATAATCCTCCATGTTCACCTCACAGATCCATCATACCTACAAAGCCCTCTCATGATCCTACAAGTCAAAATATTTATAAACGCAAAGGGGTAGACCTTCACAAGAAGGAACCCCTCCATGTTAAAGAAACAATTAAGAGTCATGGCCTCAATGACATTCCTCAAAATGTTGGTACGCCTACTAAACCAAAATCCAAGTACACGCCTTCTCCTTCATCTCTTCCATCCATTTTAGGACCCTATATTCCTCCATCCCTTGTGCAGGATCAACAAAGGCGTACATCTTCATGTACCTTCCATCCATCTAGAAGGATACAAAGGCTCACTGAGAAAAAGAAAGAAAAATAAAAAGCTATATGGGTTCCTAAGGCACTTGTAGAAGCAATGCATTCCAAGAAATTGCAAAAACATGAAAAATAAAAAAACTATGTGGATCCCTAAGTGTCTCCTTGAAGCACAACAGTCTAAAGAAAAATCTAAATCAACATCCAAGATTGTTGTTCCTCCATCTAAACCTTACAAATCTATTCCTCCATCACATCCTTCATCCATTTTGGATCCTTATGTCCCAAAATCCTTGGTTGTTCCTCCATACAAATCTCAAAATATGAGATCCACTTTTCATCCATCAATCCATCATCCCTCAAGATGTGTGCCAATGGTGATCCTGTAAATGTTTCCATTCGCTCATGCACCAAACTTTCAATATCTGGTCCATTATCCAACAAATTCTTTTCATCCTTGCATACCCCTTATCCAATCCTTTGCATAATACATTACCCTAGTTTCATTGCAAAATCCAAAAAACTAAGGATATCAACATTGGAGATGCTGAACATGTATACTTAGCCGCGTCCTTATATCCTATGGGAAAATACATCTTTATCCAACTCTTCAAACAAAGACAGATGAACTACCTACACAAAACTTTCTAACCCTATGAATAACATGCTCCTTAAACAATATTATATCTAAGGGCTGGGTTAGTTTAGCATTTTCTTTCTGCACTACATATCATTTTCTTAAAAGCACTGCATTACGTATAGTTTCTTTTTCAAATGAATCACATTCACACAATTTCTGCATTTGCATATAGGGACATTAATAAAAACAAGGCAACTATCCAAGTTTATCGTTTGTTTGCATTCAAGGTAAATAAGGGTTGTCTCCTTTCTTAGATATCCGGATATGAAGTCTTTGAGATCCTAGGGTCAATCATTTTCAACATTACCCTATGATGACACTTTACTTATGGTTGGGTAGTGATTTCACTATTTGAGACTTGTTAACCCAAAATCTATCAATTGCTATATCTTAAACACATTAACAAAATATCTAATTCATTCTAGACACCTTGTTAATCAAATGACTAGTGAAAAAACTAAAATTCTACTTTAGCACCGCTATAATTGTCACACCCGAGTAGGTTTCATTACTTACAAGTCAAGGCGAAAATAAAATATTAAAGAAAAAGTCCTATGCCAAATATTCATCTCAAGGCAAAAGAGAAATGATATATAATTGCAATATCACTCATATAAGTGCGACAATAATCTTGACTATGGGAACATGCGAGTAACTTCATCAAGGCTATGGACACTTGCTGGCAATGGAGCAATATTTGAGAAATTACAGTCTATAACCTTGTCAGAGCTCTAAAAGTTTGCTGGCAATGAGGCTCTATTCTGGATGCTTTTGAAGTTAGGATAATGCACGTTGCTAGTCATATAGAATACTTGTTGGAAATGTGCCTCTAATTCACTTGACATGTTTAGGTTGATCGGGCTAGCCTACACCGATGAAACAACAGAGAGGAAGATTGCATCGGAATTGTGTCGATGACTCGATGGAGCTATCCTAGGCGGTCTGGGTTGTCATCGACTATCGGGTGTTCCTATTGGAAGATATTCTGATACCTGATGGAGCTATCTTAGGCGGTCCCGGTCAATATCGGCTATTGGGTTAATGTAATGAAGGGTACGCCGAAGTCCCGATAAGTTCATCTTGTTCTGTCTCGAAGTGCTTCACTCATCGGGATAATAGTTTTGGGCTTGATCCGATGAGCCGATGAGACCGCTCTCAGTTATTAGAGATCAGGGTAACAGTTCAACTGTCTGGCCGATGACTCAATGGAGTCACCTTAGGCGATCAGTTTTCATCGAGAAATTGGCTCTACCGTTTGAAGGCTATACCGATGGACGATGGAGTGAAGACTGACATCGGTGTGAGAATGAACCAAGAGCCAAAAAAGGTGACCACTCAGACACTAAGGATAATACTGTCGGTGTATGTGAATACGAACCGACCCGACTTCCTACTGCATGTGGGATAATTGGTTTTCTTTGAATGTGGACTGATGTAGGCAGACGATTAGACTTCAAGCCGTTGCTGCAGTTGCTTAGATGAATGGTCAACTGGTTCCTGCTGCATGTGGGATAATTGGTTTTCTTTGAATGTGGACCGACGCAGGCAGACGATTAGAATTCAAGCCATTGCTGCAGTTGCTTAGATGAACGGTCAACTGGTTTGGTATTAGAAGAAAAAATGTGAACTGAATGGAGTCAGAGTTATGATAGCCATTGAGTGTGCTGTAATTGTTATCCGAGTGTTGTATGTTACATCTGGAATGATTGTATGACAAAGTGAAGGAAGTCTGTAGACTAGACTTTATTGTATTGTTTTTGACATACTGTTAATAAAGTTGATTATCTATTGGTGGTGGGTTTTTCTCCCGAAAGGGTTTTCCCACGTTAACTATGTGTGTTCTCTCTCTGTGTTTTTTAATTGTGTTTTCTCATGCTTGTGCCATATTCTGTAAATGTTGAAATTTGGTTTGCACTAGTCTATTCTCCCCTGCAAACTGGCATTAGGAAAGTGAATTTCCGCACTTGCTTTCCTTACAATGCTAAGGATATTTAGTGAACACAAGAGAGAGAATTAACTCATTTGCACTCACATGAGCAAAAAAAGATCAAAGTTTCAAGAATCTATGGGGAAGTTCTCTACGTCTCCATTTGTAAATCCTAGTCACTAAGTGTGTTACTTTAGATGTTCCAAGGGACCTTAAGGATTGATTGATCACTTATCTATGAAATGTTTTGTACCTCTAATGCAATTGGTGTATTAAATGCTAAACAAACACAGTCATCCTTTTTCAAATAGGAAATGCATCTTCATCATGCATATTGCATTAACATAGATCATATACAAAATTCATTGTCTCCACATGCATTCTGCAGATCATCATGTCATATAGGTCTACATACTGGGGGCATAGCTGAAAAACAAATCCTAAAAAAAACATAAAATGTCTTGAACAAAATCCTAATAAATAAAAAACTCATAAAACAAAAAAAATTGAAAAATCAAAGCAAGAAAGCATAGACCATCCATCAAACCAAAACAACAACAGACAAACTCTTGAAGTGTGCAATTAAACTTATCACATGTCTTGTTAATCAAACTATCAAACTCTATCAAACATCAACATGTCTTATACAAGGAAGGGTACACTCTAAACTAGAAAAATTGGTCTTATACATGGTACTTACTCTTTGAAACCAGACATTCCTATCAATGATCACCAAATTAAAACAATGACATCGATTAGTATGGCTATTGAATTTTATCCAAGTTAGTCTTCTCTCCTATACTGAAGTTTTGCATGTTTTCTTTCGCTTGTACATATCTTTTAGTCACTTTTGTGACATCTTGGTTCTTTTCGAACACTCATGGCTTGAAACCGATCAATGTCCTAGTCTTAGGGTAATCGACTGATCAATCTAAATGTCCTAAGAATTTCAATTGAGTCATCTTTCTGTTGGTAGTACCGGGTCATCCACTCTGAGTCAGTCACCTATCTCGTATCTGCTAGATAGTTTTATCACTGAGTAAACAAGCAAAACAAGACTACTGAAAATAATCATTAAACTGTTTGAGCTCTGAGTGAAATTTTCTTTGTGTGCTTCCTTTTAAATTGGTTTTCGATTATGATTCCCTTTGAGTTACTCGAGGAAATCTATCTTGACTAAGAGGAGCAAGGATTGGGGGCATAATACTTTTCTTTGTTTTCTTCTTCTAGGAATGGTTCTGATGATCTGGAAACATCTATTCAACTGGGTGTTTGTAATAAATGCCTTCACATCAAGGTGAAAACACCACACATACCTCGACTCCGCTTATTTGTATGCTATAGGGAGGTTGGAGTTATTAATTTTTCTATTTTGAGGGAATTTATTTAATGTGCAATCCAGATGCATGCGTAATCTGTCCAAGGATATGAACAAAAAAAGGGTCATTGCAAACAAGATAATTAATATTGCATATATAAAGGAAGGAGCTTTGCTTTGCCTGTTGTGTTTGTAAAAATGCTCAGTGATAAAAATTAAGCATACCAAATCCAGTGACTAATTTTAAGTTCCATTCATTATAAATTTTATGCATTTCAAGTGATTTCAACATGATAACAATGATCTCTTTATCTTTTGAATAAGAGTTTGAAGCAATCGTCATTTCTTAGCTAAGTGGTACTCTTTTTCATCATCGTTTCTCTGATCAAGTACTTGTGTATTGAGATGTTAGCTTCATAAAAGAACATCTTATATAGATCCATACATTTCATTATATATTTATTTGCATTCATATTATTGCATGAAAAATAAACATTTGCATTACTAGTTGTATACACCTAAAAATGGTTTGAAGATAGTTATTTAAATACGTAGTTATTTGATTAATTCCCCTTCCCAATTAATTGAATTCACAAGCAATTTAATTAATTTCTCTATTCATCTACTAGTAAATAAATCTAAATGATTTATTTATATAGTTCATCTCACATCCCCCTTTGATTAATTAATTCTCAATTAATTAATTTCTCCCCATACTAATCAATTCTTCTAATCCCTAATTAAGATTAACAAACTCAAGTTTGTTGAGATTAATTACCATTTTTCAATTATTTGAATTTCTAAATTCAAATGAGCACATGGCTCCTAACTTTAACCACTCAACCTAACCATCCCCTAAATTAACCCATTCAATCTAATCTTGGGTCTAACTAAACCTATCCTATCTTGTACATTCTAACCTCCTTATCCTAACCTCTCATGGTGTGGATATTTTCTCCTTGAGATACATGGCACTTTTGCCACATGTCTCCTCCCTTGGACACTTTCCCTCTCATGAGCAAGGCTCCTTGACACTTGTCACCATAGAGATGACAAGTGTCCCTTCCTCCAACCTCTTCTCCAACTTCCTCAATCTTGGCCCTTGATATCTTCAGATCAAATCTGGACTGTCGATTCCTGCCACCTCAGCTTTGGCCTTGGAATTCCTATAAATACCCCTCATTTTGGAGCAATATGGATCCGATCTCATTTCATCTTATGCATTGTTACTATAGGCAGATCCCATCTCATATCAATTTAGGCATCATTACTATAGGCAATTTGCATTTCAATTATCTAGTAATTAGCTTTTGGATTTATCATAGCATGTTAATCTAGGTTCTTAAATCATGCATTTCATATCATCTCCATAGTCAATCATGATCAATTAGCTACTCAACTCTTGAGTTGTCACTTTGGAGGTCATTGCTCCGCTGAGAGCCCATCAATCCAACACCTTCAAGGTCCTCAAGAATAGAGGAAAATGGGACATTTCAAGGAAGGCTTATGGTTTGCATCTTTGGTTTAAATTTTCAATTAAGCTTTTCGATTATGCTTCTATTATCTCATTATATGTGTATGCCTCTTATACTAACAACATTTTTAGCATCACATTAATTGGCGCCCACCGTGGGGCCTAGCCCCTTTGATCTTTAACAAGTTTGCTTGTAGGAAATTTCATTGACAGGTTGATTAGCTCTTTCAGAGTGCAGATTAGCTCTCTTGGGCTCCTGAATTGCGTTCTTGGCATCTTTTGTGGCATTTCGACACCTCAAATGACATTTATGGGAGATTCCTCAACTCTATTTTTATGTTTTTCTATACTTTAGCGCTTTCAGTCTGTACTTTAGCATTTTTGGTATGTATGGTGGCGTTTTTGGCAAATTTATCAGCATTTTCAGTCTGTTTAACAATGTTTCTGGTTTGCAGAACAACGTTTTTGGTGTGTAGAACAACGTTTCTGGTGTGCAGAGCAGTGTTTCTGGTGTGCAGAGCAGCGTTCTTGGCACATATGATGGTGTTCTTAGTCAATTTGATGATGTTTTCAGTTTTTTATTAATTTTGCAAATATTGTATGTTGCATTCCTCATTTCTGCTTCTGGATTGTCATTTTTCTGAACCTAATTGGCAGATTGTTGGTTTTGCAGATACTTATTTTGCTGTGAAAGATCGGAGTCATAAACTATTTCACCGCCAAAGAATGCAATATAAACTACTAACTTTGTTTGCACTTATATTTGTTAAATTAGGCACATAGACTAATTACAATGGAAATGAACAAACATGTCTTACGCGTCTTGATGATAGGCGAGTATGCTCTCACCTTTCTTAGGTGATCAGAAAGCTAGACTCATCCTTTGCTTTCAATTGCATATCTTTAGAGGGCCTGTCACAATGGGAAAAAGTAATCACCCTATGAGAATGACCCAAGTGAGTACAGATGGACTTGAGCATTCCAACTCACTATAATAAATAGGTCTCTGATGATTAAAGTCTCAGAGAATGGGATTATTTGAGTTTTCTCTTTGAGATCTCTCGTATCGGGCATTTTGTAGGGCCTCGCGGTCTCAATCACGTTTATGTGACTACAACTTGTTTCGGTACCTTGTTGGGCTATAGGCCTCAATCATGCTTGCGTGACTTCAAGGGGTAATTTCAAACGAAATTCCTGACTAAGAACTTTAAAAATAGAAGCTACCTGATTCACCTCTGAAAGGGTGATAATCTTTGTGCAAGAGAGATAGTAACTCTCCCAAGGCACTTGCCATATCATGCACCCATTAGCGTTTGGAGTTGGATAATACGGTGTTGAGAATCCATTGTGTGAGACTCAATGACCATATTCTGATTAGCTATTGGGTGTGTACCTAAGTCAGCAAGCAAAGGTTTTCATTCTCAACCAATCTCCTTAGGATAGACTGATTGATGTGTTTTTAATTATTAAAAACCTTTGGGACAAAAATACAATTTGAATTTTGTGTTTGTAAGTCAATTCAAGATATCATCCATTGAAATACAACAAACATTAAACACTCAAACTTCAAACTGTCAAATTCACAAGTTTCACAACAGGTTAGCTCTTTCAGTCCAAACAGTCGCACCTACGGTCCAAACAGTTGCACTTACGGTCCAAACCGTTGCACTTACAATCCAAACAGTTGTACTTTCAGTCCAAATAATAGCCCTTTCAATCCAAACAGTCACATTTGCATATTATCTCTTTCAGTCCAAACAGTCGCACCTACGGTCTAAACAGTCGCACTTATGGTTCAAACAGCCTCACCTACGGTCCAAACGGTCGCATTTCTAGTCCAAACGTTAGCTCTCTTGGTATGAATGTCAAGTTTCTCATAGTTTAACATTAACTCTCCAAGGTTGAGCAGCAATTAGAGTTTCTGGTCTAAAACAACAGAGTTCTTAGTCTAAACAATAGCTCTCTTGGTCTAAAGGTCAGCTCCTTTGGTCTAATCAACAACTCTTATGAGTTGCATATCAAATTGTTCATGTTGCAACATTAAATCTCCTAATTTGTACTTTTTAGGTCTTAATCCATTGTCTGAGTCTGAAAATCACAAAGTTGGATCAAAATTGCAATCTCCTAAGTTCAAATACTTAATTTGCTAAGTCTACACATCATTATTTGAGCTTTAGAGTCATTCTATTACAAAATAGCATTTCTGGTCTGTCTGTCAGTGTTTCTGGTCTATTTGTCAGCGTTTTTGGTATGCAGAGTAGCGTTTTTGGTCAGTACAGTAGCATTTTTGGTGCATTTGTTAGCGTTACTGGTAAGTTTGTCAGCGTTCCTGGTCCGTATAGCAGCATTTCTGGTAAGTTTATCAGCGTTCCTGGTCCATATAGCAACGTTTCTAGTAAATTTGTCAGCGTTCTTGGTCCGTATAGCAGAGTTCCTGGTCATTTTGTCAGCGTTTCTGATAAACTACATCAAAATCAGAAAACAAAAGCAACTCATTTCTCAAACAGTCAAACATAGAGACTAGGTCATCTTCTTGGGTCATTAAATCAGGTTATCTTCTGTCAAAAGAAACTCAAGAACAAGACACACAAAGGTCTCAAGTATTCACCTCAAACAAGTTAAAGATCAAACACCTTAAAGTACATTATCACCCTCTTTGATAAACTGGTCACTCAAACATAGTTTCTCATCAGGATCAATCATCCTTTATCACGAAAATACAACGCTTGATCAAAATAACCTCGTTCTTTATCATAGGATATATCATTCCTATTTGAACTTGTTCATATCAAAAATCACAAAATTTGCACTCCAAAACTAAGATCGAAAAACTTACAAACAAGCAAATACTTAAAAAAATCATTTCCTCAACAATTGATCACTTATAACGACACATTACTCAAGATTTAAACCCCGAAAAACATTCAAAAGATGTGTATGCCCGTTCTAACCAGGGCTCAGAGACAGAAAATTGCGGAAATAGAAATAGAAACGTTTGAGATAACTAAAGACTATATAACCATGGAACATGAAGATGAAATACAAGTTGAAGAGGAAATAATAGAACAAAATATCAAAGACATCAAGAAAGATCCTCAATTCGACAAATTTATGAAGAAATTATTGGAGGGAGAAAAAGAAAAATATTTCCTAATGTTAGCCAATTCTGGTGCTACACTCCCCCAAGATTTTGATGTAAACAAATTGAAACAAAAGAAAAGTGGTCCTCCTCCTAATGATCAACAATATGAGGACATATTTGGTCTCAAAATGAATAACACGTCAATTCCTAGCAACACCAGAAACAATGAGGAAACTTACATTCCCACAGGGGAGGAAGTAGAAATTCTAAATAACGCTCAATCCAACGAAGATACAAGAAGGGATAGAGATGATACAAGAAGAGATCAATATATTCCTAGAATGCAAAATCATGGTCATACAAGAACAAATCATGTTGATAATCCTATCATGACTCTCACACAACAACTACAAACATTGCAAACACAAATCCAAGATATGCAAAGAGGAAATGTTAGGCGATACTCGCTTCAAGAAATATGTCCTTATCTATTTGACAGAAACCTCAACATGATACCTTTTCCTATAGGTTTCGAGACTCCAAGGTACAAAAAATATGATGGAAGCACTAACCCTCAAGATCACATAAGAGAATTTTGCACAATGAGCATGGAGTTTGCACATGAAGATACATACTTAATGAGACTATTTCCAAAAAGTTTAACTGGATTAGCCATGGAATGGTTCTCAAAACTTCCACTAGGAATCAGATCATTTTCAGAGTTGGTGGATAAGTTTGTATCCCGATACGCTTATAACATTCAACATGAAATAACCATGCTAGACCTATGTAACACAAAACAAAAAAGTGGAGAACCCTTCATGACATTCTTATAATGATGGAGGCGGTTAGCTTTGAGGTATCCTCGTACAGTGCTGGAGTATGAAAAAATGGACATTTTGATAGACAACTTAAATGATCAAATGAGTTATTACTTAAAAATGCAAGGAAATCAAAGTTTTGCAAAAATGATTGATAATGGAATCATAATGGAAGAAGCCATGATAAATAAAGGTGAGTTGAAAATATTCAAAGAAGGAGTTCACCCTCCTAACAACACTAACAATAATAATCACAAGGATAAACCAAAATTTTGGAATAGAAATCGTAATGTCGTCAATGATGGGATAGTGGATAACAACAATGTAAAACCAAAGCAACTGGTTTTCAACTTATCCAATCACTCAACAGCAACTGAACAAAACAACAATTGCCAAAAAGCAACTATCAAAAACTTCTTTCGAAGACAATTTACAAACATTAGTGAACCCCTTGGGTCTGCATTAAAAACACTCATCACAAACAAATTGATTACGTTACTAGAAGAAAGAAACTTTGAACCCAAGGTAAAACCTGCTTGGTGGAATGACAACCATTACTGTGATTTCCATCGAAACAAAGGACACCAAATAGATGCTTGTCAACGATTAAAACATGTCATCCAAGATTTGATTGATAATAGAATAATAACTATGGATGGAAATACAACAAACGAATCTCACACAACTTTCAAAACTCCACTTCCTAATTATGAGAAGGGTGAATCATCAATAGGGAAGAACGGTAAAGGTAAAGCAAAGGTAAACTATGCTCATGCATATGACAATGTGGTAAATGTAATCGTGGTTAAAGAGCAACAACATCATGAACCTGCTCATGTTATCACACAAAGTAAAGCCAAAGTGGTTTTGCTGGGTCCTACAACAAACACGTCATCCACTACCAAACAATACAACCTAGTGGATCAATTACAGAAAACACCCGCACAAATATCCATCTTAGAACTTTTAAAACTGTCACCTGCACACAAAGAGATTCTTGAACTAGCATTAGTAGATACCATAGTGTCCAAAGATCTTGATATTGATCAATTCCAAACCATGGTGGGACACCTCAGAACTTCTCACTATTTATCATTTACCGAAGAAGATGACATGTCCTTGCAACATCCCCACAATGCTCCTTTGCATATTGAAGTCCTCATTCACAAAATGCAAGTTAAACATGTTCTAATAGATGGTGGAGCTAGCCTAAATATTTGTTCATTGAGTCTTGTTCGTGCCTTAGGATATTCAGAAGATGCAGTTGATCCCCATAAAAAGATCACCATAGAAGCCTATGATGAAGAAGAATGTTCCTCCAAGGGAATTGTGATACTACCCATCAGAGTAGGACCTTTACAGAAAAACACAACATGCCAAGTTCTGGACTTGGACCTATCATATAATATACTCCTGGGGAGACCATGGATACATGACTTGCAACCTGTCCCATCAACCTATCATCAGTGTGTCAAATTTCCCTATGATGGACAAGAAATCACAATATCTACAGATTCAAATCCATTCTAGTAGTGCAGCAATCTAAAAATGGCTCAAGAAGTCATTGTTCCTCATAATAGGGAGGTGTCATCTTCAAACACACAATCCAAAGAACAATCCTTTGCCTCTATTTTATCAAGTATGGAAAAACAAATGCAGTTAAGAGATTGAGGAAATGGAGAATACTCAATATCACAATTACCACTCTCTCCTAAATCCTTTGGAAAACCATCAAACTCTAAACAACAACCAATTGTGAAACATCTTCTGATATTTGATGGAGCATTCATTAGTGCTGGAACCTTGTCAGAGGAGACAAAAGACAAAGATGTGCTATAGTGGCTATACAAAGATGAAGAAATTCAACAAAAGGTCAACAATGTCAGAATACCTACAGAAAAATATGGAAAAGGATTCAACATTCTTCAAAAGATGGGATACACTGGAATAGGTCCTATAGGAAAAAGAAAAGAAGGTATCTTAGAACCTATCCAACCTCATAATCAACAAGCTACAGACAAAGCAGGCTTAGGGTATGGACAAGTTACTCTACCAGAAGACACATCTTCTAACCAACAAAAAGAAGAATATGAAAACAGACAAGAACAACTTGCAATTGAAAGGGAAGAAGCATCTGCAAAGAAACAATCACAACCAAACATGAAATGGCAAAAGAAACAATCCTCAAATCAACAAGAGAAACAAACCAATAATACCTCCCAAGTAGCATTAACTCTCAATCAAAACAAGCATGAACCTAGTACTAATCAAGGAGAACTGATAGTAAAGTTGACAGAACTCAATCTTAGTCCAGAAGAAGTTGAATATGAGAGAAGGAAAGATATAGCAAGACAAACAGAAGAAACACATCAAAAGCTATATGGACAAATTCATAGATTGCAAGCTACAAGTGAGACAAATTCCAATGAATGGGAATGGGATTCCTATCATTCTGAAGAAAATTGCTTTAAAGAAGATGTAGGAGTTGATGTAGTTCACACGTATGCAGGACAAATGTTACGAACTAGTTAACTTGAATTAGAATCACATTCGGCTGACTTGGAATTAATTAAGGACGATCAAGAACTTCTTGGGCGAGGTCATTCTGATGAAGGTACCATTCTAGACATTGACATACATATCAAAAACTTTGATAACTCAATCATGACCCTAAATACTCTTGAAACATCTCAACCAGATGATCCTTAACCTCTACTCCACCCCAAAATTATTGAATGGGAAAATGAAGGACATACTGCCATTGATACCTTTCCAAATGACTATGCCATATCCGTATATCTTAATGCAATCGAACCCGCAACAACTTCAACCAAGAATTTCAGAAACGCATCTTCCAGTCAAGTGGGTGCCAAATCTCCTAGTCGCAAAAGCAAAAATAAAGAAAACAATATCAGGTCTAATGTTGAAAACCATTTCTTGGCAACATTAGATCAGGAAAAAGTAAAAAGAAAGGATGTATCTAATAGTGAAAACCTCCTCGAGGCATTGGAAGATGGGATATTTGACACTTTACCTGAGTACTATCAAGAAAGGTCATCAATTTTGATTGAACCAACAGAAGCAGTTAACATTGGGACATCAGAGCAACCCAAGATCCTACATCCAACAACTTCTCTAACAAAAAAGGAAAGGAAAGAATATATGGAATTCTTTACACGAAGACAAATCAATTTCACTTGGTCATATGCAGACATGCCAGGGTTGGATTCAGAGCTTATTATGCATCACTTGAATGTCAATCCAGGAGCCAAACCAGTCAAACAAAAATTAAGAAAGATGCATCCACATATTGCTCTCTTGGTTAAAGCAGAACTAAAAAAATTACTGGATGTCGGATTCATCAGACCTATAGCATATCCTCAATGGGTACCAAACATTGTTCCTGTTTCAAAGCCAGATAAAAGTATCAGAGTATGCACAGACTTCAAAGATCTTAATAATGCATGTCCAAAGGATGACTTTCCTTTGCCTAACATTGACATCATTGTAGATTTAACAACTAGACACTCCATGTTTTCTCTAATGGATGGTTTCTCCGGATACAATTAGATTAAAATAGCACCTAAAGACCAAGAAAAGATAGCTTTCACATGTCTGTGGGGTACTTTCTGCTGGAACGTCATGCCTTTTGGATTAAAGAACGCAGGTACCACATATCAGAGAGCTATGACAATGATATTCCATGACATGATGCATACATTCATGGGAGACTATGTGGATGACATCTTGGCAAAATCATACAACAGAGAAGAACATATTGAAATACTGGAAAAGATCTTTGATCGGTTAGAATAGTACAAGATACGACTAAATCCTAAGAAATGTGCCTTTGGTGTCACTTCAGGAAAGCTATTGGGATACATTGTTTTAGCTAGAGGTATCGAAGTAGATCCAGCTAAGGTCAAAGCAATCATGGAAATGGCATCTCCCAAGAATATAAGTCAACTCAGATCACTACATGGAAGATTGTAGTCAATCAGAAGATTTGTGGCTCAACTAGCAGATAAATGTCAACCATTCACCCATCTATTACATAAAAATGTTCATTTCAAATGGGACCATCATTGTGAGGATGCATTCAACAAGATCAAGGCATATCTCATGCAACCACCTGTTCTAATGTCACCAATTCTAGACAAGCTGTTATTGCTCTATGTATCAGCCACTGAAGTATCATTAGGAGTTTTGCTTGCACAATAGGATAATGAAGGAAAAGAGCGAGCCATCTACTACATCAGCAGAACACTAGTGGGATACGAACTCAACTATTCCCCAACAGAAAAAGCATGCTTAGCAGTAGTTTTTTCTTCTCAAAAATTAAGACACTATCTATTGTCTCACTCCATCAAGTTGATAGCTAAAATTGATCCATTGAAATATTTGCTCAACAAGGCAACATTGACAGGACGACTAGCAAAATGGATCATGATCTTAAGTGAGTTTGATATTGAGTATGTAGATAGAAAAGCTATCAAGGGACAAGTCATCACAGACCAACTAGCAGAGGCACCACTTCAAGATGATCATCCTCTACAGATTGAGTTTCCTGACGCTGATATCCTAACAGTCACAACAAAAGCATGGCAACTATACTTTGATGGTTCATATACACAGCACGGATCAGGAGCCAGAATTTTATTTATCACACCACAAGGTCACACCATCCCAAAAGCATACAAATTAAGCTTTCCATGCACCAACAACACTACAGAGTATGAAGCTTTGGTTATAGGAATCAAAATGGCTGTAGAATGGAACATTACACAACTTGAGGTCTTTGGAGACTCTCATCTCGTCATCAATCAAATCAATGATGACTATCAAACAAAAGACGACAAACTCATGCCTTACAAAAAGATGGTGGATGACTTCAAGAAATATTTTGTTGAAATCACTTTTGAACAAATTCCAAGAAATGATAACAAAGCAGCAGATGCCATGGCAACACTTGCTTCTCTATTACAAACACAGGAAAATCAAGAGCGTTATGAATTCCTGGTTGAAGAGTTGTTTTACCCGTCTCATAATTGTCCTGATTCCCAAACCATTTGTCAACTTATAGGACATGATTCCTCCCGCTATGGCCAAACTTATACATACCTAAAAGATAACATCTTACCTCCTGACTTATCAAAAAATCAAAAGAGAAACTTTATTCGTCAATCCTCCCATTATACTCTTGTCACGGATGCCCTATTTAAACAAGGTCTAGATGGTACTCTTTTAAGATGTCTCGAACAAGAAGAATCTGAGAAGGCCTTAAAGGAAGTCCATAATGACATTTGTGGCACTCATTCAAGTGGTCTTACCCTTTCGAAAAAAATCATACACTTGGGCTATTATTGGTCGACTATGGAACGAGAGTCTTTTCAGGTAGCCAGAATGTGCAAACAATGTCAGATCCATGGAAACTTGATCCATGCACCAACACAAGAACTTCATGCTTTGGCAACATCTTGGCCTTTCTGTTAATGGGGTCTTTATCTAGTAGGAAAAATAAATCCTTCTTCATCAAATGGTCACAAATTCATCCTTGTAGCTATAGAATATTTTACAAAATGGATCGAGGCAGTACCTCTCACAAATATCATAGGAAAACAAATTGCTGCATTCATCTTGAATTACATCATCTATCGCTATGGAATACCAATGACCATTATCATTGATAATGGGCGACCATTCAAGAATCAGGATGTACAAGAGCTATGTGAGAAGTTTAAGATCCAACACAGATTCTCCACACCCTGTTATCCACAAGGGAATAGGTAGGCAGAAGCATCTAACAAAACTATTCTGAAAATCCTCAAAAAGATAGTGAACGATGCTGGGAAAGATTGGCATATTCAACTAAACCCTACTCTCTGGGCCTATCACACCAGTATCCGCACACCAACAGGTGCCACACCTTTCTCTCTTGTATACGGATCAGAAGCCATATTTCCTATCGAAGTAGAGATTCCCTCTCTACGTGTATCACTAAAAGGTCTCATCCCAGATGAAGAACAAAGAGTGTCTAGACTACAAGAGTTAGAATTGATCTAGGAACGAAGACAAAATGCCTTTGACCATTTAAAGGTATATCAGCAAAGAATGTGCTGAAGTTATAATCACAAGGTCAAACCATGAATCTTTCAAGTTGGAGAACTAGTACTAAAGGAAAATCCATGAAATCAGTCAGATCGAGAAAAGAAAGGAAAATTTGAACCCAACTGGTTAGGTCCATTTGTGGTCACAACAATATTTGGGTCAGGGGCATATCAGCTATCAACACAAGACAAAGATCAGCTCGAGGAACCCATCAATAGCATGCATCTGAAGAAGTTTTATGTCTGAAAAATCCAAAAACAATGAAAAAGTAGAAAAATCCAAAAACAGTGAAGAAACAGAAAAATCCAAAAAATAGTGAAAAAGCAAAAACAAAAAAAAATCAAATATGAGAAAAAGTGCAATAAAAACAAATGGTGAAAACTTGGTAAATAGGTGCTATCTGTCGGCTAGCTCTGCCATCTATTGGTTCATGCTTTCTTCCGCTTGCATTCTTTTCCATCAGCGCTGTCCATACTCATCATAAAGCCTTTGTACATACGAAGGCATCCCAAGTGATTTCTCATCATGGTTTGGATCATTGACTATATCATAATAAAGGTTTGTTTCTAGGCTGGGGGCAAAATCCTGAACCTGGCTAGGGGCAAAAAGTTTTGATCATTTTAAGCTTAATCAAAGCAGGTAGAACAACGGTTAGACAATGCTTGTCAAGCAAAAAATTGAGATACATCCAACATTGAACATAAGAACACATTGTCAACCATTAACTATCACATATCAATCTAAACATGACAAAACACATATCAATGGATGATATATCTTGACTCATGATCTTAACACTTTGGCAATAATGGTTCAACTATTTTATTTGGATTTTTGCTATCATGATTTCTGAGTAACTCCAGGATGTCTTTGACTAGAGGAACGAGGAAGGAACATGATATTTTTCTTGTCTACTATCTGTAAATTAATCATTAATATGTGCAAAGTTGTCTAAGGAAATGATCATCAGAGTATCATGGAAGACATTTCAGACTTGCATATAGAAATGGTTAATACTGCTTGTTTTACGCAAGCAACACTCTGGTCATCTTGGTTCAATTATACCTCGATGCTTGTGCTAACTTGCAATATCAAAACTCAGGAAAGTAGTGCTCAGGTCATCATGGTTCAATTATACCATTGATGTTTTCACTCACTTCCCACATTTTAAAGGCTCAATGATGAAACAAAGCAATGACTCCATGACCGGTCCAATCACTGCATTGCATTGCATTTTAAGATAGATTTGCATTTCATTCTGCATGGGATCACAATGCTCATTTTTTCCAAGGTCAAAGCTAACATGGTGTTATCTCTCTTATTACGTGATTGAGTATATTGGACAATAACAAAAATAATCAATTCATTCATCTTGCATGATAAGTTAGTTCATCTCATGCAATCATTGCATACCGAGGCATCATTCATATAAAGCATCAAATCATTCATTCATTTAATAGAATCATTGCATGACATTCATCAAATCTCAAATCATATAAAATAACACCATTGCATTGCATTGCATCCATCTCATATTAACATGCATGAGAAAATCATAAAAAAATATAAACATAGAAAGCATTGCAATCGCACAAACATCGCATAGAAATTATAAGCATCACCATACATATTTGCATTTGCATACATCATGTAAATGTTACTACTTATCAAATTTCCATTCATTTTTGTATTCAAAGTCATACTATATATTCTAGTCAGTTAGCACTACTGAATCATGCAGTCGGTACACATAGAGAAGTCGATATGCACAGTCTAGTTGGTTACAGAGGAAAGCAGTCATAGAACACAGTATACACCGAGCTATCTATCAAGTATCTTTTTGAGACTACCGAGCAGTAAATATGACACACCGAGTTGATATTCACCGAGTGAAACGTGTTACTAGATACATTGAGCCTGGACATGCACATGAAAACATGTTACAAGATTGAGGCACATCTAACCGTTATTACATTGGAAATTGCACCAGAAGATTGTGTATGATTACGAGTTCAATCTAACAAATGAAATATTTTGTTTAGTTATTCATTCAAGGAATCTTGTTTGTAAGATAGAAGCAATGAATTGGATCACCATTTTAAGAGATCTATTTATACAGCATAAGTGAAGTGTATGTATGCATGAAGGAAGACGGTTACAGAGACATAGAGGTCACCAAGAAGGTTTTCAGAGAACAGTAGAAGAACAGAGTAAACAGAAGGGTTTACCAAGTTACTATATGGGTTACCGAGGTATGCTATAAGCAAGGTAATCTTATTCTGAGCACATAGAATCTGCTATAACATTTCAGATGTAAAGTTGCAGATATTTGTAATGATTTTATTGTAATATTGTGAAGTTGAAAGAGAAACCTTTAAGAGGGTAAAAGACTCTAATCAAGTCTATAAATTATAAAGCCTCTAACCAGGTGCAACATTCAGAATAAATGTTGTAAAATCCTTTAGCAAGGTAGATCTAACAGATCTTGTTACTCCTAACATGGTAAGCTATCAGAAATAGCTAAATGTAGCTCTAACCGAGCATTCTTTATTATTGCAGTAGTGAAGTTGTGGGTACCATCCCCACCGCAGTTTTTCTCTCTAACCAAAAGTTTCTGCGTAACCAAAATATATGTGTTATGGAGTGAATAATGTATGATTGTTATCTATTTGTTTTAACTTTATTTTATGTTACTGCACTATTCTGTTTTTGCATAACAGTAAAGTTATTATTTAAGACTCATTTTGGAGTACTGATTCACCCCTCCCCTCTCAGTACATTAGCTTTCCATATTGGGCTTAACAATTGGTATCAGAGCTTGAATCTTGGAAAAGGGTTTAACTACCTAAAGAGAAAGATCTTATCAATGGAAGGCTATAAACAATTTCAGAGGATTGTGTATTCGCAAGAAGAGCTGGATCATGCAAATCAAGTGATTGCAGACATGCAAAGGCAATTGCAAAAATCTCTGAAAGTAAGAAGAAAATTATCTGATGACTTGTAGGATTCTCAAGAGTTAGTGGAACAAATTGAAACATCATCTAAGAATAGTATATCTAAAGAGACTGAAGAAATGATTGGAGTGTTGAAACAAAAGAACAAAGCATTGACTGATCAACTAAAAGCAATGAAAAGAGAACATGAACATTTTAGTACACAGATGATTGAAAATCTAGATGCATTAAGGACAATAGAGGATAAAGCAAGAGATCTACAAAGAGAGAAACAACAACTTGAAGTTTTAGTATCTGATAAGAATGATGAAATCACAAGGTTAACCGAGATTCAACAAAATGTGATAGATCAACTAGGTTATGCACATCATGAAACAATTCTAAAGAATGATGAAAATCAAGCATTGAAATCTGAAGTATCAAGGTTGACTGATGAACTTGAAACAGAGAAGAAATCCAAAGAAACATTGAAGAAGAGTTATGAAGAATCAAAGATGTTGGATGAGCAACTGAATACAAGAAGACCCAACAGAGATGCAGGACTCAGTTACAAAGGAAAATAATCTACCGAGAAAGGAATTCATACTACCGAGAGAGGAGAATCATCAAAGCAAGCTGGAAATAGGAATAACATCAAAAGAAAGAAGCCTATTTGCTACTACTATGGAAATCAAGGTCATACTACCAACATATGCCATATTAGAAAAGGTTAGCAACCGAATATCACTAAGTCCAATGATTATTGTTATAATTGCAATAAATATGGTCATACATGTAATCAATGTAGGACAAAGTCTGATAACAACTATCAGAAAGCAAAATTCAAAGGGTTTTGTAAAAATTGCAATAGATATGGACATAGTACTGAGAAGTGCTAGCTTAAGCAAAAGAACTACATGTGGTCTGCACACCGAGCAAACACTAGAGGTTACCGAACTCACACAAATCCTTACCGACAATATGCAGCAATACCATGGGATTACAACACAAGGATATGGTGCGAATGTTGTGGAAGATATGGACATATAAGTGCCAACTATTTTATAAGGTTTGGAATGAACAACCGAAGATCATGGAGAAATCCTGGTATGGCATTTTTTTATTGTCACAAGGTTGGACATTTAGCTGGAGATTGCAGAGATCAACCTAGAAGAGACACTAAAGAGATAAAAGAAAAATTCAAGATGATTTAGAAAAAGAAGGAAATCATGTCAGATGAAGAAAGCACCTTACCTATCGAGTTAGGTGCACCTATTCCAAATTAATCAGCAAAGGTATGAAGGGACTATATTCTCTGAAAGTTAAAAAAATAATAGTTCCTATTCTATTATGTACTAAATTCAAATCTGCATGGTTAAGATGCATTAGTAAGTTTGGAATTCTAACAAAAGTACTTTACAGGAAACCTGTCAAGTCGGTGTATATAGGAAGCCTATCAAGTCGGTAAATGAAGGAAATTTGGTTACTTGGTTAAAACGAAAAAAAAGGGAGTAAATCAGTTAAAGGTAAACCGAGTGCATTTAATGTTTTGACCTAACCCGCATGGAGCCCAATAAGGTATTTTGTGTACTTAAAGGTATTTTCATGGTCATTTTCATTCACCAAGTTTTCAAGAGAGCAAAGCAGAGTGAATCAAGGTGATCAAACCTCATCCAAAGTGAATCCAAGGTATTTACATCAAATCTCATCACACTGTTAAGCTGGTTTTCGAATCTTGTCAAATTGCTATTATCTACTGAGTGTGAAACGTCTGCCATTTGTAAATAGTCAAACCCCAAGGATAGTTTGCTAGTTTTATCTAAAATTTACAAATGGCACCCAAGATCCAAGATCCTGTAGTTGTCAAGAATGTCGAGAACCCTCACTGAAATACACTTTGACTCCTAAAGTCACCTCTAAACCGGATGACAAAACTGCCTTTTCACTCATCCCAGATCGAGTCTTGTTAGTTGAAGATGTGAGATTCTTCACCAAATGCCATGTTGAAGAACTTGGTCATGTTGAGATTAGTGACACATATGATGAACTGTGTATCGATGACAAAATGGATAGCAAGTACGAGCATATGAAAATCAAGGGATTAACTGAAGCCCTAGCCTATCCCCATGTGTTCTAACCCCAGTGGGTTAAGTTTGTTTTAAGCAGAGTTCATGATGATTTTATGTGGCTAGAGGAGCAACCATTCAAAATCATTAAGGAAATCATTCATGTGATTATCGGTTATCCTATCTATGATCATGCACGAGCACAGAAAATGATATCACAGAAGGAGTTAATCAGTTTAACTGGAGTAGAATCTGATTACCGATGACTAAAACTGAACAATGTCATTGATGCAGAACTTAAGTTTGCAATTAGAGTAATTGGTTACTATTTCTTCCAATCAGCAAGGGAAAATAGTGTACCCTGTGCAGCAGTTGACTTAGCCTATAAAATAGTAAAAAAGGGAATGAAAGTAGATTTATGTGAAGTGTTACTGAAGAACTTGTTTGAGAACCTAAACACAATAAGGAAGCTGAAGAAGACCAACTCGGTAAATACACTGAAGTTTGGTTCACTTCTTGTATGCATGTTTTTCTACTTTGAGAAATTCTTTCCATCAGTCGGTAAAGTAGTTTGGGAGCTACACCGACCAATCACCCATCAAATTAATGACTTTATCAAGAAGTTGGGAGATAATTTTAATGATATCATGGATGACTACTTTAACAAATTTCAAGAGAAGATGCACAACAGGTACCGGATTCCACCACAGCTGGTAGAGAAATATAAGGATGATATATGCTTTGAGGTAGACACTGAATACTATTATGTGAATGCTGTGGAACCAAGGACTCAATCTTTGCCACCGATGGGTTACGAGATTGACTATGATATCACACAACATCAAATTGATGCATTTCTTTCACTGCCAAGGCATGCTACCGAACTAAGATATGGAACTTAGGAAGAGGAAAAGGTGAAAATGAGCATTGTAGTACCTAAAGCTACAAGAAAGGCTACAAAGATGATAAAGGTATTATTTGAGAAATTCAGAGAAGAATCTTCCTCCACACCTATCAAAGGCACTCTTTCCATTACCGAAGAGGAATCTGAAGCTCAAGAGGTAGCAATAACATTGAGTACCGAGTTGCCTAAGGGTAAAGTGTTAAAAAGAAAGAAACTGGACACTTCAAAGGCCCTACCAACTCCACCAACAAAGAGACCTAACATTAGAGCATCAGCTGCATCACCGAGTAAGAAACAAAAGAGTTACTGTTCCCAAGGTAACCAAGCCTACAAGAAATCTACTTGGAGACTCATTTTGGCAAAAGAGTCTAGTGATACAGACTCTGAGGATGCCAACAAATTCCAGATTGTCAAAAGCAAAAAGGTAAACATACATAGTGTTGAAAACTTTTGTGCAAATCTAAAAAAATATGGTGGATTTGGTTCCTTTAGATATGTCAAGTATGAGACTAGGAATAATGATGAGAAGAGACAAATTGAAGAAGCTGTCATCTGCACACTTCTAAAGTTTCGGCTAGCTCCATTAGAACTAGTAAAGTCACTTCTGAGTGAATTGTACTTACATATTGATAATAGGTGGAAATATGCAATGGACTCAGAGAAACAAATTAGAGAAATAAGTCTAGTCCATCTATTTCCTGATATGTCTGTAGCAGAAATTAAAGAGCATCTGACAACCTACAATTCTAAATTTCTTGTCAAACAAAGAGCCTTAAAATTGATGAATGGGCTATACATTGATGTAGAAAATGAGACAAAAGCAATGTGGCAGGAAATCTTCAAAATAAAAGATGCCAGTGAATAATCTCAAGTTGAAATTGTTGATGTCATCAAGCAAGATCCTGATGTCACCGAGCATTGTCTTGACGCTATCAAGCAAGACCCGGCTGACACTATTCAAATTGATGAAGATGTCATGGATGCAAAAGCACTAGAGAAGGAAATGATAGAAGGCACTACCTATGCAAAACTTATATCTAGTGAATCTATTTTAGTACAAGTTCAGCCTTATCCGCCAGTCAAGCCACCTGTCTCTACCGAAGCTCCTAAGGATACAACACAAGGCACCGAAGGTCACAAGTCTGAAGCAACAACAGGTACAACTAAAGAAAAGACCTCTCAAGAACCGTCAAGTACTGAAAATGTTACAGCTGAGACCCCCAGTACCGAGACACCCAAGGACACCACAATGGCTACAGGAATAGACCAAAGTGTTGCATCTACTGAGCAACCTACCAAGGGTCAGCAAGCCTCACAAGCTATTGTCTTGGTTCAACCTGATAGTTCTGATACTTAATATAAGTACAAATCCAATAACCAAGAAGATGAGAGGGGGGGTGAATCATACAAACTTAATCATCCATAAAAACATCAGATTCAACCTCGTTAATATATATATCAGCCATATAACCAAAACTGTCAAACATGCAAACTCAAAAGCATATGAACAATATAAACCTCATAACACCATATTTAACATGGAAACCCAAATAGGGAAAAACCACTGTGGGATTTCGGACCCACTAAGAAATATACTCTTCTAGAGTATGCTTGGTTAAAAGCAAATCCTGTTAAAGATTACAAACACATTGCTAGATGTGACCGATTAAGGGATTTCCCTCAGATCTGTTAGGATCTTCACCTTGTTAGAAGTGACCTTGTTAAAGGATTTCAAACACTCAATAAGAATGTCACCTTGCTAGATGATTTTACAAATAAAACTGTTAAGTCCACTCAGTTAAGAGATTTTCTACTACTTCTCAAAATAACAGTAATAAAAATATGTCTACAACTTCACATCTAAAAATGCTAAAGCAGATTCCTATTTGTTCAATACAATCTAGACATAGAACTAATCTTGTCTATCTGCTGGGCTCTATACTCTGTTATCAAAACAGGTCTTCAAGCTTCTGCGCTCGGTAATCACTATGTAGCATCCCTGTGCATACACTTGCCCGCATACATTGTTTATCAATAGTTTCCTATTTATAAACAATTAGGTAACCACTTAATCTCCTTGATCACATTTCCCATGATCAATCATAGCCATCAGATCTTCAATCTTGTCCAGGTTCAATGTATCCTTTGATCCGAAAACATTTTACCCTGCCTTGGAACTTGTGTTAGGGTATTGCGGTTCAATCTAAGCTGTAGATCTTCCTGCCGACCTTTCTTTACCATAGATTCTTTAACAATCTTCATACATGGATTACCAATCATTTAATCCACTCCAGCTTATCAGCTTCCTTCATTAAATATCACATGTAAACATTTAATGCATTTTGTTATAGCTCAGTTGTAACTTGGTAAATACTAAACTTCACTCGGTAGACATTCTGCCTTCATTAACCGATAGCGATAACCTTAGGGTTTACCGACTAGGTTCCTTAGGGTTTACCGACTAGGTTCTTTACTCGGTAACATAGTATAGTATTAACCTTTCAAATAGTAGCATATGTAGGATATCAAAACAATCTAAACATCATGATCTCATCATTGTCTAACTCGGTAATAGTTGCCCATTGAATGACTTATCCCCTTATTCATCATATTCTTTCTGTGTCTTTTACCGACATCTTTATACTCATCAAATCATACTTCTTAAAATATGGCAACATCGTACTGAATTAGAAAATCAATTTCTTGACATCAATGACAAAATAATAATATTAAGACAGTAATCATCCTTAATCAGTTATATCCATAGTCATGAACAACCTTCTCAATATCCTTATTGGAATGCCAACAATCTCTCATTGTAATTGGAATGCCAACCTTCTTCTTGTCTATTATAATGCCAACACAACCAACCAAAGGTAAAGAGAAGAAGGTGAAAAAGCATAGTTTTAAAGTTGATTTAACTAAACCGATAGTGTTGCCCAATGTGGATATCTCAAAATTAAAGGGGCAAACACTTATTGATTTTGGTGAACTATGCAAAGCAAAAGCCGAACAAGAAAAATAGATGACCATTCAAAAGAAGAATAAAGTACTTCAGAAGGTAAAGACACTACTGATAGATTTGCTATCTACAGCTACAGTGTCAACCGATGCAGCCATCCACATTCAACTGGATGAACTCCTTACTCAAATAGAAACATCTAGAGTTGATGTATCTGAGTACCTGAGCAAGCTAAAAGACAAAGAGCTTACTGCAAAAATGATAGAAGAGGTACAAAAAGCTCTAGCTATTGGAAAAGTCAAGCTTGTCAAATTCATTGCTGAGTTGTCCCCTCAACTCAAGCATATTCTTTATTTATTTCAAAAACTTTGTACATTTTCTTTATTCATTAAAGATATCAAGAATAAAACTAATGCAATTGAGAAAGAGATCACCGATCTCTCAATTAGGTTGACCATAGAGCCAAATTTAGTTCAAAATTTTTATACCAAGCTTCAACAGCTCATGGCTCAACAATTAGAACTCAAAAATGAAGAACATAAGATCAGGATGGATATAATGACACTCCAGACATTATTTCTTCCTCATCTTTCATCAGTTCAAGAACAAATTAACTGAGCTACACACCTATCTACTACATAAGAGGGAAGCACTCTTGATGGCATAATATCACTATTGGCTGATATTTAAGCACAAAATTCTTTAATGGAAAGTGTAAAGGATGCACTCTCAGTCGCTCTCACCGATGACTGGAAGAAGTATAAATCTATTTTGATCAGTTACCACCCCCAGATGGAAATTAAGTTTTTGATGTTTGTCAAAAATGGGGAGTAATACTATATAGGGGAAGTAATATAATATATTTGGAGAGTCATACAATTTTGATATAGTATTCGAAGTATAGTATACAGGGGGAGTATACCGAGTAGAGTATGCAGAGTATGCAGAGCAAACAAGCACATAACCGAGCATGTAAAAATTAGAGTTATGTACAATATAATGATAAGGGGAGTATATCTAAATATGCTATTTCATTGACTATTGTATATATTGTCTAGTATTGTCATATGTTATGACTTTGAAAGTAGTTTTTTGTCAAACATCGCAACTAATGTCAAAAGGGGGGATTGTTACTACTTATCAAATTGCCATTAGTTTTTGTATTCAAAGTCATACTATATATTCTAGTTGGTTAGCACTACCGAATCATGCAGTCGGTACACATAAAGAAGTCGGTATGCACAGTCTAGTCAGTTATAGAGGAAAGCAGTCACAGAATGTAGTATACACTGAGCTGTCTACCGAGTATCTTTTTGAGACTACCGAGCAGTAAAGATGACACACCAAGTTGATATTCACCGAGTGAAACGCGTTACCAGATACATTGAACCTGGACATGCATATGAAAACGTGTTACAAGATCAAGGCACATCTAACTGTTATTACATTGAAAATTGCACCAGAAGATTGTGTATGATTATGAGTTCAATCTAGCCAATGAAATATTTTGTTTAGTTATTCATTTGAGGAATCTTGTTTGTAAGATTGAAGCAATGAATTGGATCACCATTTTAAGAGATCTATTTATACAGCATAAGTGAAGTGTATGTATGCATGAAGGAAGACTGTTATAGAGACATAGAGGTCACCGAGAAGGTTTTCAGAGAACAGTTGAAGAACAGAGTAAACAAAAGGGTTTACCGAGTTACTATATGGGTTACCGAGGTATGCTATAAGCAAGGTAATCTTATTCTGAGCACATAGAATCTGCTATAACATTTCAGATGTAAAGTTGTAGATATTTTTAATGATTTTATTATAATATTGTGAAGTTGAAAGAGAAACCTTTAACAGGGTAAAAGACTCTGATCAATTCTATAAATTGTAAAGCCTCTAACCAGGTGTAACATTCAGAATAAATGTTGCAAAATCCTTTAGCAAGGTAGATCTAATAGATCTTGTTACTCCTAACATGGTAAGCTATCAGTAATAGCTAAATGTAGCTCTAACCGAGAATTCTTTATTATTGTAGTAGTGAAGTTGTGGGTGCCATCCCCACCGCAGTTTTTCTCTCTAACCAAGAGTTTTTGCGTAACCAAAATATATGTGTTATGGAGTGAATCATGTATGATTGTTATCTATTTGTTTTAACTTTATTTTATGTTACTGCACTATTCTATTTTTGCATAACATTAAAGTTATTATTCAAGACTCATTTTGGAGTACTGATTCACCCCTCCCCTCTCAGTACATTAGCTTTCCATATTGGGCCTAACGGTAAATACTACATCATCATATATCCATCATCTAGAATTCATAGGCCTATAGAAATTAAAGCATACATCAAGCATACATCATGAAAGTAATTGCACATCATAATAATATACCAAATAGAATGCATCCATCATCTCATAGGTCATGTAGAACGAATAGGATCGATTGCATATCATATCATCAAAACAGGACCAATGTCCAAGGTACAATGATATCACAAAATATAGGAGATACATCACAAATATACATCATAGGAATCATCAATATCTCATCACAAAAAGGTGTGTACATAAATAGATAAATGTCCCATATCAGTGTGACCACTCGGACGTGGAGAAGAACTCTGTCCTAATGTGCTAGGTAGAGTAGCACCAGCTAATACCCCTGTACCTGAATCCCCACCTGGGGGAGCTCTCTGAAGTGGCCCTGTCACTCCTCGACTCTCAGTCTGGCTCTGTCCTGATCTCCTGCTCGGCTGTGAAAATCTTGGAGCCCTCTACTCAGGAGGAACAATAGTAAAGTATAATGTCCTGCAATACTCGGCCTCTCAGATCCCCTGGTGCATCATCTTCAGGGCGTTCTTCCCTGAAGTAGACCCTCCTAACAACTGTACTTGTGTCTCAGCTTGCCGACACCTATCCATAGCTGCATCTCTCTTGACTAGGAGAGAAGCCATCCGAGTCTCTAGTTGGGCCATCTGAGAGTCCCTCTCTGCTAGTTGACTCTCTAGCTACTGAACCTAAGCCTGTAAGTATGTAATCTGAGCCTGCTACTGATGCGACAATATCCTAATGAGGATCCACTAAGGTGCCTTTGCCTGTGGTTGCTCAGCCCGTGATACTGTCATAGGTACCTGCTTAACTGGGGGTCCCTCCTACTCCAGAACTTGATGCTCCTATTCCCCTGGACCTGATCTCCTGTGTCTGACCACCCGGGCCATCCAATCTGTATATACATCCCTAGCAGATCTAGAACTGCTAGCTCCTAGTGTGCCTGTCACTGCCACTGCCACTGCTCGACCATCTCCCTCATCATCATCTCCCCCATCCCCCTAATCATCATCTCCTCCATCATCATCCCCAGCACCCTGATCTCCTGCATCTCCTCCATATCCATCTCCATCTCCACTATCATCTCTGTCTCTACCATCCCTCTGTCATCTAGGAGCTCTACGTCGTGGCCTCTCCTCATCCTCATCTAACACTGGCTCTGGCTCATCCGAACATGTCAACCTCATAAACCTGTGTGCAATACAATACATGGCATACTCATGTGTCATCCCGCTATCCATCACACCTGGAAGAAAATCCCAATCCATAGGCCCCAATGATCGATACTCTGCACAAGCATGGTCATATGAAATAGAAGGCCCCCAAGTAGCCACATCCAATCTCCGACGAGCATAATGAGCTATACCCTGTGGTATCCCCTGTATCCTACCATACTGTCTCAACACCCTCATACAAGGGAATCGCTCGATGACATAAGGTGTCAAGCCAATCAGATATCGCATCATGAATACATATGGCATCTCCGCTGCATCCTCGGGCCAAATCTTGCAGTCCTTGTATGGCCTCCATATCACAGTATCTAGGTCATCCAAAGTCCGTCTCCAGTACTCTAATTTGCCCAGCTTTCGCTGGCCAATGACACCAGGATACCCATCAGTATAAGGTCTGCCTACAGGTCTCTCTTTGTCTGCCAATGGTCCTGTGATAGGTAAATGTTCCCAGGCCCATATCTGAAGCAAAGTCACCCCTGCTGATAACGCAACTGATCCCTGGTATACAACTCGGTGCAAGTCATGATACAAGTGCACTAGTATACATGATCCCCATGAAAATCGGGTCCCCTCTATCACCATCTGCTCAAGCAGACAACCCCATCCAACAAATAATTCCTTTGACCTATGATCAGGAAAAAGGAAGCCTCCAATAAACCCAACAAGCACAGTCGGTAATGTGGCATACCCTAGCTCTAACATCTCCTACCACGCAATATCATACCCACCAATCTCATCATCCTCAAACATGCGACAAAGTACCTCTGTCCCACCCCACTTGCTGAGATAATAATAAACTAAATCGCCCATCACAGGGATCCACAAAATTCAGTAGACATCCTCGGGTGTCACCATCATCTCTCCAGTCGGCAGGTGAAACGTGTTATGTTCACTATGCCAGCACTCTACTAAAGCTGTCAGTAATCCCCGGTTTATCAGAGGCTAGGGCATGTCAAGAAGGGAAGACAAACCACATCTGCTAATGTGATCTCGCTCCGCCTGACTAAGGCGGGGTATCAACATCCATGTCTTCGAAAAACGCTCTCAAGACTGAAGAACACTAAAGTGCTCCTGCAATCAAATCGCTTCATCATATCAGTTTCTAGATTTATCTATCTATCAAATCAATCTATCTATCGGTCTATTTTGCTCAAATGAGATTTTTATCAAATCTCATTGGGCCCCTATCAATGACATTCATCTATCATGAGGTCATTATCAATCTTATCTCATTTTACGCATGCATCGAGATAATCATAACTGATCATCAAATTTATCAATCAGGAGTGTCTAATTTTATCAATTAGATAGCTAATCAAACCTTACATTATCAAAAATTGAAAAATCAAATCAAATCTTACCTTTTCAAAAAAAATCAAATCCGATTGACAGCAAATTTGAAGAATCAAAAAATTGAAAAACTCATCAAAATAAAAAATCGCAAAAAATCATCAACTAATCGCCAAATTGAAATAAAAAATCGCAAAAAATCATCAACCAATCGTCAAATTGAAATACAAAATCACGAAAAATCATCAACCAATCACCAAATTGAAATAAAAAATCACGAAAATCATCAATTTAAAATCAACCCCCCCCCCCCCCAAAAAAAAATCAAAATCATCCAAAAAAAATAAAAAAAATCAAAATCATCAAAAATAAAAAAAATCAAAATCATCAAGACCGAAAAAAAAACCCAAAAACTCATCGAAAAAAAATAAAAAAATAAAATTAAGCCCTGGTGTAGGCGGCACCACCCGTGCCTCCCGCAATGCTTGTAGCGGTGTTGGCAGCGCCTCCCACGGTGCCCGCGGTGGTTCTCGCGGCGTCGGTGGTGGCCGCCGCCCGGCCTCCACCGCCCGCCTTTTCCCTCTCCCGCCCAATTTTCAAAAATTTCAAAAATTGAAAAACAAATGCATGAATAATTTTTTTGGGGGGTTTCGAGTGATTTAAAAAAAAAAAATCCGAAAAACCCATTTCACTATTTGAAAAACCCATCTCAAAAATGCAATTTTCTCCCCAACCCATCTGACGAAAATGCTAAAAAATGATTTTTTATGCTAACAGCTAAATTTTTTTAAAAAATCAACAAAGCTGGGTTTTCTTGAAGTACGTATCGGTGGACTGTATGCCGGAGGATGCTCATATTGCCAAACTCACTCGAACCTATGCTGGTGATACAGGATTGCCATTTCCTTCCTCCAGAGCAATTTTTCTCCAACAACTGCAGTGCACAAATGAGGAGTGAAAAAATGATTTCACCTTTTTTAAACTCATAATGGGGCATTTAAGTGGGATTTTTATTCCACCTATTGTTAATCATCTAATCAACTAATCAGTCTGGCAGGACAACATTTTCAAATTTCTTATTGGGAAATGAATCGGATTGACTCCACAAATCTCTAAACATAAAAAAATCATAAAAAATCTAAAAATTTCAAAAAAAAAAAAAATCGCGAAAAATTCAAAAACATTCAAAAATTATCTGATTCATCTCTCGAGGGGGCATCCTCACATCAATTTTTATCAATCAGAGTCTGGGACATCATATTGAGATTTTATCATCTCCAAAATCAAATCAACGTCATATCAAGATTTATCATCTCCAAAATCAAAACCGCATCATATTGAGTTTGATCATCTCCAAAATAAAATCAACATCATATCGAGATTTATCATCTCCAAAATTGAAACCACATCATATCGAGATTTATCATCTCCAAAATTGAATCGACATCATATCAAGATTTATCATCTCCAAATCAAATCAGTATCACATCAAACACCAAATCTGCATCAAATCAAGATCAAATATGCATTCTATCCAATCAACAACATCATCAATTAAGCTTTCTTTGAACCAGCACGTCGTCACACATCGTTTCAAAGAGGGGCAAAATGTATACACCTAAAAATGGTTTGAAAATAGTTATTTAAATACGTAGTTATTTGATTAATTCCCCTTCCCAATTAATTGAATTCACAAGCAATTTAATTAATTTCTCTATTCATCTACTAGTAAATAAATCTAAATGATTTATTTATATAGTTCATCTCACATCCCCCTTTGATTAATTAATTCTCAATTAATTAATTTCTCCCCATACTAATCAATTCTTCTAATCCCTAATTAAGATTAACAAACTCAAGTTTGTTGAGATTAATTACCATTTTTCAATTATTTGAATTTCTAAATTCAAATGAGCACATGGCTCCTAACTTTAACCACTCAACCTAACCATCCCCTAAATTAACCCATTCAATCTAATCTTGGGTCTAACTAAACCTATCCTATCTTGTACATTCTAACCTCCTTATCCTAACCTCTCATGGTGTGGATATTTTCTCCTTGAGATACATGGCACTTTTGCCACATGTCTCCTCCCTTGGACACTTTCCCTCTCATGAGCAAGGCTCCTTGAAACTTGTCACCATAGAGATGACAAGTGTCCCTTCCTCCAACCTCTTCTCCAACTTCTTCAATCTTGGCCCTTGATATCTTCAGATCAAATCTGGACCGTCGATTCCTGCCACCTCAGCTTTGGCCTTGGAATTCCTATAAATACCCCTCATTTTGGAGCAATATGGATCCGATCTCATTTCATCTTATGCATTGTTACTATAGGCAGATCCCATCTCATATCAATTTAGGCATCATTACTATAGGCAATTTGCATTTCAATTATCTAGTAATTAGCTTTTGGATTTATCATAGCATGTTAATCTAGGTTCTTAAATCATGCATTTCATATCATCTCCATAGTCAATCATGATCAATTAGCTACTCAACTCTTGAGTTGTCACTTTGGAGGTCATTGCTCCGCTGAGAGCCCATCAATCCAACACCTTCAAGGTCCTCAAGAATAGAGGAAAATGGGACATTTCAAGGAAGGCTTATGGTTTGCATCTTTGGTTTAAATTTTCAATTAAGCTTTTCAATTATGCTTCTATTGACTCATTATATGTGTATGCCTCTTATACTAACAACATTTTTAGCATCACACTAGTTACTCAATTTCATCATTTATTTGCATATGAAAAAGAAATAAAACAAAAATCTATATTCATATCCACTGCATACATCCATACTGAAAAGATATGCATACATATAGAATAAAGCATATAGAATGACATCTCATAATCAATCAACACAAGTACGATGAAATCAAATCAAGAGCTCATATATCTCATCATAGTCTCAGTGTCTAAGAGTACAAATGATATCAACTGTCATATACAATGTCTCATTGGAACAAGAAACGTATAGGCTACAAAAATGGGATATATAACAAAATCTAAGAGATATAATAAATCTACCTCTCTGCCTCTCCCTCATCACCAAGTGGAGGAGGTGGTGCATGTTGACCAACATCCTATCTAGGTGCCCTAGCTCCCTTAGATCGAGCTATATAATAATAATACGACACAAACTATTGTGCTACTGGGACCGCTACGCTATAAGCTGCAACAGAGTAAGCTACATGGCTCGCCTGATGAAAAACATCTCGCTGAAGAGCATCTCTCTCTGCTTTGATCTCTGCAAGCTATTGATCTCACTCTGCCAACTGCATCTGTGCCATTGTCAACTGTGACTACAAACCTATCACCCTTGCCCTCAAAGACTGAACTACATCTAGCACTACATGCTCTCTCCCCACATCCCCCTCTCCACCTCCCTGCTAAACCCTCTGCTACCTAACCTTCCTAGGAGCTTCTCTCTCCTCCTCACCTCCAACCTCTACTGCCCTAGAACTTCTAGCCTCAACCCCAATAGCTCCTAAGGATCCACCATCCCCTCTCTATCGTTGTTGACGACCTTCTAGTGCCCTACTGCTACTAGCACCAAGATCACCTCCTGTTCACCTAGGTATATCCACTCTCCATCCTTGTACCTGCACTCATCCCTATACCTGACCTAGTACCTATACCTATGCTGGTGCATCCTCCTCAAGCTCATCTATAAGAGGTGCATGCTCTCCCAGATCTATAAATTGAGGGAATGAATATCTATGAAACCAATCTTTGTACTGGGGAAACACCCCCACGTCTACCACATCCTCTTGGTACTCCCATCTCTGTAGTTGTAAACCTGCTAACTCTTGCATTCTCATGACATATGATAGCATAGGTGCCCATCCTTGTCTCTCCTCATCCCTGTATCTAGCATATGCTATAAACTCCTAGGATATACTCTGTGGTCTCCCATAATGCCTCAAAACCCTAGATACCACAAACCGCTCAATAATCATAG
Organism: Cryptomeria japonica; assembly: GCF_030272615.1. NCBI lineage: Eukaryota > Viridiplantae > Streptophyta > Pinopsida > Cupressales > Cupressaceae > Cryptomeria > Cryptomeria japonica. The sequence continues at coordinate 439,876,637 of NC_081405.1, read as the reverse complement.
TCAATCTGCCGATGAGAGGTCTAGTCATGAACATTTCTCTTTGCTATACCCTCCAATCATCCCACTGCTCTAGAACCCTATATGGTCTCCATACTACAACAATCAAGTCATCTAACTTCCTCCTCCAAAAATAAGTCTTGCCTAGGTGGGGCTGTGTCACATAACCTGAGTAATAACATACAATAGGCTTATGTGCCTCTCTATAATCATCCACTATAGGTCTACATACTGGAATATGCTCCCATGCCCATATCTGCAAAACTAGGATACTTGCTGCCATGCTCTTCCCCTCTCGACAAATAATCTCATGCATCTCATGGTACAGATGGGCAAGTAAGAATGAACCCCACCCTAATCTCACTGGATGAGTCAACAACCTCTCTAGCATCCTGCCACAACCATATACAAATCCCTATTGTCCTATATCAGGCATCACGAAGAAACCAATCATACCAACCACAATGCAAGCCAGAGGGTACTCTGCACTACATCTACTCATCAAATCATCCCAAGTGATCGCCCAATTAACAATGGTATCATCATAGAATTGTGAAGTAGAAAATTGGATCCTAGTGACTCCCCACCTAGGAGAGAGAAAGGAAGCCACTAGGATGATTTTCACTTGGGAGGAACTTTACATTCAAAAGAGGGGTTGAATCCACCAGATCCAAATCCAAGAGAGGTAAGGATCTGAATACTAAGTGGATCACAAGTGGTTGAAGTATGATTTACCCTCTTTTGTAAATGAGAAATTTGACTTGTTGACTATGTGGAAAAGAGTGAGGAAATGAGTGAAATGAAGAATTACAAGTTTGAGGTCACGCTATAACTTCGGATCTGAACTAATTAGACTGATACAGATCTGCCCTACAAATTTGGAGAAAATTCGTTGGGACCATGGCGAGAATGTACATGGTCCACCACAAAATCCGTGAAACAAAAAGGGTTATTTCGTCTCTGCAAATGAAGCCCAAACCTACAATTACAGCTATGCACCTGCAACCTACATACAAAAAAGAGAAGAAAGGGGGGTTGTGTATAGGGGTTTGCCTTAGTCAAACCCTAGTTGAAGAATCAAACTAGAAAGAAAGTAATTACAAATGCTTGAATGTAAACAATGGAGATGTATGCCTTGTAGATCTGCAACTTGTTGATGATGATTGCTTTACTTCTTGAATGTAATCACAAATGTTATATGAAATGGCATGTAACATAACAAAACCCTAACACACACACATGTTTGTAAATGAATGTTGTAATGTTTCTCCAATGGATGAATGAAGAAGACTTGAATGCTTGATGATGACCTTGAAATCTTGTATCTTCTCCTTATGCTCTCTATCTGTCTATATGCTATCCATCTATCCATCATCCATCCCTGAATGAGGGTATTAAATTTCCTTTTATACATGCCTCAATGATTAACTTTCAACCATCGAAGGTCGACAAAGAGGAATTGCAAACTCCGAAGATAAATAATGCATAGGAGATCGGGCAACCTACACATAGGACCATCCTAGGAGGTGGGGAAAGGGGTTCCATTCCACTTTCCTAGGGGGACAGGGGACAGGGGCGCCACACCCTTGTCTTAGGGGGGACAGGGGCACCATGCCCCCATCTTGCCCTATTTTGGGTCCCAAATAAGATATAAAGCAACCACAAGACATAAAGGACAAAGGGAGAAGGATTGGAAATGCAAGAATAGGTCTTGGTTAAGGAAGGAGATGCCATTGCCAAGGTGAGGACCCAAAATATGGGTAAAATTGCAGGGGTCACAATTTTATGACACTACATTTAGCCCCCACTTTAGCGGGAGTATGGCTTACACCAGTACTTCTGGTAAAATAGAAGAAAAGAGAGATAAAGATGAGAGATGCAAAGCAAAACCACAAGGAGTATAAGACATCACAAATATTGAGGAGAAAAAAGCCCCCAATCTTAGGGTCTTAATTCATGCCAACATATGCAAGAGCACTCAAAACAAAAATATACAAGACACACAAAACAAAGACAAAGTGCAAAAAGATACAAAACAAGAACAAGAGACAAGACGACAAACTAACTAGCCAAAGAGATCTTGAGCTCAGATGGCTCAACAACTAATCATGACACAAAAGCCAATGCCATCACATAAACATAAGCGATCACATAAAAGAGAAAAAATGACATCATCCGTGAACTATCAATAGTAAAACTATGAGTTCATGAGAGGAAGAAGAGAGAGAACATGAATACACACTTTGGTGATCCATGAGAAGAAAAGTGAAGAAGAAAGAAACCATGGACATCTCACCCCTAAAAATAGGTGATCCATGGAGAGAAGGACATGAAAAATCTCGCTCCTAGAGCTTGCCTAGGTGATCCATGTAAAGAGAGAGAGAGAGTGAGAACCCCGTTGGTTCCACTCAACCTCATGCGTGTGTGTGAAAGTGAGGTTCTAAGCACCTCATAGGAGTCTATGCCCGAGTACGCTACAACCTATATAGAATGTATAATACACATGTTAAGAAAGGTGTGATATCTCTCTCTAAGAGACCATGCTCTGGTTCTAAGAATAATCACCCCGCATAAAATAAAAGTGGCGTCATCTTTCTCTAAGAGGCTTCCCCCTAGTACCAAGAATGACCCATTTTACAAGAGAAAAGTGATGACATCTTTCTCTAAGAGGTTTCCCCTGGTTCCAAGAATGTCTCACTATATCAGACAAGAAGAAGTGAAGACATCTCTCTCTAAGGGATCGTGCTCTTGTTCCGAGAATGACCCACTATACAAAAAGTGACGACATCTTTCTCTAAGAGGTTTCTCTCTGGTTCCAAGAATGTCCCACTGTACAAAAAGTGATGACATCTTTCTCTAAGAGGTTTCCCTCTGGTTCCAAGAATATCCCACTATTCAATACATGAGAGAAGTATAGTACAAAGGAGCAGTGTGGGTGCCCCCCCCTTAAGATGTCCACATAGACTACTATTAATATCTTAAGGAAAGTAGAACAAGGATGCCTACCTTTGTCACAAAGAAGATATCGGCTATGCAACAATGTCATAAATCCGAACAAGAGAGGGAATACTCTTTAAGCAAGGATAAGATAGTTGAAAATAAATATCTTGCTATAAGTGTAAAGGTGATCCCTGGAGGAGAATAGATCTTTGTTCAAAAAGACATCTACCCCCAAGAGGTGCTATCTTAGACAAATATAACATCTTCTAAATTAAGAAAAGGAAAGAATAGGAATGTAATCCTTCCTCCTATTTCTAGGTGAAAGGTATTCTTGATGAGGGATGACTCATGTTTAGCCCCCAAAGGAATGGTTGGATCTATCATAGATGTACATTACCAGGTTTAAAAGAGGTTGTAGTCAAGGATTAACACTTTTTGTATAAGAGAGAACCCTTAAGCCAATAACCAACAATTATGCACAAGGAATGACATCAAGTAATAGAACTCACACCATCCACTTAATAGGGTAAAGTGGATCCCTAGAGAAAGAGAGAGAAGGGTTATTTACCCCCATGCTAATGGGACAATGAGAATAGCTTACACAATATACTAGAGAGAGACTAAACATAAGCAAATGTGCAATGAATGTACATGAACACATGCAAGAAAATACATTAGTAAATGTAAAATACACATCTCAAGAAGTGGTAATCTTCGAAAAGAAGAGAGAAAAAATATCATAGATTTCCCAAGGGGGATTAGTCATAAAAGCATACCATTTTAAGAAATGATAATCACATATGAAAAATGCAACCCCTAAAGGAAATAATGATACAAGTGAAAGGAGCGAAAATGCTTGCCCCCCAAGTGAGGAGAACAATGAGAAATATTACACATTTTCTGATGGTGATTAGTTTCAAGTGATATGCTATCCTAGTGGAACAAATACTCTCAAGGAAAGGATACATACCTCCAAAGAGATCATTCCTTGATAAGGGGCATATCATACTTGAGAATAATCAAAACCATAGAAGAGATAAGATTTCCAAAAGAATGAAGGAAAGAGAAGAAGTGTAGTACTCATTAAAGATGCCCCTCTCCAAGCAAAGAGGAAAACCAAAGAACAATTATATTCTCATATTGGAATAGTCTTACGCAAGAAAAGAGATATAATAATGAATGATGCACAAAGATAGAGATAAATGTATATAAAGAAGAATAAAAATGGACTTCATGTTGGTACCCCAAAGTATGTTAAAGAAAAATACTACCACCGCTAATTATAAAGAGCTCCCGTTAAATGGGCTAATTATGCCATAGGGTGAAGAGCAACATCAAGGGAAAGGAAGTGCTAAGAAACAACATTTTTACCAAGAAAGACAACTAGATATTCTATGAGACAAATGTGTGCAAGATCATATTGTAGTTGAACAAATTTCTTAAATGCATAACATTTTCCAATAAAATGTGAATATAAATCATGAAAAATGGAATATTCAATACCTTTCACTTGCTTACGATTTTTGTTTTTATTTTGAGGGGAAAGGAAATGTTGTTGTCATACTTCAACCTCCAATAGATTCTTGCAGCTAATCTGTCAGGATGGTAAATATCATCTTCCCATGAAGAAGAAGGTTTGTTAGAAGAAGAAGTTTCATTATCCACAATTCTAATTTTGCCACTTTCTATGCCATCTTGAATAGATTTTTGAAAATTAGGGAAATCATCAACATTATGGTCATGGGTTTGATGAAATGAACAAAAAGGATGCTTTGAAGAAGAAGCATTTTTGCGGGCTCTCTTGATTTTTTTTTTTGAAGATAATCTTTAAAGTTTTGAATTCTAAGGAATTCATCCATAGAAAGAGGGGTACCACTTCCTAGGCCTCTTGTAGTAGTTTGTGTAGGAGGGTTTATAGGGACACAAATTCCATGCTCAAAGTTCCCAATTCCTCGTCCTTTAAAACCTTGTTTTGTGATTATATGAAAGCCAGAACTATAAGAATTTTTCAACTGACTAGATGGAGGAACAAGATCATGAATTTATTTGAAATTTGATGTGTAAGGAGGTAGAAAAGAATTTGTAGATGAAGGAGGAGTATCATGTGGAATGATAATCTCTTTGCCTTTATCAAGCTTATCCTTTTTGGAAGATTGGGGAAGAACATCTTCTTCATCTAAAAGCTCATTTTTAGTGAGTTCTATGAGAGGAGAAAGGTCATGAATAAAATGCATGACATCTTCCTCTCTACATAAACTTTGATGTTGAAGATATGTCCTAGGAGAATAAGGAGGATCTAAAGATGTAATAATGTTGTGTAATATTGCCCCCCTTGCTCAAGGGTATGTGTAGAAGAAGAAGATGGATCCATATTACTTTCCAATGCTTTCTCTCTTGTAGAAAGATCATTGGGTAAAGCATTAGATCTCATTTCTTTCACACAAGATACCCTAGGAAAGGTACAAGGGTTAGGATCTACTTAAGCCTTAAGGTGATTAACATAGGAAATGCATTTCGTTAACAACATCACCATAATGCAACATAAATTATACATGAAAGCTTTGAGATCTAATAATTTGGAAATCCTAACAACACAATATGACCAAGTTCTATGAAGAAAGAGAAACAAAAGGAAATGGAAGAAACTCTTATCCGGTACATGATAAATATATGCAAAAATTAATGTAATCACATGCAAAAGAGCAAGTAAATACAATTTATTAATTTCCATTAAAAGTCTCTTAACTAAAATTTGAATCTGTTGGAAAAGCAAATCTAAAATTAGGACCTTTTTATGAAAATTAATTTTAAGATATGAATTTGATGAAATTTGAATTTAAGTTTGACCTTAGAGAGTATTAAAATTGATAAAGTACACTGATTTTCTGGATCTAAGCAAAAAAAATATAGTTAATTCTGTCTCTCGAAATTTCGGGAAAAAAGCTGAGGACCATGGCGGGAACGCACACGGTCTAAACAACTTTTTTCAAAAAATTCAAGGATGATAGAGATTATGATTTTAATGCAGAACCAAAAAAAATAGCTGATTAGGAGATGTCTAAATCGGTCAAAATTGCAGTCAAAGATCGAAATTGAAAAGATCTTAAAAATTATGGTTGTATGATTTAACCATTGAATTTTCAGAATAAAGTGACATATTTGAATTGCAATTTTGAAATAGAAATCAAATTTGAAATAAACAATTAAAATTTTACACCTCACAAGCTTAATTTTCACAAAATGAAAAATTAGGGTTTTTATGCAATTAACCTCTAAAATTTGCAAATAGATCAAACTTGAAAATGAAAATTTGAAATTCAAATTGCAATTAATCAGATCTAAGAATATGAAATCAGAATTGATGTGTAAGACGTCGGGTTCACCAAAATGTAAGGAAAGAGAAAGGAATTCACTATGATGATTTTCACTTGGGAGGAACTTTACATTCAAAAGAGGGGTTGAATCCACTAAATCCAAATCCAAGAGAGACAAGGATTTGAATACTAAGTGGTTCACAAGTGGTTGAAGTATGATTTACCCTCTTTTGTAAATAAGAAAGTTGACTTGTTGACTATGTGGAAAAGAGAGAGGAACGAGTAAAATGAAGAATTATTGGTTTGGGATCATGCTGTAACTTCGGATCTGAACTAATTAGACTGATACGGATCTGCCCTGCAAATTTGGAGAAAATTCGTCGAGACTGTGGTGGGAATGTACATGGTTCGCCACAAAATCTGTGAAACGAAAAGGGTTCTTTCATCTCTGCAAATGAAGCCCAAACCTGCAATTATAGGTGCACACCTACAACCTACACATAGAAAAGAGAAGAAAGGGGGGTTGTGTATAGGGGTTTTCCTTAGTCAAACCCCAGTTGAGGAATCAACCTAGAAAGAAAGTAATTGAAAATGCTTGAATGTAAATAATGGAGATGTATACCTTGTAGATCTGGAACTTGTTGATGATGATTGCTTTACTTCTTGAATATAATCACAAATGTTATATGAAATGGAATTTAACATGACAAAACCCTAACACACACACATGTTTGCAAATGAATGTTGTAATGTTTCTCCAATGGATGAATGAAGAAGACTTGAATGCTTGATGATGACCTTGAAATCTTGTATCTTATTCTTATGCTCTCTATCTATCTATACGCTATCCATCCATCCATCATCTGTCCCTAAATGAGGGTATTGAATTTCCTTTTATACATGCCTCAAGGATTAACTTTCAACCACCAAAGGCTGACAAAGAGGAATTGCAAACCCCAAAGATAAATAATGCATAGGAGATCGGACAACCCACACATAGGACCACCCTAGGAGGTGGGGATAGGGGCGCCACACCCTTGTCCTAGGAGGGATAGGGGAACCACCCCCCTATCGTGCCCTATTTTGGGCCCCAGATAGGATACAAAGCAACCACAAGACATAAAGGAGGAAGGGAGAAGGGTTGGAAATGTAGAAATAGGTCTTGGTTAAGGAAGGAGATGCCATCACCAAGGTGAGGACCCAAAATGTAGTTAAAAATTGCAGGGGTCACAATTTTATGATACTATAGGAATATACGTCTAAGTGCCTCAATACCTGGTCGTGGAGTAGAATCATAATCAACCTTATCTATAGTAAACAAAATCCTCAATATTCTGTAAATATCCTCAGGCGTGATAGTCATCTCTCCAACTGGCAAATGAAATGTGTTATGTTCCAAATGGAAATGCTAAACCAATGTGGTCAACATACCATGATTCACACGGATATCAGGCATCTGTAACAAATATCCAAATACACACAACCCTATATGACCTCTTTGTGCATCTGATAAATCACACACTAATCTCATTGTCGATGGATATGTACACTAAAAGTGAATATCTGACAACTGAATCTGCAAAATCAAAGACAAAACTCATCAGTACGTGATCAAATTTGCACTAAGAATGTGTTAAACGTGCTAAAAAATCCAAATTTACAAAATTTAAAATAAAAAATTGTTGTTTAGACCTTCAAAAATACTTGTTGTTTTCCATACGAGTTTCCATAGACAAGCAACAACTCGTACGAGCAAACACAATGACCCACATGATAAAAATCTCTCATACAAAAAACAGTAACATGTCGCACGATTAAATGATCTCTCAAGAACATTATCATACAATACAAGGGTAAACATCATACGAGAAACCCTACATTACCATATGATAAAATAAAAAAATCCAGATACTCGTATAAGAAACAATAAGTAATGACATGATAAAATGACATATCCTAACTTCGCACGAAATTCAAAATGCAAAATTCAACAAAAAATAAAAAAATGAGAAATTCAAAAGGCTCAAGATCAATCAGATACTACTGGGGCGTAGTTCCATGGTCGATTATGTCTTCTCTAGCACTAGAATCGATGCTCTTGAATCAACATTGCCATTTTTCTTCGCATGAGATTTTTCAAATTTTTAACTTTGAGAGGTAAAATGAATTGACGATGACACATTGAACCTGTAGTACCCCTACTCGTTTTAACTCATTAGACTCATATTTTATTATTGTTTTCTTTTAGTAGATACATTACCATGATTTGTTATTCAGACTTATTTGACACTATTTTACGTTTTATCTGGATATGAGATGCATAATTTATTTGCAATATTTCAATACTCGTGATTTATGGCATTTTATGAATTATTGCTATGTACTGACACTTTACTTATCTATGCAATGTGGAATTATATGTTGTGTGTCTGTGAGTGTATTGGATGTAAGGGGATGATTTTCCTTCACTCATTTCGGTGAGACAGGGAACGTTGTGATTCTCCTTCATTAGTGTGTATGTTGTGTTTTCTATATTGTATATACCCATGTGTGGTTCGGTGATGCAGGGTATTGCAAGTACAAGTACCGTGTAGGTACGGGGTATCGTCTCCACCTGGCTTCACAGGTCTGAGCGTGCCTTATATTTTTCAATGGAAGTGGAGGAGATAGTAGTTGACCCTATTTTATTTAGTTACACTCAAGTGAGTGTCGTTAGTTAGTCGTCCTGTCAGTCGTTGACCTTCGTATTTTGTTGATTTTCCTTTTATGAGAAATCGCTTGATGTTTGCTCAGTTTACGTGTTTAAGTGATTTTAATTATTGCATGTTAGTTCGATAATTGTGACTTGATCATTTGAATATATATATATATATATATATATATATATATATATATTATATACACGGGGGCGACTATCAATTATATGTAGTTATTTGAAATAATGCTTAAGTGATTGAATTATCATTAGATAATATCGTCAATTTGAACTATTTTTTTTTTTGATCGGTAAGAGGCCAAGGCCAAGGATTTTATTAATTATTTAAAAGTTATAGTACAAATCTCCACTCGTGCGGGTGCCGGTAGGAAAGAATGGAGGCGAGAAAACCTTCGGCCTTGCCCGGGACCAAAGTCCAGCCTAATATTACAAAATAAATAATAATTCCAATTTTTGGTACAACCACCACTTAATCCAAAGAGACCCCGGGCCAGGGAAATCAGGAGGGGTGTTTTTATGTTACCCCTCCTTTACAAGCCCTTATTTGCAACTTTCAAATAGAAGATGTCAATATTCTTTAGCTTCTAGCTTTTGCTCTATGGATGATTTTTGATTGAATAGTTCCATTTTTCCATGAATTCTGCCTGTTTGGCCTGCATAGTTAGTTGCTCAAACACTAGGCAGATTGTTAGTATTGGTCAACCAACATAATAGATGGAAACTCATCTTATGAAACCTGTCTTTTAAATAATATTCAAATGAAAATAGTTCATCAAACTGCAATAGGAGTTAAAATCATTAATGACCAAACATGAGGAATCCCATACTTGCCAGCTCTTGTTAATGCTCCTGGATGCGATCCTTAAGAGAGAAGGGATCTATGTTACACTAACAAGGGTTGGTAAATGGGGTTTAGTCATTCCCACCTCCTATCCTTTGAGATTATAACAGAGAGGGTGGTGAGGTAGGATTCTATCATGTAAGATAGCTAAAATTAGAGAATCAGCAGGTGGCAATTACAGGCTTCTCCTAGATAAAATGCCGATGTAAACATACTATAATAAACAAACATTAAGAATTGCTGGTTGATTAGAACCGAAGGGAGGAATGTGGCTGTCTTGACTAAGTCTTGAGGGTTCAAACCGCTTATAGATTTGGCTCAGCATTAAAGACTGTAGTTGAGTCTAAATAACCTCTGTTTTGACCCAAAACAATCTAGAAGATCTGCTGTAAATTTATCCCTAGTCTGCTATCGAGAATATACCTTAATGATGTTGAGGGTCTAAGGGATAGAAGTGAGAAGTTGGGCTGAGGTATACTTCAAGGGTTGGAATTTGGCTTTGGGCATGAATAGTCCAAAGGGGCTATAAACAGGGCCGCCCCAAGAGTGCTTGAAAACACCAAGAAATATGTATATGTATGATATATACATATATATACAAGGATGCATGAGTATCTATATATATATTGATGCAAATGCTAGAGTGACTGAATAAATGTTGAATGAGAGAGTCTGAAGGAATCTAAAAGTAATTCTAAACCCTGGGTAAGAGATGATGGGTCTTATCAATAAAGGAATATTCGTACAAAAATCATTATGGCCGCACCATTAAATTTAACCCTGAAGCTTGAGAGACTCAGGAAATCTGCAGGAATCAAAATTGAGAGACACCGTAACCTTTAAGTACTGAAAACCCTTGAATCTAAATTTCTTATGGATCTGAAGCTAAAGACTGGATTAAATAAACATTTGCTACATATGCATAGCACAAAGATACCTATTAAATGGTTAGCATCTTTAGAAAACCACTAAACCATGAATTTTAGAGGTAAGAATAACGCTAAAAAGTGGCTACCATATATCTCAAAAAACCAGTGATATAGAAAGCTAACCAAGATTGCTATTTTCAGGTTTATATATATATATACATATATATATATATATACATATATATATATATATACATATATATATATATATACATATATATATATATATGTATATATATATATGTATATATATATATGTATATATATATATGTATATATATATATATATATGTATATATATATATGTATATATATATATCTATGAGTATAAATTACTGAATGTATGTATACTACTAAATTACTTCCATTTTTTGGACTAGAATACTACTAAATTACTTCCATTTTTTGGACTAGAAGCTTAAGATAAATTTAAGGCAAGTAGACATCTTCAAGATACATAATCTTTATATTACCTTAGCAAAATAAGTTAATGTCTTCATAGTCAAAATTACTTAAAAAAACCAGCTTGAGACTTATCAAGTTAAGGATATATCCTATACTACGTTCATAATTAAAAAGGACATTAAGCTTAATGTTCCAATATTCCTTAGTTACTAAAAAATTGAAGATTATCTAATACCCAGACCTTTGCCTATAATGTAGCACCCTACAATGGCCATTAACTTTTCCTTCTTAGCTTTTGAGAGGAGCGAGGCTCCGAGCTCCCTGGAGTCTCTGCAGCGGGGGTTTCAGGGGAGCGAGGGATGGGCATGTGATTAGGGATGACAGTAATATTTTCTGCATCCAGATAATTCTGTAGCCACTTCTCCCGCGGGGGTTTCTTTACCATGAGGATCCAGGAGAGGAATTGGAAGTTCCTATTCCTTATAGAGCGTAGAGATTTGAAGGTCCCATGGTCTTCAATAACTACAATAGGAAAATGAGGAACCGGTTTGTTGCTCCTGAAAAGGACATCATAGTCCCAAGGCTTTGGAGCTGTGAGATCATCGTCTATGTTTACCAAAACCCATTCCAATTCACCAAGAACGTCCTTAATGAAGACCTTCTTGCATAAGTTCACCACCACCTCTCTGTCTCTTTCGAAATACATTGCTAAAGCTAGGAACATAGTGGCGATATCTGAGTTAGCTCAGGTTCAATCCTCATTCATTATGAAATCCTTCCCTAGGAATTTCATAACTGCTCCAAAAATCAAAGGGTTCTGTTGAACCAAGATACCTCTCAATATTTCATCTTTAATTTCACCCACAAAGGCCATCTGATGCCTCAATCCCATAAGTCTAAGCATTGTATCCATTGTTGCTCTGCGGAAGGATTCTCAGCTATCAAGGAAGGACTCACACTCTACCAACTTAATAATGAGCAGTTACTGAATAGTAAATAACAAGAAGGGAATGAGAATTTCAAGATGAGAGGTAATTAATATTACCTTAGCACCACCGAGCCTGAGTTAACTCAAATGTCCCATCACTGTAGCAGCCTTACTCATCCTTCGCTGTTAGCCATCACACCGACTTTGATCGAGAGAGTGGCTGATGTAAAGGTTGTCCTTAATGATTCATTCGACTATTAGAGTCGGCCTTCTATAGGGATCACATAATAAAGCTAAGGATATCTGGAAAGGCTTAGGATTTAGCAGAAGGCTAACTATACATTAATAGGGTTAGCTCTATATCCATGTTTCATATACTTTGCTAGGATATGAGCACATGTTTATAATTCTAAACTTATTTAATGTATGGGTAAGTCTCCCACTAATTCTTAAGCCTATTACATTGCATATAAAAGTGTTACCCGAGAAGAAGGAAGAGAGATAACACCTATATCACCAAAAATCTCTAAATTTTGAGTCTAACTAACAGATATAATGGGGAGAATCTTCGAAGATTATTTTAGAAAATAAATATTTAAACCGTGACTTTGAAGGTTCTAAAGGAGGACTAACTCGGACTCAGAGCCTTACTGTGGTATGACCTAGTGTAAGATATCTAAGTTAAAAGAGTTTAGATCCTACTAAAAAATAATTAAAGAAGGGATTCTAAAGAAATGAATTTTATGAATATGTATTTGAAAGATGGCTCTGGAGACTCTGAAGGTAGGCTTGTATGGGTCTGACATCTATCTAAGGTAGGAAAAAGTGTGAAATAAATGGCTGAATATCTATAGAGCTTAATAGATATAATTATATATATAAAACTTCTACATGAAATGTATTTATATATATATGAGGATTAGTGATTATCGGTATAACTATCCCTCGGGTTTGAAGATGTAAGTGAGTATATATATCATATTTGGAAAATATATGAGTGTATGTTTATATATACATACATATATGCCTGTATGCATCCAACCAGCCATCTATCTATTTGTATTGATGAATGAATGTATAAATGGCCACCTGCAAACACAATCAGACCACTGGATATATACTTAGTTTATTCATAGTCCTATAGTTTTATTTTCGTTGAAGCTCAGGTCAACCCTAACCTCATCCTGTGTCTACCTGCAGGGGTAAGACCTTCCTGAGGATACTAAGATATCTATAATAAGGATGATAATCTGAACCTCTCAGATCTAGGATTAGGTTTGAAAATGGATTGTGGAACAAGGAAATTCCATCCTCTATACTAAAAGATAGGGGGGAGAGAAGATAGAAGGGGCTAAAATTAACTTAGGAGGGCAGGGATAGGAGTTTGATGCCATCAGCCCCTAAGTTAGGGAGCTTATCTGCTCTTTTGTTGCCCTCCCTATAAATGTGATTAAATGTGACCCTACCAAACCCCTTGCATAGATCCAACACCTTGGATAACAAGGTATTAAGTTTCCAGTTGGGAGTACTGCCTTTCCTAAGAGCATTGATAATTATAGCCGAATCACCCTCAATTTCTAAACACTTTGCATCAAGTTTTCTACATATAAGCAAACCTTCCACCAAGGCTAACAGTTCTGCCTAGTTGTTTGTGATAATGCCAGCTGGGGTGGTGAGGGATGCTACTTCCCTGCCTTCCCAATTATGCATGACACATCCTATCCCTGCTTGTCTTGGGTTGCCCCGGGATGCCCCATCAAAGTTTAACTTCAACCACCCTTTACTAGGGGGATGCCACCTACATGAAGCTCTAGATTGAAGGCAGGCCGAAGGGCCTTCACCTACAAAGGGAGGGAGGGTCAAGCCTTTCTATCATTTTGCAATCTTTTCATCCCAGTGAGACATAGAGGCATTTTTAAGTGACCCCAAGGCAAGTCTATTATTAACTAGCTCTGTGACAGTTGACTCTATTTTATTAATGACTCTATGGACATCTAATTTTTCATTCCTAAAGATGCGCCTGTTTCTTTCTTTCCAAAGTTCCCAGATTATGGATGATGGGAGAGCTTTCCATAGTCCTTCAAAGAGACAACCCTTCTTAAGAAGAGGCCAAGCCTTCAACATTCCTAAGATGGTATTGGGGAAGGCTGCAGACCACTCAAGTTTACTGGTAAACCAAGTCCAACACTGATGAGAATAGGAACAGTTAAGGATAATATGATTGGTGTCCTCTCCCCTGGCTTCGTAGAGAGGACATCTACTAGGACCCTCATAGCCCATATGCCTGAATTTGTCCGTAGTGAGGAGTTTGTTTTGGATTGCGAGCCAAGAGAAGATGCCTGCCTTAGGTAAACAATTCCTATCCCAGCACAGATTTAGAGGAAGTTCTACCTTGGGTCTTAGAACTGAATTGGATATGTGGAAGTATCCATCCCTGGCATTATAGTCTCCACTTAAGGAGCCTGCCCATACCAGCTTGTCCTTAACATGACTTAGGACAAAGTTTCTAGAGTTGAGAATGGACAAGAGTTTGAGCTTGTCCCTTATCGGAATGACTTCATCATCCCTTTCAATCCATTGCTAGCCAGCCCCTTCCTTTAGAGGGGAGAGGTAGCTATTTAATAGAGGTCCTCTATTAGCTTCGAGAAGGGCTCGGGTAGTCCTGAAGTCATGGATGTTTTCAATGGCTTTGTATCCTCCCCATGAATCTGACCAAAAGAGGGCCTTGTCCCCTGAACCTAGGTTCCAAGTAAGTTTGTCCGCAATGATCTTCCTACATTCCAACATAAAATTCCAAAGGTGGGAGCCTCTGGGGGGATTGGATTCCCTGAAAATTTGGGATGGGTCATCTCCATTAAGGTACTTGAGGTTAAGCAATCTAGCCCATTTAAGATGTGGGAATCTAAATAACCTCCATACCAACTTTGCCCCCAATGCTCTACCTTGGACTCAAGGATTTTTTATGCCTAGACCCCCATCCTCCTTGGGTGAGCATATCTTGTCCCAGGAAATAAGAGAGATTTTGTGGTTGTTATCAGTTCCCTGCTAGAAGAAAGTTCTTAGATGCCTATTAATTTCAGTAAGTTTGGAGGAAGAGAGCCACTGAAGGGAAAGCTGGAAAATGGGCATAGCTGATAAAACTAATTTAACCAAAGTGGCTCTGCCCGCAGAGGAAAGCCATTTCCCTTTCCATGAGCTGATTCTCGATTTGATCTTATCCACTAAGTTGTTCCACAAATTAGAGGGACTCCTACCTTTGTCAAGGGGGATGCCTAAATATTTGCAAGGAAGGGATCCTATACTAATTTCCAAAGTTTTACTAATATCTTTTTCAAGAGGGGGTTCGATGTTGAACATAAAGATGGCAGATTTAGCTAAGTTAACCTCTTGGCCTGAGGCTCTCATGTAAGAATTGAGGATGTTTTTAAAAGTGCGGGCCTCCCTTAAGTCACCTTGTCCGAAGAGCATTGTATCATCCACAAATTGTTGGTGGGTAAAGGGGGAGAAGGTTTTTAGTGATGGGAATGCCTTGAATCTTCCCAATCTTCTTAGCCATCGTAATAGTTCTTCCTAGGGCCTCAGCCATAAAGATAAAGAGGAAGGGAGATATAGGGTCCCCCTGCCTAAGCCCTCTCGAACTACTAAAGAAGCCTACTGGGGAGCCATTAACTAGAACAAAGAATCTTGGGGACGATATGCATTCAAAGATAAGGTTGATCCAAGATTTTGAGAAACCAAAGGCTTCTAGGCATTTGTAGAGGAAATGCCAGTCCGCTTTGTCATAAGCTTTACTGATGTCCAATTTGATTAACATGCTTGGTGATTTGTTAAGCTGAACTGAATGCAAAGCTTCCTGGGCAATGATCACTCCATCATAGATTGATCTTTCCATAACAAAACTGGTTTGTTCTTCACTAATAATAACTGGAAGGAGATTTTGGAGTCTAGTTGCTAAGGTTTTAGTTAACAGTTTGTACAAAGTGTTGCATAGAGCAATTGGTCTGAAGTCATTGAAACTCTCTGGGTTTTCCTTTTTTGGAATGAGGGCGAGAAAGGTGTTATTGACTTCTTTAAGAATCTTTTTCGAGTTTCTTACCCCTTCCAAGGCCTCTGTGATTTTTGTTCCCATAAAATCCGAACATTTTTGAAAAAAGCTGATTGGGAAGCCATCTGGACCCGGAGCTTTGTCCGGGTTCATTTTGAAAAGGGCAGATTCGACCTCCTCCACCAAAAATTTCTTTAGAAGGGTTTGGTTATGGTCACTGGTTATGAGTTTCAGAATATTCTTGATGAAGTCGAGTTGGCCCTTAAGGTCAGAGCCTTCAAGATTGTTTAGGATATTCTCATAGAAGTTAGCTGCTTCAGATGCAACCCTATCTGGTTCAGTCAGGATGGAACCCTGGGAGTTCATAATTTGAGAAATTCAATTGACTCCTCTCCTTTGCTTAGTACTATTATGGAAGAACTTGGTATTACAATCCCCTTCCCTCAGCTAGGTCTCTTTGGATTTTTGTTTCCAGAAGATTTCCTCATAGGCTAATATCTTTCCATAATCCAAGAGAAGGGCCTTCTCCTCAAGAAAAAGGCACTCATCCATCCCTCTTTTCATGACCTCAATATTGACCCTGTTAAGATCGTTCTCTATTGATGATTTTTTGTCAAAGATGTTACCAAATTTGGTCCTATTCCACTCTAAGAGCTTCCATTTAATAAGTTTTAGCTTGCTTGCAACAATAAACATCTTTGATCCTGAGAAGGTGGAGCTACTCCACCATTCTTCAAGTAAGCTTAGAAAATTATCATCTCGAAACCACATATTTTCAAATTTGAAGGGACATTTTTTTGGGGTAAAATCTGATAATAAGTTTAATTGAAGAGGAAAGTGGTCCGATCCTGATAAAGGAAGAGGCTCTGCCTTCAAGGAGTAATCCAATCCTGAGAGCCCACCATGGATAAAAAATCTATCAAGCTTTTCTGCTATGTTACAAAATCCAGATCTCCTATTGTTTCAGGTGAAGGCATTATCTATTGTCTTAATTTCCAGCAGGGAATTCCTATTGATCCAGAGATTGAAATCTATAGCTGAAGGGGGGAGCTTGTTGCTTCCCCCTCTTTTATCTGAGGTTTTAGTAATGGCATTAAAATCTCCTCCAATGATGCTGAGGTCATTCGAGAAGTTTTTAAGAAAGATCTCAATGTCCTTCCATATTTTCACCTTATCATTGTTCTGGATGGGGCCGTAGACATTAATCAATTTAAATCTGAGGTTATTTTTGTGGATTACAACTTCTCCTCCTATCCAGTTTTGTTGGATCTTTAGAGGTGTGAACAAAAGGGATCTAGGATCCCAAATGATAGCTAGGCCCCCTGAAGCACCAGAGGCTGGGGAGTGATTAAGTTGTCTAACCCCCTTTGTTTGCCCAAAGATAGAAATCTCGGATGCATTCATTTTTGTTTCTTGAATTAATATTAAGTCAGGTTTAGATACAGAGATACAACACTTTAAGATGCATTGTTTGTTAGGGGCATTCAATCCCCTAACATTCCATGTTATGATTTTCATGGCTTAGTGGGGAGGTACTTCCCCTCCCCTACATTAAAAAGAGTTGATATTTTGGATTGACCCTTAGCTTCTCCATCCTTCAGTCTTAATTCGGCTAAGGATCTCCTACCCCTTCTTTTATTGAGTTTAGCGCAATTTGGGGAGTCTTTACTTTTGCCCGAGCAGAGAATGCCTAAGGTGTTAGGATGCTAATTTTCCTCAATCTCTAATGCTATGAAGAGTTCCTCTGTGTCTAAGTTAACTCTAGTAATATTAACCAGGTTGTTAACGAGGAGATCTCTCTATCTTTCCAGTTCTTCATTATCACATATTTCTTCAATCAATTGATCCATGAGGTCCTTTACTACTTCTTCCCCTATAAAGTTGGCGATGATATCAACTTCCTTTGCTACTTGATTAGCCCCAGAAGCTTTAGTTGTGACAAGGTCAGTCTTCAGGGAAGAGGGACTTGCCTTTTCCCCAAGAGGGGTTATCATATTTGAGACTGGGGGGATTTGATGGGATTGTTGTGAAATCCTATCTAGATCTTGGGTAGAGATGCCCTCATCTTTTGGAAGTGATAGGGTGGTAAGATCCCTCAGAGGGGAAGTTTTTGAGGAGTACTCTCTGTCTTGTAAGATAAGAGAGCCTACTAGTGACATAACCATGCCAGATTGTTCATTTTGAGGAAGCCCTTCACAAATTTCCCCTTCTTCTAAATTACCAGCCCCTCTATTAGGGTCCCCCTTGGGAGGGATAGGTGGTAGAGGAGGTTGAGGATGAGAACATGGAAGCTTAATTAGGGCTTTCTGACCACAAAGAGCCAGAGAGGGAGGATTAGTGCTGAGTTTATTAAAACCTGTGATGGTGAATCCTCCTCCGTCCACAAATTTAATTGGAGCTACTCTTGGTTCAGTAATTAATTTAGGGTAAGCATTTTCCCTAGGTCTATCTATTTCAAAAGGACTGTTGTAGAAGGGTAATTCAAGAGGTAAACTCCGGTTTCCATACTTTAGTGTTACTGAATTGATTTTTTTAATGTTTACATTCATGTTGACAATCATAACATTGTTAAAGAAGCTTAAAGCAGATTTTTTAACTTCAACAAATTTGCCTATTTTATTCCCTAAAATTCTCAAGAAGTCATTATTTCTTAATTCAATTGGAATTCTTTTGAGAGATATGGCTCTATTGACCATACACAAATTTAAGAACGACAGATGAAAGAGGGTTTGCCACTCCCAACAATCAAACCCTAAGCCCTTAAACTAGGACAAACCCCTATTTAATATTGAGTTTTTAAAATTTTGATTACCACATTCAATAGCTAAGAATTGATCAGGGAGGATATCAATTTTTACCTGGTTATTGAGGGAAGATGCTACCCAGTTGGCAGTTTGTTCAGACGGGATCCCCCAACCTTTCCATCGTGCGAAAAACATTCTTTTGTTGCAATGCATTCGATACTTATCTAATGTATGAGAATCAATGTCAATGGTTATCCCATTGGGGCTATCTTTGGAGGATTTTCCACCAAAAATTTTGATATCTGAAGCCGTGGGACTGTTTGTTCGACTAGGTTTTACAAAACCTTCCTTCCACCCTGGGTTGGGATGTTGCTTTAAACAATTCACTTGCTTTTCTGCCTTTTTATTTCGACCCCTTACTGGTTGCCATTTTTGATCCCTGTCTTGGAGCGAAGGAAGGGAAGCCCTAGCCGATACAACCAGTGGGTATTTTGTTTTAGCAAAAAAGGCTTCTTGCTTGTTGATCCAAGATTTAGCTTGGCTTAATTCATTTGCCCTAGCATCATTCACCAGAACCACAAAACGGTTTCCATAACCATGATAAACATTTTGCAGAGGAAAGGGCTGGTCAAAAAGAGAGAGGCTACTTTTGCCTTTCGCATGCTTCGCCATTTCGCTCGTATAGCACATTATTGTCAATTCGAACTATTATGTTTTTGAATATCCATGTATATAAATTAGAATTATATATATATATATATATATATATATATATATCATATTTAATATACTTTTTACATTAGATTCAATAAATCAAATGTGTAATATATATAATTCAATTATTATATATATGTCCTATGTTACTAGGTTTCTTTAATATAACATATAAAATAAAATAAGTCATGTATTGTTTGAATATATATATGAAAAGTCATTAAATATAAATATTGGAAGCCAAAATATATATTTACAAATATAATTTGCTAAAAAAAGGATTAATGTTTAAATATTTATATTAATGAAAGTCATTAATTAAATATTAAAAATATAATAATGAAATTAAAATAAAACAAATAAAACAAATTATAAATGATAATGGCGGGTGTTAAGTGTAAAGGAAATTAAAAGATAAAGAGGGTGGTCGATAGATAAAGAGGGTGGTCGATAGTAATATCGACCACCCCCCTTAAATAAAGGGAGGGGTCGGTATTACCATTGACCACCCTCCTCCCTTTTATTATACATGCCTCCTCCCTTTTAAATAAAGGCTTCTCCACGTTGCTTCATTCACCGCCTAAGTAGAAAGTGACACCAATTATTATGCAAAACATGTCCATTAAGATAGGTAGGGGTAGGAATTAATGTTAGTTTTAGTTTGGAAAGTGACGTGGTTTACCAGCCCATGTAAACCCACCAATCACCCCTCTCGCTTTATATTGAACCAAATGTCGACCACTCCTCCCATTTGGATAACAACTCCATGAGGAACATTGACCGTTTCTTCCAAAGCATAACCCACATGTTAGATTCATGCACCGCCAGTTATGGATAAGATAATAGGTAATGAGGAGATCATAAGTAGTCCTGGCAGCGTGAGCTTTATACTCGCCATGACAACTCCCTCTCTCCACAAAGGAAGACGTCGACTGTTACATAGTCCACAATCCTTGGTTTATAACTATAGAGGGAGATGAGATAGAAGGCACGTGTGCCATGGAAATAGGAAAACCATCGATAGGGAGAGATGCATAGTCAACCCATGCTCTACGAACTACAGTAACATGTTAGACGTGTAGGGTAAAGGAGGGATAAACAATTAGAATAATTAAAGACTTGAGATAAAGTCAAGTTGAAACTCAACGTAATGCATAGAAGACTCCTCATTGAACACAATCATCGAGCCTTTGAATGGGGAGAAAACATAGGATATTTTTGGATAAATAGAGGTGGTAGAAAGGAAGGAGGGGGATTGATTTGCATCGAAGGAAGGATGGTGGAATCAAGAGGAAAGAGTAGAATAGAGGGAAGAGTAGAATAGAGGAAAGAATTAGAATAGAGGAAAGAATAGAATAGAGGATAAAAATAGAATATAATAGAGAGAGAGAGAGGATACTTTTGAAGTATCAAAGAGAGAGTTAGTTTTGAGATAGAGTTGGGAGTATATTGGAGATAGGTTCGCAAGCAAGGCACATTACTACTTGGTGGAAAGGCGTCGAGGTCTTGGAAACTGGTCAAGATTACAAAAGGCTAGAAATTACTTTAGTTTTTGCTTATTATTTATGGAAGTTTTTGTTATAAGTTATGATTATGATCTTGCTTATATTATGGTTATGGAAAGGTATCATTAGTCATTTGGGATAGTTAAATGAAAAATCATAGGGTTTTAGATGTAATTAAGTTATTAGCTATAGTAGTGGAATTTTGTTTAAATGATTAGAATATTGCAGTTTAAGAACATATTTCACACTTTTTATTATATGAAAGAAATTTATGCTTGTGTTCAGAACCTAGGTATTAAGACTTATTAGTCGCTTCTCTAGGAGAGTTTGGGGAGTAATGGCTTACTGTTGAAACATTAGGTTTATGACTTATTAAATAGTGTATTAATATAGTTGTAATTCTTATTTTTTGGAAGTCTTTATTTGCAAGTTGTTTTTGACTGTTTTAAGGAAAGATTGCCTGTGTTAGGATCATGTGTAAATGGTGTTTTCTATCAAGTTTAAATTCCAATTCTTGTTGCATTATCGTTGTGTCCTATGTTATTATGTTTCCTTGGTCAGGTGTCGATGTATAACTTTATGGATGTGAGCCATTGTGTGTTTTGTCCAAATGGTCAACCTTTGGTTAGTAAATCATGTATCCTTCACCTGTGGTTTGTCAGGATTAGGTATGGTTGTCTGTTTTGCCATAGAAGTTCTCATAGAGAGACCTTTCCTGTAGTTTCCTATGAGAGAGAGTGGCTTTCAAGCGGGGGCCGTGCCTGAAGTGGATGATAGGATAACCTGTCGAAAGTTAGTTAAAAAGTGATAACCTAAAAATATATTGAGGGGGGAAAGTGAGATAAATATTAATTAAGATAATGTGCCTCGTGCATAGGTGTAGTGCTAGTACAAGGCTCATAATGCTACAAGAAGGCCTGGAATGGCAAACTTACCACCTATCTTCATGAAAGGATTGGTAGGGTCCGCATGAGACTTAGTTGGAGCCAGAAGCTAGGAGAGGTTACCAGGATAGAGGGCTAGGACCTAGGAGGCTGTACCATGGTATCCATCGTAAGCTATGTGATGACACTCTCTCCTTAGAGTCACTAGTGTATGTGAGTTGAGTCACATGAATGTTTGCGGAGTCATGTATTTCTTTTGTACTTGTCTTATTTTTCTTGCTCGAGGGTTTTCTACTATCTCCTAGCACGGTGGGGTAGTTCCGTTTCGGGATCACATGGTCAGGTGGTAGTGCCACTTCCCATTGGATGTTCTAGAATGTATCTTCAGGCGAGGAAGGGCTTCATTGGAGTTCTTGGTTCGTGGTTCATATACCAACTCATGTTCATGACCATTGTTCAATTGAAACCTTGAGGTCTTGTATCAAAACTTTTATGTAACCTTCATTTTGTAACATTTTAATTCATGGTGTAATTTTTGTAAACATGTATTTTTGAATATTGTAAAATAGAGAAACATTGGAATGCATGTTATTTCAGTTACTTAATTCTTTTGTATATATTAAATGATTGTTTTGGAGTACTTTGAATTCTTTCATTGTGGAATTTTTATCTTAAACATTTAATTTTCCTATAAAGCTGAACAATAGGTTTTTCTGTGGTGTTAATATAATTTATGAAGTAATCTTCGTTGGTGACCCTTAGGAAATTCAGGAGTTAGACTTCCGCTGTGTTATTAGATGTGCAATGGTTTAATTCAAGCACTTGTTCTTTTAAAAAAAATTTATTTCACCCTTAGTTGCATAGATTGTGATGTTTTTCCTTTAGGGTTTATGGCAGGGCAGCATTACAGAACCTCTCATATAGCCCAAACCCTAATTTTTAAACTTGCTCTGATGGACATAAAATTTGTACCCTTAGCTAAATCGACTGTCCTGAGTCCATTTTCTAGTTGAAATTTCACAATGTTGACCACTTAGCACTTTCATCTTGAAGTCAATTTTCGATTCATTTTGTGCTCCATTCAACTTTGATCTAAAATTAATTCTTACATCAATCTTGGTGCTCAAATAATTATCATCGCTAAATCTTTATATCTTTTCAAAATTGCCTAAAATTGTTGTACCCTCGCTATCTTTCGATTTCCCTTCTCAACGATTATCATTATTTCAAAGTCGAGAATTTTTTTAAATCTTCATCTAAAGTCGAGGAAAAAAATATTTTCAATCAAAGAAAATAAACTAAACCTTGTTACTAGGGACATCTTAACTAAATCACGTCATATTAAGTTGAGATTCTTTGATGTCAAATAAAGCAATCTCTAGGGGCATATCAATTTTTGTCCTTATCTGAATCAATCTTCAAATCAATATTTAGTTTCATCACATCAAATCAAGATGAAAATTCTCTCTTGCTAATCAATTTCAAAATCAGTTTATCTCTCGCTCAATCGATTCTTGTTCAATCAAGTTTAGAATCTTTTTTATCTCTCACTCAATCGGTTCTGGTTCAATCAAGTTTGGAATCATTTTTGTTTCTTCGCTCAATCTAGTTTAGTCAAGTTCTAGATCGATGCTCATTTATTGATCAAACAAGTTCAAGAATGGTATCTCGATTTGCATCGGTCCTAGTTCAATCAAGTTCAGGATCAGTATCGCTTTAATCAATCTATTTAGTTTCATCACTTCAAATCAAGTTGAACATCTTGCTCTTCATCAGTTTGTGATCCATCAAGTTCAAACTTGATATTTATTTGACATCAACTATTCTTTGAACCAACGCGCTACTCGCACATTAATTCAAAGAGGGGCAACTGTAATACCCTAAAAATGGTCACCTAAACCATGCGTCCCTAATCTCAACAACATCACCAAGGTCCTAACCAAGGGCAATTAAATCAACCTTGATCACCTAATTAATTAATTCTTCAATCATTAATGTTACATGGCAAATTATTTACTCAATATTAATTAAATATTTAATTAATTAATTAATCATTCCAAGTAAATCATTTTAATCAATTATCTTATTTATTTAATTAAATATTCTAGCATATTTAATTAATGAATAAATTTGCCATTTAAATCACAAAAAGAGGAATTAATTTACAAAAAGAGATTAAATTACAAAAAGAGGAATTAATTTATAAAAATATTAATCACAAAAAGAGGAATTAATCTGCAAAAGAAAGAGTTAAATTGAAAATAAAAGAAAATAATTAAATTGAGAGAAGAAATCAAACTTAAGATATTTCTTTTTCTAAAATTGAGATAACTTGAGAAATTTCAGAAAGAAATTAAATTGAATTAATCATTCTCTAAAATTAGAACTCAAAGCAAATCTTGAGGAAAGAGGTTCAGTTACATTGAAAAGGCTTTTTCTAAATAAAAATCTTGAGCAAATTAAAGAAATATGCATGGAATCACTTATTTTTATCTTAAGTGCATGGTATCAACTAATTTTGTAAACTGAAACTTATAACTTGAATGCATTTCAATCAAGCTATAATTGGAATCTATCTCAAGATTAACTTAATCTAATCTCTCTATTATTTCAATTAACATGGATTGTGCTTTTTCTTGAGGAATCTCAACCACTCATTGTTAATCGATCTTGACCATTGCTCTCTCCTTTGAGTGTCACGAACCCTATTTTTCCATAATTATTTAATTAGGAAAATAATGTTTATTTTTTGCAAATGAAATTGAAATGAAATGAAATTGGTTTTGTTAATGAAGTAAGATAGAAGATCAAATGCACTGAAATGATTTATATACAATTGAATGATCAGTAATAATTTTTATTGTAAAATTGGGCTTGTCATTGCAAATGAGCAACTGAGTGCAAGTGAATGCAGGAAAAGGTGAACGCAGATGAAGGTGAGAACATGGTTCAGGTAGAGTTGTCTTAGCTATTGTATTTCGTTAGAATAGGTGGAATCTCTCACACACCACATTAGGATTTATAATTTGCATCTTGAAAAGATGGATGAATTAAATTACCCTATTTGAGTATTTGTTTAAATTGGAATGAAGAATTTGGAATAAGTAGAAGATTGATTTAAATATTTATACGTGAGCATTTGTTGCATGACTTGAGTGGTGATTGAATTAAATCCAAGTTGCATGAGTGATTATGAAATATTATGCATTATTGTTAAAAGAGATGTAATGTGTTAATGATTTAAAAATGAATATTGACCCTATGTTTATATGTTCTTATGTGTGAATAGGCGAAACAATATATATTAATTAGATTACTAGTATGTGTCTATTTATTAATCATATGTTTATATATGTATGAGTTTGAATAATGATTCGACCATATACAAGTATATACGTATGTAATTATGATATATAAAAATATATTGTTAAAATTATAAATATTGTTTTAATGAAAAATCGTTATTTATATTTATATAAATATAAATGAAAGGTTTATTTATATTTGTATAAATATAAATTTAAATTTAAAAAAATAAAAAATAAAATAAAATAAAATAAATAAAATAAAATAAAATAAATAATAATTGAAAAACTAAAGGTGGCGGTTTAATGCAATATTAACAAGGGGTGGTCGATATTAATATCGACCACCCCACTTATTTAAAGGGAGGGGTTGGTACTACCACTGACCACTCCTCCTCCCCTTTCTAAAATTTTACACCGACCACGCGCAGCTTAGGTTTTCCACGTCGATCAAGCCATGTAATGAATTCTCGGTCTTTAAAAACAAACATGACGTTGTAGATCCAATCTGGGAGTTGACATTTTTAATGTATAGTTGCATAATTTAAAGCAATTATAGTATAGAGGGAGTCGACACACCACTGACTACCACTCCTTCCTTTTAAATAAACATCAACCACGTTGCAACTGCCAATACATTTGGCATGATTTAATAATAACGTAGGTTACCAGCCCACGTAAACCCACCATGGTTAATGTCTTGAAATGACATGTGCAATAAGATATTAGCTTAATAAACTTTGCATGTTTTAGGAAGTCGTCTTGGCATCATGAGAACTTAGAAAACCATTTGCAAGGGAGTCGTTATTAATATCTATAAATGACATGTGCAGTGTGGTGTCACATAAGAAGTTAATGGATAACTTTGCATGGTGAACACATAAGAATTCAAAACCATTTAGGATTGTTATGTTGTAATTAAACCATGTGTGGTGTCATTTATAATCAATCCACCACTAGGAGAGATAGCCCAAAAGTAGGGAAGAAGGTAGACAACAACATTATATATAGACCATTGAGTTGGAAGAGAGGAGGAAGAGAGATGGAACGAAGGATTAGAGAATGGAATGTAGAAGAGAAAAGTAGTGGAGATTTAGATGTGTTTACGACCTAGTTGTAAAAGATCAACGATGATCATCTTAGATTTAGAGTCAAATTTCAAAGGAAAGTTTAGAAATATAAGAGATAGAAAAGAAGGATAGGGATGATAGAATTAGTAGAAGAATCGACAGTTGGAGAGCGACAGAGGGTTTGTGAACCATCTTGAAAGAGAGTAGGCAGATTTGAGGAGGAAAGCAAGTCCATCACCTCAAGCCAATAACAAGAGCATAAGGAGGTAGTATCTACTTTAATTTTTTGGTCATTATGCATTTAGAAAGGATAGTGAGTAAGTCATGAAGTAATACAATGTTTATTAGAATGAAGTTTGATTGAGACAAGCCATGATTAGAACAAAATTTCTTGAGCTCTCTTTTGAATAGTCATATAGAGAAATGAATTATGAGGTACATTTGATAAAATAACTATGAACATGCATGGAAGATGCTATAGAATGGTAGGAAGTGCATTATAGGTTGCTTTAGATATTCTTTAAAGAATGATCTAGTTTTAGATTTATGCAATATTCTAATGAAAGAGTTAGAGTCACGATATGAATAATTTTTTATTGTTTAAAATTACGTCCATGTAAATATAGATACAATAGTGAAATATTTTCTTAAAGTTTGTTGATAAACTTAGTAAAACTCTCAAAAATTAGATCACCCAATCCTCTAGAAAGAGAGTAAGAGGATAGAGAGTGAAACTTTGAAATTGAACCACGAAGAAGATGAAATACTAGGATAATGACTTATTAAATAGTGAAGTTTATTTTGATATCATAAAGAAAAGACTTACACTTTAAAATTAGATCCTTGCATGAAAAGTAAAGATGGTTATCAGGTGTCTCATTTGAAAAGCCATATAGATAGGCGCTTTATGAATTTTCATCATGATAGATTGTTGTTATGGAAAATTAGTAAAATCAGTGAGTTGAGTTTTTAAATCATGAAAAGTCACATATTAGTATTAAACTAAATATATTGTTCGAGAAAAGAGGTAAATGAACCAAGATACATGGAAAGATAGAGAGCTTAGACAATATAAAATTATAATTATAAACCATAAGAAATGGAATGCATGTTAATGATTACGCTATTTAAATGTTTTGATAATTGAATAAAAGAATGTGTACTCATTTTATTCAATTTATATGTAAGATACATACATGTGTTACACCTTCTTAATATTTTAATCTTATCTTTAAATTGCTTGAAAGATAGAAGCGAAAGATTGTTTTCTTTCAGATGTGTATTTGTTTATCCATGAAAGATTGTTTCCTGTCAGATAGGATTGATTTTAATGAAAGATTGATTCTTTCTATTTCTACTTAACGAAAGATTGTCTTCTTTAAACATTGTATTTTTATCTTATGAGAAATAGGAAGCTAGAATTGAAAGGAGAAAGATTGTCTTGTGTATATATTTATTCTAGATTCATGAGAATACAACTAGATAGGCTTGTGTTTGTGGAAAGTTACCTTCCAGGATGGGTGCCGAATGTGGATTATAGAGAGAGAGTTTGCTTTTTTCAATCTATATTATTTGCTATGCATGGCATTATACTCAACCAAGTAATCAATTGAATAACCATTGAAATAGATGGAATTATTTTATTTATCCACTCTACCACATCCTTGATTAATCTTGCATGTTTCTTAATGGAATTAGAAAAATGAATTGCATTTATCATCTAAGCATGCACCAGATTCCATCTTGTCTTTCAAATTCTTTTGCTAAGCAATTCATGCAAGGTTGGGTATTCTTGATTGACTAAGAATTCCAGGGAAGTGTAAGCTTCAAGGTTAGGTGGAAAAATTGCCTGAATCTTGTTCTCATCTTCATGCTAAAGATTGCATTGAAGATAGCTTGGGTTGCAGATCAACAGATGCATCTCACCCTTTACTTTGTATTATTTTGTTATTGAACTTATGGCAACTTGAAATGCCTAAGTATTGTATGATTGAGATACTACTTTTATAGATTTATTGAATGAAGAATCTTTATCTTTTATAGAAATTTTGTGTTTATTACAATATAAATGGAATGATCAAATGAAGCTATGGAAGGAAAAGTGGAATGAAATAGACTTATTAACTGATTTATGAGTTTATTTAAGAATAAAGAGTATTTCGGCTATTATTGAAGTTAGCATGATTTACATCTTTACATTGAGTCTTTATCAATATAGCCTTCATCTCTCATTCAAAACACCCTGGAGATTTATTAATATTGTGCAGTTTTTGTTGTGGAGTCATTGAAGATATTGTGCTTTGAGATTATCGCATCTTAGTTTAGTTTTTTGCATATTTAGTTTAATTGTGATTGCTTGAATTCATCTAGCTTAATATTCATTCATCTAGCTAATCTTGCATCTGTTTAGCTTATTCTTATGCTCATATAGATTAAATCCTTCGTCTTGGTGTTGTCTAGTCACTGGTATTTGCTTAGACAAATATGAGAGCAAGTCTATACTCGCATCTTTTAGAAGGCAATAGGTTGATTTGTTATGGTTTTTATATTCATGATTATATTTGTCTAACCATGCATGCAATAACTTAATTGAAGTGTTGTGTCTTACAACTTGCAGACTTTATCCACTTTTCACACACACAATGATTAAATGATTTGTTGGAGGAATAAGAAAAAAAGAGGGACGCTTAGGGTAAAGGGCCCAACTTTATAATATATAAAGTGATGAAACATGATCTTACATTTAACTAAATTAAGTAATTAAATTTTTAAATGGGAATTATAAATGCAAGATGCAAGACACACTAAGGCGGGTGCTAACCAAAGAGTGAAATTGTACCACCCTAGCAAGGGTGTACAATTTATGATGCTACATTTAGCCCCCACTTTAGTGGTCATATGAAACTATGTGCATATGCAAGCTAAAGTACATAAAAGTAAACATCTTTTGAAAAAGGATTAACCATAAGTTATCAGATGAAGCCCCCAATGGTATATGTAGTACATAGTTAGGAACCACACCCTACAAAACCACATGTTAGATCACAAAATAACCTAATGCTTACTAAGGAAGGTTATGAAATTTGTGAGTATCTATATGCCCCCTATTTTGACTTGTTTATTAGTGAGTTGAAATAGGGTATCATGTTTACCACAACGAATTGTGATAAAGATTTTGATGAAGCAATTTCACAACAAGGATTGATTTATCATCCACATATGTTATGGAACTAATACGGAGTGAGGGGGCAAACTCATGATTCCAACGTTGCCGACAGTGCAAGAATTGGAGCTTCCTAGCTCAAGATATGATAGATTGAAGAAAAAGTACAAAAATTAGGGTTTAACTTAAAAAATAAAGTGAAAAAGGTCATGACACATAAATATGAAAGTGACACCTTCATTTGTCACTTTCTCACTTTTTGACACTATTCACCATAAAGGAGCCTACATATTAGCCATCATGTCTCAATGCCGACCTGAGTGACCTACGCACACCAGTCCGTACTCATCGACTGACCACTCAATGAGGTGAGTTAACCTTTTGTTGAATCCATTTGACCTTTCATGCTTTTATAGTTTTAGGAATGATGATGTCATCTCCAAGACTAGGTTCGGGCCCTCTCTTTGGACACCTAGGGATCCTAGGGTGCCCTGGCCCCAAGGGGGTGTCCTGGTTCTCCTAGGGCTTCCTGGTCCTAGTAGGGCACCCTGGTCCACTCAGGGTTCCCTGGAGGGGTTCGAGGCGACTAGTGGTGACACAAGATCAGGCGATGAATGTTAGAATGATCATATTGATTAGATGATAATGATGATTCATTACTGATGATATAATGTTTTTCTTTTTGCAGATACTGCCATACATTCATGAGAATATCACTAGTGTCACCTTTCGGAGCCTTCGGGAGAAGATCCCAAGGATGACAGTAGGGGAGAGGGAGTTGCTACATGCAGTAGGCTTGTGGGATGCGATGACTATGCGAGCCATGAGATTTCATTCTGCGATGCTGATGGAATTGATGGAGAGGTGGGATGTAGACACCTTGACATTCTCGTTACCTATGGGGGAGATGACGGTCACCCTTGAGGATGTATACCACATTCTATGCCTTCCCATTAGGGGGGATACTGTGAGATATTGATTTGATCAAACATAGGAGGATTATAGGAGAGAGTAGGTATATGCTATGGGGAGAGTGATACTCGACAAGATGAGGGGTTGTATCATGGTCATCAAGATCCTACACCCTACCAACAAGGTTCCATTAATGAGGTGACTCATGCTTGTGACCCTTACATTAGCTATGCACCCTAATGGGCACAACACACATATGCATAGAGGACTCATCTATAGTATCCGAGCGATGGAGAGACATAGGAGGGTATACTCTTGGGGTTGGAGCATGCTTGCACATCTCTATCATGACCTTGAGGAGTATGTGTTTGGATAGGGATGCAACCTGATGACATGCATACTACTATAGGTGTGGATGTTTGAGAATATTACCTGCACTAGGCCTGCTAGAGCCCCTATAAACTTGGTTGCAGAGAAGCTTAGGGTATTTGCTTATCCTCTTACTCGCGAGTGGCGATTCGGTGATCTTTTGCATTGGAGGTTGAGATTAGATAGATTGATAGCGGGGAGAGTCATATGGAGAACCTATCTTAGGATGTACATGTGTGCAAGGATACATAGGCATATGTTCAACATGTAGAGGAACCATCTACTCAGGGGCGATACAACCACATAGTCATTCCCTTCTACTTTAACCAAGTCTGGCAGTAGTTTAGGTTTGAACAATGTGTTCCTACTGATGTTCCTATGTACATTTGACACTCACGCATGATGCCAAGGCTAGGAGCCATTCCTAGGCCTACCAATGACAAGATTGACATCACAGATTCAGACAGGTCGGATGAGGACATTGTGACAGACTATAGAGATGATTTAGGCGTGCACCGATGGTACTTCACATGATGGGGGAGGACATACCCTGGAGCCATTTTTCCAATAGATTTCCTTGGAGGGAACCCCAAACCATGGAGACAATTTGACAATAGAGAGGGATCTAATATATCCCAAGAGGGCTTAGATGATTAGGCTGACAACATAGGAGAGCACGAGGTAGGCAAAGATAGAGATGATCATGACACCAGAGAGGGAGATCAGGATGGAGATGATGAGGAGGATAGAGAGGAGGAGGAGAATGAGGAGGAAGATGATGAGTAGGAGGATGATGAGGAGGAGGTGTAGATTGAGGAGGAGGATGAGTTAGATGCAATTCCTCATCACTCCAGGGAGAATACCATAGCCCTAGATCCACTGAGTTTCCCATTATAGGAGGAGAAAGACCCCATCAGGGGTCCTGATCCTAGTCCCCATTGGTCCACACCTACTGTATAGAGATAATATGAGAACGAAGATCCTAGCAGGTCCCAGTATCAGGTGATCACTTTCCATGATCCCTACTGGTAAGAGGGAGATCTAGGTAAGGTGTCCTATTATTGATTAACTTATGTATCTTACTTGTTTAGATTTGATGATATAGAATGTTACTGATAAAATGTTTCTTTCTTGCAGCTACCATCCAGGAGTGGCATTCTCTTATTCAAAATGCAGCGACAAACCTCATTGTGACTGTGCACATTCCTAGTTCCTCACATATATCACACAAATCCCAGAGGAATGTAGGACAACATGAGGACCTTTTCTCCCCTATTCAGATGAACATGGAGGTCCTATGATTATGATAGATAGAGCATGATCTAGCAACATCACTGATAGATGCAACCACATACCGTGGGACTATGATGGAGAGGGATCATAGGAGCTCCTTGTGGAGTCACTAGTGGTCCATATCGTGATACACCCCAATGGGGCCACCCCCATGACCAGATCAGGAGGGAGCATATAGCCACCACCCTCCAACTACTAGTCCTAGGGATAGGAGATGATCTTGATGTATTGATGTATATATTATGATACTCATGAATATATTATTGTAATTCTTAAACAATATATGAATTTCTTAGATTAGAAGTAACATATTGAGTGATGAACATGTATGTCTAATTTTAATTTCCATGTGATTGATTTCTCAATGCTTCATGATTAAATTGATAATGTGTGATTTAATTAAATAACTAAATATTTAATTAAATGCTACTTTGATGATGTAAAAGAAGGATGTATTAAGCTTGAGAACTATATGACTAATGTGATTTATTTAACTCTAATTAAAAACAACATGATATAATAAGAAATTGTATAACATGCTAGCACATATGAAATGCAAATTAATTACAATTTACATAAAAGAATCAAAGACAAACAATAAAGTAATGAAACATGTTTTTCAAGATCGAAGTAATGTAGACCAAACAATATAACATCATTTAATCCTACATACTTTAATGAAGACATGCTAACATATTACCTGATTTCGAACAAAAAGATATATAGAGAGAACATAAAGTAGACTAGAAAGAGAGAGAGAGATCTAGGCATAGTATCTACGAAGATGCATAGCATTTATAGGTTCGTTGAGAAGAGTACCTTCCACATATGCTATCCTATAAGAACCTAATCCATAGACCTTGACAAAAATGTATGGTCCAAGACAATTAGGGCTGAATTTTCCTTTCTCCTTAGGTAAGGCATTCATGTTGCGCTGATTCTCGTAAAGGACTAAATCACCTACTGAGAAGGAACATTGAATAACCTTATCATTGTAGTTTCATTGCAAAGTTTTATGATATGTTTGAATATGCTCGAGGGAATTTATACACCAGTCATCAAGCATCTCAAGTTGTTGAAGTCTTTTCTCTCTATAGGAATCATTATCCACTATACCCCTAAGAGAAACTCTCAAAGAAGGAATTTCTAACTGCAAAGGCATAATGGCATCAACACCATAAACAATATTATAAGGAGTACAAACCATAGCAACACATACAATCATGCGATAAGCCCATAGAGCATAGGTTAATTGAGTAGGCCAATCCTTACCATGCCTGTTTATAGTCTTTCAAAGAATTTTTTCAATTATCCTATTAGAAGACTCAATGATAGGGAGATTGAGTGAGAAGCTGCTCAATAAGCCTAAAATGGTTATATTTGTTTTGTGGACCCAAGGATATGCTTTTTATTTTATGTTAAATTAGTATTTGGAAACATCAAGCTTCAACACCCACACCTCTCCTCAAACAATCATCCTATTGTGTGTTATACAACTTTGTTCTAGCTTGCTTCCTCAAGGTTACTCAAATCCTTCACCATAGGTCCACACCCCAAAAATGGTGTCTTGACTATAATTATTGATTTAATTAGGCCCATTAGGTGTATTTCAACTATTTTTCACAAGTTTGGAAGATTCCAACATCATTGAGGCAACCGGGTTCACTTTTTAGTAAAACAGGGCTAAAGGGCTACTAGCCCATGGAGGCCTAATTGGAGTGATTTTGCTTGTTTAGTGCAATGATGGTTGAACCAAACTTGGAACCTGATTTTGAAGGTGTCTAAAAGGTCCAAGCTCAAATATTTTCATGGTTTTAGCTTCTGAGAAGATGGTATTATGACTGTCCATAATTTTACGCAAGAAAAGAGGGTTTTGAGAGGGTTTTGCTCAAGTAACAAAGGATGTCTCCTATAAACCACAAAAAAAGCTTATAAAGTCTTGTAGAACCTTTGACCCATCATTTAGAACAATTTTTCAACACTTCCCTACATGAAATTTCATCAAACACTTGCTATGCAAACTGAAACATGACTGTTAAATGCACTGTCACTGTCAAATTCACTTTTTTGCTGCACTTTTAAAGGGTTAAAACTTCAATAAAAAGTTAACCAAGGTTTGTAACAATATAAAAACACTTTTTAAACACTTTCCATAAGATTCCAAAGCATGAACATGTTCATAAATCAACTTTAGATGGAAAAGACATTAAATTCCCCAAAATTGGGTACTTGCTGCCAGCCACTACTTCAACATTCTCAGACATTAATAAATTCCAAAATAGAGGAGAATAGTACAATCTCTTCAGTGGAGTTTTAGAAAACTTGATTAAGAGAAACATATCCAAAATTCATAAAGATCCAACGATGCAATAAATAATTATCATCTCTGCACCGAGACCAATTTTGATTGTCATAAATCTGGAAAATGTATGCTTTCTGCTAGCTAGAGTTAGCACACACTTGCAAGATGAAAAATACATTGTTTGGAGCTCAAAATGCATCCAAGACTCATTGTAAACTAGTGCAGACCTCTACCTCCAGTTTTCTTACTCAATATTGACCTCTTGAGCACAAACAAGTTTGGTCTTACTCACTTTGCTAGCCAAATCCTTCATCAATTTGCCTAGCATATGCTCAAAAACTCTTCTTTCTCACAACCCTGGACAAAATGTGAAATATTTACACTATAAAAGTAAAATAAAACTTGTATAAGTCCATCCATGAGAGCCCAAACCCTTGATAGGGCAACCAAGGAGCAAAAATGAAACTTTTTTGCACAACCAACTTCCAAACACAAAACCTGCAATCTAATTACATAAAGAGAATTGAATATAAAATAAAATCACTACCCAAAAGGTACAATACTGAAATGAGGAGTCCTAGTATGGACTGCTATACAAATGGAGTGCAAAATATGAGAAAAAACATGAAATTTCTGCCCTTTCAATTGATTTTTGTTAGAAAGTACAAAATACAACCCTATACAAAGAAGAGGGAGGCATATATATAGTATTTGGAGGTAGTTATCAAGTCCTTTATGGACATAAGGCATTTTTTTCTTCTTTTTACAAAAATGTGTCCAAAATGACAACTTTTACAAGCAAAATGACAACTTTTGTTGCTCCAAATGGCAATTTGAGCAACCTAACACAACCAACCTTCCAAAATCACCTAGAAATGATTAAAAACACTTTCTAAACATGTTTCAAAGCTTTCCAAAGCATGCCTAAGCCTATAAGGCAATTTTCCACTTTTTTCCCTTTTAGGCCTAGAAGCACAAAATTGACAATTGAAGCCCTAAGAAGCAAAAATTGATCTCTCAAGCATAAAATGAGATCAAACACTCATGAAATGACTAAACACAACCTATGAAAACATTCAAAACCTATTACAAGACTTACAAACACTTAAACATGAAAATACTAAAAATGGAGAGTGAAACATGACTAAGTGCTTTTGCACCACTCAACTTCACCATTGATTGAGGATAATAAGGTGTAGAAAATTTATGTTGAATATGATATTTATTGAGAAACTTCTTCAAATCCTTATTTTTGAATGACATTCCATTATCCGAAACTAAGGTAGAAGGTATCTCGAATCGGGAAATTATGTTTTCCAAAATGAATTGACAAATTACTTTAGTGGTAGTGGATCGAAGAGGAATGACATCCACCCACTTCGTAAATTAATCAGTGATAGTTATGATGAAGGTATGTCCTTGAGATGAGGGAGGAGATATAATACCAATGAGATCCAAACCCCATGTAGAAAAAGGCCAAGACACCACTTGAGACCGAAGTTCTTCGGTAGGGGCATGGATCAAATTGCTATGTTGCCGAAACTGATGATATTGTTTAAAAAACACAAAGGAATCCTTTTCCATGGTTGGCCAATACTATCCCATTTGGAGAAATCTCTAAACTAAATATCTACCCCCAAAATGCCCCCCACAAGCACTTGAATGTGCTTCCTCAAGAGCAATAGGGATTTTAGCCTTGTTTAAGCATAGAAGGAGAAGACCATTATAACCCCTCCTATAAAGAACATTAGAAAGGATAATTTATCTAACAACCAATTTGCAAATCCTATCCCTAGTATTATTTTTCACAGAGTCAGGAAAGGTACCATCACTCAAATATCTCACGATATGTGAGTACCATTCATCAAAATCTATAATGCAACAATATGCTACATCACTAGGATTATCAGCAATAGCCGGGGTAGTGAGGTTGTGAATAGTGAATTTAAGATCTACCAAGGGATCCTCTAGAGAAACAAGAGAGGCAATACATTTCGTCGCATCAACATGTCGATTATCTTTTCAAGGAATGGGTTCCATGGTATAAGAATCAAATTTTTGCAACAAGGATATAGCTAGATCTCTATATTGTGATAATTTGTCTTGATTAGCTTGATAAACTCCTGTTACTTGTCTTATAATTAGTTGATAATATCCATAAATATGTAGATGTTTTACATTCAACACCAAGGCTACTTTAATTCCAGCTATAAGAGCCTCATATTCAACAATGTTGTTGGTACATAAGAAATTGAGATGATATGATAAAGGAATAGGCTTCTTTTTAGGGGAGATTAAGACCACCCTTGTCTCTAATCCTGGATGACACTTAGAGCCATCAAAGTACAATTCCCAAGTCTCATAAACCTTAGTGAAAAAAATGTATTCATCGGGAAAAGAATCTAGATTAGGTAGGGAGAAGGTTGAAGGAGCATCAACTAAGTGGTCAGTCAATGCTTGACCCTTTATTGCCTTTTGTGAGACAAAATTTAGGTCAAACTCGGTCAACATCATAACCCACTTAGCTAAGCATCCAGAAAGGTCAGTTTTGGAGAAAAGATGTTTAAGAGGATCAAATTTAATGATAACATGGATCTCAACATTCAAGAGATAATGCCTCAACTTTTGGGTTACAAAGACTAAAGCAAGGCACTATCTTTCTATTGTAGAATATCGGACTTCGTAATTGAATAGAATGTGGCTTATGTAATAAATTGGACATTCTCTACCATTCTTATCACATTGTGCCAATAGGGCTACAAGAGCTTGAGGGGAAGCAAATGTGTACATAAGGAAAGGATTAGTAGGATCAACATGTTGAAGAATAGGAGGATTGGCCAAATAGGTTTTTTAGGTCTTCAAATTCTTGACGACAATCCTCATTCCATTGGAAATGGATATTCTTTTTAAGCAATTGTGTGAAGGGAAAGGTACACTCCACAAGTTGAGAGATAAACATACAAATAGCTTGGATCTTTCCTTGCAAACTTTTTAGTTGGGAGACATTCTTAGGAGGTGGCATGTTAACAATAGCATCTATCTTCCTCGTATCCACCTCAACGCCATGATGTGAAACTATGAATCCTAATAGTTTTCCACTATCCACACCAAAAACACATTTTTGGGGATTCAAATGGATGTTATACTTATGAATTCTCTCAAAGATTTGATGAAGGATCTTTACATGATCTGTACGAAGAATGAATTTGGCTAAGATGTCATCAACATAATCTTCTAAGATTTTATGCATATAGTCATGGAAGATGAGAGTCATAGCATGCTGATAGGTTGCGCCTGCGTTTTTCAATTTAAAAGGCATCACAATCCAACAAAACATACCCCAAGGGGTGGTAAAAACAATTTTATATTGATCTTGGGGATTAATGAAGATTTGATTATATCCTAAGAAACCATCCATAAAGGATAATAAAGCATGCCCTGCTACCGAATCCACTATCATATTGATATTTAGGAGAGGAAAGTCATCCTTTAAAGAGGCCTTGTTTAAATCACGAAAATTTGTACACATCCTAATCATGTTTTCGGATTTAGCCACAACTACAATGTTTGAAATCCATGGGGAATAATCGATAGTACGAGTGAATCGTACGCGACATCCAACAATTTTTGAATTTCAGCTTTAACAAGTAATTCCACTTTAGGATGAATCTTTCAAATATTTTGCTTCACAGGTTTAGCATAAGTAATTAGGACAATCTTATGAGTGACAATCTTAGGATCTATGCTAGGAATGTTAGAATATATCTAAGAAAAGATCTCAGGGAATTCATGTTACAACTCGACATACTATTTTTGCCCTTCTCCATCAAGACATTTCCCTATCTTGATGATTTTATCTTCAACACAAGGATCCATCTTGATATAAATGGTGTCATTTATTAGGAGATTGCTTTATTAAGGAGTGTCTTTTAATTAAGGAAATTCTTTAACTATCTCATCATTATTTCTTTCTTTTCTAAAGTAAGCTTTCACATTTAGACAATAGGGAAAACTATGGTTATGGTGATAACGAGGAAGGTTGTCATAAGTTCCCAAAAATTCAGCTAAGGAATCATCGGTAGAAAAAAAATCCAAAGAAAATACACAAGAAGGGTCACAGTCAATATATTCTAGATATTTTAGCGAGAGAGAAGCATAAATAACATTACCAATAATAGATGGTCTCTTAGAGGCTTTAGTACGCTTGAAATGATCATAACCAAGCCCAAATGTCATATCACAAAAGTTGTTTTCCAAGGGAACCTTAATCCCATGTTCTTGAGCACCACATCCATTTCCATTATATCCACACCTAGCTAGGATGTGAAAACTAGGACCATAAAGGTTAGTCATTTACAAAGAAGAAGGAGGATTTTCAAAAAGTGAAGAATAAAAATCCTCTAGACTAGAAACTAAGGGAGATGAAGTCTGAGAAGCCACCACACAGTTATTACTCATTGACCTAGACAAAGTAGATTACTTTTCAGGTTCTTTAGGGGGAATTCTGTATTCCCCTACGAAAGTAGAATTGAAATCAAGGGATCCCCAATCATCTTCTGCAAGAATCTTTTCAGGAGAGAAATTGTTCTCAATCATAGAGTCGGGTTGAGAAGACTCTTCCTCAAGAACCCTAAGTCCATTTGAGGAAGTATTGGGAATTGATTCAGATATAGGAGATAGGTTTGATGAAGTGGTCATACTAATCAGAGTAGAAGATTTAGAGGAATTATTTAAAATAGTTGGGGAAGAATTGGTTGAAGAGGATTTAGAACTTGATGTTTGCAAACAAGCCTGGAATCTTGTGTCACCTAACAAGGTATATGTTGTATTGTTGTAAATAAAATTGATTTTGATGAATACTAAGAGGGGGGGGGGGGTGAATTAGTATGCCAAAAAGCTCTGTACTAAAACACTTAAACAGTATGAAGATAAACTGGTAAAACAGTTTAATAGACAGACCAGTTATCACACATGCAAACCAAAATGAAAATAAAGCATTCACCCACAAAAGAAATACAACCATAACACAAGACATTTGACGTGGAAACCCAAATGGGAAAAAAACATGGTGAGATAGAACTCACAAGTCACTATCTACATAATAGAAACTAGACTGGTTAAGGTCAGACCAGTTAAGGTTTTACAATGTTCTTCACTAGAATAGATCCTGTTAGGAATCTCAATCTTTGTTAGGAGATAAGTCTGATTAAAGACTACCTTGCCAGAGGATTTTAGATTCACATAAGTGAACCACCTTGTTAGAGGATTTTACAAAAGGCTTTTGGGCCTACTCGGTTAAGGGCTACAGACTTGTCAAAAATGTGAGTAATCAACAAGTGTTTGATCTATCTAATAACACAGATTGCTTGGTTAGATCTAGTATAGCTCACAGCTAATGAATTCTAGCATTACTTCCATCTTCTCTATCTCTCACTCAGTTACAACCTGATCTTCTCAGATAAGATCACTCTTACAATAAATCATCAACCACCTTAAACCCTAACAAAATATAAACCCTTTCAGCAACAACCTAAAACCCTAGACATGATGTCCTTTTAAAGGAATTTGATTTCATGTCGGTCCAACAGGATTACATTACAATTTCCTAGGTTCAATGAATCTAGAAATACTCAGTAACACAACACAAGAAGCACCGTCAGTGTGTCGGCACCATCCAACAATCGGTGGATTGGTAACTTATCACAAAATGCCGGTTGGTAACTCATCACAGAGTGTTACCGGTTCATACAAAATACTGGTTGCCGGTTTGACAAAAATGAAGACTGGTAAGAATGTGTTATGCCACTTTGCTCCCTCGTATCGCTTGATCTATGGACCACTTGTGGTTGACATGCCACTTAAGATCGGGAAACACATTTTGCAAAATCACCAATAGTCTAAAGACTAGAATACAACATACCGGTTGGAACATATACCGGTTGAGCTCTAGGTCATACATATAAAGGGGATCTCAATGCAAGTGTGTGTCCATCAATGACAATCACAACATAAACATAAAAAATGCCAAAAATCTCCCCCTTTGGCATTGATGGCAACACTTAGGAAAATAAAATTTTGACATCTAAGTGTTTTACAACGAAAACATGCCATTAGCAAAATTTCTCCCCCTAAGCATATACACTATCCTTTAATCAATACAATGTATAGCAATTTTGCATACACAACATAAACATATATATCAAAGAATATATCAAAATTTTAAAGCCAGATACATCTCCCTATTCTTCTCCAAAATAGATAGAGTACTTCTCCCCCTTTGCCAACAATGACAAAGTACCGCTGAACAACCCTGTTTCCATATTAAAAGAATAAAAGTTTATGACAACAAGGAATAATACTTGTCAAAAACTGATTTATAGTCCTACAAAAATTGTTTCATTGATAGAGACCAGGACTCAAGTAGGAAGGTGGCCACTTCTTTCTCTGTTTGCATCTGGGATACCTGTTCTTCCATGGCATCAACTATGCTTATCTCCTGCGTAACTATCAAGGCATCCAGGTTCAGATAACACTTCTGAAGAATTTGCAGACATGGAAGTAAAACTAGTTGTAGCTCCTGCAAATCTCTAGATCGTGTACTGATCTCTTGCTCCATTTTGGCTGATTGGATCTGAAACCGGTGAATGGTTTGGCCATAAGTTGCAAAGGAATCATAAGGTGGCTTAAATGTGCTTAAGTAAGACTATAAGTCCATTTGAAGCTTTTGCTTCTGGGCTAGCACATCATCATATAATAGATGGGGTTGATAGATTTTGCTTAGTAGCAGGTTTTCCTCATCCAAAGTGTCCCTTATATCCTTTTGGTCTTTCAGTAGTTCAGACTAGAGTTCATTTAACTTCTTCACCAGAGAAATGTTAAGAGCCTTTTGATGCTCTTTCTTGACATTTTCCTCAACAACTTCTTCCAGGCTCTGCACCTGATCATCCACTATAGTAAATAGTAGTTTAAGCTATGTTAGTGATGATTTAGTGTTGGGAAGATTGGTATCGGGGATCAAACCAGTAAGGGTGTCTATAGCCGCTTGAATTATATCTTGCTCCTTTTTCCTTTGAATGGTTTCAAGGTACTCTTGAGCAACCTTGATGCTTTGCATTAGCTCTGACTCACTTGTAGACTAGAGATCGATAGGACTAGAGATATTAGCCGATTTGGCTTGACTCCCGGTTGCCTTCAGAGTATCCATCTATGTGCTCTTCACCGCTTCTGCTACCTTGTCTTCTTCTTCCTTCTTCTTTTTCTTTACTTCCTTCTTCTTTTCTTGTTCCTTGTCTTCTTCTTCTTTCTTTTTCTTCTCAGCTTCCTTCCTCTTTTCCTTTTCTTTATCTTCCTCTTCCTTCTTCTTCTTTTCTTCTTCCTTCTTCTTCTTTTCTTCCTTATCCTCTTCTTCTTTCTTTTTCCTCTCATCTTCTTGCTTCTTTTTCTCTTTATCTTTTCTTTTCTCCTCTTCCTCTTTTCTCTTCTCTTCCTCTTTCTACTTTTTCTCATCTTCATCCCTCTTCTTCTTCTTTGCTTGTTCCTCAACCACTTCCTGTCTGTCCTCGGCTTGCTCACTGCCCTGTTCGACCTGTTGCACCTGTTCTATTCCCTCAGAAGGTATGTCCTAAGTGACATCTTCTATGTCCAGGGCATTGGCATCAATAGCGTCGATTGGTTCTTCAATCGGGTTTCCTTCTTCATCAAAAACTTCATCCGGTTTGGATATAACTAGTTCTTCTTCTGCTTGCCAGTTGGCCAGTCGTGCTTTGTGAGCTTGGATAGCATGATTCATATGCTGATGAGTGTCTTTTCAACATCATCAATTCTTCCCTCTAACAGCCAGAGTCTTCTTCTCCTTGTGAAGAAGAGTCCTTTATTTTGGTCCAAAACATCAAATAATTTTGAGTTTGAGAGGTCGGGAAAGTATTGTGCAAAGAATTTCTCCCTAATCTCCTGTTCTTTTTCTATGGCAATGCGCCATTTATTATCTAATGCCTTATATAATGAATCCGGTGTTTGAGATTTAATCTTTGATGGTGACCAGTCATTCTTACACAAATAAATAATAATGTCCTATAGTACTTCTTCTTTCTCCTCATCACTAAAATCATCATAATAATCTACTAAGTCATGAAGTAATTTTCTCCTAATATTCTTTATTGTTCTTTGATAATGTGTCAAAGGTTTATATGAGGAAATATCAATATTTACCGGTGTAGACGCTGCTGGTTCATTCTTCTTCATCTTCTTCGTCTATCTGGCCTTCTTTGGCATTTCATCAGACTCAGTCTCTTCAGAGTCTGGTTCATTTGACTTAGTCTTCCTTTTTCTTTCAAAGACTTTTGTCGGTGCCACTTCCGGTTTCTTCTTTGTAGGTGACCGCTTGGTCACTCTTGGAGTTGCAGTAGTAGCCGGTGTCGATGCTACAGGCACTGCCTTTGCCTTCTTTACTGTCGGTTCTTTTCCTTTCTTAATAGAGGGTTCCTCAGTCGGTGCAATCCTTTCTAGATAGGTTCTGGTCCTCTTTGCCTTGGGATCAATAGGTGAGGCAATAAGGGTTGAGGCATACCCTTCCAGCATATCGTACATCACCTCATAGCCCATTGGCTCCACTTCTTCCATTCTAGGCTCAATAGCCTCCATTAAGCATTTGTCCACCTGGATGGTGAAACAGATGTCATCTTCATATTTCTTGACAATATCACCTGAGATCCTCATCCTATGGCTCATCTTCCATTTGAACTCATCAAAATATTTGTTCAGCACATCAGGGTAACCGGTTCCGATTGCTTGAATGCTTTCCTTGATCTACTTGGTTACCGATTGGTCAGGAGACCACTGGACATCTCCTACTCCAAGAAAGTAGCCTTGGAAATAGAAGAACAACCCAACCAATAGTTATCCAAACTTGAATCTCAGTGCATTATCCTATTTGATTGACTTCAGATTAGATAGGAGTTTCCTTTGCATATCGGTGCACAGGTCAAATGATGCATCCTCTTTAATCATCTAGTAAGCAACATTTACTGCTACAACAGATACATAGAATGTTCTGTAGCCTATCACCATGCAAGCATACTTAACAATATCATCCTTGATGGAGTTGACTGTCATGCCTTGTGAATAACTTGTTGAATCGGTGAGCTTGGCCATTTCAGTTTTGCTTACCATTCTTAGGGTTGGTACTTCCCTTGTGTTGTAGAAACCGGTGATTGCATGAATTGCCTGAGGCGTAATATCATGCATCCTCTCCAAGTACATCTTGTCACCATGGACTCTACTCAAAATGATCCTAATATGATCCTTTGTAAAGTCTTCCAGAAAATATAATGCATTATGGAGTTTCTTCTTCTCTAAGATACAATATTCCGGTTTGATTTTCTTGTCCTTTCCACAAAACAGACCTAGTTGAGAGTGGATAGCTAGAGACCCTAGGTCTTCAATCTTGCAATCAATATAGTTAGAAATTCCCTCTTCCACTATCACTCCAGCCAGAACTTGTGATAGGGCATTATACTTTGACTTCCTTTTCATGAAACTTTTAGACTCAATAGATGTACTAGAACTAGTATGAGATGCAGAAGCCATTTGTAGAATATTTTAAGAACTCAAAAAATACCTTTAAAATGCGAATTTAGGGCTTTCTGATTCTCCTTCACTCCACACTCTGTCAGTTGCCGAATCACCACTTTGTGTTCTCCACTTGACCGTTTGCAAACTGAATTTGAATCTCCTTCAAGACTTTGTCAATTTCTTGAAATCTCAGCTCAAATCACTTTTTCTTCTCTCCGCTCTTTGAAAAACTTTTCTTCGCTTGAAAATAGATAGTGAGAAATGATTTGAAAAATGCTTTTATACATGTCTCTCACCTATCGTCATTAATTCTCCTCTATTAGGGCGTAAACCCTAATTTGCCTTTTTACCATTTTCGGTCTTCTACCAAGTGACAGGTATCACATACCGGTTAAGGTCTTTTACTGGTTTGAATCTGGGGTTTGAAAACATTTTGCCATTTGCTGCCCCTAAGCCTTTTGAGGCTTGGTTTGCCGGTTCCGATATTTCCACACTAGGTGCAGAAACCAGTTCCTCTTCCAACATTGTTGGTTTATTCCTCTAGGTTTTGTTCATGTCCGCTTGAACCGTTTCAACATCAATTTCTCCTTTTGAAGTGACCGGTATATCATCAGATATACTATTTCTGCTTCTACAAAATCTTGTAATGTGACCCAATTTGTTGCAATGGTAGCAAACCAATCCAAGTGCTCTCCAAGGCCCATTGTTCATGTTTCCATTCTTCCTTCTGCATGTTGCAGCAGTGTGACCATGACCATGATAGATCATACAATTTTCTCTCCATTTGGTTGCCGCTTGATGGCCACCGCTTCTTGACAGATGATTGAAGACATTAAACTGGTTGTGGTTCCGGTTCACAAAAGGTTCAGGACCAATTCCTTGGGTCCTTTGAGCATATCTCCCAGTGTTTTTCATCACAG
The DNA here is from genome assembly GCF_030272615.1 of Cryptomeria japonica. Classification (NCBI taxonomy): domain Eukaryota; kingdom Viridiplantae; phylum Streptophyta; class Pinopsida; order Cupressales; family Cupressaceae; genus Cryptomeria; species Cryptomeria japonica. The sequence continues at coordinate 439,831,771 of NC_081405.1, read as the reverse complement.
ACCTGCTTTCAAATGCTCTATGCCCAAACTTGTTGCATGCATAACAATGACCATTGAACTTATTGGATTTAGGTACATTGTTAATAAAGTAAGGAAAATTATTGTAGGCTTTGCTCCTACATACATTGGCAGTGTGTCCTTCTTTAAGATAGTTAAAGCTAACATGTTTGAATTTTTGCTTACCTTTTCCTTTGAATGCCAGTTGCTTCTTTGAAAGTTTCAACATTTGTTCCTGAGGATTCTCCTTCCTCATGTCCAAAGAAACCAAGTCCATTGGTATTCTTTACTGGTCTAGATGACTCAAGCTTTTGCTCTAGCTTGATAGCACTTTTGCTGAACTTAGCAAGTATTTCCTTTGACTCAGAGAGTTCTTTGGAAATAGCAGTATTTGTCTCCATTAGGCTTGCATTTTCAGAGATGGCTATGTTTAGTTCATCTTGTACTACTTCTTTTTCCATTCTACTCTCATGTAGGCGAGTAGTCAGTGCACTAATCTCTTGTTTCAACTTGGAGATCTCATGATCTCTGTCCTTCACCAGATCTTCAGCTTTCCTCCTATTCTCAAGCTCTTGACTAAACTGGATAGTCAGTCCTTCCAACTCCTTTCTCAGGTTAGATTTTGATTCATTCAACTTATTTACTTCTACTATCATGGCTTCCATATCTGCTTCATCTGCAGAACTATTTTCAGATAGCTCCATCAGCTTTTCTACATGTTCTCTCCTTTTTGCTTGAGATGCCTTGTATTTGACCATAAGATCATCATAGGCTTGCTCAGACTGAGTGAGCCGTTGAGTAAGTTCCCTCAAGGTGTATTCCCCCATATCTCTTTCCAAGTGGTTAAACTTATAGAAAGGTAGGCTCTGATACTAATTGATGAATACTAAGAGGGGGGGATTGAATTATAATGCCAAAAACCTCTGTACTAAAACACTTAAATAGTCTGAAGATAAACTGGTAAAACAATTTAACAGACAGACCAATTATCACACATGCAAACCAAAATGAAAATAAAGTATTCACCCACTAAATCAATACAACCATAACACAAGATATTTGACGTGGAAACCCAAATGGGAAAAAACCACGGTGAGATGGAACTCATAAGTTGCTATCTGCAGAATAGAAACTAGACCGGTTAAGGTCTTACAATGTTCTTCACTAGAATAGATCTTGTTAGGAATCTCAATCTCTGTTAGGAGATAAGTTCGATTAAATACTACCTTGCTAGAGGATTTTAGATTCATAGAAGTGAACCACCTTGTTAGAGGATTTTACAAAAGGCTTTTGGGCCTACTCGGTCAAGGGCTACAGACTTGTCTTGATTTATCTAATAGCATAGACTGCTTGGTTAGATCTAGTATAGCTCACAGCTAATGCATTCCAACATTACTTAAGTCTTCTCTATCTCTCACTCAGTTACAACCTGATCTTCTCAGATAAGATTGCTCTTACAATAACTCATCAACCACCTTAAACCCTAGCACAACATAAACCCTTTCAGCAACAACCTAAAACCCTAGACATGATGTCCTTTTAAAGGAATCTGATTTCATGTCAGTCCAATAGGATTACATTACAATTTTCTAGGTTCAATGAATCTAGACATACTCAGTAACACAACACAAGAAGCATCGTCAGTGTGTCAGCACCGTCAAACAATCGATGGATTGGTAACTCATCACAAAATGCTGGTTGGTAACTCATCACAAAGTGTTACCGGTTCATACAAAATATTGGTTGCTAGTTTGACAAAAATGAAGACTGGTAAGAATGTGTTATGCCGCTTTGCTCCCTCATACCGCTTGAGATCTACGGACCACTTGGGGTTGACATGCCGCTTCAGACCGGGAAACACATTCTGCAAAATCACCAATAGTCTAAAGACTAGAATACAACATACCAGTTGGAACAGATACCGGTTGAGCTCTAGCTCATACATATAAAGGGGATCTCAATGCAAGTGTGTGTCCATCAATGACAATCACAACATAAACATAAAAAATGCCAACAGATTTGCCTATGCAATGTAGAGGGAACAACTTTCATGCTATGAATCCAAGGTCTCCCTAGCAATAAGTTGTTATGTCAACTCTCTAGACATGACATGGATAGGTGTGGGTATAGTAACAAGACCTACCTTAGCAGGAAAGGTGATGATACCTAGTGAATATTTGTTAACATTATCGAAGCCATAGATGGTGAGAGAATCGGGCTTAATAAGAGATTTATCAACATTGATCCTATGCAATAAGTTAATGCTATAAAAATTAAGGCCAAAACCATTGTCCACTAGTGTTCATCTCATCGCACTATCATTTATAATAACCACAATCATTAAGGGATCATATTGTTGTTGAATTTCACTAGAGGGAAGCTCATCTTGTGTAAACACTATCTGAGCCTTGGGTGCTGTAATAGAGTTAAACAAGGAAGCCATATTATTGGATGTCACTAGAGATGGGACATTCAATATTTTCAAGGAATCTTGTAGCATTCCATGATGAGTCGATGAAGTTTGAATCAAATCCCAAAGGGATATCTTGGCAGGAGTAGTTTTAATTTGTTCAACAAGATCATATTCCTTACGAAGGGTTTGTGAAATATGAGGTGCTTGAGGAAGAATGGGTTGAGGATTAGGGAGAGGAGTCAGAACAACCAAAGAAGGATTTGGTTGCCTATTGTTTCTCATGTTATAAGTATGGGCAACTACATTATAAATCTCCTTAGTTAGTTATCTAGCATAGCTATAAGGACTCTTAGTGGGATTCCTTCCTTGAACCATAATGATAGGTTTTTTTGGAGTGCTAAAGGAATTATGACTATATCCACCTTGAACCATGAAGAGAGGTTGATTAGTAAGAGGTAAATTTGGAGAAGGACAAGCACCTTAGACAAAAAAAAGTGGTTTTCTATGTTCGTTCACATTGATCATATTGATTAACTTTTTAGATGCATTATTCTTGTTTGAATGTTTAGGCAAAGTCATAAAGTCATCAAGGGAATCATCCAATAAAGCAGGATCATAGTGATTGGAAGGATTATCTTTGGACTCAAAAGGAGACATAACATCATAGAGGGAATCATGGGAGTCAACCATGTTGCTAGATCTAGTGGAGGAGTTGATAGGAATGTACCCATGAGAGGAATCATTCAACTTATCTTTCTCATCACCACGAAATGGCATAGTAACAAGGTTGATTAATTTTTGGCAAAATGAGGGTTTATAAGGCTTAGGGTTCAGAAAATCATGTAGAGATTCATTGAATTCATCCTTACTAAACTCATAATCAAGAAAATTGCATACATCATCAAAAGCATGAACATATTGCAAATAAAAATCTGACATCTTGGAATAAAAATTGCATGAAACTTAAACACACAATGCAAGGAAAATTAAAGAAACCTATCTCTTTTATTTTTGTTTTTTGAAAGAAAATGAAATAAAATAGATCTAGATCTAATAGCACAATGAAATGAAAATGAAATTGGATTCACGCCAGGTTCACCAAAGATGTGTAGGGGAAAAAGTGAGACTAAGTATGGAAACCCTAATCCCACTCTCATACACACTCATGGAATACAAAAGAGCCTAGGGTGGTAACACACTTAGACTACTTCTTATGAAGAAGAGAGAGCCATGGATTACCTCTTAGTTTTTCTATTCCTTTGTTATAAATGAGAGAGAGGAATGATGTAAAAATGCAATCTAACCTATAATGCAAGTAAGAAAGCAAACCCTAATCTGAGAATGTAGATCAAAGAAGAACTGATATACTAATGAAAAGTATAGATCAAAAGGAAAAATCAGAGGTGCACCTGTGTCTAAAATCTGAGCAGAAATGTTTGGGACTAGGGTGCCACGCCACTATCCTGATTCTGCACTTCTGGAGTGACAACTGATAAGATGGATTCTGGAGCTTACAAGGTAATGTTATGCTAGATCCTGCTGATAGAGGGTAGGACCATGGAGCCATGCCACTGTCCTAGGTAGGACTAGGGTGCCATGCTTATGTACTTAGGGTTTTTGCTGAGATCTCCAACCCAAAACTATCCCTATGTGCTCTTCCAGTCCCAAAACTTCCAGGACGCTTGGATCCAAACCTATACCTGAAGCTGAAAAATAGGGTTTCGGGTGGCTATATAGGGTTTTTCCTTAATAAAAACCCTATGTTGGTGATTTTCACCTCCACAAATAGCCGATAATGTACTGATAATGTTTGTGCAAGAACCTTGTGTGTGTGCAAGATCCTAAAATGAAAGCAAACAATCTAGAACAACCCTAAAGAGTAAACCCTAATTGCTTATAATTGACAAAGTAAATGCTCTAAATCCATAATACAAAGTGATCTAAAGAATGAATATGAATCAAAATGAAGCTTATGAAAAGACATGAAAACAACATCAAACCATACCCAACCCCAAGGGAGAGGTACATGCCAATTGTCAGTAGGTGATCTCCTATTGTTCTTCTACATCTTCAAAAGCCCCCAATTGATACAATGATGATTGATGAATGTTTGATGGATGAATGTTGAGTTTTGTTGAAGACTTCAAAGATCTACTCTTTCATTGCAAAGAAGGCTCTAATGCTCCAAAAACTTGATCTTAGATTCTTAGAAGAAGAACCCTTCGAATGAAGAAAGAGAGCTCTTAATTATGAAACCCTAGATCTTAATTTCATTTTTAGGTAGACCTAGGATTTGAATTTCTAACTAATATTTTGGGGCTAATCATTATTACATCGTAGGATCATGCTCCTGAAATTTCAGGGAAAAAGCCGAGGACCATGTGCATTCCCGCCATGGTTTGACCAACTTTTCACCAAATTTTTGGGGCCATTAGATATGATGATATTAGAGCACATCCAAAAGTTACTGCTGATTTCAAGATGTTTTGATATGCAAAATCGAGCCTAAATGGTCAAAATAAGATATAATTAGGGTTTATGATTAAATGATTCATTGGAGGAATAAGATGAAAAGGGGCACGCTTAGGGTAAAGGGCCCAACTTTATAATATGTAAAGTGATGAAACATGACCTTAGATTTAATTAAATTAATTAATTAAATGTTTAAAGGGGAATTAGAAATGCAAGATTCAAGACACACTAAGGTGGGTGCTAACCTAAGTGTGAAATTGTACCACCCTAGAAATGGTGTACAATTTATGACACTACAAGTAGGTGGAGAATTTTCTTGTGCTCTTCCTTCTTTCAGCTGTTGTTCATAGTCTTCTTGTCTTTTTCATCTAATTTCTTCTATTTATTTTTGCATCTTCAAGTGTATTATCTCTTATGCTTCATCTATGATATCATTAGGTTATTCAGAAGTTTCTTCAGTAGATGTATCTGATAAAGGCTCTGGATCCCATTCATACTCATTTGAGTTAGTTTCTGAATCCTCTACTTGCATTCTTCCCGTATATGTGACATGAATATTTAGTGGTGCAAATAGGTTTTTAATTCCTTCCACTTCTTCTCTCATGTATTTTGGAATATCTACTTACTATAGTGTTATTGCTGATACAGTTGGAGCTTGATTACAAGATGCTTCTTCTCTCTTGATTACTAGCTCTTCTTGTTCTTTTTCATACTCATCTTGAATTTTATGAGTATTTACTTCTTCTGATGTTTGATTTAGTATCTTTTTCCTCTACTTAGGCTATTGATGAGAAGTGTGTTGTTGATTTGATGACTCTTCTAGATGGTAGCCGAGTCTAGTTTTATCATTTGTAGACTTAGTTTGTAACTTGATAGGTTCAGTGATTCTGTCTTGGCACTTTCCCAAAGGCCCGATACCTGAATATACCATACATAGAATCATCTTATATCCTGGAGCATATTGAGCAGGGAAAATATCACTGTGTTGCCCTTCTCTATTTTCACTCTCTTCTTTAAAAAGCCATTCAAGAACTGCCACCTCTTGTATTTTATTTGCAAGGGAAGTAGAGGACTGTACAAAAATACCATCATAGATGGTGTTTGTATTTGAAGTTTATGGCTTGATAGCCTCTGATGGTTTTTTAGACTATCTTGGTGATGGTGGAAGAGACATCAATGAGATTACAGGTTCAATCTTGTATCCATCCATACCAGTACCTGTGATCTTCAATTTTTGTTCTAAGTCTTTCATCAAAGTTTTTGAACTTTCAGTTGCAGAGGTTGCTCTATTATAAGGAACAAGGGTATCAACACCTTTCTTTAAAGCATTATAGGTGTAGGTTGTATCCATAGGAACACTGACTTCAACCCCATTGTAGGGAAATTTCAAACTTTGATGACAAGTAGACGAAACTGCTTGCATCTCATGAATCCACTGTCTACCCAATAAGATGTTGTAGGAGAGAGGAAAATCAAGCACCTGGCAAATAACATCTTGTTCTATAGGTCCCACCCTAATTGGAAATAGTACCAGTCCCTTGGATGTTCTTTCTTCTTCATCATAAGCTTTGATTATTATTTTCTTTGGTGGATCAATGCCATTATCAAAAAATCCCAATTGTATTAGTAAATTGTAGGTACATATATTCAACCTGACACCTCCATCTATCAAAAAAACTTGACTTGGTGCTTATGGATCATAGCTTTGATATGCAATGGCTGGTTATGCCGATGATTCAGTGAATCGTCATCTTCTTTAGAAAAAGATAGGTAGTGAGGTGAAGTCAGGTGACCCACCATAGATTGAAACTGACCCACATATAATTTTTTAGGGACATTAGTGGTGAGAAAAGTTTTGCCTAGAATATCTCTATGAGTAGAAGAGATTTTAAGTAGTTCAAGAATGGAGATTTGAGTGGTGGTTTGCTTTAATTATTCAACAATGCTATACCTAGAAGAAGATGATGAAGCCAACTATCTGGATTTAGCTGTGATCATATCTGGTTGTTTGTTTGAAACATTCAGTATATTTGACATTGCCAATAGATTTGATGATGTTTGATCAATAGAGGAAGAGATAACTCCTTTGAGAGTAACCTTCTTTTGAGTGCGGGTTATGATATTTGTAGTTTGTGTTTTATTTTGTTTACCTTTAACTATGATCACGTTGCAATATTCAAATTGGGAAGATTCAATCATGTTTTTCACATTGTTTTTATTGGCATAGGTGTAATTGACTCTGGCACCTCACTTGGATTTTGAGGAATCACCTTGTTCATAGGTAGGTAAAGGATCTTTGAAGGCTTTGTGATAAACATTAGTCATATGGTTTCCAACAACAATTTTGCCAGCATTGATGAGGTCTTGAATCTCGTGTTTGAGTTTTATACAGTTATTTGTTGTATGACCCTTTTTTTGATGATATTCATAGTACTCATTTTACCTCTACCATTTAAGTTTGACCTCAGGATCATATGGTTTAGAGTTATCGGGAAATGTGATCATTTCATTTTCCAATAGAGTTTTAAAAGATGACTCATAGGATTCACCCAGGGGAGTAAAATCGTGCTTAGGTTTTGAAACCTTGGGCTTTTCTTTAAGCCACTCTTTTGATATCTTAGGTGGGTTTTCTATAGTGCTTTTAGCTGCTTTGAGGTGCTTTCAACTACTTTGAGGGCTTGTGTTCCACTATTCAGGTTGAATACTAGAGGTTTTGATTTTGGTTTGACATTATCAACCACTCCATCAGTAACAACATGTTTGTTATTATCTTTGCCATACTTCCAATATTTGTTCTTTTCTTTTGAACTAGAACCTTGATGTGTCTCTTTATAAAGTGATATATCTCCTTTCCTTACAAGCACGTCTTTCATCTTGAGAGCACTATCTACCATTTTGTTGAATGAATGGCATACTTGCATTTGGATACTATATTTTAACTTAGGAATTGGATTATTGATGAAGATGTCCATTTTCTTAGAATCAGGGATGGGCTGTGAATATCTAGAGAACCTCTTTCTCCAATGCTGAAGGAAAGTAAGAAAAGGTTCTCCTATATTCTGTTTAGTATTACAAAGCTTGATCATTGTGACCAGATGGCGAATGTTATAGGAGTATTGTTGTAGAAACAATTCAAATAGTTCTTCAAAAGACTTAATTCCTATGGGTAGGCTTGAGAAATATTCCATAGCTTGTCCCCCTAAACTTCTTGGAAAGAGGCACATGAGATAAGTCTGTTTGTGCATGAACTCCATACATAAGGCACAAAATTCTTAGACATGGTCATGGGGATTCAAGTTTCCATCATATTTATCAAACTTAAGAATTTATGTTCTAGAAGGAAATGGAGGCATGTAAAAACTCTTGTCGAATGGAAAAGGAAAAATTGTATCCAAGGAATATTTCATAGGAGATTTGTCTTTGTCTTTCATCTCCTTAATCTCAATTTTTAGTTCTTGTAGTTGTTTTGTCATCAATGCTAGTGGATTATCGTCTTCTTTAGTGATAAGAACTTCAACATTATAATCAGGGGGGAGCTTAGCTCCTTGTTTGGCCAATTCTAGAAAGTGTTCTTCTTTTTCTTGGGCCATGATAATCTTCATCATTTTTCTAAAGTTTTTGTCTTTTTGACATTTTGCTACTATTTCTTCTCTAGGTTCGGAAACTTTAGAATCATTGGAAGAGGAATCACTATCATTAGCCTGGATACTAATATCATCACAAGCTTTACATTTATTAGTCTCTTTTTTTTATCTTCCTTTAAACATATTGGAAGATAAGGATTGATCCAAAAATCGTTTGTTTGAAGATGAAGGTTTTTCTGAAGACGAAAGTTTGTCTGAGTATTCTTTTTCAAAAGATTCATTAAAAATTGGTTGCTCTTGGTAAAAAGGATTGGTTTGCAATGTTACTGTCTCTTCCTTTTTCTTGTTCTTGCTCTTAGAAGAGCTCCTAGTTTGAACAAGCATTTACAACTGACATGACCGAGAGTCAGATGTGATGAAGATGTCAAGATTAAATCAAAGCTAGTTACACATTTTAACGTTGTGATTGAGAGAGGTGACTAAGACTCAGTCTAGTTTCAAGAATAATCTATCCCATGTAAGACGCTATTTAAGTACCTAGGTTGATTAAGTTTGATTGAGTGATTGATAAATGATTTGATAAGTTTGATAATCGATTGATTTGAACTAGCTGGGAGATAACTGACAAAGTCATGCAACACAACGAAAGAGGTACACCATCAAGGCTGTTTATGCTCAAGATTACAATGACCAAATTTATGTTCACTGCGAACTGATTAGGCAAGTATGACAGTTATGGAAAAGTATGCAAACAGACAAGTTCTAGATTGACAAAATCAGAGATTCGTACAATAGAGGATACTGAGTCAGATGACAATTTAACAGGTTCCAGATGACACAAATAGTTTCTCGTATGAGTTGCTGCCTATACTCGGGTGACAGTTTAATGTTTACTAGGAGATAGCTTGTCACATACCAGAATGACTCGTACGACATAGTTTATAAGCTCAGACAACAATCCTCAGAGACTAGAACTACCGACTAGAAGACTCAAACGATAATGTAGTCAATTCGTACGATGGATTAGGAAGCTCGTACGACAAATTAGGAAGCTCAGAGACAAATTTTTGACAAGGAGACTAATTTTTTTGACCACTGAATTTTGATTTTTTTTTGGTGTTTTTGAGTTTTTCCAGTTTTTTAGATTTTTAATTTTAGCTTCAGACAAAAAACATAACAAACACGTGAGATCCAAAGTGACATCAAACATAGCACGCTAATTCTAAGGAAATTGGCTAAGAGAGAAAATCTTTGCTTACAGACTCAGGTACACACCCAATAGCTAATCAGAATACGACTGCTGAGTCTCACCCAATGAATTCTCAACACCATATTAGCCAACTCCAAATGCTAATGGGGGCACAAAATGGAAAGTATCTTGGGAGAGTTACTATCTCTCTTGCACAAAGATTATCCCCCTTTTGAAGGTGAATCGGGTAGCTGCTATTTTAAAGTTCGTAGTAAGGATTTCTGTTTGAAATTACCCCTTGAAGTCTCGCAAGCTTGATTGAGGCCTATAGCCCGACAAGGTACCGAAACAAGATGTAGTCATGCAAGTGTGATTGAGACTGTGAGGCCCTAAAAAATGCGTGATATGAGAGATCTCAAAAGAGAAAACTCAAATAATCTCATCTCTCAAGACTTTAATCTTGAAAGCCCTATTTATTATAGTGAGTTGGATTGCTTGGGTTTAGCTGTACTCACTTGGGTTGTTCTCTTAGGGTGATTACATTTTCCCACTATGACAGACCCACTAAAAGGTACACAAATCTCAACTTTAGAAAAAGCTTCGAGGGTCTAGATTTTTGATTGTTTGTGCAGACAAGAGCATACTCTCCTACCTCTTAGATTTTTCTTCAAACACAAAAGATAGATTTTTTCATCAACCCAATAGCAATTTAAGTGCCAAAAAGTGAATTAAAGAATACATGATATTTGGTCAATTATCCTTAGGCAACCTGCAAAACCAACGCATCAGTAGTCATGTTGTTTCCAATTCTTTGACATGCATGAGTTTGATTTGATAAATTCTTCGTCAAGCATTCTGCATAAAATGAGTTAGGCTGTGAAAATCTTAGGCAGACAAAAGATAATTCAGGGTTAGCGTTAGTGAAATTGAAATCCAAGTCAAGAAAACCCTAAAAATATACTGTTTATAGAATTAGAAACTCGAAAATTGGTACGAAAATTCCCACAGGGTAGAACGAGTACTCTCACTAGACCAAACGAGTAAACCCCAAAAGAAGATGACAAACAGGAACTCGTATAATGATTCCCACAGAGCCGAATGAGTACTCCCAGAACTCATCCTGTAATGCATGAAAACTCATACGACCTTTTGCAGAGGCTGTATGGATGAAAAAACCTGAAACTAAAATAAAGATTTTGCAAGGCTGAAAATGAAATTTTTAGGCCCCACGGTGGGCATCAAAAATGTGTGTGAAAAGTGGATTTGTATATGTATTTGAATACACAACACTTCAATGAAGTCATTAGATGCGTGGTTAGTAAATCAATAATCAGTAATGAACAATAAACCATTACAAAGCGACCTATTGCCTTCTAGGAGATGTGAGTTTAGTTTTGCTCTCATATTTCCATATGCAATACTAGTGACTAGACGACACCTAAACGAAGGATTTAATTTATATGAGTATGAAATTGAGCTAAATGGATGCAAGATTAAGCTAGATATGCATTATTAATCTAACATGATTTAAGCAATATGAATGGACATTAAGCCATATAATTTAACAAATATGTAATATTTCAATGCACAAATCTCAATAAGCCTAGATCAAAAACAACATAATAACAATAATCTCTAGGTTCTTTTTTATGAGAGATGATGGCCTAAATTTATAGAAAATCTAGAGAGAGACCAATGGTCAAGATTCATCAACAATGAGCGATAGAGATTCTCCAAGAGGAATCACAATCCAAGTGAATTGATGTGATTGGCTACTTTTCTTAGCTTTAAAGAAAATTGAACTAATTTTAAGATAAAATCAAAAAAACTGATTTATTTCATATTTTATATTTTGATATTCAATTTTGATTTTTTAATTGATTTAAGTGATTTAATTGCTTTTTTGATATTTTTCAATTTAATTCCATTTTGAATTATTTTCTCAATTTTAAATTCTTTTCCAAATTAATTCCTTTTTTGATAATTAATTCCTTTTTGATGATTGAATGGCGAATTGATTTATTAATTAAATATGCTAGGATATTTAATTGAATACATAGGATAATTGATCAAAATGATTTACTTGAAATGATTAATTAATTAAATGATTATTTAATTAATATAGAATGATTTATTTTGCATGTGATATTGATGACCAAGAATTAATTAATTAGGTGCTCATGATTGATTTTTTTCCTTTGGTTAGGACTTTGGTGATATAGTCAAGATTAGGGGTCTATGGTTTAGATGACCATTTTAGGGTATTACAATAGAGTGTTGAGGAAGCCTACCAATATGCCCTATAGGCCGAAGAAAAATTGAATAAAAGACATGAGCATAAGCAATGAGGAAGAGGTGGAAGGTTTTTCGAAGGAAGAGGCTATTCCGGAGGAAGAGGACCCTGTATAGATCAGAAAAAAGACAAGGAAATTGGCAGAGATAGTAGTTCATACTGAAAGGATGACAAATTTTTTTACCAAAGAAGAGAATCTTATGGGTATCGGAATCAGAGTTATGACAAGGATAATGAAAGACAAGATAAAAAAGTGTTTAGAGGAACCTTCTTTAAGTGTGGAGGAGAATGACATCAAGCTTTTGAATGTAAGAAGACCAAGAACACTGGAAGAACGACATTGATGAAAGAAGACCATACCAGATCAAATAATAAAGAGAAAGATGGAGAATTGCTAGTAATGAGGAGAGCTTTGTGTCAAACCGGAGATGATAAAGAGCTTTATAGAGAAGGAATTTGTTCAGAACCAGATGTAAGGTATCCAGTAAGTGTTTTAAAGTTATAATTGATAGTGGTAGTTCATATAACCTTGTTTCAGAGGAGATGGTGAATAAGTTAAATTTAGAAAGGTTGAAACACCCTAAGCCTTATCAGATAGCATGGATTTAGGATGATCATAAGGTAATAGTAAGTGAACAATGTTTGGTGAAATTGAAAATTGGAAATATTCATGATGAAGATTTGTGTGATATACCAATGGATATTTGTCATATCTTGTTGGGTAGACCTTGTCAGTATGATAGAAAAGAAATACATGATGGAAGGAAGAACATATACACTATTGTTGTAAATGGGATGAAATAGACCATGTTACACTTGGAGGAGCCTCTAAAAGCTGAAGTTTGTACCAGTGCTAGAATTTGTTTGGTGGATGGAAGGGAATTTCTGGATGGGATGAGACGTGATAATTCATGTTTGCTTTAGTTCCTAAGAAAACTGATAATCTGGAGAATGAAGAACAATCAGAGGAGATAAATAAGTTGCTGATAGAGTATGCAAACATCATTTCAAATAATGTCCCCGATGGATTACCCCTATAAGAAGTATTAGTCGTTGCATGGACCTGATTCCTCAAGATAGTTTGCCTAACAAAGCAGCACACTAGATGACACCGACAACAAATGAGGAATTAAATAGACAAGTTTAGGAGTTATTGAGGGAAGGTTTTATCAAAGAGAGTTTGAGTCCTTGTGTAGTTCCAGTAGTATTAGCACCTAAGAAGAATGATGTTGTTGTGATTGTCATTGATGGACACACAATTGCTTTGAGATCACTTTTTGTATGTATGAGTTATGCTCAACCGGTATTTGTTCCAACCGATATTATGTATTATAGTCTTTAGACTATCGGTGTTTTGCAGAAAGTGTTTACCGATCCCAAGCGGTATGAAGACCCAAGCGGTATGAAGACCTCAAGCGGTTCAAGGATCCCAAAGCAGTACGAAGAAACAAAGCGGTTGTTATCATTTTTCCCAGTCTTCATTTTGGCAAACCGGTAATCAGTAAAATATGTGAATCGGTAATAGGTAAATGTATGAACTGGTATTACTCTGTGATGAGTTACCAACCAGTATTATTTTTGTGATGAGTTATCATCCACCAACACTTTGGTGGTGATTCTGTGCCATGTTACCAAATGTGTCCAGATGCACTGAACCTAGGAACTTGCAATGTAATCCTATTGGACCACATGAAATCAGATTCCTTTATAAGGACATCATGTCCAGGGTTTTAAGAGTTGTTAGGGTTTTGTGTGGATGAAGTTTTTGCATGTGCGATCATAGAAGAAGATTAGGTTTGTTTGAAGAAACAAAGTGTGAAGATTTTGAAGACTGAAGTAATGCTGAAATGCATTAACAATGAGCTATCAAGGATCTAACCAAGCATACTATGCTAGTATTTAGATCACTCACTTGTTGATTACTCACATCTTTGACAAGTCTGTAACCCTTAATTGGGTAGGCTTGACAAAGCCTTTGTAAATCCTCTAACAAGGTGGTTCACAACTGTGGAACTGAAATCCTCTCACAAGGTAGTCTTTAATCGGACTTATCTCCTAACAAAGATTGAGATTCCTAACAGGATCTGTTCTGGTAAAGAACATTGTATGACCTTAACCGGTTTGACCTTAATCGGTTTGGTTACTATTCTACAGATAGTTACTTGTGAGTTTCATCTCACCGTGGTTTTTCCCATTTGGGTTTCCACACCAAAATCTCTTGTGTTATGGTGATTGTGCTTCTGTGGGTGAATGCCTTATTTTCTGTTTGGTTTGCATTTGTGTTAATCGGTTTGTTAGTAAAACTGTTATATCGATTTACTGCTAAACTGTTTAAGTGTTTAAGTTTAGTATTTTTTGGTATAATAATTCACCCCCCCTCTTAATATTCATCAATTGGTATCAGAGCCAACCTTTCTATAAGTCTAACCACTTGGAAGGAGACATGGGCGAATACACTATGAGGGAACTTACCCATCATCTCACTTAGACTAAGAAAACCTTTGATTAACTCAAAGTCAAATATAAAGCCTCTCTAGCAAAGAGAGGAGAGCATGCTGAGAAACTAATGGAGCTTACTGAAAATAGTTCTTCTGATGAAGTAGACATAGAAGCCCTAGTGGAAGAAGTTGAAAAACTGAAAGAATATAATGCTAACCTAAGAAGGGAACTGGAAGGACTAACTATTAGAATGTGTCAAGAGTTTGAAAATTGGAGGAAAGCTGAAGATTTGGTAAAAGACAAAGATCATGAGATCTCCAAGCTGAAGCAAGAAATCAGTGCACTTACCGCTCATCCCCAAGAGAGTAAAGTGGAAAAAGAAGAAATGCAAGGTGAAATAAACATGGCTATTTCTAAAAATGCAATCTTGAAGGAATCCAATGCTTCTATTTCCAAAGAACTCATTGAGTCAAAGGAAATACTTGCCAAATTCAATAAGAGCATTGTTAAGCTAGAACAAAAGCTCGAATCAGCAAAATCGGTGAAGAATACCACTTGACTTGGTTTTTCTAGTTATGAGGAAGGTGAGACCTCTGGAACAAAAGATGGAGCATCAAAGAAGCAATCGACACCAAAGGATAAAGGTCAGCAAAAGTTCAAACCTGTTTGCTTTAATTGTCTCAAGGAAGGACACACTACCAATGTATGTAGAAGTAAGGCTTACAATAATTTTCCCTATTTTCTAAACAATAAGCCTAGATCCAATAGATTCAATGGTAACTGTTATGCATGCAACAAGTTTGGGCATAGAGCATTTGAGTGCAGGTTTGTTATACACAACACTGGAAGATATCCTCAAAGGACTCAAGGAGTTTTTCTTGAATCCTCTATGAATCAAAATCCAAACCGGTATAATGCCTATGACCATCAGTCAGGTGGTAGTGGCTATCAAGCAGCAAATGGTTGGAGAGAAACCTATTTGATTTGTCATGGTAGCAGTCACACTGCTACAACATGTAGGAGGAAGAATGGTAGAATGAATAATGGACCATAGAGAACACCTGGAATGGTTTGCTATCATTGCAACAAATTGGGACACCCTGCCAGAACCTGCAGAATGAGAAAGAACATATCAGATGATATACCGGTCACTCTAGAAGGAAATATTGATGTTGAAACTATTAAAACAGATATGCAAACAATATGGAAGAAGAAACCTGAAGAAGTGTCACAAGAAGAACTGGTTTCTGCACCTAGTGTGGAAGTCGCTGAACTAGCAAACTAAGCTTCGAAAAAGCTTATGGGGAGCAAAACGATGAAATGTTTCGAACCCCTGGTTTACACCGGTAAAAGACCTTAACCGGTATGTGATACCTGTCAATTGGTAGAAGACCAAAAATGGTAAAAGGAAAATTAGGGTTTATTCCCTAATGGTGGAGCATTTATTATGGTAGGTGAAGAACTCATTTAAAAGGGATTTTCAAGTCATTTTCACTTATCATTTATGAGCAAAGAAATTTTCAAGTGTAGAGTGACAAAAGGCAATTTTTGCGATTCAGAGAGATTTCAAAACTTTGAAAGAAGAATTTGGAGATAATATCAATCAATCAGGTGAAGAACACAAAGCGGTAATCGAGAAACCGAAGTAGTGTGTGGTGAAATGAAGTTGCAAACCCTAAATTATGGATTTCTAAAGGTATTTATCAAAAATTCTTGTTTATCCTTTTATCATGGCTTCTGCATCACACTCCAGTCCTAGTGCACCTAATGATTAAGTAGATTTCATCCAACAGAAGGTGAAATACAATGCCCTATCCCAGATACCTGCTGGTGTTATAGTTGAGGAAGGTATTTTAGATTATATTGATTGCAAAATAGAAGACCTAGGATCTCTAGTGATCCATTCTTAGTTATTTTATTCTATGGGAAAGACAAGAAGATCAAACTAGAATATAACATCCTGGAAAAGAAGAAGTTTCACAATGCGATGTATTTTCTTGAAGAGTTCATAGAAGATCGCATTCAAATCATTCTAAGAAGAGTGCACGGTGACAAAATATATCTTGAGTGCACACATGACATCACACTAGACGTTATTCATGCCATCACCAGTTTTTGTAACGTTGGAGATGTGCCAGCCCTAAGGAAAGTCATTAAGATGGAAATGACCAAGCTCACCAGTTCTGTGAGTGACCAATGAGGATCGACTGTCAATACCACCAAGGATGATCTGGTCAAATATGCTTGTATGGTGATAGGTTACCAGACGTTCTATGCTAGTAGAATTAACTTTGTCTCTGCTGTAGTTGTAAATGCTACCTACAGGATGATCATGGAAGATGCCTCGTTTGATTTATACACCTATATGCAAAGGAAACTTCTAGTGAATCCAAAGTCAATTAAACAGGACAATGCCTTAAGATTTAAATTTGGACAATTGCTGGTAGGATTGTTTTTCTATTTTCAAGGCTATTTCCCAGGAGTCAGTGATATACAATGGTCTGTTGACCAACCGGTTACCAAGAAAATTAGAGAGATTCTACAAGTGGTAGGAATCGGTTATCCCAAAGTCCTGAATAGATACTTTGATGAGTTCAGATGCAAGATGAGCCAGAGGCTAAGAATATCTAGTGATATTGTCAAGAAGTATGAAGAGGACATATTCTTTATCATCAGAGTAGATGAGTGCATAATGGAGGTGGTTGAGCCTAGAAAAGAAGTGGAGCCCATGGGATATGAGGTAATGTATGACATGCTAGACGGGTATGCTTCTACCCTACTTTCCTCACCTCTTGATCCTAAGAAGAAGAGAACCGACACCTATTTGGAGATGGTAACACCAGTTGAAGAACCTTCAATAAAGAAGGGAAAGGCAGTGCAATCTGTATTGACACCGGTTACTTCAGCAAGTCCTAAAGTGACCAAGCGATCACCTGCAAAGAAGAAACCGGAAGCTGCACCTACCAAGGTCTTTGAAAAGAAGCGGGAAACTAAGAACACCTCACCAGACTCAGAGGATACAAAACCTGAGGTAAAACCTAAAAAGACTAGGCAAATAAGGAAGAAGACAAAGACAACCAAGAATGAACCGACATCATCAACACTGGTAAATATAGACATTTCCTCTTACAAACCTTTGACACATTGTCAAAGAACTATAAATAAATTAGGAGAAAGCTGTTAAGTGATTTAATAGATCATTTTGATGATTTTAGTGACAATGAAAAGGAGGAAGTTGAACAAGAATTTATTCAATATTTATGTATTAATGTCTGGTCACCATCAGAAATTAGATCTGTGACACCAGATTCTTTATATAATTCTTTAGATAATAAATGATGCATTCCTATAGAAAAGGAATAGGAAATAAGAGAAGAAATATTTGCACAATATTTTCCTAATGTGTCAAATTCAAAACTTTATGAAGTTATGGAAAAGTACAAAGGCCTCTTCTTCATGAGAAGAAGAAGACTCCTATTATTGGAAGGGAAATTCCTTGAAGTGGTAAAAGATACCCACTCACATGCCAAAGCCAGTCTAAGGTTGCACCAAGTGTCCGAAGC
Source organism: Cryptomeria japonica (assembly GCF_030272615.1). Lineage (NCBI taxonomy): Eukaryota > Viridiplantae > Streptophyta > Pinopsida > Cupressales > Cupressaceae > Cryptomeria > Cryptomeria japonica. Next base: position 439,813,821 of record NC_081405.1, on the reverse strand, counting down.
CAACAAGAAGGTTGAGCAAGAACCGAAAACTAGAAAACTAGATGAGGTGTATGACAGTGAAGGAGAACTGGTCACTGAACAAATTGACCCTATTGACATTGATGCTTTGGATGGTGAAAATGTCACTCTAGATGCAACAAAGGACAAGGCTGACAAAGAGTGAGTGGACAAAGAAAAACAGGACAAAGATAAGGTTGATAAAGTGGAAGTGGAGAAAGAGAAAAAGAATAAAGAGGAAGAGGAGAAGAAGAAAAAGGAAGAGGAGAAGAAGAAAAAGGAAGAGGAGAAGAAGAAAGAGGAAGAGGAGAAAAATAAAGAGGAAGAGGAGGAGAAGAAAAAGGAAGAGGAGAAGAGGAAACAAGAAGAGGAGAAGAAGAAAGAAGAAGACAAGTGGAAAGAAGAATATAGAAAGAAGGAAGAAGAAAAGAGAAAGAAAGAAGTAAAGGAGTAAAAGAAGGCTGAAGAGGAAAAGCAAAGAGCCAAAGAGAAGGAGGAAGTGGCAAAGAGCGCACAAGTGGAGACCTCTAAGGCAACCGGTAGTCAAGCCAAACTGGGTGACATTACCAGTCCCGTTGATCTCCAATTTGCAAATGAAACAGAGCTACTACAAAGCATTAAGCTTTCCCAAGAGCGACTGGAAGTGCTAAGGAGGAAGAAGGAACAAGATGTTATTCAAACTATGGTAGAAACTCTTACCAGTTTGATACCCGGTACCAACCTCCCCAGTACCGATTCCTCTCTAGCCCAACTGAAACTTTTATGCATAGTTGTAGAGGACCAGGTACAATGCTTGGAAGATGTTGCTGAAGCCAATGCACAAAAGAAGTATCAAAAGGTATTGAACACTGCCTTAGTGAAGAAATTAAACGAGCTCCGGTCAGAACTTTAGAAAGTGTAGAAAGACATAAGAGATGCTATGGATGAGAGGAAATTACTACTCAGTAAGATAAGCCAACCCCATCTATTCTGTGATGATGTGCTTGCTTAGAAAGACAAACTGCAATCTGATTTGCAGGCATATATAAGCACCTTCAAGATGCCCTATGATTCCTTCACCACATTTGGGAAAACTGTTCACTGGTTTCAACTCCAGACTACCAAAATAGAGTTGGAAATCACCAACCGGACCAGAGATTTGCAGGAATTTCAACTGGTTCTACTACCATGACTGCAAATACTTCGGAAGTGCTATCTCAATCTGGATGCCTTAATGGTCACTCAAGAGATGAGTACCTTGGACGCCATGGAGGAACAGGTATCCCAGATGGAAACAAAAAGTGAGGTTGCTACCTCATTGCTTGAGTCATGGTCCTTATCCATGAAGACATTTATGCAGGATTTTAAATCGGTTTTTGGTAAGTTTCACTCATTATTGTCATAAACATTTATTATTTTAATGATAATGAGAAACTGGGGTTATTCTGCAGTACTTTGTCATTGTTGGAAAAGGGGGAGTAGTATTCTGTATTTAAAATTTTGATGCATGTTATGTATACTTTCATGTTTATCTCTGTAAGGGAGTAGTATACATTATATTTTCTACAAAAGGGGCAGTGTATATGCTTAGGGGGAGTAATTTTGATTATGGCATATTTTTGTTGTAAAACACTTAGATGTCAAAATTTTTCCTAAGTGTTGCCATGAATTCCAAAGGGGGAGATTGTTGGCATTTTTGATGATTTTGTTGTGATTGTCATTGATGGACACACACTTTCTTTGAGATCACTTTTTGTATGTATGAGCTATGCTCAACCGGTATTTGTTCCAACTGGTATTATGTATTATAGTCTTTAGACTATCAATGTTTTGCAGAAAGTGTTTACTGATCCCAAGTGGTATGAAGACCTCCAGCGGTTCGAGGATCCCAAAGTGGTATGAAGAAACAAAGCGGTTGTTATCATTTTTCCCAGTCTTCATTTTGGCAAACCGGTAATCGATAAAATATGTGAACTAGTAATAGGTAAATGTATGAACCGGTATTACTCTATGATGAGTTACCAACCGGTATTATTTTTATGATGAGTTATCATCCACTGACACTTTGGCGGTGATTCTGTGCCGTGTTACCAAATGTGTCCAGATGCACTGAACCTAGGAGCTTGCAATGTAATCCTATTGGACCGACATGAAATCAGATTCCTTTATAAGGACATCATGTCTAGGGTTTTAGGAGTTGTTAGGGTTTTGTGTGGTTGATGAAGTTTTTGCATGTGCGATCACAGAAGAAGATTAGGTCTGTGTGAAGAAATAGAGTGTGAAGATTTTGAAGACTGAAGTAATGCTGAAATGCATTAGCAATGAGCTATCAAGGATCTAACCAAGCATACTGTGCTAGTATTTAGATCACTCACTTGTTGATTACTCACATCTTTGACAAGTCTATAACCCTTAACTGGGTAGGCCTGGCAAAGCCTTTGTAAATCCTCTAACAAGGTGGTTCACAACTGTGGATCTGAAATCCTTTCACAAGGTAGTCTTTAATCGAACTTATCTCCTAATAGAGATTGAGATTCGTAATAGGATCTGTTCTGGTAAAGAACATTGTATGACCTTAACCAGTTTGACCTGAACCGGTCTGGTTACTATTCTACAGATAGTTACTTGTGAGTTTCATCTCACTGTGGTTTTTCCCATTTGGGTTTCCACGTCAAAATCTCTTGTGTTATGGTGATTGTGCTTCTGTGGGTGAATGCCTTATTTGTTGTTTGGTTTGCATTTGTGTTAACCTATTTGTTAGTAAAACTGTTATACCGGTTTACTACTAAACTATTTAAGTGTTTAAGTTCAGCATTTTTTGGTATACTAATTCATCCCCCCCTCTTAGTATTCATCAAATTGGAGAGAAGACCAAAAGTTGGGATTTGATTCTTGCATGATTAGAGTTTTCCTAAATAATTCAGTGAGCATGAGTACTGGAAGAACACGTTTTGAGATTGTTACTGGAGTACACCCTAGAGGCATATCATAATTGAGAGACATCAGTGATGAAGACAAGAGAAGTGCAGAAGCAGAAGAATTTGTAGAGCATATGAAGATAGTACATACTCAAGTTAAACAACATTTAGAGGACATGAACAATAAGTATAAGGAGAAAGAAGATGAGAGGAGGAGACACAAGGAATTTGAAGTTGGAGATGAAGTGATGGTGTATTTGAGAAAAGAGAGATTTCCAGTTGGAACTTATAACAAGTTTAAGATGAGAAAGTTTGGACATTGTAAGATCTTGAGGAATCTCAGTTTTGGAAATGCATATGAAGTGGAGTTACCAGATAGTTTGGGTATTTCACCTATATTCAACATTACGGATCTACATTAGTATCATGAGACATAATTTAGTGAGGATAGTATAACATACATGGAGAAGCAAATACCTCAGCGGACACCTGATTAGATTGAAGAGATTTTGGAGACTAGAATTGGATGTAGCACCCATAGCACTTAGTACAAAGAGTATCTTGTGAAGTGGAAGGACATACCAGTTGAAGATTCATCATGGATTTCTCAGGTAGAGGTAGACTACATTGGTTTTCCTTTGACCCCAGCAAAGTGGAAGACTCACTTTTTCAGCAACCCCGAATGTCTAATGTAGGAGCATCCTTGGTTCTTGGCAATCTTGCATCAACCAAAAACATTTTCTTTCTATTTGTTCCTATTTTGTAGTTTCAACATTTTATTCTGAGTTTCTTGGCATTTACCCACCACATCTTGTAGAGATGGATTTTGATCATGGACATGTTCATTTGCCTTATCCTAAGTTTGCGGGATGTTTGGATCTTTTCCCGACAAGTTATCACTTCTAGAATTCGAGACAATTTTCTAGCTTAGAACACCGAAACCGCTTGGACCTATTTTTCTATTGGTGAATCTTGCGGATCATTTCTGTAGTTTTCCAAGCTTCAATTGATTATTTCCACCATTACTTGGCATGTGGCCAACCTTCCCTTAGGTCAACACTTCATCTTATGGGATTTTCATATGGATCTCTTTGGAGGAGGTTTACCTTGTTGTTTACACATTTCATCTTGCTCATCGAAGATTGTTTCATCTTGCTCATCGAATATTGTTTCATCTTGGGCTAACACAAAGCACCCTTGATCATATAAATCAATTTAATTAAGAATTTAGAATCAAGTTTTGAGAATATAGGAAATAGATCTCTAGATAAGGAGGTCTGGAGTTGGCTCACATTCTTTCTTGAGCCGAATGCTACATAACACACATGTTTTGTATTCAAGTCTGTGAGCTGAATCTTGGAGCCTGCATGTTGCCAACAATTTGTAATTGATTTTCATGATTTAATAAATTTTGTTTATGCATTGCCTCAATCACTTTGAGTTGTTTCTTCTATGTAACTCTTGGTGCATGGTTCAAAATGTTTTCTTTGAGGACCCTCCCACCATGAATCCACCAAAAACAAATGCAAACCAAAGTGTAGAAATCTCCTTCTTTGCTCATCCATTGTTCTTCTTTCACCTTCAAATAGGACTTTGTGGATTTCACCTACAAGTGGAAAGTGTAATTGGAAGTAAGATTCCAAAGTGAAAACAACAAGATAAGGGTACTCGAAGCATAATTGTTAAAAATTCACAATGAGAGCTCAATTTATAGAAAAATTGTGATTGATTGGGTAGCTAAGATTGAATAAAATTAATGGAAAAGATTGATTGAGATAATCAATTACAGGGAAATTGCATTTCAAAGTGAATGAGAAAATGGAGTTAAGTAAAAAAGAAAATGGAAGATTTTATTTGCATGCCAATATTCCATTTAAACTTGAATGAGTGTCATAGAAGACTATGACACAAACTATGACAAATGAAGAGAAAATGGGAGAGGGGGGAAATGAGATGGAATTAATAATTTAAAATTATTAATTCTACTTGTAACTCAAATTAGCCAATTAATATATAAAAATATGAATTGTAACATGGCAAAGAGGGTGAATAAATAAATAAAAATTTATTTATTAAAAAGGGACATGTTAACAAAGGAGTTGAATACTTATTTAATGAATCAATCTAGGGGAAATGATTTGAACAATTTAAGATACCAACCCTAATGATGAATTAGTTTCCAATAGTGATGATTGATTGGCTAATAATTGATTAAAATTAATAATTGACTAAGATTGACAACAAAATAGGACAAAGGATTAAAAAATACTCTAGATCAATAATAATTTTGATAAGAGACTAATAAGATTGATAAGATCAATTGACAATGACTTGATAAAGGATTGATAAAGTGCCATGAAAGGCTGGTGAAGTGTCATAGAGGATTGATTAAAATTAAATGATAAAGAGGTTGATAATTAATAACTGATTAATTATCAACAAAGAGGGAATTAAGTCTAATTTTCAAGATGAGACCAATTCAAATGATTTGAAAATGATAAAATGCCAATCATAATGATTTAGGACCAAATGTGAGTGAAGAAGACTAATTAGGGTTGGATTTGAAATGAACTGAAATTAGAGGAATGACACAATGTCAACATATGATGAAGATCAAATGCAACATAGAAGACATGTTAAAAATTAGGTTAGAGACGTAGGAGTGATGACCAATTTTGAGTGTCTGCATTTTAATTCTCTTTGAGACAATGCAATTATGAGCATTGTTTCAAAGAAAAATTAAATGATCATGCCCTAGTAGATCAAGGGATGGAGGTGGGATTCCCCCTTGAGAGAATGTTATGTATGGAAGGAATGAATGATCTCTCGAAATAAGAGAAGAATGGTTAGTCAAAAGTGAAGAATGTTAATTGATTGTAGACAAGGGTTGATTGATATCAAATGGATAAATTATCTATTGATCAAATAAAATAGATATCATAATAATGATTGATTTGATGAATAGATAGAAGGATTTATGGGATAGAAAAAATGTTAGCCAGAAGAAATACAAATGAGAAGTGAAGAATGATAAGTGCAATGAAATCATAATGAGAAAATGTAAGTAGGAAATCAGGAATAAACATCAAAGCCTAGATTAGGTAACCAAAAAACCTAACAAGCAATGAAATTGATCCTAATGCATTCAATAAAGGAAATGAAAGCGAGATTCAAAAACAAATGCAAACCAAAGTGTAGAAATATCCTTCCTTGCTCGTCCATTGTTATTCTTTCACCTTCAAATGGGACTTTGTGGATTTCACCTCCAAGTGTATAGTGTAATTGGAAGCAAGATTGCAAAGTGAAAACAACAAAATAAGGGTACTCAAAGTGCGGTTAAGAATGATGAAGAAATGAGCTCAATTTATAGGCAAATACAAAAGGATACAAAATTAGCATGAAAGAAAATGGAAGAAGAAATTTCATTTGAAATTGGCAAATTCATTCGAAAGAGGCATGATTATGACAAAATATGAGACGTTTCTATGTCACATTTAAAAAAATGCCATGCAAAGTGTTATGACAAATTTATATGTCAAGAAATATGACAAGTTTCTATGTCAAGAATATGACAAATTTCTATGTCAATTCTATGATGAATTAAGCACAAAAATAGCTCATGATTTATGACAAAAATGAGCACAAAAGTGGAGAAAAAAGTGGTAGAAAATATAGGAAATGAGAAGCATGAAATTAGGAATGACAAATTATGACAAAATTAGGAGAAAATTAAGGGAGAGAAATGTGGGAATAATTAATAACTTTTCATTTATTAATTATCCCACAAAAGGGAAATTAACCAATTAAATAAAATATTTAATTGTGACACAAGACATAGGGTAAATGAATAATTTCATATATCCTAAGAAAAATATTAGTAATTGATTAATAATGGAAGAATTATTTAACCCTAGGAGAGATAAATAAGTCAAGATGATGTCATTAAACAATTAACATGATCGGGATAAGGATTTAATAATTGAATTGATTGATTGCCAAATTAACTAAAATTGATTGAAATCAATGCTCAAGATCGATCATAATGATTGAAATGACAAGGACAATTGGCAAAGATAAATAATTTTTATTGATTGATAATGATTGATGAGAGGACATTGAGAATTGATTGCAATCAATTAAGGTGGATGCTAATCAACATTGATTAGGGTTAAAATAACAATTATGTGACATTGATAGCTAACCATGATCATGAAATGACAATTAAGATTGACATCAATAAGATCTAGATTGAAAGGACTGAATAGGATCAAATAGGAAGATAAAGAAGAAGAATGACATGATGTTGACAAATGATAAAGACCAAATGTGCAACATAGAGGAAATGTTAGTAAAATGCCAAAAATCTAAAAGAAGGTAATGCAAACATGTTAAAGTATGACACCGCAAGAATTGATTATTTTTAGATGCCTACATTTTGCCCCTCTTTGAGACAATGTGATTTTAAGCGTTGTTTCAAAGAAAAATTAAAAAATATGCCCCAAATGACGACAAGGTATATATATGCCCCCTTGAGAAATTGGCCAAAAAAATCTAGAAAAGAGGCCAATTTATCGACAATAATGTCAAAATTAGACCAAGATGATTGCAAGGACTCATGAAACAAATATTAGTAAGAGGACATTAGATAGAGGTAAGACAAACACATCAAAGACAAGGAGTGGTCCAAAACATCCTAAGATATGACATTTGTCAAAGGTCAAGGTATGTGAGAGCCACAATGTCGACATGCCAAGACAGACACCCAAGATATACTTGCCCCAAAATACTACAAAACACTATGCAAATAGCAAAAAAAACCAAAAAGGACCATGAGCCATCCCAGTTAATCTAAATCACTTAGTGACATCATCGAGCAACATAGGAACATTGTCGAAGGTAAATCAATGAAAGATAAGACTCGCAAATCCAAACAAGGCAAACAAGCACTCTGATTTTCCTTGTCAAAAGTGATAATGTTGTGGTGAAAGGATGATCATGCTATTTGGTTTTTTGGGAATGCAGTGCCCCGTCTAAGACAAGGCTCAATTTGGTTTTGAGTATACTACACCCTGTATAAGATCCATGATAATGTTAATGCTGATAGTGGTTGATTGATACGATAATTGGATTAGTGTGAAGGCTTGGTTGATCGAACAATTTGTTTGTTGATGCATAATTTTGTTAAGCACAATGTTTTATTTTGTCATTTGTTTGACATCTTCTCAAATATCTATCTATGTACAAAAGGGACAATTTATTGGCAAGATAAAAGCAATTGTTTTTGTCTTTTCGATGTTTTCCAATTTTTAGGTTTTTGTGAATTTTTTTAATTTTTTGGGTGTTTTTTTAGGATATTTTACGATTTTTTTTGGATTACTTTAGGATTTGTTTTTTGTGTGATTATTTTAGGACATTTTATGAATGTTTTTGAATTATTTCAGGATGCTTTATGAATTTTTTTGGAGTTTTTTAGGACTTTATTTGATTTTTTAGGATTTTTTCAGGACATTTTCAACAACTCAAGGATCAATATTTGTGCAGGTGTCTTTCCCAGATGATCTAGGAGATTATACTAACTCACAGGAGTTGGCTTGGGAGGAATGGCAGGAGCTCCTTTCAGGACTATTTTGGATCGACGAGTGGTGACTGCGCAAGAAGGATCTTGTCCCTTTATTCTTAGGGTGGAAACATACTCATTTGATGCTCAAAAACAATTGATTACATTGTTATAACTAGTGTTTGCATAATTTGCTGTTTGGGTAGAGTTTGAAGAAGATGCTTTACCCTTGTCATGATTAAGCAAAGGAGTTTTGAAAATTGTATGATCAGTGTTAGAGGTCGCGTTGGGCAGATCTACCTGAATTACTCCTTGCTCTAACAAGTCTTGAATCATATGTTTCAATTGAAAACATGATGTAGTTTTATGCCCTTTTGACCGATGGTATTCACAATAGGCATTATCATTCCACCAATGCGGCTTTACCAATGGTTCTGCCTTGATATCTGGTAACTTGATAAATTTTGCTTGTATTAATTATTTCATTACTGACTCAATAGGCTCTCCCAATGGCGTAAATTGTCGAGGAGGCCCATCCCTTGATCAGAAAGGTCTTCATTGCTGGTTTTGTTGCTGACCTTGTTGTTGATTATATTGTTGAGGATGCTATTGGTATTGCAGCTGTTGAGTAACATTGCTCACTGGTGTTTGATTTTGTTCCATAGTTGACATATTAGGAGCACTCAATTTTTTTTATTGTGAACGGGGGTTGATTTTAATTCACCGCTCTTGCGTCAACAACTCCATCATTAGTGACATTCTTGTTTTTGTACCAAAATCTATTTCGGTCCCCAGAATTGTTTGTGTTGTCACTGTCTTTGTTGAGCTTAATGATTCCTTTAGCTACAAGGGCGGTTTCAATGTTCATCCCTTTCTTAATGAGTTTCTCAATAGTACTGGGACTTTTCAATTTGAGTTCATACATCATTTCTGGGACCAAATTTCAGATAAACAAGTTCACTTGTTGTTCTTTAGGTATATCTAGGGAAGAATGACTATACAAGCTTCACCATCATTGCAAGAAAGTCACTAATGGTTCACTTTGCTTTTGCTTGGTGTTGCATAAATCTGACATGGTCACGTCACTGTCAATGTTGAATGTGAAGTGAGATATAAAATTTTGAGCCAATTCTGACCAAGTCTTTATATTTCCTAGTAGATGCGAATACCAATCCATGGCTTGTCCCGTGAGATTTTGTGCAAATAAGCACATTAAATATGTTTCCTCATAACTCACTTCGGTACACACCACAAAAAATGCTCGAATGTGATCTTTTGGATTGCCATTCCCTTTATATTTCTCAAAATTAGGTGCCTCAAAATGCTTAGGGAAGGGAGGCATGTATAAGCTCTTGTCAAATGGATTAGGACATAAATCTTGATCTATGTACAACTTCTTTGTTCCTTTGGTTTCTAATGTGTCGACTTGTCGTTGCAACTTCTCAAGCTGTTGCGCAATTGTGTCAAATTTTGGAGGTCCATCATTAATCTTGGTGGGTATTCTTTGTCGGTACATTGTGTTTCCGATCAATTGTTGATGCTTTGAAATTGATGTCTTTGGTATCTTTGGCATATAATGTTCTTGATACACCTCTTGTTGTTGTGGTTGGGCCATGCCTTGATATTGACCTTGTTGCTGTGTTTCTTGTGGTTGAATTATCGTTTGTAGTCTAGGTTGATATTGCAATTGAGGGTGTTGTTGATATTGCACAGACGTCAATTGCAGTTGTGAAGTATGATAACTTGTTTGTCTTGGCACATATTGAGGCACATGTTGTTGTTGATGTTGACGAATCGGATTTTGCTGACTTTGTGCCAATTGTTGTCATGGTGTAAATCCCATCATTTGCAAAAAAAAGTGTTTGGGTGGTTTTTGTTGTTTCTCCTTAAGATGGGGTATGGCACTTGCATTAATTTGCTGTGTTGTTTGTCCAATCCATTGTGGTGGTTGCAAGTTTTCATTAACTTGTAATGAGGCAAAAGGCACTGCAATTTGTTGTCGAATGTGATATTGTTGATGTTGTACATTGTTTGTTTGCACATTTGATTGTACCTTTTGTGTATTACTCAATTGTTGCAACATTTGTTGTTGGTGCAAACCACTATCTGTAGCTCTTTGTGTCACCATTATTGACGGATCTGTCACAATAGTCTGCATAACAGGTACTTGAGTGTTTGGAAAATATATTGAGCTTAACGGGACATAGGAACTTTGTTGCATTGTGGAATTGTTTTGGACATTGGTGAGATCAGGCATTCCAGTCGTGAAGCTTTCTTGCATCTTAGATTTTGATCCAATTTTATGCATGTGAGGAACCACTTCTTGTTGAGGGACAACTGTCAATATTTGTGTGGTCTTCATTTGATCTTGTGTTACAGGTGTTGTGTTAAATAATGGATTATTTATTGTCTCAAATGGTGACTTTTGAGGAATAGTCACTATCAATGCCTTTGAAGCATGTTTACTCATCAAGGTAGGTTGAGTTTCTTGTTGCACATGTTCTTCATTTGGATGCAGAGAGAAACTTAACAACTCACCACCTTGTTGTTTTTGTACATTGATTTGCTCACTTGAGGAGGTTACATTACTCATCATGTCAAGGTATTTCTGTGGGAACGTCTTAAAGACCTTGTTCAAGAATTTATCCATCTTTTTCATCAATTTTGGATCTTGAAGGAACATGTCAACATCATCAGAAGCATCAGAATCTGATGAAGAATCTGGTTGGACATTTGGATTTGCCTCTTGTTGGATGCCTTGATCTGAACCAAATCCTTGTGAAAGAGTTTGTTCCTCATGTAATGTTTGAATTTCATGTTGTAGGTTTGGTTGATTCCAATCAAAAGGTGCATTTCCTCTTAGTGTTGGTGGAACACTCCCATGTCCTGGTTTCATGGGTACAAATACTGGTTCATATAATGGAGGTGGTCCAAGTTGAACCATTCCATATGGTGGTAATGATGTGTTTGATGAACCTTCAATTTGTACTGTTTGAGTAGTTTGAAATTGTGAATTTGATATGTTGTCAATGGGTTGAAACGTTGGTTCGCCCATCTTTTTAGATTTTGACCTTGTTTCAACAGGCATGTCACTATGCAAATGCAATATTTTTGGAATTTTTCAAGGATAATGTATGATATGCAACTAAATGCAAACTAAATAGATGAAAATGCAATCTATGGCAAGAGTGCAACCTATGTTTTTGGTTGTTTTTCAAGATTTTGACAAAATTTTTGGAATGCAAATCTAAAAGAGACCCTTAGGAAATTGAAATGATATCTAGACCTCAAAGGACAAAAGGACCAAGTGACAAAAGGACAAAATGACAATGTCTCCCCTATATGCTTGGATACTAAGCTAGGTTTGACCAAATGACAATAATGACAAAAAGAGAAAAGGTTTGATAAGGTCTAGACTTCCTAACAATGACTTAGGGTTTATCAAAGATTTGGATTACTGAAGTATAACAAAACCTAGTTTTGACACTATATGCTAAGGGACAATTACTATGCAAGTGACCTTAATATGATATGATAATGACCTAAGCTTAATGAAGAAACCTAGGGTATGCGAATGCAAATGTATGACAATGGTATTACTCTAATGCAAGAGGACACATGCAAATGGATGATCCTTATTGATATGCAAAAGAGTATGACCTAGGTGAAAACTAACCTTGGTACTTGACAATGAAATTTGCAAAATGCAAACCTAGGATGAACCTAAATCTAAGTGACATGAATGTTGAGACAAGATTTTGAACAATGTTTGACAACCATGTTTGAAGGTGTTTTGAACTTTGTTGGATGAAATGTTCTTGTGTTTAACCTTGTTTTGGATCGATTTGTCTTGTTTTTGAAATGAGATACAATTCAACTTTTGACAAGCAAAGAAGACAAGATATTTCAACTTAGACTCAAGACAATCATGCTCATTCACACAATTCTTATGGTAGGCAAGGACATTAGGTACTTGAGAGGTAGACTTGTTATGGGATTCAAGGAGAATACATAAATGCTTGACCCCACGGGCTCCCCTCCACGACACTCACTTCTCAGGGCAGCCAAGCATCAGTCCCCATGGAAATCTCCCCATGGCGAACTTAGTATCTCTTCCAAGTATCTGAACTTGTCCTTCTCAAGCAACTAGAAGGATTTTTGGCCTCTAAATACAAGGTGTTTAGTAAGGATTTCTGTTAAGCGTTACTCCTTGGTGTCACGCAAGCGTGATTGAGACATAAGCCCACCAAGATACCAAATAAATGTAGTCACACAAGCATGATTTAGACCGTGAGGTCCTACTTAGATATTGATATGAGAAAGAGTTCAAGGGTCATCACTTCCCAAGTAACTACAATTCCCACGTAACCCTTCCTTCAAAGCTTTCGCTCATCAGGTATTTATTTATAGTGAGTTAGAATGCCAAGGTATTCTAGCTGTACTCACTTTGGGTCGTTCCCTTCTCACGATTGTCATGTGCTTGCAAAAGCAAATGGTCGGGAAGGCAGGGCCTCTAAAGGTAACACACAATCAAAACATGAGAATGGTATCGAAGATCTGGATTTCTGATCACCCTAAGAAGGATGAGAGCATACTCTCCTACTCCAATGTCAAACTCAACAATCAAAGAAAACATACGTTCATTCCACCCTATTTAGAAATCATACTAGGTGCCTAAATATGAATTACAAACACAAAGTTTAGTTGTAATTCAAGGCAACCTGCAAAACCACCAAGTTTAGAAGTTTGATATGTTTGATCTTTGACTATCAAACCTGCATAAAATTCATTAGTAGTTTCATCTTTGTCTTTTCCATGCATAATGCCAAGGTACTGCACAAAGAATCAGTACTATAAAACCAAAAAGCAGAAACAGAATGCAAAACAAATCAATTTGCAAGTAAAAACATTGCTTTTTTACCTCTGTTTCTGGCCTTACACAGGTGCATAATGATGTAACACAGGCACAGAATGATGCAACATAGGCACAAAAGTCTTTGACAGAGGTGCAGAAGTCTTTGACACAGGTGCAGAATGCTTGACACAGGCGCAGATTGCTCCTACATAGGCGCAGAAGTGCCCAGAAAGGCTTGCATTACCCTGTTTCTTGGGTTTTTCACTTGCAAATCATCTCAAAAGCACTCAAAAGAATGGTTAGGGGGTTAGTTCACGTCGGGTTCACCAATTAATGTAGATAGGAAATGTGGAAATCATCAAAGCAAATACTAATTTGGACTAGTTCAATCACGAAAACTCAATTGCAATGACCAATCCTAATTACACTATATGAAAACATGAAAACAAGACATTCAAAATGAAAACTAAGCAAACCAAATGTAGATGTCTCCTTCATGTGGCTCCATTGTCCTTCTTTCTCCTTCAAATTGCTTTTGTTTGTGGATCTCACCTACAAGTGCATACACATGAGATGAAAGCAAGATTGACAAGATAGCATAAGGGTACTAGAAGCGTGATTGATTCGACTAGGGATCAGGGACTTGATTGAAGAAATTCATCCAATTTATAGACAAATTGGAGAAAAGACAAGATTAGCATGACATTGATATTAGAGGCAATTGATTTAAAAAATGGTACAATTGAGTGGAAAGAAGAAGGTTATGACACCTTCTATGTCATGAATTATGACATATTGCCAATGCAAAGGTTAGAGGACTAGAAGCTTATGACATCTTGCTATGCCAAAAGTATGACGCATGAGAAATTCATGCTTCCACCGAAGCACAAAAATAGGGAGAAACTAGAGAGAAATTAATTAGGTGGAAATTGAATTTAGCAAATTAGAAAATGAGGTGGAAATTAGGAATTAGGAAAATTAGAAATTGATGAAATTAGAAAAATAAGTGAATTAATTAACAAATTTTCATTCATTAATTAATTCACAAAAAGAGGAGGAATTAATTAGCCAATTAAACAAATATTTAATTGTGACAAGAAGACTTAGGATAAATAAATAAATTATTTAACCTAGAGGAAAAATGCCAAACAAGATTAAATGAATAAATCATAAAACCTTAGAAGATTAGGTCTTGACAAAAGATAATTGATGTAGATTCGATTTGATCATGATTCTGACTTGATAAATGATTTGATTGATAAACAATTGAGATTGGTTGACAAATTGACCAATATTGATAAAGAGACCAAATTGATATGCACCAATTGACATGATTGAAGAGGACTAGGATCGATGACAAATCGATCGCAAAATTGACGAGATTGAAAAGAGGACAAAACCCTAATTAGGATTGACGATGTCCAAAATGATGACAAATGAACACGCACATTGATGCGACAGGATAAGATCGACCAAAATAATGACTGAAGATTATTATCGACAAGACCAAATTCGAAAGCAAGATAAATGAAGAATGTAGAAGAAGGACTTAATGCTCGCAAATGATAAAAACCAAGTGCGCAACATAGAAGAAATGTTAATGCAATGCAAAAACCCTAAAATAAGGCAATGCGTGAATGTTAAAGTATGACTCCGCAAGTGTTGACCATTTTTAGACGTCTACATTTTGCCCCTCTTTGAGACAATGCGATTTTAAGCATTGTTTCAAAGAACAATAATGAAAATTCCCTAGACAATAACAATGACATATGCATTCCCCCTCGAGGAATTGGCCGAAAAAATCCAGAAAAGAGGCCAATTGAGCGATAAGGATGACAGAAAATGATAGGTTTGAACGGATCAAGAATGGACTGCCAAGACTGACGAAAGAAATGTTAGTAAGAAGAAATTAGATAGAGGACAGTTAGAGATGAAGAAAAACTTTCTTTCACCAATGCACATAAGTAGGTGAGAACCTTTATTTATTGTAGCAAAGTGGATGCAGAGCATCATGGCATTGAAGGCCGGAGCTGAAATGCAACCTTTTTTGCAAAAGACAGACACATCGCACACAAGGAATGAGTGAAGCATCCTAGGGTGCATACATCAAGGGTCGAGGTATGTGCAACATTCACAAAGTGAACATACTTATCACAGACACCCAATGATATAGTTGCCCCAGTTTGCAACAAACATTCCACAAACAATAATCACAACAAAAAAGAAAGGGACCATGAACCATCCCGGTCACTCTAAATCACTCAGTGACATCATTGAGCAACATAGGAACATGATCGAAACCAAAGATAAATCAGTAAAAAGATAAGATGCACAAACTCAACCAAGCCAAACAAATAGTCTGAGTTTCACTGTCAAAAGTGGAACACAAGAATGATCATGCTGTCTGGTTTCAGAGAATGTGGTACCCCGTCTAAGACAGGACATAGTCTGGTTTCGAGTATACCACACCCTGTATAAGACCCATGATAGTAGTGACAAGGACAAATGATATTGATGTTGATGTTCGATTGAGAAGACAATTGTGATCAATTTGAATGTCTAGTTTGATTGAAAAAGTTCATCTGTTAATGCATGATTCATTAAAGCACAATGTGCGATTGTGTGTCATTGGAGGTATGCTCAGTGATCTATCTATGCACAAAGGGGATATTTTTTTTTTTTTGCTTTTTGAGTTTTTACAATTTTTTTTTGTGTTCATTTTTTCAGGACTTTATTTGATGTTTAGGGATTTTTTCAGGACATTTTTCAATTTTTTTGGATTATTTCAAGACATTTTTCAACTAAGTGAAATTGACAAATGCAACCTAAAAGGATGGAAATGGAACTTGTGTTTTTGGTCTTTTTGAGTTTTTGAAATGGAAATGAAATGCAACTAAGTGAAACATTAAAAAATGATTATGCAATGTAAGACAAGAATCCAACCTATGTTTTTGGACTTTTCAAGGTTTGGAAAAACTCTTGGAATGCAAACCTAAAGACACAACCCTGGGAAATTGAAATGAAGTCAAGACCTTAGAAGGACAAGGACAAAATAATGATAGGACAAATGAATAATGTCTCACCTATATGCTTGGATACTAAGCTATGTTTGTCAAAATGATGTTGATGACAAATGGACAAGATGTATGGACAAGGTCAAGACTCCCTAACAAAAACTTAGGGCATGATATATATATTTGACTTTTCAAGTTTGACAAAACCTAAATTTGAGACTAAATGCAAGAGGACAATGATAATAATAAAGACCTAGGGTATGAACCCAAGATATGAAATGATCTTCAAGTTATATTATATGATCTAGGGATATGAAATGACCCAAAGGTATTATGCAATGATATGATCTGAGGTTATGATATGACCAGATGATATGATATGATCTGAGGTTATGATATGACCCAATGATATGATATGACCTAATTTTATAAAATGGACCAAGGAAATGAATGCAAATGTATGAGAATGTTAACCCAAGACAAGACCTAGGGTTTGGACTATGTAATGATAGAACCAATGTGATATGGAGATGTGAAGACTAATGACTTTGGAAATACAAAATGCAACCTAAGGCAAGACCTAATTTTGGGATGATGATAATGCAATCAAGACTTAGGAAAATTATTTTAAACATAAGTGTAAGAGGGGATTGTTAGCACATATTTTTACAAAATATTTCTGTGATATATATGGATGATTTCACATATAATTTCATCATAAGGGCATTTACTGTTGGTTTTTATATGCAGGAGCATCATTGAAGACAACAGAGCTATCCAAGGATCAATTGTTTCATGAATGGATAGGGGTCACTTGGGCACATTAAGGGAAAACACTAAGTAAAGATTGCATAAAGAGTCCATCATATCAGCATTCTGGCAGATATCAAAGGAGGAGTCAGTATGATGAAATTAGAGGTGCCTTTGGCTTACATACACCCTCTATGAAGAATTGGATCCATTGACATTTATGGTAATTTTCAAATTTGTAAAATTTAAACTATCAGAATAGGTTATCCCAATAGGATTGCATACCCAAAAAAGTAGAGAGATCTATTGACCTAGCATCCACTGATCTATTAGAATGCGGTCCAAATAGGTTTTTTAGATGGCAAATAAATTGGTGTGTAAAAGAAATGAGGCACTATCATCAGGGTAGCTTATACCGAGGAGTAAGTAAGAGGATATATCCATTGGCAAAAGAATTCAATATCAGAAGTGCGCAAAAGTTGTTATACCGATAGCTGATGAAGCTATCAATATGACCCTCACCGATAAGGAAGAGTGCAGATGAAATGTTTTAATTATCAAAGTATCGGGAGAGGGGAATATTGGGTTAACCCGATGTCCGATAGGATGAATAGGGGAGCCAAGAAGAAAAGGGTAAGGACCAGAAATAAGATGGGTTCATTAGAGAAATAGATAACCTTTGGAAAGGAACTAAAATAGCTACACCAATACCCATTAGAGGAAAGCTAGGTGGGTGACAATATCAGCTGTATTTATGGTGATAAAGAAGTGTTGAACATAGAGTTCAAGATCTTATCGGGGTAACTTATATCCATTGGTGAGAGGTGTTTACATGCTGTCCCGATGCCCGATGAAGAGGTTAAGCAGTTAGGTGTTAGGTTTTATTTAGATTTTAGTTTAGCAAAATGAAAGGGTGTGTCCTTTCATCTATGCCTATTGATTCACATAATTTTAGTGAGTCATTTGTATGTAAATGATATCTAGGATCTAGGATTTTTAGAAGAATTTCAAAAAAAGGAACAATCACTTCTACCTGTAAGGGCTGTAAGTTATATGTATTAGGGAAGTCTATAGGAAGAAGAAGTATTTTTTTTGTGCAAACAGACCGTAATGGAGTATCTTCAAGTGTAGCTTATGTATGCAATTATTTCCTAAAGATTAATATACAAGGTTCACTGTTTCTTTTCTAAATATTGTGCTTACTTTTGTGTTGATAAGTTATCTTTGTCCTCTTGATAAATCTGTCATTTGATTTGTTATGATGTGCCATCATATGCTGTTACATTAAGTGTGAGATTGGGTTTTCATTGTTTGTGTAACACATACTGAAACCTTCATAGTTGATGATTAATATTGTCTTTGGAGTTGATAAGATCTCTTGTCCACAAAGTGTCATAAATATCCCTGGATAGAGGCACTGGTCTATTATTTATCTTTTAAGGTCTTGGTTTGTTATGCATTTAAGGTCCTTGATAGAAAAAAATTCTTCCCAAACCCTATATGAACTGATCTCTGCATATTTCTTTTAAGCCCTAAAAGCACTCTCATTCTTAATATACAATCATAATCATTTTCATTTTCTTTTAAAAGACATTTACTTAAAGCACATAATAAAGCATAATTGCAGAACAATCATTTGCCAGTTTTGCGTTTGCTAACCATAAAGCTTAAATCCACTTTAAATAACTCTTTTTGTGCTTGAGAGGGAAAGGTATGCCCACCTAGGTTTAGTGGAGCCTTAAGTGTAGAGGGATTTGGTCTTTGACCATCCTTATTCATTGGCCAAGGCTAGTTGGATTAGTTAAGGGCTTGGCAAATCCTTAAGTTTTCCAATCTGTGGTTTTGGTAACCAATAGATTGGCGACTCTACTGGGGAGTTGTCATATAAGACTTTCAAAATCCTAGTAGATTGTTTCAGACTCTGCTAGAAGGAAGGAACTTAGATTAAGTGTGATTTCATTTCTGCTGAGGAGAGGTGGCGACTCTATAAGGCTGATGAACAATACTATATCCTACAATAGATTAAGAGAAAATCATAGGCATTTGTTGATTCCAATCATGAATGGGAGGAGATCTTTGAAAAAACTAGAAGATCATTGTGAATTGAGCCCAAGGAGGAGAATAGACAAGGGTAAGAAGCAAGCCTCAATATTAGAATCTGTGATATATAAAGAGTTTCCTAGAAGGGAAGAAAAGGAAGGTGTGAAGGATTGGGAACCTCCAATTATTCACTGTACACCTGATAACAATTAAGATTTTTATGACCCTTTTTCAGGTGTTATTTTTGAGGAGCAGCAATATAGGCATCTCAGAAGCCAACAGGAGGAAGATGACTCAAAATGGAATACTTTTGTCCTTGATATAGCAGATATAAGTGCCCAGGAACCAGGATTGGCTCGTGCTTTGAAGAGATAACCTGATGAAATCTTAGCAAAGCTTGGTATAAAAATAGATAGAATTATTGAAAATAGTAGTGAAACTTCAAAATAAAGTAAGGATGGAACAAGTGAATCCAGCAAAACTATTATCCCTAAATACAACCCCCCACATAGAAAATTAGTTGATCAATGCTTCACAAGCTTTCATAATCCTTTATATGAAAAAGGGAGTAGATAAAGAAATAGAGGACATCGTAATGAACATGAAAGAGGTGGTTGGAGAAAAGATACACATTATAGGGAAGGAAATAACTATGATGGCACTAGACAAAGGAACAATAATGGAAACAATGGTGGAAATAATGGTGGCAATAATATTGGCAATCATGGGACTGGTAATGGTGGAAACAAAAGTAATTATAATAATAATGGAGGTAATAACGGAAACGATAATAACAATGGAGGTAAAAATGGAAATCATGGTAATAATGGAGGTAATAATAATCATGGAGGAAATAGAAATAACAGAAATAATAACATGGGAAATATAAATTCATAGAATAATAATCAAGGATACAAATGGCCTATGATTATTGAAAGATACAAACAACTGAATTTCACTGGCATTATTGGTTATCCAAATCAAATCCCAAATGATTTAAGGTTGGCTATTCCCAAATTCTCAAGAAATGGAGCAGATTCTGCAGAACAACATGCACTTAATATATAAAATACTATTGAAGAATTTGAGGTTCCTCATGAAGATATTTTCATAAAATTGTTTGTTCAGTCCCTGATAGAAGATGTAGGAGAGTGGTATAGGAGCCTTCCTAATGCAAGTATTGGAAGTTGGCAGGAGTTTGTTACTCTGTTCTTGGAAGAATTTGGAGATCAAAATGATCCTTCATTTGCATCCCATGAGTTAACATGTATAAAAAAGAATCAAAATGAATTAGTTTCTGAATTCAATAAGAGGTTTAATAAAGTGTTGAATAGAATACCTAGAAATATTAGACATGTTGATTCTTTTTTGATTAACTTTTACATGAGTGCCTTTGACAACAAAACTCACTATGAGATTTTATCTCATAGGCATAATACTTTACAACAAGCTTTCAAAACAATTGTTACAATTGAGAATAATGTGAGAGTTGCTGGGAAAGTGGGCCAGAGAGATGATCCAAAGTTATACAATTCTAGGGCTCCTAAGAATGAACTTACTCAGATCATGGACAAGCTTAAGGACATAAGGGGTAAGAAAAATCCCAATGATAAACCACCATACATAAACAATAAACAGATGAAATATAATAGGCCAAGGTTACATGACATGCCATATAACAAAAATTGGAAGGATGGAAAGCCAATAAAGCCTAATGCAAACAAAGAGACTCCTGATCCATTAAAGAAATCCACAAAATTTGTAGATGAGTATCCATGGTGTGATGTGTGTAATCTACCTCATCTTGTAGAATAGTGTACGATTTCCCAGGGCTTGATAGAAGGGGAAAATAAAAATGAGGATTATGAACAAACTGTGAATGCCCTTTCATCTAATCCATATTGGGGAAGAGATGAGGATTCATCTGAGGAGGAGAAAAATTCTGATGTGCATCAAAGAAGGAAGAATTTTCAATATAGTATACAACAGGTCTTTTCTGATGATGATGAAGATACCCCTGCCTTGAGAAAATTATTTCAAGAGGAAGGAGTGCCTTATTTGAGAAACTTGACTGAAGAGGAGAAGAAAGCTTTCACTATTGTAGCTGTAGAACAAGTGAAAAGCAATTATCAGCCGAGAAATAGGAATGTTGACAATGAGCATGGTAAGCCAACATGTATTTTTGCCAAGGTCACAAAATAAAATGGGACCAATAATGACACAATCAAGGGCAAAGATACAAGTGCCAAGAAAGGGAAAGAACCAGGACAAACTAAAAAAATGGAAATGCCAGAGCTCAATAAGCTTGTGGAAAAGAAATAAGTAAGTAAGCCTAATTCAAATTGTAACTCATTCTCAAGCGCTATCCCAGGTGAAGATATCTATGCCTTTGTCAGAAATAATGAAGTTTCCAGATTGTAAGAATGAGACTTTGAAAATCATATCAAATGTGGGTGATGCCAATAAGGAAAATCCTAAATCAAAATAAGAACCTCCTGTGGTGTATCTTGGCACATCTATTACCAAAAATCTCACTCAGGTAGATCCCTTCTATTTATCATTGTTGATAAACACAAAAATGCTAAAAAATTGCATGATAGATTCAGGAGAAATAGTAAATATCATGCCAGAGGAAGTCATGAAGAAATTGGGAATGTGTGTTGATACACCTTATGGTAAATGCTACGCCATGGACAATAGGTTAGTTCTTGTAGTAGGAATTATGAAGGACATTGAGTTTAGATTCCCAGCCTACCCAAACACTGCATATAAGACAGATATCATAGTTGTACAAGTGCCTATGAACTATGGAATGTTGTTGTCCAGACAATGGTCTAATTTGGTGGGTGGACTTGTCTAGCTTGATTTATCATATGCCACTATTCCGGCAAAAGGGACATAGGTGAGGATAAATAGAGAACCAAGATCCCCCTACCTCATAGAAGAGGTTGATCCTGATGAAATGACTTTCTTTTGCCACTCAGGTATGGACAAATTTTAGGTAAGTATTTATAAACCTTTAAAAGTTGATAAAATTATAGAAATGGTTAAACAAAGTCAAAATATAATTTGGAAATTATATTTTGATGGTGTTATCATTGTTTAAAAATGGGTTTTCTTTTCCCATAATTGGCTAAGTTTTTGAAATTTTGAGTTAGACACACTATCAACAGCTTCAAGCTCTGTGTTAGGTCTTAAGGGTTTAGGGTTTAATTTTAAATCGTTCAATGTTTGATCAAAACCCTCTGGTTTCTATTCCTTTGTTACTTTATCCACTTAAGTAATGGGTCTTGGGGTCGTATGTGGTGTTCCCCCATGTCATTTGCCTAGGTAGTTGTCGAATTAATCGTAAAAATTTATGCCTTATGTCTTTTCTTCCCAATGTTGTCGGGCCCAGTAAGTTGTACATAGCTCTCAGATGGATCTATTGTTTTCGCTATTTCGTTAGGCAAAGTTGCACATGGTTTAAGACTCATAAAATGGTGAAAGGGAAATGCATTCTAAATGGTGCAATTGGTCTAGTTTAAAATGGCTTCATCTCGTTCAAGATCTAACGACTGGCGTTATTTCGCAGCCGAAACTTGCAAGTGAAATACCTTTCATGAAATGGCCAAAGCGTTTGGTGGGACCCTACAACAAAGACTTTCTAAGTGACTAAAAGGTGATCAAGGCCAATCTGATCCAACGGTTTGTGCTATTTCATAGATGATAGATGCTCGAAGCTTATGCTCTATGAAACAGCAAAAAGGTTTTTCGGTCTGTGAAAAGGGAGTTTTTATAAGGGCATAACAGATACACAAGTTTCATTTGATCTGACGGTTAGCACAACTTTGCAGGAGGGAGATGCTCGATAGTTAGCTTTTACAAAGTAGCGAAATGACATGGCACTCCAAGTAGACGACCCAACTGGTCGAGAGGGCGAGTAAGATGATGACACATGGCAAATGATCAAAATAGTCAGCAAGTCAGATCTAAGGATTAAAAGGTGGGTCCCAGAGGTGAGTCATGCCGCAGGAGAAGAAGTGACCTGGTAGATACAGGTGGCAAGGATGAGGTGGAATCTAGTGTTTTCTCTTAGCAAATGAAAGGTTGACATGTCAGTTTGGAAGTGACTAGATGCCAAGTGGATGAAATTGAGTCAGAGGGCCCACATCTATCGGATTCAGTTATGTTGTTAAGCATCGAGCAAGTCAAATATAATCTAGCAGCCCGCGTGAATTCGCAATGGTAAAGTGCTCGTGTTTTATGCCTTGCAAAATAGTGAAAAGGTTTTTGGGCCCTGAAGACAGATAAAGCATGAAGTTAAAAGGGGATCAACTCCATTTTGATCTAAGGGCTCGCGTTGTTTCATGGTTGCAAACTAACTAGAGGACAAAGCCCGCATAATAATGAAAGGAAGAAGGTTCATCCAGGTGTAATGCTAGATGGTAAAGTGTCGATTGACACGTGGTCTTAGAAGAAGTTGAGGGCCCGCCAAGGTGTAACTGGTGGTTATAAGGGAAAGACACGTGGCTGACGTTAAACTAAACTCAAAGAGTTTTCCAAAGCTAATGGTTGAGTGCCACATGGTAGTCAATAACCAATGAGAAAGTAGCATAGGGAGTTAGATGTTGGAAAATTGGTAGTTCCAGGAGAATTCATGGATATGGATCTCCTAACTTAGATCGCACATAATTATGATCCAGTCACAAGGAGCATTAGGGATATAAATGGGAAAGCCCCCATTGAAATCAATAATGAGGAATTCAGAAGTGCTTTTGGGCTTAATGAGTTTACCAATTTTCTGGAACCCATTAACTTCAAATCATTAGCCCAAGTATACAGTGCATAGAGGAGCCACCTTAGAAATGGCCTTTTAAGAAATTTTTTGTGAAGATAGCTGGGTTGACAGTTGTAGGACCCAACATTGAAGAGCCCTTCTCATTGAATTTGTTCAACCTTAGGGCTAAGGGAGTGTATTGGTCACTTTACCAGATTTTGGGAGAGGATGCTGAGGCAAATATGCCCAATCATTACATGCTAATGATTGCTCAGATTTTGAATTCTTCTCTTGCAGTAACCTTTGATTATGCCTCTTTTATTACTGATGCTATCCATGGAGGGTTGATAGGAATAAAGAATGGGAAGGTGGATAGGCCTTTTGGATGATATTCACTCCTCGTGCATCTATTTTTGTTCAAACATGGTGATTATTTTGCAAGTGGAATGGACCTTATAAAAGAGAAGGATGGAGAAAAGATGCCAGTGCAACTATGGAGTATAGTGCTGTCATGGGACAAAGATGATGCTAGTTTCTTAAAATTTGATAAATGTTTTGCATCAAAAATTAGAACTCTCCTCTGTTCAGAAAACGCAAGAATCCCCAAGGTTCTTTTAGAATTTATTAGACCAAAAGAATTTGCAGAAAATATAAAAATTGTCCATAATTGGGGTGATATTTACTTATATGCTATCTCCACAGTATTCAGAGTATTTGGTTTCAGAGGCACTCCATTCTTATTGCCCTATTAGGTCCCTCTCAAAGTGGGAATTGCAAAAGTCCTCAGACAAATTGGTAGTGTGCAAGAGGCAGAGCTGATAGGCAGGGGTAAAGGGACTCTTTTCCCCATGGTTACTATAGCACATCAATTTGCTATAACCAAGGGAGGTTGGAATTGTTTTAAGGATTTTCTCAAACCTTATCATTTGTCAGCTGCAATATCCAGGTGTGCTGATCCAGAAGATTTCTTCAATGGCATGTTTAGAAAGAGAGCAATATGCAGAGGTAGACCCCATCAATTTCAGTTTCTTGATGACCTCATTAGAAATGAGTTTGATCTAGATGAGAAGGAGCCGAGGAATGAAAAGTGGGTGGTGTATAAAAAGGCCTTAGATTTTGTACATCAGTTTGATGCTAGCTATGACCCATTGTCTAGCTTTTTCCCTTTTGAGGAGAAAATAAAGTTCCTAATTCTTTGCTTTGAGGATGTAATGCAGACTTTGAAAGAAAAGAGGGAGGTTGTGATTAAAAACAAACTAAAAAGACAAGAATGGTTCTAAGTAGGTCTGCCTCCACTAGAGCAATCCCTCGTAGTGACTATACATTGCACAAGAAGTCTAATTATAGTGTGTTGATGCCTACAACAAGGGAGCCCTCTACCTCCAAAGGAAAAAGGAAGATACAAGATCTCATTGACATCCAGGAAAGCCCAAAAAAGCAGAGAGTAGGAAAAGATATACTATCTGATACACCCTTGTACTCTCCATCCCAATCCCCTATTCATATAGGAGATGAACAGGTAGCAGCTGAGCAGTTGATACAGTTAGGTAGCCTAGGAGAAATAGCCTACACATAGGATGAAGTGGAAGAAGGAATGCCAGAAGAGCCCCTTGCTGCTGAGATGAACATCACTACCAATGAGTTTAAGGGCCAGGAGTGGGATCCTGAGATCAAACAGGCCAGTGAGAACTTCTTGGCTGACAATAATTTTGCTACATCAGGATCATTCATGCAATTTGTATGGAAGCAAAATATTGATAAATACTATGCAAGATGTGAGAAGAGAAAAGGTGAGCAGCCTCACAAAGATCTAGCTCTAGTGGAGGAGGAAATAAAGCAAGAAATGATGGATGAGTTTAAGACCATCACTCCTGAGAAAGGAATAGATATTGTGGCACAAGCTGGAGTACTCATTCTCCCTAAGTGGGACATAACAAATGCCTTGGTACTGGAGGCAGTGAGAAAAGAAACCAAACCCATGGAGGGAATCACTTTTAGCAAAGACAATGCTGCACTAGTCATGGGGTCTCTTAAGAGAGATGAGAATAGGAGAAATAAGGACACCCCAGGGTCAAGTTGCCTTGGTGGAATGATAGTGAAAAGAGTGCAAAACACCGGGGTAGTGGAAGCTGCTAGCACTGTGTTAGAGACTGCAAAATTTAGTGTTGCAGTGGCAAAAAGGGAAGCTAAGGAAAAAGCAGACCTCCAAGTTAAGTTGGAGGTCAATTTTGAAGGCTTACAACAATGCTAAAGAAGAGGTAAGGGGTAAAGATAGCATCATTGCTAAGCTGCAAAGCCAGTTGACAGGACAGTACCATCAGGGTGAGTCTTCAACACTGATGATCTCCTCTTCTCCTACAAGACCTCCACCTACCAGCCCTATTATTGAGTTCCCACCATCTCCAGCAACTTCTAGTTCTCAAATGGTTGAGATTACTCCCCAAGAATTGGAGAATTTAAAATAGGCTCAGACCTTGTATGCCAACAAGTATGAAGAAAGAGTAAGGGCTACCATCTCAAGTTTTGTAGATACCATGAGTGCCTCACTATTATATAACAACATAGGCAAGATTTTGGATATGTGGATTGAGCTTAATGGAGATAAGGCCATTTTGATGCCTATTTCTGACAAGTGGAAGCCCAGAGAGTAGGATTTGGAGCTTATTTGTGTATCTTATGATGAAGCAGGGGCTGATCCTATCATCAAATCCACTTGTGACACCACCAAGGACTTAGTAAAATTGGCAGAAGGGGTGGATAATGCTGACAGGAAAATCAACTTGTACAAAAAGAAGTACACTGATAAGGTTTTTGAATTGATTCCAGGAGTTTTTGTTAGCCCAAATCAATTGAAGGACAAACAAGTGTGGCTTAAGGAATTAGAGGCCAAACTATTAGCCAGAATAAAAGGAATTGTTGATTTAGATGATGCTTCCTTTTTTGTTTTAACAATTTAGGAGATAGAGAAAATCAAATATCATTATGGTTTTCTCAATTCAGAGGTCAACAAGATGAGAAATTCCTGGAAGAGGTTAACCAAGGCAAAGGAAAAAGTGATTAACTTCGCGTGGCCAACTGATGATGTGTACAATGAGTGGACAAGAAAATATGCCATCTACGATGTAGAGCAGTTAGAGGGTGCTCCTGAACAGTTAGAAGAGGTTGCAACCAGACAACAAGTAGAAGAAGCTGCAGAGGTCGAAAAGGACTTGTAACTATTTTTGTAAAAGATCTTTGTAACTTTTTGTTGAGAAGAAATGATTGTAACAAATTCTCCTTGGAAAGTCCAAAGCTATGTGCATCCATATTTTTATAAATGGATACCAACACTAATAGAAAGATGATCACAAAGAATTGTAAGAAAATGCTACAGAAATTTATCTGAGCTTTTCTAAGTTTAATGGAGAATATTTGAAAGTTTTTGTAATACTTTCTTGAAGATAATATCAATATAGAGACCATCGGTTTTGAGTTAAAACTTTGTGTCATCTTCAAATGTGTTTGCAATTGTTTACTATTTCATTCTGAATAATCTAGGGTTATTTTGTTTGAATAGGGGTTGTAAGGCAACTTTCAGTAGATGTGTTTGTTAGCTTTTCTCTTCGGGAGGGAAATTAAACATGCGGGGATTACTTCTACCAGTAAATTCCTTGTGAGATATTTGAATCTTGATGAGCATAGTTTAATTTGGTGTGCTTAAATTCTTATATGTGTCA
Organism: Cryptomeria japonica; assembly: GCF_030272615.1. NCBI lineage: Eukaryota > Viridiplantae > Streptophyta > Pinopsida > Cupressales > Cupressaceae > Cryptomeria > Cryptomeria japonica. The sequence goes on along the minus strand of NC_081405.1, from coordinate 439,786,236 downwards.
GGCATATATAGGGATCTATAGAAGCCAAACTAATGGGATATGTATAGATATTTGACTGTGAGAGTATTGTTTGAACTTAGATGACTTTGTGACCTTGGATAAGGCACTGGTATAGATCAAGGTTGTCTATTACATGTTTTGTAGGTCAAATACTGAATATGAGTATAATTTTCATTCCTTTGTTTCAGGTAGTTTCAAGGTGATTAGATCCACTCATTTTCTGGACTGGTTTGCTGTGGATTTATCTTTTTAAAGTTTGAATTTAGTTCACAAAGGTATACCCGCTTGGACTCTGGGTAGGTATGAAGTGTAGGAGGTCATATAAAACCTTGTCATATGTTGTCCTAGAAGTTTCCTTCTCTTTAATAGCCCTTCTGCACAAAGTTATTATATCATAAATAGGATGTTGAAGTGAATCAGATTTTGAAGACAACAAAAGTGGTGACTCTGCTGGGGAGTAAATGAATTGTTAAAAGTCTTTGGTTAAGAAAGATTTAATTCATATTTTGGTGACCCGGATGGGATAAGTCACATTAAGAATCCAGAAGCAGATTTTGTGCTTAAATTTATAAAAAAAATCATTGTGTTGTGGAATTGCAGTCTTTCATTCTAAGCTTGTTTTCATAATTCCCATATTCTTATGGGTGGCGACTCTGTTATCTTGGAACTAGTCCTTGTGAATTATAAATCATTCTAAAAGGAGAACAAGTATAATGCAAGGAGGACAAAACACTAGATCATTCATGAAGAAGCATCCTCATGAAACTTTGTAGGAAGGTTTGCCAGAGTAGTCACGAAGAGGCTAGAAGAGATCAGTGTTACACGAGCCATCAAATGTTGCTTGGGTACAAAAGAATAATAATATCGGTAAGATGCCTGATCAACCTGTTTATGCAAAGTCTAATTCTTCTTCCAGAGATTCTAAACATGATATATTAGGTTTCCATTTAGGATTGTTTGGAAATACATGCTTTAAATCAAGATTTATCCCATGTTAGTGTTTCTGCAAGAGATAGGACCAGTTCAAATGCAATTAGACACTCTGTGCCTAAAACAATCGATGGAAACATTAGTTTGGTTGACATAGATCAAGTCAATATGTCTGATTCTGAGGAAAATTTCCCTGATGAAGATAAAGTGTCCCAAGAGATTGAAGATTTGAATAGGAGAGTTCACCATTTAATCTCCCTAAGAGCCCAAAAGGAAGCAAATAAGGAGAAGGAAGTTAAAGCTAAATTAATGGAGAGAGATAGGCTTCTTATAAAAATAGCTGACCTTGAAGTGCTAGCTAAATAAAAGGAAAAGAGTGATGAAGAGGGCCCTGTGATCAGAGAAATTCTGATCCCCAAAGCCAAGAAATCATATAGGTTAGTAGTCCAACCAAACAGGGAAGTTCTTAGTGATTCTCAGCTTCCTAGGACTAATGTGGATAAAGGAAAATAGAAATGGGTAGATGATGGAATCGGATCTAAAAGTGCAGAGGAGATTTCTCATAGGTTGTCAGCACATTAGAGAGAAATGGAAAGAATGAGGAAAGAAAAGGAGGATTTACAAATGGATTTAGAGAAGGCTGAGTTGGAAGCAGCCAATCAGGAAGTCAAAAGAAAAATTAGTTATCTAAAAGATCCCCCTATCATGTTCCCATCAGAAGACCTTAATAAGCCTGATCCTCAACAAATTTCTCTTCCCCTAGTTAAAATTCAACCTACGGAGCCTGCTAATGTAGCAGCAGTGAGTCAAATCCCTATGAACAGTCAGCATACCCAAATATCTTAGTCTCCAATTCCAAAAGTTAGAATGAATCTAGGAAACAATAATGTTATTACCCATTTTCAAAGGAGACCTATCAATTTAGAGCAATATAGATAATTGTTCTTTGATGGGATCCCAGGATACCCCAACCATGTTCCTACTGAGTTGAGAGATAGACTCCATAAATTTGGTGGAAACAATGCAATTAGTGCTGAGGAACACCTAAAATATTTTGGGGACCTAATAAATAATTATGAGATAGTGGATGAAGATGTCATCATGAAACTGTTCGTTCAGTCCCTAGTTGATGATGCAAGACAGAGGTCTTCCAGTTAATAGCATTGGGTCATGGGAAGATTTTAAAAATTGTTTTCAAGAGCAATATGGTGATAAAACAAATGTGAGCTTTATGCTCAATGAATTTAATAACATCAAAAAGTCTGACAATGAAATGGTCACTGATTTTAATGCTAGATTCCAAAAGGCTATGCATAGATTGTATCAGGTGATGAGGTTAGATGATAACATGTGTTTAAATACCTACGATAATGAATTTGATTCTAAGATGGCCTACATCCTGAGAGATAAAAATCCACATAACTTGAGAGATGCTTTTAGAATTGCCATTAATGTAGAAAGTAATAGAAAAGCATCCGAGAAGTTAGGAAGAAGAACAGATGGTAGGTTATGGCAAGAAACAAAACAACAACCTAGCAAAGCAGCGAAGGAGGAAGACAAGATAGAGAAATTGGTCATTGCTATGAAGGATCTGACTGCCAAGGTAAACAAAAATGATAAACCTCATTATAACTGGCAGGATAGGCCCCCTAGATTGCATGACATGCCATAGAATACCAATTGGAAAGATGGCAAACCCTAGAATGAGAAGCCCAAAATTGCCCAAAATCAAGACAATCCAGATCCCTTGAAAGGGAAAACTATCCATAATATAGAAAATACTCCTTGGTGTATTGCTTGTGATGGACCACATTGTCCTCATCAGTGTGTAGTGGCTCAGGCTCTTGAAGAATCTATGGATAAGAAGCTAAGCCTGACATTAATATGTTTGAAACTATTATAGAAAGTGATGAGGAGTCTATACAAAGTGAATACAGTGATGTGCTAGATAATGAAAGGTTTGTTCAAGGACAACTAACCTTGGATTGGCATCCTACATTGAATGTGGTAACAATTGAGGATGAAGAAGTTCATCTTAGAAGGCCTAGTGAGGAAGAAGTTAAAAGTATCACTAAAGCTACCATTGCCAAAGAAAAACACAACTATAACTTGAGAAGCACCAAGAAGGACACTGATCAGGGTGAACCTGATTCCATGTTCATAAAAGAGGTCACTCAAAAGGGGGCAGCAAGTAGTGCTACTACTATTCTTAAGATTGGTCAAGAAAAGAAGGAACAGGTCAAAGATGTACCCAAGAGTACAGATACTAATGATATACAAGGAGCTGCCACTGTAAAAAAGACAAGTAAGCTCAAGACATAAAGAGTTAGAGCTAATACTGAAATAAGAAATAGTTCTACATTTGACATGGCTCAAGGTCTTACTCAAATGAAGGCCATTGTCCCATTAGTAGAATTACTGAAGATTAAAGAACATAGGGATGCAACTTTGTCTTTATTCTCTAGTATACCTAACAGTGAAATAGTCCTACCCACCAGTTCAGCTAGAATTGGAAAGGATCAAGAATTCCAAACCCCAGAGATTTATGTTGGAACCACTATCAATCAAGAGCATTCATAGGTAGATCCTTTCTATGTCACTTTTCTAGTAAACAACTAGTTAATAAAAAACTGCATGATAGATTCAGGGGCTGCTGCCAATGTTATGCCCTATGGTGTTATGAAAGAATTAGGACTATCAGTAACCACTATGTATGGAAAATTCTATGCTATGGATAACAGGGAAGTACCTGTGATAGGTACAATGAAAGATGTAGAAGTAAAAATAGAAGCATTCCCTAAGGCAACTTATAAAATGGATGTTATTGTTACTGATACCAAGCCCCATTATGGTATGTTACTGTCCAAGGAGTGGGCAACAGTAGTAGGAGGAAATGTTCAACCGGATTTATCTTATGCCACCATTCCAATCAATGGAAATTAGGTCAAGTTATACAAAGAGCCACGTGCTCCTAGGGTAATTGAAAATGTAGATCCTAATATGCTCAATTATATGATTGATGTAGATCTTGATAACTTTAGACTTCAACCAATTTTACCTCAGTTGAAGAATACTGACCCCATTGTGGTCGAATTAGAATCACAACAGTATGGTTTATGGCAGATGTATTTTGATGGAGTTTTCTCCAAAGAAGGATTTGGAGCAGGGGTTCTTTTTGTATCCCCATCAGGTATAACTTTTAAGTATTCATTCTTATTGGCTTTCTAGTGCACAAATAATACTACAGAGTATGAAGCTCTATTGTTGGGGCTTGAGGTTGCAAAAAGGCATGGAATCCAGCTATTGACAGTGTTAGGGGATTCAGAATTGGTTGTATCTCAGGTAAGATCCAAATATGCATCCAAGAATGATAGATTAAAGAGATATAAACATGCAGTTTGGGATGTTATTGAGCATTTTAGTGCATTTTCTATTAATTGGATAGAGCGATCAAAGAGTATTATGGCAGATTTCCTAGCTAATGTTGCATTAAAAAATGATGATGCAACCCTAACTGGCATTTCCACTGTGGAAATAAAATCTAGGATTGCCATCCCTGATAATGTGTATAATTGGCAAGTTTTTGCTGATGATGAAGATATTCTTAGGTTCATCCAATGTGTTGATGATTATGACGGGCAAAAGATCGATTGCAATGCACTGGTGGAGGTGGTTGACAATAGGGAAACCATGTTTGGAAATGACTTGGTCTAGTTGGAAACCAATGAAATACCTAAAGGGCTGGTAGAGCTGGAAAGCATGTTCAGTTATAATGACAGTCACTTACATCAGCAGTCTACCACCAAGTTGGAAGAATTAGAGGAGGTAAACTTGGGCATTGAATCATCCCCTAAGTTAGTATACATTGGGAAGAAATTACCCTCTCATGTCAAGACTAACCTTATTAATTTATTGAAGAAATATAAACATGTTTTTGCTTGGTCTTATGAAGACCTAAAGGCGTATAGACAAGATCTTTTTCAGCATAAAGTTCCTTTACTTGTAGATGCTAAGCCTTTCAGACAGAAACAGAGACCTATTAATCCCCTATTAGAAACTAAGATGCAGCAAGAGTTGACTAAGTTAAGAGAAGGGTGGATTATCAAACCTATAAGGCATTCTTCATTGGTCTCCAATCTGGTCCTAGTAAGAAAGAAAAATGGGGACATTAGATTGTGTGTGGATTTTAGAAATTTAAATGTTGCTTCTTTAAAGGACAATTACACTTCTCCCAATATGGAAGCTATGCTGTAGAGAGTAATAGGTTGTGATCTTTTATCCATGATGGATGGTTTTTTAGGATACAATCAAGTGCTAGTGAAGGAATCTGAATAGTTCAAAACTGCTTTCACTATTCCATGGGGGATATATGTTTATGTAAGAATGCCATTTGGATTGAAAAATGCTAGAGCTACATTCTAGAGAGCCATGGATGTAGCCTTTAAATAATTCATTAATATTATCATGGTGGTCTATCAAGATGATCTAACTTGTTTCTCTAAAAGGGCTGATGACCATTGTGGACATTTGGAAAAGGTGTTCAATAAAGCCTTGAAATATGGTGTGTCATTAAATCCCAAGAAATGTCATTTTGGGGTCATTGAAGAAAAATTATTGGGACACATTATTTCCAAGGAAGGGGTAAGGATAGACCCTGAAAGAATTGAAGCAATAAACCAAGTGCCTGAACCAAAGAATCTTAAAAGTATTCAATCCTTTCTAGGCAAAGTGAATTTTGTTAGGAGATTCATTGCAAACTTTGTAGAGATAGTGAAGCCCATTGTCAAGTTGCTCAAGAAGGATGCCAAATTTTGTTGGGATCAAGAAGCCTCAGAAGCTTTTGCTGAAATTAAGAAGGCCATTCAGGAAGCACCCATGTTAAAATCTCCTGATTATAGTAAGCCCTTTTCTCTGTTTTCTTTTGCTTCATATCATACAGTAGCTGCAGTATTGTTACAAAAGGATAATGAGGGATATGAACATCCCATAGATTTCTATAGCAAGTCTTTGCAATCAGCAGAATTAAAATATGAAACCATGGAGAAACAAGCTTATGCTGTAGTTAAAGCTATCGAGGCTTTTAGGCCATATCTGGTAAATGCAAATATTATTGCTTATGTCCCACATGCTGCAGTTAAGGATATTCTATCCTAGTCTAAGGTTATAGGGAAAAGATGCAGATGGATTAATAGAATCCAAGCATTTGACTTGGAAATAAAGATCACCAAGTTGGTGAGAGGTTTAGGTCTGGCTAAGCTCATGACTGAGTCTAATCTTCTAAATGTTGAAATACATAATGTTGAAGTCAAAAGTACTTCAGTCACTAGCATTGAGAGACAACTTTGGTACTCAGAGATAGTCCAATTTTTAAGAGATGCTGAATTCTCAGAAGGAATGACACATAATCAGAAAAGAACTTTGAAGCTCAAGTCACAAAAATATGTGCTCATTCAAGGTGATCTATTCTGGAGAAAAAGAGATGGAGAATTGCTAATGTGTTTGGATGAATTCCAGGCTAAACAGGTATTGATTGAAATGCATGATGGAGTATGTGGGGGTCATTACTTTGCCAAGACAATATCTGGTAAGATAATCAGGGCTAGATACTATTGGCCTACCTTATTCAAAGATGCCCACGCACATGTCCGGAAATGTGACCCATGTCAAAAGTTTTCATCCAAGCTGAAGTATGAAGGAGCTTTACCCTTAAATCCAGTCACAGTGGAAGCCCCTTTTGTCCAATGGGGCATTGATTTTATTGGGGAAATTGTTGAGAGATCAGGAAGAGGTCATAGATGGATCATAGTAACCATTGACTATTTCACCGAATGGATAGAAGCTATTCCTACAAGAAGAGCTACAAGTAAGGTTGTTATTGATTTCCTAATGGATAATGTAATTACTAGATTTGGAATACCTGCAAAATTGGTGATGGATAATGCCATGAGTTTCAGATCTGAAGAGTTTGTAGGATTTTATACCAGTCATGGAATACTAATGTCTTACTCTTCACCCTATCACCCTCAGGGGAATGGACAAGCAGAATCCAACAATTAAAGCCTTTTGAACATCATCAAGAAAATACTGGAAGAAAATAAGAGATCTTGGGATCAAAAATTGAAATTATCTTTGTGGGCAGATAGAATAACAGTCAAGAAGGCCATTCGAATGTCACCTTTTGAACTGGTTTATGGTACTCAAGTCAGATTGCCAGTGAATAATCTTCTTCCAGTTTATAAATTGTTGCAAGATGAGGACATGGAGCTATCTGAACCTATGGAAAACAAAATGATCCAAATTGTGGAGGTGGAAGAGCTCATAACTTTGGCTCATAAGAGAAATCAGAAGATTCAATTGCAGTCCAAATACCTTTTTAATAAAAGGACATCATTAAGGAAGTTTCAAATTGATGACATTATTCTTCAGTGGAATGCAAAAGGACAGGGCAAGGGAAAGCATAAAAAATTTGAATCATTATGGATTGGCTCTTTTGTGGTCTGTGACTTAAATGGTAAGGATTCATATTTTGTGAAGAATATGAATGATGAAATACATGAATCTCCAGTGCATGGACAATTCCTGAAACATTATTTCTCTTGATGTCCATGCACAGTAGGTCCTTTGTTTGTGTATATTTTATTTCCTTCCTGTTGTTTTGTTTGGGTCTGTGTTTTGGTCTGTTTCTCTAGAGTTTCTAAGTTTTCTTGTGTTGACCTTGTGATCAACCATCCCGAGTTAGAGCTGCTATTATCACTATTTAAAAATGGGTTTTGTTTTCCCATAATTGGCTAAGTTTTTGAAATTTTGAGTTAGACACACTATCAACTGCTTCAAGCTCTGTGTTAGGTCTTAAGGGTTTAGGGTTTTAATTTTAAGTAATTCAATGTTTGATCAAAACCCTTTGGTTTCTATTCCTTCATTACTTTATCCACTTAAGTAATGGGTCTTGGGGTCATATGTGGTGTTCCCCCATGTCATTTGCCTAGGTGGTTGTCGAATTAATCGTAAAAATTTATTCCTTATGTCTTTTCTTCCCAATGTTGTCGGGCCCAGTAAGTTGTACGTAGCTCTCAGATGGATCTATGGTTTTTTCTATTTCATTGGGTGAAGTTGTGCGTGGTTTAAGACTCACGAAATGGCGAAAGGGAAATGCATTCTAAATGGTGCATTTGGTCTGGTTTAAAATGGCTTCATCTCGTTCAAGATCTAACGGCTGGCACTATTTCGCAGTCGAAACTTGCAAGTGAAATACCTTTCGCGAAATGGCCAAAGCATTTGGTGGGACCCTAGAGCGAAGACTTTCTAAGTGACTAAAAGGTGATCAAGTCCCATCTGATTTGATGGTTCACTCTATTTCATGGCTGATAGATGCTCAAAGGTTATGCTCTGCGAAACAACAAAAAGGTTTTCGGTGTGCAAAAAGGGAGTTTTTATAAGGGCGTAACAGATGCGCAAGTTTCATTTGATCTGATGGTTAGCGCAGCTTCACAGGAGGGAGATGCTTGATAGTTAACTTTCGCGAAGTAGCAAAATGACATGGCACTCCAAGCAAACAGTCTAGCTAGTCAAGAGGGCGAGTAAGATGATGGCACATGGTAGACGATCAAAATAGTCAGCAAGTCAGATCTAAGGATTAAAAGGTGGGTCCTAGAGGTGAGTCATGCCGTGGGAGAAGAAGTGACCTGACAGATATAGGTGGCAAGGATGAGGTGGAATCTGGTGTTTTCTCTCAACAAATGAAAGGTTGACATGTCAATTTGAAAGTGACTAGATGCTAGGTAGATGAAGTTGAGTCAGAGGGCCCACATCTACTGGATTCAGTTATGTTGTTAAGCATTGAGCAAGTCAAATATAATCTAGCAGCCTGCATGAATTCGCAATGGTAAAGTGCTCGTGTTTTATGCCTTGTGAAACAGTGAAAAGGTTTTTGGGCCCCGGAGATAGATAAAGCATGAAGTTAAAAGGGGATCAACTCCATTTTGATCTAAGGGCTCATGTTGTTTCATGGTTGCGAACCAACCGGAGGATAAAGCCCACGAAATAGCGAAAGGAAGAAGGTTCATCCAGGTGTAATGCTAGAAGGTAAAGTGTCGATTGACACGTGGTCTTAGAAGAAGTTGAGGGCCTGCCAAGGTGTAATCAGTGGTTATAAGGGAAAGACACGTGAATGACGTTGAACTAAACTCGAAGAGTTTTCCAAAGCTAATGGTTGAGTGCCACGTGGTAGTCAGTAACCAATGAGAAAGTGGCATAAGTAAAGTAAGCATAAAGGTCTCCCTTAAAGGATGGTCATCTCCGATTTGATCCAATTGTTTGCATTGTTTCATGGCCCTAAGTTGAAAGAAGTTTAAGCTATGTGAAACAGTGAAAGACCATTAGCTGTCAAGATAAAGGCACGGTGAATGAAGAAGCCGACGGTCTCGGTAAGAGTTAAACGCCGAGCAGTTAAAGTTCCATCTAACGCCTAGCGCGGCTTCGCAAAGGAAAAGTGCTTGGAGGATAAAGCCCGCAAAATGGTGAAAAAGAGGTAGGGCCCAATGCGAAAGCAAAGCTGTTAAGTCAGTGTAAAGGCCGATTAAGTTTCTTTTGATTAGACGGTTGGTGTGATTTCGTTTAACAAAATTTCTCGAAGGTTTTGCTTTGTGAAACAGCGAAAGAGTGAAAGGAAAGAGTGTGCAAGTATGTTGTGACCCATTGGAGTGAAAAATTTGAATTCTTTCATGAATTCAATTCTGAAGGGATGACCGAAGCATGTGGTATCAATGTCATAGTTAAGAGCCTGAGTACCATATATGATCTCCTATTGATTGAGTAAAGGTATAATTCCAAAGAATTGTTGTAGAGGAGCGGTTGCAGAGCTATTTTATTCAAATACAGAGCAAATTCATTTAGTTGTAGAGTGGATTCCTTCAAGCTGAAATAGGTTTTCTTGTACTCTTGCTTGGTAATTTCCTAGCAGTGTGTCTCAATTGAGGTCTTGATTTGGTCACAGAACTAGTTGGGGGTAATAGTTTAATTGCTTGCATATTTTAAGATGGCACCTAAGAGAGAATTCTTAGGGAAAGTTAATTACTAGGAAAGGGCCATTTGTGATGATTTTCTCGAGTAGTTGACATTGTCAACTAATCAGGCATCAAAGGTGAAAGAATTAGTGCAAAGAGCTCCTCATTTGAAAATAGGAGAAGTGTTATATGACAAGGGTAACTAGTTGAGAGACCCACAGGTTGGGTTGTCTGGGTTGGGGTTGTTCAAAGTTGGATTTGGCATGAGAAATTCCGCAGCCCTACAGAATAACATCTGGGAGTTAGATGTTGGAAAATCGGTAGTTCCAGGAGAATTAATGGATATGGATCTCCTAACTCAGATTGCACATAATTATGATCCAGTCACAAGGAGAATTAGGGATATAAATGGGAAAACCCCCATTGAAATCAATAATGAGGAATTCAGAAGAGCTTTTGGGCTTAATGAGTTTACCAATTTTCTGGAACCCATTAACTTCGAATCATTAGCTCAAGTATACAGTGCACAGAGGAACCACCTTAGAAATGGGCATCTTAAGGAATTTTTTGTAAAGATGGTGGGTTGACAGTTGTAGGACCCAACACTGAAGAGCCCTTCTCATATTATCTGTTCACCCTTAGGTCTAAGGCAGTGTATTGGTCACTTTGCTAGATTTTGGGAGAGGATGCTGAGGCAAATATGCCCAATCATTACATGCTAATGATTGCTTAGATTTTGAATCCTTCTCTTGCAGTAACCTTTGATTATGCTTCTTTTATTACTGATGCTATCCATGGAGGGTTGATAGGAATAAAGAATGGGAAGGTGGATAGGCCTTTTGGATGGTATTCACTCCTCATGCATCTATTTTTGTTCAAAGGTGGTGATTATTTTGCAAGTGGAATGGACCTTATAAAAGAGAAGGATGGAGAAAAGATGCCAGTGCAACTATGGAGTATAGTGCTGTCATGGGACAAAGATGATGCTAGTTTCTTAAAATTTGATAAATGTTTTGCATCAAAAATTAGAACTCTCCTCTGTTTAGAAAACCCAAGAATCCCCAAGGTTCTTTTGGAATTTATTAGAACAAAAGAATTTGCAGAAAATATAAAAATTGTCCATAATTGGGGTGATATTTACTTATACGCTGACTCCACAATATTCAGGGTATTTGGTTTCAGAGGCACTCCATTCTTATTGTCCTATTAGGTCCCTCTTAAAGTGGGAATTGCAGAAGTCCTTAAACAAATTGGTAGTGTGCAAGAGGCAGAGCTGATAGGTAGGGGTAAAGGGACTATTTTCCCCACGGTTACTATAGCCCATCAATTTGCTATAACCAAGGGAGATTGGAATTGTTTTGAGGATTTTCTCAAACCTTATCATTTCTCAACTGCAATATCCAGGTGTGCCGATCCAGAAGATTTCTTCAATGGCATGTTTATAAAGAGAGCAATATGTAGAGGTAGACCCCATCAGTTTCAGTTTCCTAATGACCTCATTAGAAATGAGTTTGATCTAGATGAGAAGGAGCTAAGGAAGGAAAAGTGGGTGGCGTATAAAAAGGCCTTAGATTTTGTACATCAGTTTGATGCCAGCTATGACCCATTGTCTAGCTTTTTCCCTTTTGAGGAGAAAATAAAGTTCCTAATTCTTTGCTTTGAGGATGTAAAGTAGACTCTGAAAGAAAAGAGGGAGGTTGTGATTAAAAACAACCTAAAAAGGCAAGAATGGTTCTAAGTAGGTCTGCCTCCACTAGAGCAATCCCTCGTAGTGACTATACATTGCACAAGAAGTCTAATTATAGTGTGTTGATGCCTACAACAAGGGAGCCCTCTACCTCCAAAGGAAAAAGGAAGATACAAGATCTCATTGACATCCAGGAGAGCACAAAAAAGTAGAGAGTAGGAAAAGATATACTATCTGATACACCCTTGTACTCTCCATCCCAATCCCCTATTCATATAGGAGATGAACAGGTAGCAGCTGAGCAGTTGATACAGTTAGGTAGCCTAGGAGAAATAGCCTACACATATGATGAAGTGGAAGAAGGAATGCCAGAAGAGCCCCTTGCTACTGAGATGAACATCACTACCAATGAGTTTAAGGGCCAGGAGTGGGATCCTGAGATCAAACAGGCCAATGAGAACTTCTTGGCTGACAATAATTTTGCTACATCAGGATCATTCATGCAATTTGTATGGAAGCAAAATATTGACAAATACAATGCAAGATGTGAGAAGAGAAAAGGTGAGCAGCCTCACAAAGATCTAGCTCTAGTGGAGGAGGAAATAAAGTAAGAAATGATGGATGAGTTTAAGACCATCACTCCTGAGAAAGGGAGAGATATTGTGGCACAAGCTGGAGTACTTATTCTCCCTGAGTGGGACATAACAAATGCCTTGGTACTGGAGGCAGTGAGAAAAGAAACCAAACCCATGGAGGGACTCACTTTTAGCAAAGACAATGCTGCACTAGTCATGTGGTCTCTTAAGAGAGATGAGAATAGGAGAAATAAGGACACCCCAGGGTCAAGTTACCTTGGTGGAATGATAGTGAAAAGAGTGCAAAACACCAGGGTAGTGGAAGCTGCTAGCACTGTGTTAGAGACTACAAAATTTAGTGTTGCAGTAGTAGAAAGGGAAGCTAAGGAAAAAGCAGACCTCCAAGTTAAGTTGGAGACAATTTTGAAGGCTTACAACAATGCTAAAGAAGAGGTAAGGGGTAAAGATAGCATCATTGCTAAGCTGCAAAGCCAGTTGACAGGACAGTACCATCAGGGTGAGTCTTCAACACTGATGATCTCCTCTTCTCCTGCAAGACCTCCACCTACCAGCCCTATTATTGAGTTCCCACCATCTCCAACAACTTCTAGTTCTCAAATGGTTGAGATTACTCCCCAAGAATTGGAGAATTTAAAATAGGCTCAGGCCTTGTATGCCAAGAAGTATGAAGAAAGAGTAAGGGCTACCATCTCAAGTTTTGTAGATACCATGAGTGCCTCACTATTATATAACAACATAAGCAAGATTTTGGATATGTGGAATGAGCTTAATGGAGATAAGGCCATTTTGATGCCTATTTCTAACAAGTGGAAGCCCAGAGAGTAGGATTTGGAGCTTATTTGTGTATCTTATGATGAAGCAGGGGCTGATCCTATCATCAAATCCACTTGTGACACCACCAAGGACTTAGTAAAATTGGCAGAAGGGGTGGATAATGCTAACAGGAAAATCAACTTGTACAAAAAGGAGTACACTGATAAGGTTTTTGAATTGATTCCAGGAGTTTTTGTTAGCCCAAATCAATTGAAGGACAAACAAGTGTGGCTTAAGGAATTAGAGGCCAAACTATTAGCCAGAATAAAAGGAATTGTTGATTTAGATGATGCTTCCTTTTTTGTTTTAACAATTTAGGAGATAGAGAAAATCAAATATCATTATGGTTTTCTCAATTCAGAGGTCAACAAGATGAGAAATTCCTGGAAGAGGTTAACCAAGGCAAAGGCAAAAGTGATTAACTTCACGTGGCCAACTGATGATGTGTACAATGAGTGGACAAGAAAATATGCCATCTAGGATGTAGAGCAGTTAGAGGGTGCTCCTGAACAGTTAGAAGAGGTTGCAACCAGACAACAAGTAGAAGAAGCTGCAGAGGTCGAAAAGGACTTGTAACTATTTTTGTAAAAGATCTTTGTAACTTCTTGTTGAGAAGAAATGATTGTAACAAATTCTCCTAGGAAAGTCCAAAGCTATGTGCATCCATATTTTTATAAATGGATACCAACACTAATAGAAAGATGATCACAAAGAATTGTAAGAAAATGCTGCAGAAATTTATCTGAGCTTTTCTAAGTTTAATGGAGAATATTTGAAAGTTTTTGTAATACTTTCTTGAAGATAATATCAATATAGAGACCATTGGTTTTGAGTTAAAACTTTGTGTCATCTTCAAATGTGTTTGCAATTGTTTACTATTTCATTCTGAGTAATCCAAGGTTATTTTGTTTGAATAGGGGTTGTAAGGCAACTTTCAGTAGATGTGCTTGTTAGCTTTTCTCTTCAGGAGGGAAATTAAATATGCGGGGATTACTTCTACCAATAAATTCCTTGTGAGATATTTGAATCTTGATGAGCATAGTTTAATTTGGTGTGCATAAATTCTTATATGTGTCAGGCATATATAGGGATCTATAGAAGCCAAACTAATGGGATATGTATAGATATTTGACTGTGAGAGTATTGTTTGAACTTAGTTGACTCTGTGACCTTGGATAAGACACTGGTATAGATCGAGGTTGCCTATTACATGTTTTGTATGTCAAATACTGAAGATGAGTATAATTTTCATTCCTTTGTTTCAAATAGTTTCAAGGTGATTAGATCCACTGGTTTTCTGGACTGGTTTGCTGTGGATTTATCTTTTGAAAGTGTGAATTTAGTTCACAAAGGTATACCCGCCTGTACTCTGAGTAGGTCCAAAGTGTAGGAGGTTAAATCAAACCTTGTCATATGTTGTCCTAGAAGTTTCCTTCTCTTTAATATCCCTTCTGCATAGAGTTATTATATCATAAATAGGATGTTGAGGTGAATCAGATTTTGAAGACAACAGATGGTGCCTATAGTAAGGATGGAAATGGAGTGAGAGTTGTACTTATCTCACCTAATGGAAAATCTTTTAAATACTCTTTCTTGTTATATTTTGAGTGTACTAATAATATTGCTGAATATGAGGCTCTTTCATTAGGACTTAAAATATCAAATAAACATGGCATTAAGTTACTAACAGTTTATGGTGATTCAAAATTAGCCGTTTCACAAGTTAGAGGCAAATATGCTACAAAAAATACAAAATTAAGAAGCTACATTAATGAGGTTTGGGATTACATTGAACTTTTTGATGCTTTCTCCATAAATTGGATTGAAAGGGCAAACAACATTTTGGCAGACTTTATGGCTAACCTGGCAATCAAACATAATGATATCCCTTTTGATGATATTACGCAAGTAGAAATTAAGACCAGGCCATCAGTCCCTGACAATATAAAGAGTTGGCAAGTGTTTGATGATGAAAGGAATTTGCTAAAGTTTTAGTTTTATGAGGATTAGTATGAGCACCAACTGATTGATTGGAATGGACTTGTGGAGGAAATTGATGGCAGAGGGACTGTACTTGGGCAAGAGGTATTGTAGCTAAAAATGAATAAAATTCCAAAAGGATTGATAGAGCTTGAAAGAATGTTTGATGATAAAGATGTAGTGAGTTTCAGACCTAATTTAGAAGGATGTGAGGATGTTGAAAAAATAAACCTGGGGAGTGAAAGCAATCCAAGAGAAGTATATATTGTAAAAAGGCTTACTCCAAAAATCAGAACAGTATTGATTAACTTGCTAAGAAAGTACAAGCATGTCTTCACTTGGTCATATGATGAGCTTAAAGCATACAGGGAAGACCTGTTCTAGCATGAAATACCCTTGAAGCCTGATGCAAAGCCTTTCAAATAGAAGAAAAGGCCAATCAATCCTACTTTTTCTCCCAAGATGAAAGAAGAATTGATGAAAATGAGAAATGCTGGTATTATTGAGCCCATAAGGCATTCAACATGGGTATCAAATTTGGTTCCAGTTAGAAAAAATAATGGTGATATCAGATTGTGTGTGGACTTTAGGAATTTAAATGTTTCATCTTTAAAAGATAATTATGCTTTACCTAATATGGAGGCTCTTTTGCAGAAGGTCACTGGAAATGAATTATTATCTATAATGGATGGTTTCTCAGGGTATAATCAAGTCAAAGTTAGGGAAGCAGAAAAATTCAAAACCGCTTTCACCACACCTTGGGGTACCTATGTCTATGCTAAGATGCCTTTTGGACTGACAAATGCAGGAGCCACATTCCAAAGGGCTATGGATGTAGCCTTTGAGGGGCTGATTGATTATATTTTGGCAGTTAACCAGGAGGATATGATTGCTTATTCTAAAAGGGAAAAAGACCATTACAATGACCTAGAAAAAATCTTTATTAGAGCATTAGAATATGGTATATCTTTAAATTGCAAAAAGTGCCATTTTGGAGTTACTGAAGGGAAATTGTTAGGTCATATTGCCTCAAAAGATGGTGTGAGAATTGATCCAAAAAGGATTGCTGCTATTGATAAGATTCAAATCCCTAAAACAGTTAAGGCAATTCAATCTTTCTTCGGTCAAATTAACTTTGTGAGAAGGTTTGTTTCAAACTTCTCTGAATTGTAAAACCTATTGCTAAAATGCAAAAAAAGGGTGCTGAAATAAAGTGGACTAATGAAGCCCTTGAAGCTTTTGTAAATATCAAAAGAGCCATCAAGGAAGCCCCTGTGTTAAAGTCCCCTAATTTCTCCAAACCTTTCCAAGTGTTTTCATTCGCTTCATTCCATACTATTGCTGCTATCATGTTACAGAAGAATGATGAAGGCCATGAGCAGCTAGTGGCATTATTTAGCAAAACATTGCAAGATTTTGAGTTGAACTATGATTTGAATGAAAAACAAGCTTATGCTCTTGTGAAAGCAATAAAAGCTTTTAGACCCTACCTGGTTGGTGCCACTATTATTACATATGTACTAAATGCTACTGTTAAAGACATTTTCAGACAATCAGAGACTACTAGAAGGAGATGTAGATGGATAAACCATATCCAAAAATTCAATATTGATATACAAATCACAAAGTTAGTGAGGGGTAAGGGTTTAGCAAAATTGATGGCATAATCCAACCTTGAAGCAGCACATGTAAATCAAATAGAGTTGGAAGATGCACAAATGAGCATTGAGAGGTGCCCTTGGTATACAAACATTGTTTATTACTTAAAATACATGAAGTTTCCTGATATTTTAAATGATAGTCAAAAAATAACTTTAAAGCTTCAAACATCTAGGTATGTATTGTTAGGTCTCGGAGACAACTGAGAGGGGGGGGGGGGGGGTGAATCAGTTGTCAAATAAATTCAAACCAAAAACAACTTAACCAACTTAATGCTTGATACCAGTAAACAAGTCTAATATGCCGATAGACAGTTTTAACAATTAATTGCAATACCGGTAAGGATTAATGCATGAAACAAAAGGACAAAGTCATCCACAACACATAACACCAATATTTGTACATGGAAACCCTGTAAGTGAAAAACCATGATGGGAAACCTTACCCACAATCAGATGATACTACTGTAGATAGTAAGTGTATACAAATGGGGTCTGCACATGCAGAAAGGCTAAGCACCTAGAGCTCACTGCTCAATCACAAATGGGAGTCACACTGACTACAATTGGATGGTTAAATCCAATAAGAATGTACTGCTTAAGTTAGCATCTTTCTATGCTGGATTCAATACCGATATAGTTCTGATTGTCTTTACAAAAACCCTTCTTCAATCTTCAAATGATGTCTGTGTGTATAGATCTGCTTATTCTCACATATACCTTTTCACAATCCTTTTTTGCATTACACACTTGTTCTTACAAATAAGATCTTACATTTATACCATACCCTAAGACCAATTTTAGTAGGTCGGCTCTAAAGGATAATATAATAAAATCAATTTACAAATAAGTTAATGCCCGATGTAATAATCAATTCAACATGTCGGCTTAATACATTTACAACAATAATAAGTCATCTCCATAGCATGCCATGCTGATCTGGAAAAGATAAACCTGCCGATGTGTAACCTGGACCTATTTGTTGGTAACAACAAATATGCAAATACGAATATGCCAATTCACAAACGTTCAAGACAAAGTGTCCAAATGATTTCTTCGACATAACCATGTGATTTCAATTCCATTCGAAGTGCCGGTGATCATTATATACTACCGGTGTACTAGATACCAGTGACTGTTCATAAGTTATTTGCTTGCCGGTGAATGTTGCTGATTCTCCAAAGTCCCAGAGTTAATTGTTAGTAGGTGTTGACATCAATGAAAAAACCATACCAAAATACCAACAATCTCCCCCTTTGGCATTTATGGCAATACAAGATGGAAAAACCATCAAAGTGCCAAAACAGAAATGCCAAATACCAAAAACCAACAATCTCCCAAAAAAGAGATCATGACCAAAAATCAAAATATAGATACAAAGAGTAACAATCTTTCCCAATGAATAATCTCTCCCCAAAAGATAATGTGCTTTTCCATATCAATCTCTCCCCCTTTGACATCAAATGCCAAAGAAAAAGATACAAAATACCAACCAATTCAGTATACCAACTACCACCCTTGAGAAGTAGCTTCCTCATCAAAAGCTGGAATACAAGATTTCTTTGTTAATTCTGTCAGTTGATGACAATCATCAACTTCCTAAGTCTCTACCGGTGAGGGTATGACCCCAAACTGATCTCTGAGATATTTAAAAGTATCCTTAGGCAAAGGTTTAGTGAAAATATCTATAATCTGCTCTTTAGTATTCACAGAAACTAGTTTTATCTCTTTTGCTTCAACATGTTCCCTTAGAAAATTCATTTTGATAGAAACATGTTTGGTTTTAGAATGTAATACCGGATTCTTAGATATATCAATTGCTGTAGTGTTATCACAATAGATAGTAATAGGTTCCTTTCATTTTACCTTTATGTCCTTCAACATTTTCTTAAGCCATAGTACCTGTGTACAGTTAGTTGCTGCTGCAACATATTTTGATTCTACTATTGATAAAGACGTACAACTTTGTTTCTTACTCAACCAAGAAACTAGTTTGTTTCCAAGAAAAAATGCTCCTCCAGTGGTGCTTTTTCTATCATCCACACCTCCTACCCAATTTGCATCTGTGTATGCACATAATTCAAAGTTTGCATCTCTAGGATACCATAATCCAAGATCTATAGTGCTTTGTAGTTACCAAAAAATCCTTTTTACTTTTGATTCATGATTTTCTCTAGGATTACTCTAAAATCTTGAAACAATACATACTACATTCATAATACCAGGTCTGGTTTGTGTCAAATACAATAAACCTCCTATCATAGATTTGTACCTAGTCAGATTAACAGGTGTAGATTCATCCCTTAGTGATAATTTGTCATTTGTAGTCAGAGGTGTGCTTGCTGGTTTAGAGTTCTCCATCCCAAATTTCTTTAGTAACTCTTTTAAGTACTTGGATTGATTCAAGAATATACCTTTATCAGTCTGAGAAATCTGCAATCCTAAAAAGAATTTTATTTCTCCAATCATAGACATTTCAAATTCTTGCTGCATTTCAATAGAAAAGTCTTTACATAATCCATCTTCTCCTCCAAAGATTATATCATCAACAAAAACTTCTATAACCAAGATGTCATCATTAGTCACTTTATAATATAAATTGCTATCTGCATTACCTTTAGAAAAACTGATTTTCAAAAGATACTTATCCAATCTTGCATACCAAGCTCTTGGAGCTTGCTTCAACCCATACAAAGCTTTCCATAACCTGCAAACCATATCTTTGTTTTTTGTCAAAGAAAATTCATCAGGTTGTTCAATGTAAACTTATTCTTCAAGATCTCCATTTAGAAATGCACATTTAATATCCATTTGATATACTTTGTAGTTCTTGTGTGCTGCAAAAGCTAAAAATAATCTAACTACCTCAATTCTAGCTACCAATGCAAAGGTTTCATTATAATCAATTCCTTCTTTCTGAGAATATCCTTTACACACTAGTCTTGCTCTATTTATGAATACCTTTCCATCTTCATTAAGTTTGTATCTAAATACCCATTTTGTTCCAATCACATTTTTATCTTTAGGTCGGGGAACTAATGTCCAAGTGTTATTCTTCTTAATTTGTTCTAATTCTTCTTTCATAGCTTTAATCCAGTGTTCATCTTCACATGCCTCATTAACAAATGATGGTTCAATTTGAGAAATAAGACATACCTCTTCATTTTCCAATCTTCCTCTTGTCATAACTCCTTTATACTTGTTTCCAATTATTTGATCTTCAGAATGATTCAGCCTTACATACCAGGGTGTCTTGGTTTGCTACTGTTCCTCAGTTACAGTGGAATTTTCAGATGATACCAGGGTAACTGGATCTTCATTCTATATTGGTGGGTTTAGTGTAGGTTCATTTGTCAAAATTTCTGTTGCCGGTTCAGAGTCTATATACCTTGAAGTTCCTCTGAATTGTTCATCAATCTTCACATTTGTACTTTCAACAATTTTCTGCAACCTTTTGTTAAAACATCTATATGCCTTACTCTTAGATAAATAACCAAGAAATATTCCTTCATCACTTCTAGGATCAAATTTTCCAATATACTCATCTCTTCTAATATAACATTTGCTTCCAAATATTCTGAAATATTTAAGAGTAGGAGTAATACCAAACCATAGTTCATGAGGGGTCTTACCGGTTTCACCTTTGATGTGAACTTTGTTGAATGTATAGACCGCTGTACATACTTCTTCTCTCCAATATACATGTGGTAGGTTTTCTTCTGATAGCATACTTTTGGCAACATCCAAGATAGTTCTATTTTTTCTTTCTACAACTCCATTCTACTATGGTGTCCGAGGTACTGATAGCTGTCTTCTAATTCCATTTACTTCATAAAATGTATTAAATTCCTTAGATGTAAATTCTCCTCCTTGATATGATCTCAGACATTTGATTTTCTTACCAGTTTCATTTTCTACCATAGCTTTGAATAGTTTGAACTTTCCAAGTGCTTCTGATTTTTCTCTAAGAAAAGTAACCCAACACATTCTAGAATAGTCATTAATGATTAGCATGAAATATCTATCACCTTGTAAACTTTTAGTTCTAGATGGACCACATAAGTCAGTATGAATTAAGTCAAGAGCATTATTAGATTTTTCTGGAATACTTTTGAAGGTAGCTCTAACTTGTTTTCCAAATCGACATTCCTTACATACTGTATTGTGAGGTTTGACAATTTTAGGTAAATCTCTAACTACCTTAGTAGTACTGATCTTCACCATACAATCAAAATTTACATGACAGAGTCTCTTATGCCATATCCAACTTTCATCAATATGTGCAATCAAGCATGTCTTTTCAGTGTTATTCAAATGAAAGATATTACCTCTAGTTTGATTACAGGTTGCGATTTCCAAACCAGTTCTATTCATAATTTTGCATTTTCCATTTTTGAATTGTAACTGAAATCCTTTCTTAACTAATTGACCAACACTCAAAAGATTATGCTTTAAACCTTCAACATAGAAGACATTGTCAGTATTATTCTTACCATCAAGAGATATTGTACCCTTACCTTTGATCAAACAATCTTTATCATCTCCAAATCTTACAAGACCTCCATTATACTCCTGAAAAGTTAGGAATTTACTCTTATCACCAGTCATATGATGTGAGCATCCTGAATCAATGATCCATTCATCCTTAACTTCAACTTTAACTACCAAGGCCTATTCTACCGATTGAGCAATAGGTGCTAGTTGATCTTCTGTTATAGCAACAAAAACCCATCCATTGTCTGCCAGATCCTCATCAGAATTGTTATCACTGATTAAAATTGGGTTTTTATTTTCCCATGATTGGCTATGGTATGTTGAAATTTTTGACTAGGGTGTAATTCCAAGTGCTTCAGCTTTGTTCTAGACCTTAAGGGTTTAAAGGTTTTTTTATTTTAGATCCTATCTTATTTGTTTTAAACCCTCTGGTTTCTAATCTATCGTTACTTTATTCACTTAAGTTATGGGTCGTGGGGTCGTAGGAAGTGTCCCCCCTTGTTATTTGCCTAGGCGGTTACGTTGATCAATTGAAAATTTTTATGCCTTGTATGTTTTTCTTCTAAAGTTGTCAGGCCCAGTAACTAGTGCGCATCTCACGGATGGATCCACGGCTCGTGCTATTTCGCTAGGCAAAGTTGTGCGTAGTTTAAGACCAGCGAAGTTGCGAAAACCACATGGCATGCCACGTAGATGGTCCAGCTGGTTGTTGATAGCGAGTAAAATGGTGGCACATGGTATAGGTCACAATAGTCAGCGGGTCAGGACTAAAGGCTGAAAGGCGGGCCCTGGAGGTGAGTCAAGTCGCAGGTGGAGATGACCTGATAGGTACAGCTATTAACAATTTATTGAAGCCCTATAGTTTCTTATTGACAAATAAGAAGGCGACAAATCAACGTCGAATGTGATAGGGCACCAGGTGTTCACGATGAGTCAGCAGGCCCACCCCTTCGGAGAGCCTTTTCAGAGGATTAAATGCCAATAAACTTCAGAGATGATCCAACGGCCCGCGCTATTTCGCAAGGGTAAAGTGCTCACTCCTTATGCCCGTGAAATAGCGAGAGTAAACAAGAAAAGTCCACGTGTCATGATGACACGTGGTCTAAGAAGAAAGTGTGGGCCTGCCAAGGTGGAAACATTAGTATAAAAGGAAAGACACGCGGCCAGTATTAAGTGGAATGCAAAGGGAATTTCAAGGCCAATGATTCGACGCCACATGGTGTTATGCAGCCAATAAAAAAGCGGGACCCAAAAAAAGGCCAAAGTCGTCAGTTAATCTAACGCTCGATCAAGTTTCTTTTGATCAAATGGTTGGCGCTATTTCGCAGGACTAAGCTGTCCGATAATTATGCTTCGCGAAGTTGCAAAAGAGCAAAATGGAACACTTGCAGGAATGTTATGACCTATTGGAGCCAAAAATATGAATTCTCATATGAATTCAATTTCGAAGGGACGGCCGGAGCATGCGGAATCAATGTTACAGTTAAGGCCCTGAGTACAAATATTTGATTTCCTAACTACCAAGTGAAGATATCTTTTAAAAGATTTTGCAGAAGAGCAGACGCAGAGTTATCTTCTTCAGATACAGAGCAAGACGGTTCAGTTGCAGAGAAAATTCCTTCAAGCAAAGATCATGTTCTCTCATATTTTTGTAGCAATTCTTGTGTGATGTTCTAAGTAAATTCTTTTGTTGCAGGATTGTTTAAGAGTGATATTCATTTTCTTGCATTTTCAAAATGGCTCCTAAAAGGGAATTTTCCGGCAAGGTTAACTATTTAGAAAGAAGTGTATGTTATGATTTTTTAGAACAGTTGACTTTATCAACCAATCAGGCATCAAAGGCCAAAGAGTTAGTGCCCAGGGCTCCCCGTTTGAAGATAGGAGAAGGATTGTATGACAAAGGTAATTGGTTGAGAGACCCACAGGTTGGACTGTCTGGATTGGGGTTGTTTAAAGTTGGATTTGGAATGAGAAATTCTCCTGCTCCTCAAAATAGTATCTGGGAACTAGATGTTGGGAAATTAGTAGTCCCAGGGGTATTCATGGATACAGACCTGCTAACCCAAATAGCATTAAATTATGATCTAGTCACAAGATGCATCCGAGATGTAAATGGGAAAACCCTTGTGGAAATTAACGCTGAAGAATTTAGGACAGCATTTGGACTTAATGAGTTCACAAAATTCCTGGAACCTATAAATTTCACATCATTAGCCCAAATTTATGGTGCACAGAGGAGTCATCTCAGGAATGGGCCTCTCAAGGAACTTTTTGTGAAAATAGGAGGGTTAGCAGTTGTAGGACCTAACACGCAAGAGCCTTTCTCATTAAGTATGTTTACCCTGAGGGCTAAGGGAATGTACTGGGCACTTTGTCAAGTTCTAGGAGAAGATGCTGAAGCAAATATGCCAAATCATTACTTGCTAATGATTGTCCAGATTTTGAATCCTTCTCTTGCTATCACATTTGATTATGCCTCTTTCATTGCCGATGCTATCCATGGAGGGTTGATAGGAATAAAGAATGGAAAGGTGGACAGACCTTTCGGATGGTACTCACTCTTAATGCACCTTTTTCTCTTCAAAGGTGGTGATTATTTCGCCAGTGGACTAGACCTGGTTAAGGAGAAGGAAGGAGAAAAAATGCCAGTACAATTATGGAGTACTGTGTTGTCATGGGACAAAAAGGATGCTAGTTTCTTAAAGTTTGATAAATATTTTGCATCCAAAATAAGGACTCTCCTCTGCTCTGATAACCCAAGAGTCCCCAAGGTTCTTCTGGAATTCATAAGGCCAAAAGAATTCACAGAGAACATCAAAATTGTTCATAACTGGGGCGACATCTATTTATATCCAGTCTCCACAGTTTTCAGAGTTTTTGGTTTCAGGGGTACTCCATTTTTGTTACCTTACCAGGTCCCTCTCAAAGTGGGAATAGCGGAGATCCTTAGGCAAATTGGTGGCCTACAAGAGGCAGAGTTAATAGGCAGAGGTAAAGGGACTATTTTCCCTGCAGCTACCATAGCCCACCAATTCGTAATAACAAAGGGAGGCTGGAATTGCTTTGAGGATTTCCTCAAACCTTATCATTTATCCACTGCAGTGTCCAGGTGTGCTGATCCAGAAGATTTCTTCAATGGTGTGTTTAGGAAAAAGGTAGCATGCAGAGGTAGGCCTCATCAATTCCAATTTCCTGAAGACCTCATCAGGAATGAATTTGATCTAGATGAGCAGGAACTAAGGAAAGAAAAGTGGGTGGCTTATAAGAAAGCCTTGGATTTTGTGCATCAGTTTGATGCTAGCTATGACCCATTATCTAGCTTCTTCCCACTAGAAGAGAAAATAAAGTTTTTGATTGTTTGCTTTGAGGATGTGATGCAAACACTGAAGGAGAAGAGGGAAGTTGTGATTAAGAATAACCCTGAAAAGGCCAGAATGATCCTAAGCAGGTCAGCTTCCAGCAAAGCAATTCCTCCTGGTGATTACACACTGCACAAGAAATCAGGTTATAGTATGCTAGTGCCTACAACAAGGGAGCCCTCTACATCCAAAGGAAAGAGGAAAATACAAGATGTCATTGATATCCCAGATAGCCCAAAGAAGCAAAGGGTGGGGAAGGAAGTGTAATCAGATACACCTTTGTATTCCCCATCACAATCCCCTATCCATATAGGAGATGAACAAGCGGCAGCAGAATACCTCTTGCAATTGGGTAGTTTAGGGGAAATTGCATACACCTATGATGAAGTGGAGGAAGGGATGCCAGAAGAACCCATTGATGCTGAAATGGACATCACCTCTACTGAACTTAAAGGCCAGGAGTGGGATCCTAAGATTAAAAAGGCAAGTAGTGCCTTTCTAGCTGATGAAAATTTTGTCACATCGGAAGCATTTGTGCAATTCATTTGGAAACATCATATAGATAGATATAATGCTAGATGTGAGACAAGAAAGGCTGAGCAGTCCAATAAAGATCTAGCCTCAGTGGAAGAAGAAATAAAACAAGAGATGATGGAAGAATTCAAAACCATCACCCCTGAGCAGGGAAGAGATATGGTAGCACAAGCTAGAGTGCTTATCTTACCAGAGTGGGACATTGCAGATGCCCTTGTGTTAGATGCAGTAAGAAAAGAGACTAAACCCATGGAAGGGGTAACTTTCAATAAAGATAATGCTGCACTAGTCATGTGGTCTCTCAAAAGAAATGAGAGCAAGAAAGGCAAAGATACCCCAAGGTCAAGTTACCTTGGTGGAATGATGGTAAAGAGAGTGCAAAGTACAGGGATAGTAGAAGCTACTAGCACTATGCTAGAAACTGCAAAATTTAGTGTTGCAATGGCAGAGACGGAAGCCAAAGAAAAAGAGGCCCTCCAAATTAAGTTGGAAACAGTTTTAAAGGCCTATAATAGTGCCAAGGAGGAGGTAAGAGGTAAAGATAACATCATTGATAAATTGCAGAGCCAGTTGATGGGACAATACCAACAAGGTGAGTCTTCAACACTGATGATTTCCTCTTCTCCTACAAGACCTCCACCTACTAGTCCCATCATTGAACTTCCACCATCTCCAGCTCTCAAATGATTGAGATTACTCCCCAGGAACTAGAAAACCTGAGACAGGCTCAAGCCTTATATGCAGGGAAGTATGAGGAGAAAGTAAGGGCCACAATCTCCAGTTTTACAGATACAATAAATGCCTCATTGCTTTACAAAAATGTGGGAAAAATTATGGAGATGTGGAATGAGCTGAGGAGAGATAAGGCCATTTTGACACCCATTTTTGACAGATGGAGACCTAGGGAGCAAGATCTAGAGTTCATGTGTGTATCCTGTGATGAAGCAAGAGCTAATCCCATTATCAAATCCACTTCTGACATTGCTAAAGTCTTAATGCAATTGGCAACAGAGGTGGATAATGTGGATAGAAGGGTTAAATTGCTTAAGAAGGAATACACTGATCAAGTTTGTGAGTTGCTCCCAGGAATTTTTGCTAATCCGGATCAGTTAAAAGACAAGTAGATATGGCTTAAGGAGATAGAAGCCAAATTGTCAGCAAGAATCAAAGGAATCATTGATCTTGATGATACTTCTTTCTTTGTCATGACAATACAAGAGATAGAAAAAATTAAGTCACATTATGGTTTTCTTAATTCAGAAGTCAACAAACTAAGGAATTCTTGGAAAAGGTTGACTAAAAATAAAGATGATGTGATTAATTTTTCATGGCCGACAGAAGAGATATATAGTGAGTGGGCAACTAAATATGCCACCCAGGATCCAGAACAGTTGGAGAGCACCCCTGAAAAGACAGAAGAGGTTGCAACAGAATAACAAGTTGAAGTAACTGCAGAGGCTGAAAAGTGCTTGTAACTGCTTTTGCGAAAATCTTGTAACTTCTTTATTTTGTAACAAACTCTCCTCAAAAGGTCCGAAGCTTTGTGCATCCATGTGGTTATAAATGGATACCAGGACTAGAGGAAAAGGGATCACAAAATTTTGTAAGAAAACGCTGCAGAAATTTATCTGAGCTTTTCTAAGTCTAATGGAGAATCAAAATTTATTGTAATGTTTCTTGAACTGAATATCAATATACAGGCCATCAGTTTTGAGTAAAGTTTTGTGTTGTCTTCAAGTTTGTTCACAAATTTATTTACTGTATTCATTCTGAATAATCCAAGGTTGTTCTGTTTGAAATGGAATTGCAAAGAAATTTTAGTATAAGTGTTTGTTAGCTTTTCTCTTTAGGAGAGAAATTAAATACGCGGGATCACTCATACTAGTAAATTCTTTGGGAGGAACTTTGAATTTTGAGGACCATAGCTTAGTTTGGAATGCTTGAATTCTTGTATGTGTCAGGCATATATAAGGATTAATGGAACCAAGCCGACGGGAAGTATAAAGATGTATTGTTTAAGGAGTTTTATTTGAATTTAGATGACTCTGTGAGCTTGGATAAGGCACTGGTATTAATTGAAGTTGTTTATTGCATGCTTTGTTGATCAAAATGCTGAATTTAAGTACAATTTCCATCCTTTGTTTTCAGTTGATTTCAAGGTGAATAAATCCATTGGTTTTCTGGACTGGTTTGCTATGGGTTTATGTTTGAAAGTGTGAATTTAATTCACAAAGGTATACCCACCTGGGCTCCGAGGAAGCCCGAAGTGTAGAAGGTTTAATCAAACCTTGTCATATGTTGTCTTGAGAATTTCCTTATCTTTAATGTCTCTTCTGCACCAAGCTCAAATCATATTACTCTAAGGATATTAAAGGGAATCAGATTTTGAAGACAACAAGAATCATCAGTCACTCCTTCATAAGCAATGTAACAAGATTTGTCTTTGTTCTTAAATCTATATCTTTGATATTCAGGGTTAGGCTTGTATGTTCTTCTATCTTCTTCTCTTAGTCTAGCATGTCTATTAGGGCATCTTGAAGCCATATGACCAATCTTATTGCAATTAAAATATTTAAAGGGTGCTTTACCTTTATACTTACTTCCCACTGGACCTTTAGGCATTTTCCTTGCAAATAGTGCTTCAAGTTCTTCAAGTTCTTCATTTTCTTTTCTGCTTTCTTCAAGTTATTTTGCATAAAAGGCTTTCCAACCAGACTTGTCAAATGATGGTTTAGATGATGTAGATGCTTTAAAAGCTAAATCTATCTTTATAGTAGCAATAGGGCCAAATTCTTCAATTTCAAAAGATGAAAGTTTTCCAATCAATGTATCCCTAGTTACTGATGTATTAGGCATTGTTCTTAACTCATTTATAGCAATGAATTTCATTTTATATGACGGTGACAATCCTCTTAAAATTTTTGAAATAATTTCATCTTTACTTAAAGTTCATCCACAACATTTAATACCCAAAACAATTTCATTTACTCTTTCCATAAAAGCAGAAATCCTTTCATCTTCTTCCATTTTCAGATGTTCATACCTGACCCGGAAGCTTTCAAGTTTTGCAATCTTGACTATGGAATCTCCTTCATTCAGTGTTTCCAAATGATCCCAAATAGCTTTAGCAGTAGACTTATCTGATAATCCCATGTTGATCTGATAATGCGCTGAAAAGTGCTTCTCTTGCTTTGCAATCATTTTCTTCATCTTTAGTTAGGTTAGGTGGATTGGGATGACTTTGAGTAGGAGCAGTATAGCCATTCTTTGTAACATCCCATATGTCCTTTCTAATGAAATTTAAATGTGTCTCCATTTTGATCTTCCATATGCCATAGTTGGTTCCATCAAGTTTAGGACTGTCCTTCCTGAAATAGTTAGTAGACATTGGATCTCCTCAAGCTGTTAAACTTCTGCAAAAAGAGGACTAAGCTCTGATACCAATTGTTAGGTCCCGGAGACAACTAAGAGGGGGGGGGGGTGAATCAGTTGTCAAATAAATTCAAACCAAAAATAGCTTAACCAACTTAATGCTTGATACCCACAAACTAGTCTAATATGTCGCTAGACAATTTCAACAGTTAATTGCAATACTAGTAAGGATTAATGCATGAAACAAAAGGACAAAGTCATCCACAACACATAACACCAATATTTGTACGTGGAAACCCTATAAAGGGAAAAACCATAGTGGGAAACCTTACCCACAATCAGATGATACTATTGCAGATAGTAAGTGTATGCAAATGGGGTCTGCACATGCAGAAAGGCCAAGCGCCTAGAGCTCACTTCTCAATCACAAATGGGAGTCACACTAACTATAATTGGATGGTTAAATCCAATAAGAATGTACTGCTTAAGTTAGCATCTTTCTATGCTGGATTCAGTACCGGTATAGTTCTGATTGTCTTTACAAAAACCCTTCTTCAATCTTCAAATGATGTCTGCGTGTATAGCTCTACTTATTCTCACATATACCTTTTCACAATCCTTTTTCGCATTCCACACTTGATCTTACAAATAAGATCTTACATTTATACCATACCCTAAGACCAATTTTAGTAGGTCGACTCTAAAGGGTAATATAATAAAATCAATTTACAAATAAATTAATATCTGATGCAATAACCGATTCAACATGTCAGCTTAATCCATTTACAACAATAATAAGTCATCTCCATAGCGTGCCATGCTAATCTGGAAAAGATAAACCTACCGGTGTGTAACTTGGACCTATTTGCTGGTAACAACAAATATGCAAATATGAATATGCCAATTAACAAACCTTCAAGACAAAGTGTCCAAACGATTTCTTCGACATAACCATGTGATTTCCATTACATTCCAAGTGTCGGTGATCATTATATCCTGCTGGTGTACTAGATACCGGTGACTGTTCATAAGTCATTTGCTTGCCGGTGAATGTTGCTGATTCTCCAAAGTGCCAGAGTTGATAATTGCTAGTAGGTGTTGACATCAATGACAAAACCATACCAAAATACCAACATGTATTACTTAATGGAGATTTATACTGAAAAAATAGAGATGGCATTCTCTTATTGTGCCTAGATGAGTGTCAGGCATCTACTATTTTAAAAGACTTACATGAAGGTGTATGTGGAGGCCACTTCTTAGCCAAAACCATTGCTCATAAAATTGTTAATACCAGTTATTATTGGACTCAAGTTTTGAAGGATTGTCATACTTATATCAGAAAATGTGAAGCTTGTCAAAAGTTTTCAGGGAAGCTCAAGTATAATGGAGCTATTCCTCTTAGAACTATACATGCAGAAGAACCATTCTAGATGTGGGGTATTGACTTCATAGGGGAATATAAAACAAATCTAGTGGTGGGCATAAATGGATTTTGGTGGCTACTGATTATTTTACTAAGTGGGTTGAAGCTATTCCCACAAGACAAGCTACAAGCAAAATGGTGACAAAGTTTCTCTTGGAAAACATTCTGACCAGATTTGGAGTACCTTGGAAGATTGTGGTAGACAATGGGATGTGTTTCAGATCCAAGGAGTTCTTTGATTTCTTTGAAAATTATGGCATCACTCTGTCTTATTCATCACCTTACCATCCCCAAGGAAATGGACAAGCAGAATCAAGCAATAAGAACTTGCTAAAGAATATTAGAAGGATGTTGGGTGATAATAAAAGAGCTTGGGATTCAAAATTGGTCTTAGCAGTATGGGTTGACAGAGTGACAATCAAGAAGTCCATAGGATTTTCCCCATATGAGCTTGTATATTGCAAGGAAGCAAGAATACCCTTAAATAATTTGCTTCCAGTTTATAAATTTGTTACATAAGAATGTTCAGAAGAAGTAAACTTCATGGGGAATAGGCTGATGGCATTGTCTAAGTTGGATGAATGTAGAAAAGAGGCTCAAGAAAGAAACATTCAGAGGCAATAGATGGTTAAGGCTTTACATGATAAAAGGGTTTGGGATAGAACATTTGAAGAAGGAGAATGGGTACTTAAATGGAATGCCAAAGACCAAGACAAAGGAAAACATGGAAAATTTGATGCGCTCTAGCTGGGACCCTATATCATCTTTGAGAAAAATGGAGAAAAATCACATTTCTTGCAGGATACTGGTGGTGAGGTGCAATAATTTTCAGTCCAAGCTCAATACCTCAAACATTTTTTCTTTTGACAAGCAGGGAGTATTTCTTGTATCATAATAACATAGTTTTCTTTTTCTATTATGTGTTTCAAATCATGTCTTGGTCTGGTTTCCAGAGATAACTGGGATCTTGCTATGTCCCTAGAAGGAACATACATCCCCAGAAAGAGCCACTGTTAGCACATATTTTTTACAAAATATTTCTATGATATATATGGATGATTTCACATATAATTTCATCATAAGGGCATTTATTGCTGGTTTTTATATGCAAGAGCATCATTGAAGACAACAGAGCTATCCAAGGATCAACTGTTTCATGAATGGATAGGGGTGACCTTGGCACATTAAGGGAAATCACTAAGTAAAGACTACATAAAGAGTCCATCATATCATCATTCTGGCAGATACCAGAGGAGGAGTCAGTATGATAAAATTAGAAGTGCCTTTGGCTTACATACACCCTGTATGAAGAATTGGAGCCATTGACATTTGAGGTAACTTTCAAATTTTTAAAATTTAAACTATCGACATAGGTTATCCCGATAGGATTTCATAGCCAAAATAGTAGAGATATCTATCGACATAACATCCGCCAATCCATTAGAATGTGGTCCAAGTAGGTTTTTCAGATGGCAAATAAATCGTTGCGCAAAATAAATGAGGCGCTATCATCGGGGTAGCTTATACTTAGGAGTAAGTAAGAGGATATATCCATCAACAAAAGAATTCAATAATGGAAGTGCAAAGAATTTGTTATACTGATAGCCGATGAAGCTATCGATATGACCTTCACTGATAAGGAAGAGTGCGGATGAAATGTTTTAATTATCGGAGTATCAAGAGACAGGAATATTAGGTTACCCTGATGTCCGATAGGATGAATAGGGGAGCCAATAAGAAAAGGGTGCAGACTGAAAGTAAGATGGGTTCATCAGAGAAAAGTTAACCTTCAAAAAGGAACCAAAATAGCTACATCGATACTTGATAGAGGAAAGCTAGGCAGGCGACAATATCGGTTGGAGTTATGCCGATAAAGAAGTGTTGAACGTAGAGTTCAGGATCTTATTGGGGTAACTTATATCGATCAGCGAGAGGTGTTTACATGCTGTCCCGATGCTCGATGAAGAAGTTAAGAAGTTAGGTGTTAAGTTTTAGTTAGATTTTAGTTTAGCAAAATGAAAGGGTGTGTCCTTTCATCTATTCCTATTGATTCACATATTTGTAGTGAGTCATTTTGTATGTAGATGATATCTAGGATCTAGGTTTTTTAGAAGAATTACAAAAAAAGGAACAATCACTTCTACCTGTAAGGGCTGTAAGTTATATACATTAGGGAGTTCTATAGGAAGAAGAAGTATTTTTTTTGTGCAAGCAGACTGTAATGGAGTATCTTCAAGTGTAGCTTATGTATGTAATTTTTTCCTAAAGATTAATATACAAGGTTCACTCTTTCTTTTCTAAATATTGTGCATAATTTTGTGTTGATAAGTTATATTTGTCCTCTTGATAAATTTGTCATTTGATTTGCTATGATGTGCCATCATATGCTGTTACATTAAATGTGAGATTGGGTTTTCTTTGTTTGTGTAACATATACTGAAACCTTCATAGTTGATGATTAATATTGTCTTTGGAGTTCATAAGATCTCTTGTCCACAAAGTGTCATAAATATCCCTAGATAGAGGCACTGGTATGTTATTTATCTTTTAAGGTCTTGGTTTGTGATGCATTTAAGGTCCTTGATAGAGCAACATTCTTCCCAAACCCTATATGAACTGATCTCTACGTATTTCTTTTAAGCCTTGAAAGCACTCTCATTCTTAATATACAATCATAATCATTTTCATTTTCTTTTAAAAGGCATTTACTTAAAGCAAATAATAAAGCATAATTGCAAAACAATCATTTGCCAGTTTTGAATTTGCTAGCCATAAAGCTTAAATCCACTTTAAATAACTCTTTTTGTGCTTGAGAGGGAAAGGTATACCCACCTAGGTTTAGTGGAACCTTAAGTGCAAAGGGATTTGGTCTTTGACCATCCCTGTTCATTGGTCAAGGCTAGTTAGATCAGTTAAGGGCTTGGCAAATCCTTAAGTTTTCCAATCTATGGTTTTGGGAACCAACAAGGATAATGACCAAGCAATAAATCTAATATGAAAGGGGATAAATGTATTCCTTAATACCTAAAATATGCAAGAGCTAACCCTAAGTGACATGAATTTCAAAATAAGAATCTCCAATGTTTTGACAAGCCATATTGAAAAAAGATTTTGAATTTTGGATGGATACTTGGACAAAATTTTGACCTTTGTTTGAAGTTTGTTTGATATGAAACTTGTTTGAACTTTTTGTTGGCATTATGTGAACCAGTATGTGGACATAATGACATTGTATGTTATCATTGATGTCAATATGTTGAAGAGGTATGAACTGACATATGTGAAAACCGGTATAACACTGTGAACTGGCATTTGTGCCAAAGTGAAACAGTGTGCTTGTTCAAGATGAAACAACATATGGTTATGGGAGCCAGCACATGGAAGCATTGTATGACTACCGGTTGGTAGTCTCAACTTTAGGGTTTCTGGTTGAAGTGCTTCAAGCCTGTATGGCTCAACTGGTGATCTTTGTGTAATGAGTAAGTAGTATAACAAAGAACAGATCATGTTGCCACATCAGCCTTGTGCACGTGAAGGATCTTGCATGAAGAAGACTATCCCTATCTACCTCGGGAATGTGAGAAGTTTGTAAATGGTGAAAATGTGTGATGGATTATCAGCCGCCATGAAATCGGTGGATAATGAATGATGGAGAATGTCTTGAGATTTATTCAAGATCTGCTACATTTAATATAGTATGATCAACGATTAGGATTGAACTGTTTGAATTCCTTAACCTAACAGGTCTAGGGTTTAGGGTTTATGCTACTGACTTGTCTATTATCCTATAAGGTCGATGTTGTGATTCTTTTAGAGGTTGTTGGCAAAAGCTGTGTGTGAGTATCCAAGAGAAGGGATATAAGATCCTTGCCAGACCAGAGGAGAAAAGTGATACCTGCAGATTGCAAGTGCAAAAGGTGAAGAGGAGCTTAAGTGGATTTGCGTTGGCATTAAGTGCTATTACTAGATCATTGTAATACCTGTTGATCTCTAACCACCTCAACAGTTGGAAAATCCCCTAATAGGGTAGCCTTAACCGACTTGCTGTAAATCCCTTAACAGGGTAACTCAAAGTTATTGAGATCTGGAAAGCTAGAGAGCTCTAGAAATCCTTTAGCTATTGTGTTCTTGAAATCCTCTAACAAGGTACCCTTAATAGGGTTTAACCCTTAACTGGGTATTGTAGCCATCCCTTAACCGAGTGATCTCTAACAGGATCGGTTCCTAGCAGAACCTTTTGTAATGTCTTTAATTGGACAAGGCTTCTAACAAAGCAGACTTCCAAAGAGTTCAACAACAAGCTTGTGGGTATTCATCCCCACCATGGTTTTTCCCAGTTGGGTTTCCACGTGAAAATATGTGTGTCATGTGTGATGGTTTTATCTTGTGATGCTTTGTTATTACCTATTAAGCATATGCTGGTTCTGTGTTTTATGCCTGTCAATAAAACATGTTGAACTAGCTGTTGTGAAGATATGATGATAGATTACCTGTTCATACATAAGGATGAAATAGTAGTGTAGTTCTGAGTTGAGTGGAAAGCTCAGTGAGTAACCAGTTTATGATTGTTTTAGTTGTTCTGAGTTTTACCGGTTGCACTCTGTTTCAAACCGGTGTCACTGTTTGCCAGTCATTTGGAGTGATTGCTATTGAACCGGTTTAGGTCTGTATTTTGTCTGTACTGATTCACCCCCCCCTCTCAGTACCGGTTTGGTACTATTCGTTCATCATTGAGTTATCACTTTTGTGGAAACTTATTTTTCTTTTGATGACCAATTTTGTTTATGATTGCTAATAATTATTTGATATGTTTGATTGCCAATGTTTGTTTGATATGTTTATTATGTCCTTTGTTTATGATTCACTTTTTGACAAGAATGAAAGACAAGATGTTTGTTTGAATTTGAAAGAGGAAACTCATGCACATTCAACAACAAATCCTAAGGCTAGCAAGGAAAATACTTGTTGAATTCCCTAGCAATAAAATACCACATTCAACTAGATAGTTAGAAGCTCGGTAGCACTGGTTCCACTCCACAACACTCACTTCTTAGGCATACCAAACTTCTAATTTCTTAGGTCATCACTTCCCAAGAGATTTACTCTCTAATTGAGGGGAACATGAGGAGTTTCTTTGAGATCTATGTATCACAATGTCTGAGTCGACAAGTAGAAGGTTTTGGGTCTCTAAGAACAAGGGGTTGTAATCAAGGCATTCGTTCGAGTTCGAGTGGCCATACTTAACAACATTTTTTTCTCTGTTAAAGGAGGCCTCCCAGCTTGCAGAGTTTACACTCTATAGGTTTTTATATGCCACACAAGCACTAAGGAAGATATAACACCATTATGGTATCATGTAACACCTATCGCTTGGAACTTTTATCACAAACACATTTGTTTATAGTGGCTCAAAAGAGATTGTCTTTAGCCCATTGCCACTTGGGTTGTTCCCTCTCACCAATGCCTATGTGAAGTGCCAGGTAGATTGGGAGGCAGGCCCTCTAAATGTAAAAGCACACACACAATGAAATAAGACATATAAAACATGATGTTCTTTATCCTTTAGGAAATTGAAGTGTGCACTAAGCTAAAAATCACAAACACTCTATTTTGATAGGATTCTTTGGCTGCATCCTGCACCAAATCAATTAATAGTTTGAATAAAATATTTTGCCCATGAATGTCGATATGTTGCGCAAATCATCAATAAACTATCCAATTTATACCCCTACTTAAAAAGCTAGATGAAGATTGTGGGGTTCATTTTAACACCTTATGAAATGAAATGAGAATTTGTTGTTCATTCAATCCCTTAATTAGACTATGTGATGATTCATTTTGAAACCCTTAGTAGATTGTAATGAGATATTGTTGTTGATTTACCTCCTAATTAAGCTGTGTGAGGAATTATTGTTCATTTAAACCTCCTAATTAGGCTAAGTGAAGAATTGTTATTCATTAAAACCTCCTAATTAGGTTATGTGATGAATTTTTGTCATGTTAAGAAATCTTGCATGAATAATTGTTTAGACTCCATAAAACCCACGTGCAATAATAGATCCTCATGTAAAACTTGCATGCAACAACAAATCAACACTTAAAACCTGCATGTAACAAAAAATTAGTACCTAAAACTTGCAAGAAACAACATATTAGCACCAAAAATCTGTATGCAAGAACAAATCCACACATAAAACCTAGATGCACATATTAGACTCACCAAATTATCAAATTTAACTATCCACGTTGGGTTCACTAGAAAATGTAAGTAGGAAATTAGGAATAAACATCAAAGCCTAAATTAGGTAACGACAAAACCTAATAAGCAATAAAATTTATCCTAATACATTCAATAAAGGAAATGAAAGTGAGATTAAAAAACAAATGCAAACCAAAGTGGAGAAATCTCCTTCATTGCTCCTCTACTGTTATTATTTCACCTTCAAATGGGACTTTGTGGATTTCACCTACAAGTGCAAAGTGTGTTTGGAAGAAAGATTGCAAAGTGAAAACAACAACATAAGGGTACTTGAAGCATGGTTGTTAAAAATGAGCAATGACAACTCAAATTATAGAAAAAATGAGATTGATTGAATAACTAAGATTGAATAAAACCAATGGACAATATTGATTGAGAAAATCAATTAAAAGGGAAATTGCATTTCAAAGGGAATGAGAAAATGGAGTTAAGTAAAAAAGAAAATAGAAGCTTTTATTTGCACTCCAAATATTCCATTTAAACTTGAATTAGTGTAAGCTAGTTAATTAATATATAAAATATTAATTGTGACATGGACAAAGAGGGTGAATAAATAAATATAAATTTATTAATTAAAAAAGGGACATGTTAACAAAGGAGTTGATTATTTCTTTAATTAATCAACTTAGGGCAAATGATTTGAATAATTTAAGATAGCAACCCTAATGATGAATTAGGTCCCATTAGTGATGATTGATTGGCTAATAGTTGATAAAAATAGTGATGATTGACTGAGATTGACAACAAAATAGGACAAAGGATCGAAAAAGACCCAAGATTGATAATGATTTTGGTAAGAGATTGATAAGATCAGTTGACAATGACTTGATAAAGGATTGATAAGATTGATTGATTAAGTGCCATGAAAGGCCGATAAAGTGTCATAGAGGACTGATTAAAATTGACTGATAAAGAGGTTGATAATTAATGACTGATTAATTATCAACAAAGAGGGAATTAGGTCTAATTGTCAAGATGAGACCAAATTTAATGATTTTAAAATGATAATATGCCAATCTTAATGATTTAGGACCAAATGCAAAGGAACAAGATTGATTAGGGTTGGATTTGAAATAAACTAAAACCAAAGGAACGACACAATATCAACATATGATGACGATCAAATGCGACATAGTAGACATGCTAAAAAATAAAGTTAGAGACGTAGGAGTGATGACCAATTTTGAGTGTCTACACATAGCACTAATAGCAAAAACGTCTCTAGATTGTTGACAAGGGATAGGCTTTATAGGTCCATTGGAACTATGTGTTACCAAATAGTCCATGAAGGAGATAAAACATCTGAACATGCACAAGAAAGTACCCACAACTACAAAATAATATGCAAACTAGTGAAAACTTTAAGAATCCCCCTTCCCCCCTTGAAAACGTTATAAAATGTTGGCAATTTTTTTTCATATTTAGTAAAAATAGTTAATAGTAATGGCACATTTTTAATTTTTTCAAAAGAAGATATTAATGTTGTTGACATTTTTTTTGAAATTAGATCAAATTTGTAGAGATTCTTGGCAAATATTTATCTTCCTTTTAAAAATAAAATATTAGCATCGATGATTTTTTTATATTAAGATAAATATAATAAGTTTTCTAGTGAATCATGCTTGTATTAAATATATAAAATTATATGCATTAAAAAAACCACCAATGGAAAGAGATTGTTGGCAAGGGAAAGGGTTTGTAGGGAGAAGATGGTAGGATCGAACATGGACAAATTAGGACAATGGATTTGGAAAGCAGTTGTACACAACTAAAAATGTCTCCTTAATTCTTCAATAATTATTAATCTATTTAATTAAGTAATTCTTTAATTATTTGATTAAATTAATTATTTCTTCTAATCATCACCCTTGAGCATTTCTAACTATCAAATTTCTATCATTTCATCATTTAATCAATTAACCCTATCTGAAATATTAATTAAATATTAACTATTTAGTTAATTGCGACATTTTCCTTAGTTAAATAATCTTTATTATTTAATTAATTCCATTTCCTTAGTTAAATAATCTTTATTATTTAATTAATTCCATTTCCTATGTTTAAATAATTCTGTTTAAATTATTTAATTAATTAATTAAATTCTTTCAATTCCCCAAATTATAATTCCAATTAATTCCATCTAATTTCATTTCATTTTCTCCCAAATTCGAATTTCACTTAATTCCATTTAATTTCATTTCTTCCAAATTAGCATTTCACCAAATTTGAATTTGAATTAATTTCATGTGCATTTTAGTATTCGAAAGTCCAAATTCAAATCCAAATTGAAAATGAAAATCAAATTCAATTTCAAAATCCTACAACACATGCTAAAATCAGAATTGATTGATCAAATCAGTTATCTAATCAGTTGACTTAGTTAATTCATCAATCACCCCTTTTTAACTCTCAATCACCTTTTTTGACTAATCAATTAATCCACTTCCCTCTCTAATCAATTTAGTCATCCGATTCATCAACTCAGTCAACTAGCTAGTCTATTCAGCCTACTAGTTAATCAATTCAGTTAACTCATCAATCACCTTTTCTAACTGATCAATTAATCCACTTCTCTCTCCAATCAATTCAGTCATCTGATTCATCAACTCAGTCAACTAGCTAGTGTATTTAGTCTACTGGTTAATCAATTCACTTGACTCCTTAATCAACCCTATTAACAAATCAATCAAAATGAGTTGACATGTCAATCAAAATAAGTTGTATATCAATCATGACTTGAGTTCAATTTCTCACCTCCTTTGTGTTGAAAATCTATAAATTCAACCTCATTTTCTCAATCAATCTAGAATCATAGTCTTCAAAATTGTTGTCCATCTTATGTAGGAAATCAAGTGAAATACTTGAGAGCCACCTACACTAACAACAATGGAGACATCTGAATAACACTCAACAAACTAAAAATAAAATAGATGGCAATGGAGCAGAGCAGGGGGGAGAAGGGGAGCAGTTAGGCCCAAAATTCAATTTTTTTGGGTGGGAGAACTGGTTCAGTAGCAGGACAATATGCAGCAGGAGATTCACGGAGCCCTTTAGAAGGGGAGGGCTTAGATGGTAAGGAACCTGATGTTTATTTGGACTCGAGGGACCCAGGAGGGGGTCCCAGATCACGAGAGGAGCATATAGCAATAAGCAAGGGGAACGGTCAGGTTCAAAATTTAAATTTGGGAGGCAACAAACCTGAAGCAGTTTTAGGACAACAAGCGGCAAGTGGTTCAGAGGACATAGTGGAAGGAAAAGAATCTAATGGGAGGGATCTCAAGACCCTGCCGAATTTAGGGGATCTAGAGGGGGGGCCCAGATTGACTGGACACATTGGTAAATGATCCTCTCTATTTAGGGTAAAACCTAAAGGTAAGTCATTCTTGCCCCCGATTAAAAATACTTTGAATGTGTCTCAGGGAAAATTTTCCATCTCTATTCTTGACTAAATTATAGATCACAACATTGCTTGAATGGAAAATATTCTGATTGGCAAATTTTCTGTGACGAGATCAAACATTGAGGTTGTTTGTGGGTTTGTTAAGAGGAAATGGAACTTGAAAGGTCAAGTAGATGTGGTTGCTATAAACAAAAGATGCCTTTCCTTTTCTTTCTCTTGTGAGGAGGATCACAAAAATATCCTTTGCAATGGTACTTGGGTGGTAGACAAATATTTAATGTATATCCAGAAATGGTACCCTAATGCGAGAAGAGAGGATAAGTTTGTAGTCCAAGTTCTAGTTTGGATAAAGTTACCTGGGCTCCCTATGGAATATTGGGAGGAAGATGTGTTTGTTGGAATAGCTAATGCTTTCGGGGAGCTTATCGCCATTGATCCAGTTACGATATCTAGAAGAAGACTTATTTATGCCAGAATTTGTGTAGGAGTTGGGCCCCAAACATATATGCGAGGGGAAATAGAGATATAATCAAAACTAGGCAAATGGATGAAGAATATTGTTTATGAAACAATCACTTTTGCATGCTTTCACTGTAAGAAAGTAGGCCACTGGGCTAAAAAATGCCCAAGTAATGTGGTCAAATCTCAATCCTAAACTAAAGTGTGGAAAAAGGTGGACAAATCTTTGAAAGCCTCGCCTTCTGATGGAATGGATCAGGAGAAACAGTCCCAGGTAGGAAGGATAGAGGAGGTGTTAGTCAGAGAGTTGGGAAATGAAACCAAGAAAGGAGATAATGATAAGATCTCCCATCAGGAAAAGGAGTAGAGTGGATAGTATTCAGATGATGGAGAAAGAGAGTCACAAGTCAGCAGCCAAAATAAGGAAAAGGATAAGACAAAACAAAATTTAGATAAGAATGAGAAAAGAAATAACGGTCAGATGAATAAGGGAGTTAATCAATCTAAAGATAATAAAGAGGAGGGAGACAATTTTAATTCAGTATCAAATTCATTTGAGTCAGAAAATTGAGCAGGCTAGATCCAAGATGCACAATCTGATAATATCCTTGAACAAGGGCTGTCAGAGATTTCATTAGCCTTTCTAGCTCAGGTAAAGATGACTTTTTTGGAGGAAAATGAACCAATATGGGGAGATGAGGAAGACATCAAAAAGGCATTGGGAAAGAGTGAGTCAAAGTAGGAAGAAGAAGAAAGTAATGGAGGATAAAAGAAAGAATAAGAACAAAAAAAAGAATAATAACATCAACAACAATAATACATCAACCAAAAATACCAGAAGTAGACTAGGGGATGTGGGAGCTCAGCATACTTCTCTAGGAAGATATTCAAAGCAAAGAAGAGGACCATGGAAACAAGCAAGAATATAGCAGACGAGACTCAAAGAACCATCTTTGAGGTAGGTATTTCTTAAAAACCATGAAGATCATCTCCTGGAATATTCGAGGATTGAATAATCCTCACAAACATGATTTAATTAAAAGTATGATTAAAGATAAAAACCCAGATATTTTTTTGATTCAAGAAACCAAAATGTCTAAGGAAAAGGTTGAAGGCTTGAAAATGTTTAGTAATGGAGGAGTTAGCGGTGGTAGTTCAAAAGGAGCCTTGGGAGGTATTGTTACTTTCTAGAATAAAAACACTGTAGAGGGAGAAGTGCTAATTCAGAACAACAATCTGGCTTGTATTAAATTTAAGCATTTGAAAGAGAACACCTCATGGGTCTTAACTAATGTGTATGCTCCTAATACTAAGATTGACATAACTTTTTTTTGGAAAAGGTTATCTTTGTTAAGAAGTAGGTTTGCTGAAGATGGGTGGATGATTATGGGGGACTTCAACACCCCTTTAAAGGAAAATGAGAAAAAGGGAGGGAGCCAAACCAATCTGGATAGTAGATTGGATTTAATGGACTTCATCAATAATAATGCTCTCCATGACTTGGATTTGCAAGGAGTTAAATACACCTAGACTAATAGAAGGAGTAGTGAGGACTTAATTCAAGTCAGGCTTGATAGAGCTCTTATTTCTCTGGATTGGTTTAATTTTTACTTTTGTTCTTTATCTGCTCACATAAGGGCAGGATCAGATCACTATCCTATATCCTTCACGGCTGATGCCAAGAAGAGAAGAAGACACTTCCCTTATAGATTTGAGGGAATGTGGACTAA
Organism: Cryptomeria japonica; assembly: GCF_030272615.1. Classification (NCBI taxonomy): domain Eukaryota; kingdom Viridiplantae; phylum Streptophyta; class Pinopsida; order Cupressales; family Cupressaceae; genus Cryptomeria; species Cryptomeria japonica. Next base: position 439,744,537 of record NC_081405.1, on the reverse strand, counting down.
ACACTCGGATATGGAAAGCAAAATCAAGGAATGGTGGCAGGTCAGAATTGAAGGTAATGCTATGTATAAAGTGGTCAAAATGTTGAAGTTTGTGAAAGAAAATGTTAAAAGGTGGAATAAGGAATGCTTTGGGAACATAATTGTTTCGAAAGCCACTATTCTACTAGATCTGAAATATATTCAGGATGAGATTCAAAATAATGGATATACTAATGCTTCAAGAGATGCTGAAGATGAGATTCTTATGAGATATCATAACATAATAGCAAAAGAAGAAACTTTCTGGAAACAAAGGTCAATAAATATTTGGTTGAAGGAAGGGGACAAAAACACTAAATACTTTCATATGTCTACTTTAAAATATAAGGCCATCAATAGGATATCACAGATTAAAGTTAATGGTAGAACTGTTGAAGATGAAGAATCAATGAGGAAGGCAACTGTGGAGTTTTTCTCCAACCTCCTTGCTAAGGATCAGAATTTGGATCTGCAAGCTCAAAAGAACCTAATGGATTGTATCCCATCTATCTTGGTGTTACCCCTATGTTTTTTCTCATGCCTAAAGCCTCATAATCAACTAAAAATCAGTTATTGTTAATGTTTTAATGCTGAAGTTTTTATGGCCAAACTCCATGTCGGCTGGGAGATTTTAATTGTTTTATTTTTGGGTTACCCATATACTCAAACAATTAAATCTCAATTCTTATGTTACCTATGCAAAAATTATTTCTGGGTTATGCTCTACTAGGCCCATTTATTCTATAGTTAAAATTTTATAAGAAATGGAGCCCTCAGTAAAAAGTTATACAAGTTTTTCTATGGCAGCCCAAAAGAACAATTGTCATTGAACTTGAACCTTGAACCTTTTCAAAAAGTTCAAAGTTTGGGTTCAAGTTCAAAGTTTGAATTCAACTAGAGTGGGCTTTGTAATTTTTGTTCATTGAACTTGAATTTTGAACCTTTTTGGTTCAAACCCGTAGGTTTAAAAAGTTCAAAAGGTTCAAAAGGTTCAAAGTTCAAATTTCGGGTTCATTGTAATTTTGGGTCTTTGAACTTGAACTTTGAACCTTCTTTGGTTCAAGGTTTAAGGTTCAAAGGTTCAAGCACACAGATTCAAGGTTCAATTTCAGAGGCTCAAATTTAGAGTTCAGAGATTCATCAGATGTAGTTTCAGAGTGATTTCAATAAGTTCAACAATCCAATAACATTGGCATGTCTAATGTTTGTAATTTTCAATGTAATTTGTAACCACAAATTTTTTGAGATAGAAACAATTAGTCTCGGTGCAGGGGGAACAACTATCAATTGAACCATTGGATCGCACTAAATTTTTAATATGTTCTAAAAAGCCTAGTTTTCTAAATTCTCACTGGAGCGATCAAAAAAATATTATCATGTTCAAAAGTTATTTATCTCTGAGTACGGGTCTATAAACATTTCTAAGATAAAAGATTTGAAGATTTTACAAAAAAGTTATCAAGAAGAGGATAAAAGATACAAGAAAAGATTAATTAATGATCTTTTCAAGAATCAGTTATTGATAACTGAAAGTCTCTTTAAAAAAGAGAGAGACTATATATATGGGAGAAAAAGAAAAGAAAGGGGCTAAAAAAACTGTGATTTTTCGAGCAGTAGACAATATCCATTTTGTTTTTCTATGAACTATTTAAACTGGAGTGACTGATTACCAATAAAATGTTATGGTGTACAGTCTTTGAATTTGTGTGTTTAAATATTAACAATCTTTCTTGAGAAATATGCTATGGGCATGATATCATTTTATGATAATTTATTTCTATGTTTTTCTGAGTTCATGGTTTCTATTAACTGTTAGCAGATTCATTTGTATTGAGTTGTGCTAATCCCCCTTGTCCTGTGAGGTATGAGAGAGTACCGATTAGACATCAATACTACTGTGCATTTTCTATGCTCTAAATTTATAAAGTGAATGTGTGTGTGAATCAGAGTCTGTGAGCTCCTATTTAATCGTCAGAATATTTTCTTTGTTTTAGTTAGAAGGCATTCATTTGTGTTGATGAATGAATGCTAAAGCCTTTCCACACTTTCTGGTAAAAAGTGTCAACATTTTATTTCTGTATTAAATTCTTTGCAAATCATATGAGGAGCTGCCCTCTAATGTAGAGGTTGAATTTTAATTAATTCATCCAACTGTTGGTAATTTGTTTCCTTTCATAAAGGGGCATACAAGAGTTATATTTCTGTTTGGAGAAAACAAATAAATTTGAGGAAAGGGACAAATCTGTTTACCAACACTTGGATGCAGATTAGAACTCTTATCTAACTTCTTTCCTATCCAATGATTAGATTCTGAAAGTTGTCAACTCCTTTGAAGGTAACAAGGCTCCGGGCCTCAATGGTTTTCCCATGTTCTTTTTTCAAATGTACTGGCATATTGTTGGAGATGATGTTTCCAGAGCTGTGAAAGAGTTTTTTGGTGCTAGAAGAATTTTGAAAGAGCTAAATGACTCTTTTATTGCCCTTATTCCCAAAAAGATGGGAGCCAATTCCATGGATCTATTCAGACCTATAAGCCTTTTCAACTCTTTGTATAAGATCATCTCTAAGGTTTTGACTTCTAGAATCCTGAAGCTGCTTCCTTCTACCATTTCTCCCCAGCAAAGTGGCTTTGTCCCTGGAAGACAAATCTTGGATTCGATAATTTTGGTCCATGAAAACATTCACTCTCTGTCTAGTGCTAAAAAAGAAAGCTTTCTTTTGAAGCTTGACTTATCCAAAGCCTACGATAGAGTGGATTGGAATTTTATGATGAAAGTTCTTTTGGCTTTCGGTTTTTGTTCTAGAAGTATTAGTCTTATTATGCAATTAGTCTCTTCTACCTCTTTTTCTGTTTTATTCAATGGGTCTCCTTCCCCCTTTTTCAAGTCCTCAAGGGGACTCAGACAGGGAGATCCTTTATCCCTGGTTATTTTTATTATCATGGCAGAATGTCTGGGGAGATGCATTAGAAAGCTAGTTGAGAAGGGAGAGTTTTGTGGGATGAAACCATCTTCAACAGATCAAGTTGTCTCCCATCAATAGTTTGTGGATGATTCTATAATTATGGGGAAGGCTTTAGTATATGATTATAGGAGTTTAAAGAAAGCATTGGATAGTTATGGGTCTTCTATTGGACAACTTATTAATTGGTCTTAAAGATTTGTTTATTTCATCAATACTCCAGAAAGAAGACAGATAAAAAAAACATTTTGGGGTGTCAATTGGGGAGTCTTTCTACTTCCTATTTGGGGCTCCCTTTATGCCAAGGTCCTCCTGATACTTTCTGGGGAGCTCTTGTGGACAAATTCCATAAGAAGTTAGCAGGTTGGAAAGGTTCTCTTCTAAGTCAAGCTGGTAAGGTTCAGCTTTTGAAATCTACTCTTCAAAGTATTCCTCTTTATGCCATCAGCCTTTTCAGAATTCCTACCAAGTTTGCGGAGGTTATTGAAAAAATTAAAATAAATTTTCTATGGACAGGGGTTGAGGAGAAGAAGAGAATGAATCTGATTGCATGGGATAAGGTTTGTAAACCAATAAGAAAGGGAGGTTTGGGTCTTAGAAGAATAAGAGACATGAATGAGTTTCTTATGGCCAAGCAGATTTGGAGAGGTTATAATAACCAGGGAGAATGGAAACTGATATGGGACAACAAGTATAAAAGACAATATCCTACTCTTCTAAGCTTCCTCAATGCGAAAGATATCCCAATTGGATCTAATATCTGGAAAAATGTTTCAAGAACAAGAGATCTAATTGCCAAAGGTGTGAAATGGAAGATGGGGAAAGGAAACCTTACCAAATTCTGGGAAGACTCCTAGTTGCTTGACTCCTCATTGAGTGAAAGTCCTGATTGGAGTAGATTTCAAAATCGGTGCAAGGAAAAATATGGCTCTATGGTGGGTGAGTACAGGAATGATGGACAGTGGAAGGGTTTATCCCAAGTTGATCCCTCCTTGGGTAATTTGAACAAAATAATGAACTCCATGGTGGTGGTGGATGATGAAGATCAATTAATCTGGAAACTCACAACAAATGATAAATTTACTTTGGCCTCTCTTTATTATCAAGAATTTTCTAAAGTGGATAGTCCTTGTTGGGCTAAGGCTTGGGTGAAAGGCCTAATTCCTAAAATTAATATTTTCTTTTGGATTGCCTTTCAAGACAAAATTCTAACTATTGATAACCTTAGAAAAAGAGGTATTTGTATGCCTAGTGTTTGTTTTCTTTGTATGCAGAATGAGGAGACCATTAACCACCCGTTCTTTCATTGTCCCTTCTCTACTGATATTTGGGGAAGATGTCTGGATCACTTCAATATTAGTTGGAGTTTCCGAGAATCAATTCAAGAGATTTTTAATTCTTGGCAGCACCCCTCAAGGAATAAGTCTACAATTTTGTTATGGAAATTGACCTTACCCCATATATGCTAGGGAATATGGAAAGAGAGAAATGAAAGAGTATTCAGAGAGAAGGTGTCTAAGGCTCAAATTATGTTTGAGAAAATAAAACGAAACATAGTGGAAAATATTAATATCATAGGTGGTATTGCTAACCCTCAAGACAAGGATGATCAAATTATCTTCAAGAATTGGAGATTAAAGGGACGAGATTTCTTTCAGACTAATCCTAGAGATGGTGTGAAATGAGAATGTCCTCCCAATGGTTGGATGAAAATCAACTTTGATGGCGCTTCAAAGGGTAACCTTGGTGTATATGGTGAAAATGGATAACAATAATAACGATATTGAAAGGCTAAATGAATTCAACCACAAAACCTTAGCCTAACAACAACAAAGATCTACCATAACATATGAAGATTTCCTAAGACAATGCAAATCAAATGAAATCACAAAGATTATACCATCACATATCCAATAGGGTTTTGATCTCCATTCTTCCTATCTCCATTGATCTTGCTTGATATATTTGCTCTCAGATTTTATGTGCACAAGAGCTCAACAAAGAATGGAATGTGGTTGCAAGTAGGATCGTAATGTAGTCAAGTACATAAAATTCATTAGGGTTTGATAATGAAGGAAGCATCTCCTTATATAGAAGACACAATAAGAAATGGAGGGATAAGATTAAGAGATGTAAAAGAAGGTCGGCTATGATTAGAGGGTAGGTAAAAGAAATAATAAAATAATGAAAGGGGTAGGTAGTGTATGAATTAAGAGATGAATGACATGTGTCATGGGTAGAAAAGGTTAATGAATTAATTAAATAAATAAAGATTTATTTAATTAATAGAAGAAGTGGGATAATTAAATAAATAAGATATTTATTTAATTTAGAAAAAAGAAAATTTAAATAAATAAATGTATTTATTTAAATGAGAAATAAGGCTAGAAGAGGATAAATGAATTAATTAAATAAATAAAGATTTATTTAATTAATAGAATAATTAAGCTTAGATAATTAAATAAATAAAATATTTATTTAATTAGACTGGACAATTTTGGGTGTCTACATTTTGCCCCTTTGAGACAATGTGGCTTGTCGTGTTGTTTCAAAGAAGATAATATGAATTGATACAGAGTTGCCTCAAGATGGGAATGATATGTGCCCTCGAGAGATTGGATGAAAAAAAATGTCTGAAAAGACCACAGACAATCTCTTGATAAGAAAGAAAGGCTAGAATGGACTGACCGGATAAAGTGACAGAGTCACGGGATAATGAAGACTGACTCGGGAGACGAGGGCTAGGGCAGTCTATAAGATAGACCACGAGGGGAAAACATCCTCATTGTCATTTACACCTCCAAGAGATCAGAGTGCAGAGCGAGATAGAGTAGTAGCAGTCAGCAGCGATGGCCTTTGTTCACAGATTCGATCACGTTCGGCAATTCTAGAGGCCAGTAGAGGCAGGAGAGCCAGTAAGTACCACCAAACCTCCTTGTACTTCGATGCATTTATTGTTGTCATTAATGCATGGTAGATAGGACAATAAATGCGCTTAGAATAGGGTCCAAACAATATCCAAAAACGTCTAGGCGCATTTGCGTTGGTGCCAGGTGCGTCTATGCTCGCTAGGTGCGTTTGTGTTGGTGCCAGGCATGTCTGTGATGGAAACCGCATCTGTGCCAAATGCGGCCATGTTTGTGATGTGTAGGTGCATTTGTGCCAAGAAGGCACATCTATGTCGCCCAGGTGCATCTATGCAGAGCATAGGCACGTTTGTGTTTGTAAGGCGCGTCTGTGTTTTTCAGGTGCGTTTGTGTCTAAAAATGTGAATTTTTGTCTTCTAGGTCAAATCGGCAGTTCTGTGATGAACATACACTGTCGATTGGATAAGCTGCTAAGAGGATGCACTCAAGCAGGTCCTCTAGGGAAGACTAGGATAGATCAAGGCACTTTGTGATGAATAGGGAGTACCAAGATAGAGTACTTTGTGATGAACAGGGAGTACTAAAATATGAGCAGTACTTTGTGATGAACAGGGAGTGCAAATGTGAGCAACACTTTGTGATGAACAGGGAGTGCCAAACACGTAGTACTTTGTGATGAACAGGGAGTACCACTAGGATAGAAGCAACACTTTGTGATGAACAGTGAGTGTCACTAGGATAGATAGCCATATGCATTTAGATAAAAAGTAGTATTTTGTGATAAACAGGGAATACCATGATGACTGACATGATTGATTTGTTTGACTGCAAGAGTATTTGCCTATGTTGGAGTCATGGGAGAGATTCCCATAGGCTCAAAGGTTGCAACCTGAGCTGACAGTCGAGGAGCGAGCTGCTATTAAGGCTATGGGATTGAGACATGTGTTGTATGTGCCTGAGTTTCGGGCAAACATGGGACTGTTGACTGCGCTGGCGGAGAGATGGCACTCTGAGACTTGTACATTTCATTTGCCGATGGGGGAGATGACAGTCACCCTTGAGGATGTATATAGGATCTTGAGGATACTAATCGGTGGGGAGCTAATCCCATATGATCGAGATGGAGACAGGGAGGCCCTGAGATGAGTGTTCCAGGACCCAGGACTGGAGATGAGGGCTGGACATGTGGCTTGGGATACTATGACTGCTACAGGATTGACATTGCCAGCAGTGATAGGAGGAGTGATCAGTGGGTTCCTGTGTCCAGATAGGGCGACACAAGGGTTGGCTGTGGGCTGGGGAGGTACACTGGAGACACTAGTGACACAACACACTAGATATGCTTGGGGACCGTGTGTGCTAGCACACCTCTACTATGAGCTGCATCAGTTTGTATACCACGAATCAGTGGGATTGGACTGCAGGGTGACATTGTTGCAGATGTGGGCTTATGAGCATCTGCCAGTGACGAGACCAATACACTTCAGAGGCAGAGGTCACGAAAACAATTTTGTTCACTTGTACGACATGATCACATCACAGCCACGGATTGGCAGGCTAGAGCACTGGCGGTGAGTGATTGATGACATCGATATGGTCATATGGAGGCCATACCTAGGATGTGAGCAGTGGGAGGATGATGTGGTAGAACTTCCCTACACCTTTTGGAGTAGGTACCTAATTGGGCGGATGCCCAATGTGCTGGAGAGGCAGCTAGTGGACAGGGTTGGCAGACAGTTTGGCAGGATTCAGCAGATGCCACGGGGCTCAGACATGTATGCACGGACTGTGAGAGATCAAGTACAGTTTGGGCCCCTATTATTATATGATCAGGCTGTTACACAACTTGTAGAGATGATGCCGCTACCCTGGGACATGTGGCCAGATATTGAGGATGCCGACATGGATGCCGAGTACACAGCATACTAGGCCGAGCATCCATTCCCATGCCTGATAGATCCAGGAGAGCCATTAGATGGAGATGGTGGTGGGGATGATGATGGTGGAGCTGATGGGGGTAGAGGCCGACAGAGGAGGAGGGGAGCAGTTGGAGAGAGGAGGGTTGCACCGTGAAGGGAGGGTGGAGAGGATAGGCAAGCTCGGGTGGTGAGGGGTTGCGGTGGATTGCCGCTACAGGTGCCAGTAGCACAGGGACAGGGACAAGGACAGGGACAGATACAAGGATAGGTACTAGTACAGGTACAGGCATAGGGGTAGGCACCCGTACACGGGGAGCCATAGGTAGAGCCATGGGGGGCTAATACAGAGGAGGATGAGCTGATGGAGCTGAGGGAGATCTGTCAGGGATAGGCAGATGAGATCCAGGAGTTGGAGAGGGAGAGGGATAGGCTCAGGAGGTAGCTCTGAGATACTGAGCGGGAGTGAGACTAGGCCATTCAGCGCTACACAGAGGCTGAGACAACACTGAGGGCTGGGAGATAGGCAACAGAGGACATAGGGGCCAGATATACCTATGTCTTGCGGGCCGGGGAGGAGATTGCCTACTGGCGGGATCTCTATTATGGTGCAGTGCCAGTGGATCAGCGGGCGAAGAGCTTCCATAGACCATTGCGGACAATGATAGCTACGGGAGGGAGCTAGAGGAGACAGGCATCGAGTGGTGGGGTTATGGGTCCTCCACCACTACCAGATAGAGGGGACAGGAGGGATGATCCTGGGGCGGGACCTTTAGGGGCTTAGATTCCATCGAGGCCAGGCGGCTCCAAGGAAGGGAGTTCATCATAGCCACAGAGGGCTCCCTATGTATCAGTATTGTACCATTTTTGTATGATGATGTAGACACCTTCGGGTGATTGTAGCCATATGATTTTGACATCATTGTATCATGACACTTTATATATATATATATATATATGTATATATGAGATGATTCATCTTTGCGGCAGCTATATGTATGTGTACCTATGTGATGTATGTTTCGATGTTATGGATGCAAATATGTATATGATGCAATGCAATATTTTTGTTCTTTTATGTTTTATATGTGTATGCATGATGCAAATGTGAATGTATGTAATGCAGATAAATATGATAATGCAAATGTAAATTGTGCTAATAGGTGTTATGTGCAGGATGTGATGCAGTTGTGATATCTATATGTATGTATGAAATACTTATATGTGGTAATGCAGGTGCAACTACATGAAATGCAAATGTTTTTGGTGTGTCATTATACTCAGTCATGTGATAGCAGGCTACACAAACTTAAGAAGGATGATGGAAGTCAATCAAGAAAGGGAGATGGAAGATAGAAGATATGGAAGTGAAAGAGCTTCTTGTGCGTTATCATCATTGAGATTTATTATGGTAAGTAGGTTATGACAATCGAGGCATGTGTTTGACCCAGAAAGTCATTGTACCTGTTTGCATGGAGATAAGATAGTCACAAACAAGGAATGCCCCAGTTCATACTAGACTCATAGTGTCCTCATATCCTTGGACAAGTCATAGCATTACTAAGAGACAATCCACAGACAACAAATAAAAATAGGTGACGATACCCCATCCTCGCTTTTCTAGTCAAAGACATCCTGGAGATAGAATCTCTAGTCAGAGACATCCTGGAAAAGCTAAAAGACATGTCACCAAAAGATAAAATCAAAAGAAAACCAAGACTTGACACCAACATCCACTGTAGTCCTCAAGTTTAGTGTCTCTTGTCACTTTTTTAAGTCTTATTTGATTGTGGTCACAATGTTTACTTTCACAGAAAGGATAGATAGCACTGAACCATATGTTGTCTGAGTCTATTTAAAGATTTGATTTGTTGAAGCCCATTGTTGCTGATTGCTGTGTCATCTGAAATTGGCTGAATCCATGAAACTGATACTTTATTGTGGAGAAGATGAAACTTTATTGTGGATCTATGATGCAAATGCTTCTTTATTGCGGATTGTGCATAGATAGACTGAAGAAAGCTAGAAGAAACTGTACTCCTTGAAACATGTGATGTTCTCAGTTCCACACCCATCACTAGACATAGGATTTGCCTTAGCCACAGATAGGAGCTGATTTATTATGGATGGAAAGGAGTGAAAAGGGAGGTTTATTATGAATGGCGAACCAATCTTGGGTAGATCAATAACAAGCCATGATGGGAATATGTAAGTTTATTGTGGATGAATAGGCTGTGAGTGTGTGCAAAGTGAAGGGATGAAAGTGAATCCTGAAGGAGGGAGGAGCAATGTCTCTACACATGGCACTGGTCACCTAGTTTTCACCATGGTACTTGCCCAGGGCACCACCGAAGTGGTTTTCACTGTTGGATGAAATTATTTCTCTTTACTTTTTTTGATTTTTCAATGTTTTTTTGTGTCACAAGGCACTTGTTTGCCAGGTTTTCACCAAGTAACGATTTTTTTGTTTTATAATTTTTTTGTATTTTTGAAATTTTTGATTTTTTTTTGTATTTTTTGAATTAGGATATTCTGAAGAGCTATGTGTAAAACCTGTGAAGGTGCATGCTATGTTAGGGTTTCAAGCAGATCCGAAGCAAATATGAACTAACAATTATATGCAGATTTAAATACAAAAGATAAAGAAATAAAATAGGACACAGATAACACAGAGATTTAACGTGGTTCACCCAGAATGGGTTATGTCCACCATACACAGCCGTCCAATCTTTCTTATTATCCAGCAAAAATAGTTTATCAACCTTACCATGCCTTAAGCATCCCAACCGCTTATAACATGCATTTTTAGGGCAACAAACAAAGTCGGCATTTTTTAGGGTTTTATTACAATGTCGGTTTTCATCAACAAAAATGGCAAATTTTTTTTTCTCGGGGGCTTTGTGTACAGTACTTTGCTGATCAGTCGCCACATTTCAACAATCTCCCACTTGGAGACTGATCAGGCTCCACACCAAACAATCTCCCACTTGGAGACTGATACTACACGACACCACTGTACATGCAACATCCGCTGGATAAAACACTAGGACTTGACTGGTATAAATTCCACAATTATTAATCAAGAAGACCAACAAAAACTGATGAAGAAATCAGCTTCTCCTGTGGAACTGCCTTTGTGAACATATCAGCAGGATTCTCACTTGTGTGAATCTTCTCAAGCCGTAACTGACCCTCCTCCAAAATAGTCCAGATGAAGTGGTACCTGAGCTGAATGTGCTTTGTCCTTGAATGAAAAGCAAAGTTCTTCGCAAGATGAATGGCACTCTGGCTATCAGTATACAATGGGCTATCCTCTTGTGTCTGACCCAATTCCTTCAGAAAATATTGCAACCAAATCATCTCTTTGCTGGCTTCTGTAGCAGCAACATACTCAGCTTCAGTGGTTGAAAGTGCAACAACCTTTTGCAGCCTAGAAATCCAACTGACTGCAGTTCCCCCTATAGTAAAAACATACCCTATAGTACTCCTCCGTGAATCAATATCACCCGCCAGATCAGAGTCAACAAATCCACTTAGAGCAGCATTAGATCCTTTGAAACATAATGCCTTCATAGTAGTTCCTTTCAAATACCGAAGAATCCATTTCACAGCATTCCAGTGTTCCATACCCGGATTACTCATAAACCTACTCACAACTCCCACTGCATGTGCAATATCTGGCCTTGTGCATACCATTGCATACATCAGACTGCCAACAGCTAATGAATACAGGATGTTAGACATTTTATTAACCTCTTCCTGTGCCTTTGGACACATCTCCTTAGTCAATTTGAAATGACTAGCCAAAGGTGTACTAACTGCTTTTGCATCCTGCATGTTAAATCTTTTCAACACCTTCTTTATATACTCACTTTGGGACAAATTTAAGGTTCTATTTTTCCTATCCCGTGTAATCCTCATACCGAGAATTTGCTTAGCTGCACCCAAATCCTTCATAGCAAATGACCTGGCTAATTTCTGTTTAAGATCATTTATATGTTGCATGTTAGACCCAGCAACAAGCATGTCATCAACATAAAGCAACAGGATAATATAACTGCCATTATCAAATCTCTTAAAGTATACACAATGATTAGAATGACATCTATGATAACCGTGTTCAGCCATGAAACTATCAAATTTTAAATACCATTGTCTGGGTGCTTGCTTTAGGCCATACAGACTTTTCTTCAACCTGCACACCAAGTTCTCCTTACCTTTGACCTCATATCCCTGTGGTTGCAACATGTAAATTTCCTCCTCCAAATCTCCATGGAGAAAAGCTATTTTGACATCTAATTGTTCAAGATGTAAATCATCTGCAGCCACAAGACTAAGTACAGTTCTAATTGAAGTCATTTTTACAACTGGAGAAAATATTTCATCATAATCTATACCCTTTTTCTATGCAAAACCTTTTACCACAAGTCTAGCCTTATATATTTTCTTACCTCCTTCCTCCTCCTTCAGTCGATAAACCCATTTGTTAGGCAAGGCTATTTTTTCTGCAGGTAAAGAAACTAAGTCCCAAGTCTTATTTTTCATCAGGGAGTCCATCTCCTCTTTCATGCCTAGTTGCCACTGTTGTTTGACATCCACCTGCATGGCTTCTTCATATTCTTCTGGTTCACCAGAATCTGTTAATAAAATAGAATAAAAAGAAGGAGAAAATCTTTCAGGGGGTCTACTTGTCCTCGTAGAACATCTAACACTTGCAGGAGTTTGTGGAACAATCTATTATTGCTGAGCATCAGGTACCTGTGGCATTTCATTTTTAGGAATCTCATCCAACACTACATATTCTTGTTTGTCCTGTTCATGCTTCTTTTCTTGCATCTGTTCTTTATACATAACCTTTTCATTGAATATAACATCTCTATTTCTAATTATTTTCTTATTTTCAAAATTCCATAACCGATAGCCATATTCATCTATCCCATATCCAATGAAGGTACATTTCTGAGATTTAGCATCAAGCTTGGTTCTGTTTTCTTTATCAACATGGACAAAAGCTTCGCAACCAAAAGTTTTTAGAAAAGAATAATTTACCTTTTTACCAGTCCATGCCTCCTCTAGAATACCACCATCCAAAGGGGTTGAAGGTCCTCTATTTATCAAATAGATAGCAGTATGTACAACATCTGCCCAAAAATGTAAGGGCAATCCAGCATGCAATCTCATGCTCCTCGCACGTTCCATGATGGTCCTATTCATTCTCTCTGACACACCATTTTCCTGTGGAGTTCCTGGAACTGTCTTCTGCTTTCGAATCCCATTTAAGGAACAGTAATCTTCAAATGCTTTACTGCAATACTCACCTTCATTATCCGATCTGAGACACTTCAACTTTTTTCCTGTCTCATTTTCAACCAAAGCTTTCCATTTCTTAAAAGTTTCAAAAACATCTGACTTTTGTTTTAGGAAATATACCCATGTTTTTCTGGTTGAGTCATCAATAAAAATAACATAATAACAAGAGCCACCAAGAGATGATACCTGAGCCGGTCCCCATACATCTGAATGTACAAGCTCTAACTTCTCACTCTTCTTCTCTTTCCCAACCTTGAGAAATCTGACTCTTTTTTGTTTACCATAAACACAGTTTTCACAGAACTCTAAATCAATCTTCTTTAGTCCTGGCAATATATTTTTGGAGTGAAGGATTTTCATCCCTTTTTCACTCATGTGCCCAAGCCTATGGTGCCACATTATCGAATCTGTTCTTGCAACATTTATTGTTGTTGTCCCTGCAGTAACTTTATCTATAGCAGCTAAGGTAGAGTAAGTGTTACCAGTACACAGATATAATGTGTCTACCTTCGGACCTTTAGCTACTACTAGCGATCCTTTAGTGACCTTCCACATACTATCTGAGAAGGTAACTATGCAACCTTCACTACCTAGTTGCCCTGCAGAAATTAAATTTCTTCTTAAATTAGGAACATGTCTTACCTCCTGCAGAAACCAGTCATTACCATTCTGCAACTTGATCTTTATCTTTCCTTTTCCAACAATTTGACAGGGCTCATCATCACCCAAATATACCTGTCCAAAATCACCTTGAACATAATCTAGAAAATATTTTCTATGGGGTGTAGCATGAAATGAAGCCCTAGAATCTATTACCCAGGAATCATTAACATTATCCAAACATAAGATTAAAGCATCTTGTAAAGTATTACTTGCAATATTAGCTTCCTTACTGTCATTTTCATTTTTGTCTCCTTCTTTGTTTTTCTGAGACCAACAGTCTTTCTTTAGATGACCAGGCTTTCCGCAGTACCAGCAATCTTTCTTTCCTCTAGATTGAGAGCATCCTTTCTTTGACTTCCCTCGTGACTTCTCATTCCCAAGGCCTTTTCCTCTTTCCTTTGATCTTCCTCTGTTCTCCACATTCAAAACACTACCCGATGATGTTGGAGTCTCACCTGTGCTTTTCCTTCGCATTTCCTCGCTTAGGATAACACCAACAATATCATCAAATACCAAAGTATTTCTACCAGAGACAGAGTTACTTACAGCCATAACTAAGCTATTCCAACTTTCTGGCAAAGAACATAAAATCAAGAGAGCCCTAACCTCTTCTGCAAAGGTAATTTTTACCGAAGATAATTGACTGGTAATTGTATTAAATTCATTTAAGTGTTCTGCTACAGATCCTCCCTCATTCATTTTCAAATTAAACAAACGCTTCATAAGAAATACCTTATTCGAAGCCGAGGGTTTCTCATACAGCTTAGCCAATGTTGCCATCAAATCTACAGTCATTTTTGCTTCTGTTATATTGAATGCTACAGACGACACAAGGCACAATCGAATGGATCCCAGTGCCTTTCTATCTAAAATGTCCCACTCTTCATCTAATATTGTGGTCGATTTCTTTGCCTTTCCTTCCAATGGCCGCCACAAATCCTTTTGATACAGGTAATCCTCCATCTGCATTTTCCATAACTGATAATTCTGGCCGTTAAACTTTTCGACCTTGAATTTGGAATCCTCCATTACTCCCACTCAAATCTGAAAACCTGGCTCTGATACCAATAGTTAGGGTTTCAAGCAGATCCAAAGCAAATATGAACTAACAATTATATGCAAATTTAAATACAAAAGATAAAGAAATAAAACAGGACACAGATAACACAGAGATTTAACGTGGTTCACCCAGAATGGGTTACGTCCACCATACACAGCCGTCCAATCTTTCTTATTATCCAGCAAAAACAATACATCAACCTTACCATGCCTTAAGCATCCCAGCCGCTTATAACATGTGTTTTTAGGGCAACAAACAAAGTCGGCCTTTTTTAGGGTTTTATTACAATGTCGGTTTTCATCAACAAAAATGGCAAAATTTTTTTTTCTCGGGGGCTGCCGCCCCCGAACCCCCGCTTTCTTGGGGGTTGCCACCCCCGAACATACGTGCTGAGTGTACAGTACTTTGCTAATCAGTCGCCACATTTCAACATGCTCTTGATAGGATCCTCCAAAGGTTCACCTTCTGTAGTTGAGAGCTGATATGCACCAGATCCATATGCTGCTGTAATGATGTAAGGACCAAGCCAATTTGGTTCGAACTTGCCCTTCTTCTCTTTGTCTTGCTAATTTTTGGGGTTTTCTCTGAGAACCAAATCACCTACCTCAAATGTGCGAAGCTTGACCTTGTGATTGTAGCTACGACTCATTTGTTGTTGGTAAGCCTTGAGATGATTAAAAGCAGTTTGTCTTTGTTCATCCAGTAGTTCCAGCTCTTGTAAGTGAGAGACCCTATAATCTTCATCACTGATGATGTGTTGCAAAGAGACCTGTAAAGAGGGTAGCTCAACCTCAATAGGCAAGATGGCTTCAGCACCATAGACAAGTGAATAGGGTGTAGCTCTTGTAGGTGTGCGAACACTTGTGCGGTAGGCCCAAAGTGTAGGTTTAAGTTGGATATGCCAATTACGGCCAACATGATCAACTGTCTTTTTTAGGATTTTAAGGATTGTCTTATTGGATGCCTCAGCTTGACCATTACCTTGGGGGTAATATGGCGTGGAGAAACAATGGGAAATATGGAAGCGGTCATAGAGTTCACAAACATCCTAATTTTTGAGGGGACGTCCGTTATCAGTGATAATAGAAACAGGAATACCGTATCGACAAATGATATAGTTGAGGATGAATGTAGCAATCTATTTTCCTATGACTTGTGTGAGAGGCATGATTTCAATCTATTTTGTGAAATACTCTATGGCAGTGATAATGAATTTATGACCATTGGAAGAAGGAGGGTGAATCTTGCCTATGAGATCGAGTCCCCACTGACAAAAGGGCCAAGGAGACGCAATTGGTTGAACTTCTTGTGCTGACGCATGTATGAGGTCTCCATGAATTTGACATTGCTTACATTTCTTGACAAACTGATATGAGTCTTTTTCCATATCGGGCTAGTAATATCCAGTCCTGATGAGTTTCTTGGCCAAGGTAGGACCACTAGCATGTGGACCACATATCCCTTCATGTACTTCACGTAATGCAATCTGAGCTTCGTCACTTTCTAAACATCTAAGAAGAGTGCCATCTAGACCTCGCCGGTATAGGATATCAGCTAAAATGACATATTGAGAGGATTGGCGAATGAAAGTGTGACGTTAGTTATTTGATAGATCAGGAGGTAGGGTATTATCACAAAGGTATGTGAAGATGGAACCATATAACTGGGACTCAGGACCGACAACTCATATCGTCTCAGTAGGTATGATCTCATATGAAGGAACCAAAAGGTTATCCACCAAGAACTCATAGTGGGTCTCATTTGGAGGTAGATCAATCAGTGAAGCAATTGTAGCCATGGCATCTGCGACGCGATTCTGTTCTCTTGGTATCTGCTCAAAGTCTATCTTTGTGAAGTGTTATTTCAGGTCATCTACCATTTGTTTGTAAGGCATTAATTTTTCATCTTTTGTTTGGTAATCATCAATTGCTTGATGGATGACAAGTTGAGAGTCTCCAAAAACACGAAGTTCCTGGATCTTCCACTAAACTGCAATTCGTAATCCTATTGTTAATGCCTCATATTCTGATATATTGTTAGTGCAAGGAAATGATAAGCGGTATGATTTTGGTATAGAATCCCCTTGAGGAGTTATAAAGAGGATGCCAGCTCCTACCCCATGCTGTGTGTATGAGCCGTCAAAGTACAGTTGCCATGGCTTTGCATGTGACATTGTTAAAATGGATTCATCTGGAAATTCTGAACTTAGAGGAACATCATCTATCATGGGAGCATCTGCTAATGTATCTGCGATGGCTTGTCCTTTTATTGCTTTTCTGTCCACATACTCGATGTCGAATTCACTCAGGATCATTACCCATTTGGTTAGTCGCCTAGTAAGTGTTTCTTTATTGAGAAGGTATTTCAATGGGTCTATCCTTGCAACCAACTTAGTCTTATGAGTGATCATGTAATATCATAATTTCTACGAAGCAAAGACCACGGCGAGACATGCATGCTCAATTAGTGTGTAGTTTAGCTCATATCCTACCAATGTGCGACTGATATAGTATACTATTTTTTCCTTGCCCTCAGCAATTTGTTGTGCTAAGAGTGCCCCCAGTGCTGTTGAAGTAGCTGATATGTATAGTAACAGAGGTTGATCTGGAACTGGTGGATTTAGAAGATAATCTTTGAGCATCTGGAAAGCCCGTTGACGGTTATCATCCCATTTGAATTTGATATTTTTATGTAGCAGGAGCTGAAAAGGATTACACTTATCTACAAGTTGTGCTATGAATCTTCGTATGGACTGGAGTCTACCTTGTAAAGACTGAAGTTGACTGATATTTCTTGGTGGTTGCATTATATGAACGGATTAGGATCACCGTTAACTATTACTTCTATTCCATTGTGAGGAAACTTAATGCATTGGTGATATGTAGATGGGACTACTCTCATTTCATGAATCTTAGGACGTCCTAGCAATATGTTATAAGTGAGATCTAGATCCAAGACTTGACAAACCACATCCTTTGTAACTGGCCCAACTTTGAGAGGCAAGGTGACTGTGCCCTTGGATGAACGTTCTTCATCATCATATGCCTTGATAGTGATTTGATTTGTAGAATTCACAGCTTTATTAGAATATCCTAATTGTTTAATTGTGCTCAATGTACAAATATTTAGACCAGCTCCTCCATCTATCAGGACTCATTTTATTCTATGTTTGTGTATGAAGGCTTCAACGTGTAGCGGGGCATTATGTGGCTGACTTATGGAGGCGTCATCGGCTTCTATGAATGTAAGTAAATGTGGAACGGAAAGGTATCCCACCATGGCTTGAAACTGGTCCACGTTCAGATCAGTAGGAATGACAGTGTCTCTCAAGATTTTGTCAAGAATTGCTTTATGAGTGGGGCATATGCGTAATAGCTCAAGGATGGAGATGAGCATGGGTGTCTTCCCTAACTGTTCTACAAGGTCATAATCAGGTTTGGTTGATGAGGAAGCAATGTTCTTGGCTGGAGCACCTTGCAAAGTGAATTACCTTGGCGGGTTGTAACATGACATTCAGAGGTAGGTTCAAAAGAAGATCCAACACCTTTTAGGACAATCCTGGGTCTCCTGGTAGAATTCTCAGATGTTTTGTCCTTGATGATAATGGTAGAGACATAATTTTCCATCGAGATGTGATTGATAGTTGAATCATAGTTGTAGGATACTCTGGTATAGTTGGTTTGGTCCTCTGTGGCTTTAGCTTTTCCCTTGTCATGTTTTGGGAATGGTTCCTTAAACATCTTATGTTCTTGATTAGACGAGTGTCCCTCAATCTCAATATCACCTCTATCAATGAGATCTTGTATGATGTTCTTCATTCGATGACAATTTCCTATCTTATGACCTTTGCTTTTATGAAATTCACAATACTCATCATCATTCCACCAATTTGGTTTAACCTTTGGCTCATATGGAGGAAAATCTGGAATAGTGATTACCTTGTTTGCCACTAGCTTTTTGAAAACTGACTCAAGTGGTTCTCCCAATGGGGTGTACTTCCTTCATGATTTAGAAGTTGTTTGAGTATTCACCTGATTTGATCCAGAAAAAATGAATTTGGGTCGCACTGTATTGGCATCAACAACACCATCATTGACCGTGTTCTTGTTTTTATTCTAAAATCTTGGCTTGTCTTTTCCTTTAAAGTCATCTTTGTTTTCCTTGAATATCTTAATGACTCCTTGTTCAATTAGGACCTTTTCTATCACTAAGCCTTTTTCAATGACATCCTTGAAGGTAGACAAATAAGCTTTTCTTAGATCATAGCCAATGTCTTTGTTAACATTTTGTGTGAACATCTCTACCATTTGTTTTTGTGGAATTTCACAAGAGCATCTGCTGGCTAGATTTCTCCATCTTTGTAAAAATGATGCAAAAGACTCTCCCTCTTTTTTCTTGGTGTTGCACAAAGTAGTGATTGATATGTTTGTCTCTATGTTGTAGGAGAAATCTCGGATAAATGCCTCTGCTAGATCACCCCATGACTTAATACCAGGTGGAAGTTGGGAGAACCATTCCATAGCTTGATCGCCTAGGCTCTGTGGGAATAATCTCATCAAATATGTCTCTTCTGCTGCTACCTCAATGCAAGCTATGAAAAACTATCTTATGTGTGCCTTAGGATCCCCTTTTCCTCTATACTTATCAAACTTAGGCATCACAAAGTGTGTAGGAAATGGAGGCATTGGAATGCTTTTGTCAAATGGATAGGGAAATATGTCTCTCATTGTGTATGTTGGCTTTGGTGTATTTATGTCCTCCATTTTTTTTTGTAAGTCCCTGATTTGTTGCTTCAAATTGCTCTTAGGTGGAGATCGACTTCTTGGACCATACCCCATGCTTGAGGCACCAATTGGAGGAGGAGCATGTTGCATATATGGATGATATTGATCATACACATGTTCATATGGAGGAGGTCTATAATGATGCTGCGTATATGGACCACTTGGTATAGATTCATGTTGAGGAACACCATATCTATTTTGTCCATGTATACCATACTTTATAGGCATGTCATGTTCTAATGTGTTGCCCCCAAATTTGACATGGGGTTTCCTTGTGTCCAAATTTTGAGCATGCCTTTGAATATCCAATTGCTTTGGTGGTTGATCCTTAGCATTGGTATGTGATTGAGCATATCTGTCTGCATAAGACTTCCATAATGGTCTGCGAAGGTGAGTATCATATGCTTGACCATGTGTATGTGGGACCTTTGGTTTTTGAAACAAAGATGATGGTGATTCAGGTACCATATGTGGTCCTCTATTGCCTCCACTATTAGGTCTTCTTTGATCCATGTTGGAGTGAGGTTTTTGCAAAGGGTGATTTTCCATTATTTGAGACATGTCAAAATCATGAGGTATCTTGGCTCCACTTTGTGCCATCATTTGTAAGAAGTATTGTCTATCCCTCCTCATTATTTCCTCAACCAATCGATTGAAATGGGGATTTATAATGGATTCTTCCACATCTGCTAAATGTACTGAAAAGTTGTCCATATTGTCATTATGTGTATCATTGTTGTTTGTAGTGTCCATGTTCTCAACATTTGGAATGTTTCTATAGGCATCCATGTCAGGTAATGTAGTATGATCGGAATTGAAAAAGATATCATTATCATACTCATAAGAACTCATGTTTGCGGACTCTTGAGCCTCTTTAGTTTCTCTCCTAGATTTTTGAAGACAGGTTTCAACCATGAACTAGGTATTGACCAAGATGTGTGAGACTAGATGAAAAATGGAAAAAGTATGGAAGACCAAGAGTTGGATGGAATGTAAATGAATCTGAGGTGTACTTGCAATGTCCAAAGTGTAAGACCAAGTATGTATGTAGTAGAGTAGGTGTAGCTTCCAAAGAGAGGATAGTTTCTCTTGATGAGGTAAGTTGACCTTGAATCTAAGTAAGACCAAATGAGACCCAAAGGTAAGAAACCTTGATGAGGGACCACTTAGCAAAGTGTTGTTGTATGTAGTGTGTTGACAAAGTATGACGAGGACAAGCAAGTGACCTTTTGACTCAAGTTTAGACAATTGTGAATGTAAAGTGAGATGTGAAGCAATGATGGACTTTGTGAGACCCAAAGACAGGTTGAATGTTAAATGAAACCCTGAAGAAATGACCTAGGAAGCTCAAGAATTCTGAAACTGACTCTGTTTGTTTGCTAGACTATAACAGTTTTTCAATTTTGAACACAGATGTGCCTGTATACTTCACAGACACGGTTTTCTGACACAGACGTGGCTCTGTTCAACATAGATGCGCATTTGAGATTTTTTGCAAAGTGTAATGTTGATTCTGTAAACATAGACACGTTTCTGCCCTTCATAGACGTGGTTATACAACACAAACGCTATTATGTCAGACATAAATGCGTTTCTGCAAAATTTGTGCAATTTTTTCCAATCTGTGAAGTCATTTTTGTTGTGACCTATTCTGACTGTTTGACTATTTTTCATGACAAGAGGACACAGTGTTGATAAAGACCCAATGTTTGCGAGTGTTTAGACTCAAAATGACTCCAATA
This sequence comes from Cryptomeria japonica, assembly GCF_030272615.1. Lineage (NCBI taxonomy): Eukaryota > Viridiplantae > Streptophyta > Pinopsida > Cupressales > Cupressaceae > Cryptomeria > Cryptomeria japonica. The sequence continues at coordinate 439,723,216 of NC_081405.1, read as the reverse complement.
AAAAGTGTGTTGTTTGATGTAAAATTGTTTTGCATACACTTGAAGACACAAAATACACAATGTTTTGCTGTTTGGTCTTGAATGTTTTGAATGTTTAAAATAAGTTAAGCACAATTCTTATGGCTAGCCAAGACAATAGTTGTTGATCCCACATGGGGTTTTACCCCCGAGGCTACGCTATTCAGAGCGGATACTTAGATGCTTGACCTCACTGGCTCCACCCTTGACACTCACTTCTTGGGTCAGCCAAGCATCAGTCCCCACGAAAACTCCACGTGGTGAACTTTGTATCTCTACTAAGAACCGTATGTGTGTGGGCTGCTACCAGAGGTCCGACCTCCTGCCCCAACAACTAGAAGGATTTGGGCTTCTAAAACAAAAAGGTGCTAGTAAGGGCATCCGCTTGTGTGGCCATACATGCAGCACTTTTAGCTCTGTAAATACAGAAGGCTCCCAGCCGGTAGGGGTTACACCCTACAAATGATCAAATAAATTTGATCAAACAGGTTTATGGGGAGACATAGTGTCGGTATGAACTAATCAGCACACGTTATTCATAGTTTTCACCATGAATACAGCTGTTTATAGTGGTTTGGAAGAGGTGGGTTTTCCTCGCTACCATTTGGGTCATTCTCTTCTCACTAGTAGTCCTAATGACCACACAGGAAGACAGGCCCTCTAAAGATTAAACAAAAAAAGCCTATTGCTCAAGACACAAAAGACAATGATTCAATTTTAGTGCACCAATTGAAGTGTTTGCTAGTCTATGAAAACAAGGCACACAATAAAAATCCAAAAACCCTTGCCAAGGACTTGCAACAAAAATTTATTAGTAGTTTGGATTGTTTGAAATAATCACCCCTTCCTGGAAGCACACAAGTTAGGTAAATTTTAAATCCAAAAGACTTTGTGAAAATAGGGGCCTTCAACCAAATGATTTTGCTTTCGAGACAAGCTGCACCAATTTCGTTAGCTACATTTAAAAATGTTAGCTCCAAATAAACCAGATCTGAAACCCTAAATGCAAAATCCAAAACTGAATCAATAAACCCAAAATTTGAAACTGGTAAACATAGACGCGATTACCCTCGACACAGACGCGACTTCGTGATGCAGACGTGGTTTTGTGAGACACAGATGCGGATACAGAACGCAGACGCGACTTCTAGACACAGACATGGCTAAAAACACCACAGACGTGACTTAATAACACAAACGTGCTTTCCTGGAACCTGCAAAATAAAATACTGCCAATAACACAGACGCGATTCTAGATGTCGCAGATGCGCCAAAAAATAAAAAACGTGATCCGAAAGTGTGCAGATGCGGGAATATCAAAATGCTGTCGAAAACATCAGATCTACAACTTCAAAACACAAGATTTGCAACAAAAATATTAAATACAAAAGGGACAAGAGTCCCACCGGGCATGCCAAAATGTATATGGTGAAAATGGATAACAATAATAATGATATTGAAAGGCTAAATGAATTCAACCACAAAACCCTAGCCTAACAACAACAAAGATCCACCATAACATATGAAGATTACCTAAGACAATGCAAATCAAATGAAATCACAAAGATTATACCATCACATATCCAATAGGGTTTTGATCTCCAATCTTCCTATCTCCATTGATCTTGCTTGATATATTTTCGCTCAGATTTTATGTGCACAAGAGCTCAACAAAGAATGGAATGTGGTTGCAAGTAGGATCGTAATGTAGTCAAGTACATAAAATTCATTAGGGTTTAATAATGAAGGAAGCATCTCCTTATATAGAAGACACAATAAGAAATGAAGGGATAAGATTGAGAGGTGTAAAAGGAGGTCGGCTATGATTAGAGGGTAGGTAAAAGAAATAATAAAATAATGAAAGGGGTAGGTAGTGTATGAATTAAGAGATGAATGACATGTGTCATGGGTAGAAAAAGTTAATGAATTAATTAAATAAATAAAGATTTATTTAGTTAATAGAAGAAGTGGGATAATTAAATAAATAAGATATTTATTTAATTTAGAAAAAGGAAAATTTAAATAAATAAATGTATTTATTTAAATGAGAAATAAGGTTAGAAGAGGATAAATGAATTAATTAAATAAATAAAGATTTATTTAATTAATAGAAGAATTAAGCTTAGATAATTAAATAAATAAAATATTTATTTAATTAGACTGGACAATTTTGGGTGTCTACACCTGGTAATGCAGGATGTGGTATGGTCTTAAGGGAGGAATGGAGAAAATGCAAAATCATTAAATGCATACCTATAGGAAATAAAACTAATCATGTTGCTGAGGCTATGGAAAATTATCATGGGATGGTTCTAGCAAAGGAAGCCTATTGCACCAGGGTCTTGTGTGAAGGAGACTCTTTGAATATCATAAAATGTTTGAACAAGGTGTTCCTGCCTTCTTGATCAATAAACAATGCAATTAAAGCAGCGAAGAAAATAAGTGACACATTTGATATGTGTGTTTTCATACACGTGTATAGGGAAGCTAACTCGTGTGTTGACTGGGTTGCCAACCTGGCCTGCCAAACTGAAGAATCATTACTGTGTGAGCTTGAGTTTCATCCTTAGAATGTTACCTCTAATAAGTTAGTTTCACAAAATACAAATGGAAATGCATACAGGAAATCCAAATTCAACCAATGAAACTGCATGAAATACATATTAAAATAAAACATTATTTTACCTTCATGGCTTATGTCTCATTGTGTCCTAACTCCACTGTTCCTGCTTGCAGATGGTGTACTCTCAGACAATGCACTATTGGCTTCCAGAATGGCATATGAAGAATAGATTGATAACTTGTAGTTAACTGATAGCATGATATGCAAAGCTACATGATTATGCTAAAATGCTATATGATAATTTCTATTGCTATTTGCTTCAAAAACTCACAGATGCATATGATTAGCTTGCAAAATGCACTTGAAGTCTCTTGAAGTCTAACTCTCTCAACTGAAGCTTTGATTTTATAGACTTTGAGAGGATAAGATGATGTGGCTCAGATCAACGGTCTTGATCAAATTTGCAGATTTGAATGGTTGTGAGCAAAGGTGAAGGTTGAGAGAAAGGGGGAAGGAGAAGACTAGTGTCACTCATCTCACCTTGATTGGGTTGCTGACTGAGAGAATCTAGGGATGGTTGGAGGAAATTTAGGCATGGTAGGACAAGTGGCCTCAAGTCATTCCTAAGATGTAGAGGGTGTTGGAGAGAATATAGGAAATGGTTATGAAATATGTGTACGTACATAATTTTCATTAAGTTTGGAAGTTGGAGATAAATCATGAATTAATATTTAAGGAATATTAATTTCTTTAGCCACATGTTTGATGAGTTGGCAAAGGGAAGATGAAGTGGAGATGGAGGGTGAGTTGAATAAAGGGATTAAATAATTTAATTTTTGAGACTATAGGATAGGAGAATAACCATTAAATATTGGATATTTAATTGATTGGAGAAGATAATTAAATATTAGATATTTAATTAATTAGAAGAATAAAATAAATGAATTAATTAATAAAATATTAATTAATAGAAAGACACGAAATGAACTAAATGAATTAATCTTTTCAAATTAACTATTTAATAGATGAATAATTATTAAATAAATATAAAATATTTATTTAATTGCTCATAGCCAATTTTAGGTGTATACATTTTGCCCCTCTTTGAAATGATGTCGAGACAACATTGTTTCAAAGATTAAATCAAGTCTCGATAATGCTTGATAGAGATTGAAAATCCAGATTGTGTGCCCCCTCAGGAGATTGATCGTGAAATTGTTGAAAATTTAAGTTTGAATGATTAATCTCGTGATAATGTGATAAAAATTCGGTCAATTAAATTCATTTGTAAAAAAAACAAAACAAATTAAATTGCCCCATTTTTGAAATTAATTACTCTTCAAATAGTAAATATAAAATTAACCAAGGCTAATTTTAACTTCATTGTTATCTTTGTCAGCTTTTGGAGAGAATATTCTTGCTGAGGTGGCCAAAATGGTGATTCCAGTGGAGTGTCATCGATTCGAGCGAGTTCGGCGATATCAGCGGCTAGTCGAGTATGGTTATCCAGTATGTATCTTATCCCGAGCTTTGTTTTCAAGTTTTTGATCAAAATTTCATGTTTTAGGCGCTCTTTTTTGAATTTTTGAAATTTTCAATTTTTTCGTTTTTAAATTAGCACATTTGCAATTTAGTTTAGCGCATATGCAATTTTGATTAGCACAAATGAATTGTTTAGCGCATATGCTATATTTGTTAACACATTTGCATAGAATGTTAGCGCTTTTTCTTAAAGTAGCGCATATGTGTCATTTGTTAGTGCTTATGTTCAAAAAGATAGCGCAAATGCATAAAGCAGCACATATGCATGGTCGATTAGCACATATGCACAAAAGAATAGCACTTTTTCTTAAAGTAGCGCATATGCATTGTTGATTAGTGCATATTCTCTAAAAGATAATGCTTTTGCTTAAATTTGAGATTCTTGAGAGGTACAAAAGCTAAAAATCACTTTGATGATTAGTTTTAACATGTTTGATACGCATGTATGATGAAATAGAGTCGTGATTGAGTGATTGCATGATTGATAGATCAATAGATAGCTTTGATTAGTGGATTAAGTAGCTCTGATTAGCTTGATTGATAGATTTGATGATTAAGTAGCTTTGATTAGCTTGATTTGATGATTCAGTAGCTCTGATTAGCTTGATTGATAGATTTGATGATTAAGTAGCTTTGATTAGCTTGATTGATAGATTTGATGATTAAGTAGCTCTAAGAAACCGATTTAGTTTCTGATTCAAGAGTTTAGTAGAGTTTTTGATCAAACTCAGTGATTGATAGTAAACTATGATTGATAGGTTTAAAATGTTTTGATAGCTTAAGTTGCTTCAATTTGATTTGATTGATTGATTTGATTGATCGATTGATTCAATTCGATTTGATTGATAATTGATTTGATTGATTGTTTGATTCAGTTTGATTTGATTGATTGATAATTGATTTGATTGATTGATTTCTCTTGAAAAAATAGGAGAAACTTGATGTTCTCAAGTGTCGAGAGAAATTACCAGCCATACATCATTTAGTTCTAGAGTTGTCCCAGGCTGAGATTAGACATATAGATACCTATGGTTTATGCCATTTATTATTTATGCCCGAGATTGCACATAATAGAGGATTGTTGACTGCCTTAGCTGAGAGATGGCATAGTGAGCATAACACTTTCCACCTGCCGACAGGTGAGATTAGTGTGACTCTTGAGGATGTCTACAGGATTTTGCACATCCTGGTGACTAGCGAGCTAGTGCAGTATGATTATCAGGATTGAGTTGGGACAGAGGCTTGCAGAGTTGTGTTTGCTGATGAGATCATCGGTAGAGGAGAGATCCGATGGGTAGATATGGTGATGTACTACAAGACTCTTCCTGTTATTCTGGTTGGTTTGATTGGAGGATTCATATGTCTTGATAGGCGATCATGAGGTTTTTCTATTGGATGGGGTGAGGTTCTTCTCAGCATGATGTAGCATTGGACGCGATATGCTTAGGGTGTTTGCATGTTGGCACATTTATATCATGATCTTCACTAGGTTGTGTATGATGAGAGTGCTAGTTTATCAACATGATGTACTTTATTACAAGTCTGGTGTTGGGAGAACATTGCTATTACACGACCTATCCATCATAGAGTTCATGGAGAGAGGCAGCCATATGTTTATTTTTATGCAGGTATCCTTACTCAGCATAAGCTGGGTAAGATGGAGTATTGGCATTGGGTGCTTGATTCTTTAGATAGTATTACTTGGAGACCATATGTTGATTGTGAGCCATGGATGGATGATGCTCAGACTTTACCACTTATTATGTAGAGTAGATATCTTATTGGTCGGACAACTTTCATTGTTGAGCGATAGTTGATTGGTCAGATTTTGAGACAGTTTGGTATCATTCAGCTTATGCCTACTGGTGTGACGATATATGCGCGGCGATACATAGATAGGCAAGATTGGGGACCGTCTTTGTCATTTGAGATTGCTCATGCAGAGTTTATTACTACTCCGAGAGTGGCATATGATATGAGATTACATATTCTGGATCCTAGGGTTACTATAGAGTATGCTCAGTATATATTAGCTCATCCATTTCCTTGGATTACAGATCTAGCAAATTCTCCTCCTAGCTCAGGAGATGATGATGATGATTCATATGATCCTGTTAGTAGGAGACATAGACATAGATGAGAGCTTAGAGCTATGCATGAGGCTAGGAGAGGTGGAGATGATGGTGGGGATGGAGGTGGTGGTGGTGGACCTGGACGGAGAGGACATCGATTGAGAGTCCGCAGAGGACCATTTGGACCGGCTAGAAGGGTTGATAGACCTCATCCTATGGGTGGGAGAGATGTTGGATGGATTGGGAGGGATACTGGTAGGGTAGGGATGAGATCACCTAGAGGATTACCATTGGCAGGAGGGAGGGTGACTGGACTGGATGGGGGTTGCAGGAGAGGTATTGATTTTGGATAGATTCAGCTAGATCCTAGAGTTATTGTAGCTCATGGTGGTGATGATGAGGATCTTGAGGATCATGTTCCCCTGATTATCATGTTCCCCTGATTAGACGACGGGTTCGAAGAGTTACTCAGACTGAGATTCCAATAGTTGGACAGGTTGGTGGGGAGGGGATTGGGGTTCATGCATCGCAGCAGGATTTACCAGAGCAGGTTGCACCAGTGCAGGATATGTCAGATGTGGTTATACCAGTGCAGGATGTGCCAGGGCATGATACTATTGACAATCTGAGAGCACATATTGATCAGCTTCGAGCACAAATACAAACTCTTATGACCAAGAGAGACACAACTGTTAGGAGACAACAGGATACTCAAGGTCTTCTAGATCATATTCAGCAGGTTGGATCAGGTACTCTCTCAGTGAACACTATTAGAGCATTATTTTGGGCCGGGAAGGATACTTCCTACTAGCGATGATGATATGAGGAGGCAGTTGCAGAGAGCTAGAGAGCAAGTAGTTATCAGACCACCGTGTTGATGGATACTAGTAGTGGTGGGGTCATGGGACCTCCTTAGAGGAGTGGTGAGCATGGTAGATAGGCATTCGAAGGATCTTCTCGCCCACAGCCACAGAGATGGACAAAGTCAGGTGGTAGTGGTACAGGATAGCCATGACTTGATTTGGAGAATTTGTATTATTTATTTGATATCATTGTATACTTGGACTTTTATTGTTTTATGATGATCTATATGCAGACATGGATTCTATATGATGATGCTTTTATTTATGCATGTTACTCTATTTGATGATGTTCTATATGCTTATATTCTTTGATTTTATGGATGCAAATGAGTAGATGAATAATGATATGATGATAATAACTTATATGGTGCAAATGATAAATGTTTTTGATTTTTTTTTTTTTTTGATTTTACTTATCTTGGATGCAAATGCAAATGATCTATATGAAAATACAAATGAAATGATTGCTTAATGCTCACGATGATGTACATACAAATGATCTATATGAAATGTTTTTATTTTTTTAATTTTTTTAATTATGCATGCAACTAAATGATAAATGGAATGATAATGCAAATAATAATGATACACTATATGATGAAATAATATGTACCTATGATGAATGAAATGCACTTAATTGAATGCCATTAATGCAATGATTTATACAGATTTACACATGAATGATTGATTTGTTTTTGATTTATATGTTATACTTATAATGATTATGAATCTAAGTGAAAAAGATGCAACTAAATGATCTTTATGAAATGATAATGTAGATAATAATGATGATACACTACATGGTTAATGAAATGCACTTAATTGAATGCAATTAATTGAATGATAAAATGCAGCTAAAATGAAATAGATAATGATTAAAAATGAATGCACCTATAATGATTAAATGCAAATTGTTTTTGTTTGTCCAAGTATACTCAATCTTTATTTATGACCATTAACCTGCTAATGAAATGATATGCTTATAATGCAGCTGACAAATGAATGCTTATAATGCAAATGAATAATGAGCTAATGAAATGATCTAACTAAAAATTGTACTACCATTCTTCATATGCTATCGGGTAATAGTGCTTGATTTCATCATTAAGCTTTAAAATGTTGTAAGAAAATACAAGCAACTTGACATAATGATTCAAGATGAACTGAGTATTGCTTACATGGATTTTGATATAGCAAGTTAATACAAGCAACTTGATATAATGGATCAAGTTGACCTAAGTATTGCTTGCAGAACATACAAGGATTATCTCTTTTCATGCATGACTTGGAGTGTCCTCCTTGATCTTTTGCCGATCATATCCTAAGACAAGTTCATACCGTAGTAAGAGATAAACCACATACAACAATCAAAGAAAATAATCATGCCGCATCATAGCTCCTCTAGTCATGGACATCCTTGAGTCACATAGAGTACATGATTACAAATAAAATAAAGGTATAAACACTGAATCTTGTTTGTCATTCACATGTTCTTATGGTCATTAACTGATATAATCATCTTGATGAATGATCTTTGATAATCCTTTATAGCTTGTTGATTGATTCTTTAGTTTTTGAGTTTCATGATTCAGTTGTTAATGAGATGCCTTGATTTTCATTGCTTTGTTGCTTTTTATCTGTTTCAAAACCCTAGATGTTTTTGGATTTTCAAATTTTTTCGAATGTTTTGGATTTTTTAAAGATTCAAAAGATCACCTTAGCAAAAGGAATTTGGAATTTTGCCCCCAGTGGAAACAAAAATTATTATGAATATATGAATTGATCAAGATCCAAACCATGGCAGAATAGAAATGTAGATTGATAGATGTTGATAAAATCTAAGACAGTGACTATGACAAGTATGTCAAAGATTGATGATTGTTGGTAAGCTGCTTATTTCTTGCTAAATGGTTCAGAGTAATGGATGCGAAAGATGGAATGGATAAGCTCAGATAGATGGAAGTGATAAGTGCAAGAGGATGGAGTGGATAGGTGTGCAAAGAGATCTCATAGATGGAGGAAATCACTTTTTTAGATAATGCCTGTTTACCAGGTTTTCACCATATAAATTTATTGCATTTTTGTTGTATTTTCTATGCTTTTTGTAGTCACATAAATCTGTCCATTTTAATTAAATGAATATTTCGTATTTATTTGATTAAAAATCCACTAGCCACCAATTAATTAAATTAATATTTAATTAATTCATCCCCAAACATTCTTCTATTAATTAAATAAATTATTCAATTTATTTTAATTAATTCATTAAACCAAATACAAATCAATTAATTAAATAAATCAATTTATTTAATTAAATCCCCCTTTTCCTCTTTTAAATAAATTAAATAAAACATTTATTTAAATCATTATCCCCACCCCACTTGCATTTTCCTACAAATGCAACTTGCACACATTTTGAAATAAATGAATTTTTATTTTAATAAAATCCTATTTTCCCTCACCCACCAAATCCACTTGCAAAATCTAATCCCCTTCTAGATTCTTCTAACCCCTTCCTAATTAACTTAATCCATCCCCTAATTATTGTCACATTCCTAAGCAAAATGGAGTCACTTCTCAAATGGCCCAAAGTCTTGGATAACCATTGAAGGTTTTCAACCTTCAACCACCAAAAACCTCAAAGTCTTTGAAAACCATTAAAGGCTTCCAACTTTCAACCACTTAATCCACAAAGTCTCCAATAACCATTTATGGTTAACCCAAACCCTCCCACATGGTTAAAACATTTGTTTTGACTCAACCTCTATCCAACCCAAGGGTCTCATCAAGCATTTAGTGCTTTGACCATGATTATCTCTTAATCATTTGCACAAAGGTTTATCCTTGCATTAACTCCTAATCCAGTGGGTAATCCTAATTTAGGCTTGACTCTTAGCCTTTAGATAACCATGAGGTCTTCTCAAGCCTTTAATGCCTCCAACCTCTTCTCTCAACCCAATCCTGTGTTGACACTTGTCACCATTTCATTGGTGCAAATTGTGCACATGGATCCCCAACTTTCAAGCTTGACCCTTGATTAAACCTTTCAATCCTGGCCATCCATTGCTCCATTTTTCCTATAAATAGAGCCCATTCCTTCATAAACCAGATCCTGAAAACCTGTAAGCATTTAGACTATAGCCATTTTAGAGAGCATTTAGCATAAACAATCTAATCTTTTGTCTTTTGGTTAAAATACATCATTTTAGCATAAAAATAGCTTTTCATTTCATGTTTGGAGCTATACTACAATCTCAATCCTCCATAAGCATCCATAGTGCAAAAAGCTGCTAAGAGCTACACTATTTTGGAACTTGGAGAGGAGAGGAACAAGGGAGAAGGAACTAGGAGTATGTTAGGAGGTATTTGGAGATGCCTCATCATGTTTGCTTTGATAGTTAAATATGCTTGCATGCTTTTAGTCTCTCTTTTGGTATGCCTTTTTAGATTAGTTTTCGATTGACTAACACTAATGGTTTGTGTGTTTTTGTGTTGATTGATCTTAGACTAATCTTGTGCCATTTAGGAGGGCATCACTTTTTATTGATTTTTTTTTCAAGACTTTATATGCTTTTTATTGATTTTTTTCAGGACTTTATATCTTAAGCATAACATTTCTTGAGATGGATAGAATTGATAGGTTCATCAAACCAATCACCTTCTGGGGTAGATAATTTGTATGCTCCTGATCCATATGTTGCTACTATGACAAAAGGTCCTAGCCAATTTGGTTCAAATTTGCCCTTCTTTTCCCGATCTTGCTGATTTCTTGGATTTTCCCTTAGAACTATGTCTCCAATCTAAAAAATGCATGGCTTGACTCTATGGTTATAGCTTCTTGCCATTCTTTGTTGATATACTTTTAAATGATCTGTTGCATTTTGGTGATGCTCCTGAATCAGTTCTAGCTCCTGGAGTCGAGAGACTCTTTGTTCTTCTTCTGGTATAAAACCATGCAAGGATACTCATAGTGAAGGTATCTCTACTTCTATAGGTAATATAGCTTCTGATCCATAGACCAAACAATATGGAGTTGCCCCTATTGGAGTGCAGACACTAGTTCGATATACCCAAAGAGCAGGATTTAGCTGAATGTGCCAATCTTTTCCAGCTTCATTGACTATTTTCTTCAAGATTTTTAAAATAGTTTTGTTTGATTCCTCAGCTTGACCATTACCTTGTGGATAATATGGAGTAGAGAACCTATGTTGGATATGAAATTTGTCACATAAATCTTTTACATCTTGATTTTTGAATGGTCTTCCATTATCAGTGATAATGGTCATAGGAACTCCATAGCGACAGATTATATAATTTAAAATAAATGATGATATTTGTTTTCCTGTCACTATTGTTAAAGGCACTGCTTCAATCCACTTAGTAAAATATTCAGTAGCAACCAAAATAAACTTATGTCCATTAGAAGATGAAGGATTGATCTTTCCTACCAAATCTAGGCCCCACTATGAAAATGGCCATGATCTTGTCATAGGATATAACTCTTGTGCTGGTGCATGAATTAGATTTCCATGAATTTGACATTGTTTACACTTTCTAGCATAGGTGAATGAATCTCTTTCCATAGTAGGCCAAAAGTAACCCATACGAATAAGTTTCTTAGCCAATGTTAAACTACTTGAGTGTGTACCATAAATACCCGCATGAATGTCATTAAGAACTCTCTCAGATTCATCTTTTTCAAGACATCTCAATAATGTACCATCTAGACCACACCTATATAGGATATCAACAATAATGGTATAGCGAGAGGACTGATGGATAAAGTTTCTTTGTTGATTACGAGATAGTTCCAAAGGAAGGATATGATCTTTCAAATATTGATAGGTTTGACCATATAAGGATTGACTGGTTCCGGATATATGGCAAATTCGATAGGTATGCTGGGATTGAATGGTAGGGGTTAAGATATCTTCCACAAGAAATTTGTAATGTTGTTGATTCTCTTTATTTTGCAAGAGAGATGCTATTGTAGCCATTGCATTTGCTGCTTTATTCTCATTTCTGGGAATCTGGGTGAATGTGATTTCTTTAAAATGTCCTTTAAATTCCTCCACTAGCTGTTTGTATGGCATAAGCTTATCATCCTTTGTTTGATATTCATCATTTATTTGATTAATGACAAGTTGTGAATCACCATAGACATTTAGTTCTTTGACATTCCATTCAATGGCCATGTTAAGCCCTATAGCCAATGCTTCATACTCTGCAGTAATATTGGTGCATGGAAATTGCAGTCTATACGATTTCAGAATTGTATGTCCTTGAGGTGTGATAAAAAAGATTCCTACACCTGATCCATATTGAGTATAAGAACCATCAAAGTACAATTCCCAAAAGTTTTTACTTACTGTCAAGATATCTACATCAAGAAATTCAATGTGCAAAGGCATGTTATTTTGTAAAGGTGCATTAGCTAGTTGATCAATGATGACTTGTCCCTTGATGGCTTTTCGGTCAACATATTCTATGTCAAATTCACTCAATATCATAACCCATTTGGCTAGTCTCCCCATTAATGTTGACTTGCTCAACAAATATTTGAGAGGATCTATCTTTGCTATTAGTTTTATAGAATGAATCAACATATAATGTTGTAGCGTTTGAGTTGCAAAGACAACTGCTAGACATATCTTTTCAATTGATGAATAATTTAATTCATATCCAACAAGTGGTCTGCTGATATAATAAACTGTTCTTTCCTTTCCTTCATCATCATGCTGAGCTAGGAGAGCGTCTAATGATACACTTGTTGCTGAGACATAGAGTAACAAGGGTTTCCCTTTGGTTGGTGATATTAGTACTAGGGGACTCATAAGATATGCTTTTATTTGCAAGAAAGCTTCTTCACATGTTAGATCTCATTTGAATGTAACATTTTTATGTAGAAGATGGGTAAAGGGAAGACATCTATTGGCCAATTGGGACACAAATCTCTTGATTGATTGCAGCCTTCCTTGTAAAGATCACAATTGACTTATGTTCTTCGGTGATTCCATCTCCATGATAACTTTAACTTTTCCAGGATCAACTTCAATGTCACGAGCTGATATAATGTACCCAAGGAGCTTTCTAGAGGTTACCCTGAATGCACATTTCTTTGGATTTAATCTCAATTGATATCTTTCCAGCCTGTCAAAAATCTTGCTTAAAGTGTTCAAATGTTCTTTTCTTGTGTGAGATTTTGCAAGTATGTCATCGACATAATCTTCCATGAATGTATGCATCATGTCATGGAAAATTGTCATCATAACCCTTTGATAAGTCACTCCTACATTCTTAAGCCCAAATGGCATAACATTCTAGCAGTACGTTCCCCATGCACAGGTGAAAGTTGTCTTCTCTTGATCTTCAGGTGCAATTATTATTTGATTATATCTTGAGAAGCCATCCATTAATGAAAACATCTCATGTCCTTCCGATAAGTCCACTATGATATCAATGTTTGGTAGTGGGAAATCATCTTTTGGACATGCTTTATTCAGATCTCTGAAATCTGTACAAACTCTTATGCTCTTATTTGGTTTTGATACTGGTACAATAAACCCACTCTAGATAAGCCACTGGTCTTATGAAACCCACTTCCAATAGTTTCTTGAGCTTAGTTTTTATAAGGAGAGCAATATGTGGGTGCATCTTTCTTAGCTTTTGTTTAACAGGTTTTGCTTTTAAATCCACATTAAGATGGTGCATGATAAGATCTAGGTTAAGTCCTGGCATATCTGCATAAGACCAAGAAAAATTTATTTGTCTTTTCTTAAAGAATTCCATGTATTCTTTCCTCTCTCTTTTTGATAATGAGGTAGCAAAATGAAGTATTTTAGGATCCTTTGACGTATCAATGTTTACTGCTTCTATTGGTTCTATCAGGATAACAGATCTCTCTTGAAAATATGTAGGAAAAATGTCAAACCTTCCATCTTCTGGTGCCTCAAGGAGATTTTCACCATTAGATATGCCTTTTATTTTCTCTTTTGATTGATCTAATGTTGCCATAAAATGGTTTTCAACAATAGGTCTCTTTCCTTGTTTTATTTCACTTTTGCGACTGAGAAATTTGGCATTTTCCTGACTATGAGAAACATCACTTGATTCTATAGTGGAAGATATCTTAGGTGGGATGGGTTCAATAGCATTAAGGTACATAGCTAAGTCATGATCATTGGAAAAGACATTTAGTTCGGGGTTATCTAAATTATCCCAATCAATTAGTTCAGGATGAAGAAGGGGTAAATCATAATCACTGTCATCATTAGGTGTTTCAATGTTCATGACATAATGATCATAATTTAGCATAGAATAAGTATTGTCATAGATTGAATGTTTTTGAGAATTTTCTTTCTCAAGATTTTCTGAATTAGTCTTAACAAGATTAATATTAGCATCTTGTAGTTCACACTCAAGTGGTTCTTCAATTGATGTTTGTCCCTTAAATGAATGGATTATATCAACACACACGTCTTTGGTACTGCAATTTTCTTCTTGATTGACTTCATTTGCATTTTGGAGTTGATAGACTTGTGTACATGATAAAGAGGATTCTTTTAATATATTTTGTCTCCTTTCAAACTCAGCTTCTTCTGGACTAATAGTTAATCCAACTTGACTATCTCTTATTTCTTCTATAGTTCTTGCATATCTGATCCTTGTTTGCACTTCTTGTGGCATTGTGTCACTGTTTTTGTCATTCTCTTTTCTTTTTTCATACGCCTCTTTTCTCTGAATTCTGAGTTTTTCTTGTCTTCTTTCTAATTTTATCTTTTGTTCTGTAATAGACAAGTCCTCTTTTGTAATAGCTGCTTGATCTTCATTGTGTTCTTTACTTGATGTAGTAGATAAGGCATCTGGTCCCCATTCATACTCATTGGAATCTGTTTCTAAATCCTGATCTGAGATTACTCCACTATACCATACTGGAATGTCATATGGCGCAAAAAGTTCTCTGATTTCTGTCATCTCTATTTTTACTGCCTTTGGAATATCTTGTTCAGATTTTGACTTTGTTTGTATTTCTAGGACTTGCTGACAAGATTTTTCTTCCTCTTTGATGGTAGTCTCCTCTTCTTTCTTTTCATGTTCTTCTTGCTTCTTTTGTTTATTTGTTATTGTTTCGGCCGCTTGATGTAGCTTTTCTTGCCAATTGTCTCCTTTAGAGACTATTTTCTTTCTCCATTTTTGTTGTTGAGTATTGTGTTGCTTTTGATTAGACTTTAGGTATCCCAAACCGGATTTATCTTCTGTGGATTGTGAGTGCAGACAAATAGGTTCTGAAATACCTTGATCTTGCTTACCAATTGGTCCTTTTCCTTCATATCCCATCTTTTGCATGATTTCATATCCTTTTCCATATTGTTTTATGGGAATATTGACTTCTACTGCTATTGCTATAGTTTTATCTTCATCTTTGTATAACCAACCAAGAATGTCTTTGTCTTCATTTTCCTCTTCAAGGGTTCCAACACTAACAAAGGTTCCTTTAAACATATGTTTTGATTTGCTTGATGTTTGTGATTGAATATCTTTAGGTTTTCCATATGACTTAGGGGAGAGTGGAAAATTATTCAAAGAATACCTTCCCATTCCTTCATCATTTAACATGCGCTTTTCTTCAAAAGTTTCCCATAACTTTTCTTGAACTTCTTTAGTAGGATATACTAATTCTCTGTTATGTGGAACTCTTGTATCTTGTGTTGGCTTCAAATTATTGCAATATTGACTAGAATTTGCAATTATAGTGATCTCTTGCCCTTCATGAGGAAATTTCACACATTGATGATATGTAGAAGGAACTGCTTGTATCTTGTGAATCTAGGGTCTTCCCAGAAGAATGTTGTAGGAGAGATTCAAGTCTAAAACTTGACACAATGTATCCTTTTCCATGGGTCCTATCTTTATTGGTAGCACAATAGTTCCTTTAGAAGAATGTTCTGGCTTCATCATAAGCCTTGATGGTTATTTTCTTTTTTAGGTCCACTGCATTCTCTGAATATCCCAAAGCTTTTATCAAACTTAATGCACAAATATTTAAGCCTGCTCCTCCATCTATGAGTACATGTTTGACATGAGTTTTATTAATGGATACTTCAATATATAAAGGAGCATTGTGAGGATGTTGTAAGGATGCATCATCATTTTTCAGAAAATGATAAGCAATGAGGGGCTATAAGATGTCCTACCATGTTTTGGAATTGATCTATATCCAAATCTTTGAAACTGTTATTTCCACTAAAGCTTTTTCCAAAATTTCCTTATGCATAGGTGAAATCTTGAGAAGTTCCAGAATTGATATTTGAGCGGGTATTCATTGTAATTTCTCTACTAAATTGTATTGTTGTGATGTGGATGTTGAGTCTTTCGCTATACCTGGAAAAGTAACCTTTGCTTTGCTTCTTGTGATAATGTTGATTGGTTCTAAAGATTGATTTTCTTTAACAATGATCACATTTACTACATCATCATATATATAAGTGTAATTTACTTTGGTTTTTCTTTTGTCATTTTCCAATTGGGATGATTCACCTTTATCATAGTTTGGAAGTGGAGTTTTAAAAGCCAAGTGTGATTCATTCGTCTTATGGCTATCCACCGCAATGGTTCCATTATCAATTAGATCTTGGATAATGTGTTTCAATCTTTGACAATCATTTGTTAGGTGTCCTTTATTCCTATGATAATTGCAAAAATGATTGTCATTCCACCAATTTGGCTTGACTGGTGGTTCATAAATTCTTGCTTCGGGTAAAACAATCGATTTGTTAGCAAGCAAAGTTTTTAGAGCTGATTCTAAAGATTCTCCAATATTTGTGAATTTTCTCCAAGGATTAGAGAAAAAGGAGTTGGCTTTATTATTTTCTAGATTGTTGTTGCTTGGGATTTGACTTGATAGATTGAAAATTGGTTGTTGTTGTTTTGTAGTATTTTTATCATCATTTCCTTCATTGCTGACATTCCTATTCTTTGACCATAACTTGGGTTTATCATTGTTGTTGTTGTTGTTGTTGTTGTTGTATGAATTATTGTAAAGTTTTAGTTCTCCCTTCTTTACCATTGCGTTCTCTATTTTCAGACCATTTTCGATCATTTTGGCAAAAGAGGGAGGACATTGCATCCTTAGTCGATAACTCATTTCATTGATAAGATTATCAATGAATAAGTCCATTTTCCTTGATCAGGTACATCTTGGGGATACCTATTAAACATGCATTTCCATCATTGTAAAAAGATTATTAAGGATTCACCATTCTTTTGTTTAACATTGCAAAGATCTAGCATTGTTATTTCATTCCTTATATTGTAGGAATATTGTGAAATAAATCTATTTACAAGTTCTTCAAAGGATTTGATTCCGGATGGCAATCTTGAAAACCACTCCATTGATTGTGCATTTAAACTCCTAGGAAAAAGACACATAAGGTAAGTTTCATCGTGAGAAAATTCCATGCTCATGGTACAAAACTCCCTAATGTGATCTTGAGGATCAGATCTTCCATTGTATTTGTCATATTTAGGAATCTTGCAATGTTGCGAAAATGGTATCATATTTAGCTTTTTATCAAAGGGATATGGGCATATGTCTTCTAATGAATACTTCTTGGAACTTGTCGCATTTTGCATGTCTTGTATCTATTGTTGTAGAGTTTGTATTTGTTGAGTAATGTTTGAAAATGGATTATCCACATTGTTTCTTTTATCATTACGTTCTTTTCTTTTGTCATCCCTTTCTTTCTTTGTTTCTTCATTACTTTCTTTGTTCACATCTTCATTATTTTTCTCATTTGTGTTTTGGGTGTTACTTGTTTCCACATCTTGTTTTAATCTTTCTATGTTAAAGTCTTGTGGTAGTTTAGCTCCAGATTTTGCCAACATCAAGAAATATTTCTCTTTTTGTTTTGCCAATAATTTTTCCATTAGTCTATCAAATTTGAAATCTTGTTCAAGGTCTCTAATGGTGCTATTGATGGCTTCTTCATCAAAAGCGGTAAATCCAAAAGTGGTATCTTCTTCCTCCATTTTTTGTTGTTTTCCAAGTTGTTCATGTTGGGCTCTAGTCCAAACTGGCATGTGTTTATTTCAAAGTTCCCAAGGATAAGGTCAATAGGTGATTATTGGTTTAGGAAGATATGCTTTATTTATCTTACCACTATTGTTTGTTCGTTGGGATAAAGCATCTCTTTGTTGAAAAGAACATCTTTGTAGAGTTTCACCGTCAAATTCTGTACCGTAGCCACATAAGTAGTGACGAAAACGATGTAGGAATGTCCTATGTTTCAGCAAGATCTTGCGATTGATATACAAGAATCTTATTCTCTTCTGAGTAGCTTTGTAACTAGGTTTTCTTTTCTTAAGGTGATACTTAAAAGTCATATAAGCATTTGACAGTTTACAAGTTTGATTCCAATGTTGGTGCAATTTTAGTTTTGATGTAACCTAAGTTCAAAATAGGAAAAATATATCCAAGATTAGGAACTTAGTATAGATTGATCAAGCTTCGTGATAGAGGATTTGATTATCCTGATGAGAGACTTGACAAGGATGTTGATTTTTGCACTTAAGATGTTTGAATCAATAGCTTGTTGAATGTTGATGTTTATAGAACCTTTTTGGGAATAACCTATAGGATTAGTAACCTAGCTGTTTGAGCTAGTTTGAAAATACATGATAGTTTAGAGACAAAACCTACCTCAAGAATTATTTTGATATTTTGATGTTTTGATACTTTGATTTTGAGTTGGTGTTTCAAGTGTTGGAATGCTTTTTGTTTTATCCTTTTTTATCACACTTTTTTTAGAAATTTGCTGATTTTGGTCTTTTGTAGATGATAATTTTCTTCAATTTTTGACCATTTGGAACATGTTACAGACATAGAAGACACAATTTTTAATAAATAAAAATCATAAGCAAGTACAAATCCCTATGGCAGGCTGAGACAATAGTTGTTGAATCTCACATGGAGTTTCCCCCGAGGCTACGCTATTCAAAGCAGATATTTAGATGCTTGACCCCACTGGCTCCACTCTTGGCACTCACTTCTTCAGGGAAGCCAAGCACCAATTTCCATAAAATCTCCTCATGGAAAACTTTATATCTTTACTAGGAACCGTATGTGTGTGAGACGCTTCAAAGGTCTGACCTCCTGTGCCAACAACTAGAAGGTTTTTGGCAACTAGTACAAATAGTTTTTAGTAAAGGCTTTTGGTCATGTGGCCATACATGCGACACTTTCAACTCTATAAATATAGAAGGTTCCTAGCCTATAGAGGTTACGCTACATAGGGTTTATGGGGAAACATAGTGTCGGTATGAACTTATCAACACATATTGTTTGAACTTTCATCACAAACACGATTTATTTATAGTGGATCGGAAGGACTTGGTATTAGCCCATTTCCACTTTAGGTCATTCCCCTCTCACTGGCCCCCTCAAGGCAGCTTGGGAAGGTAGGCCCTCTAAAGGATTAATTGCTTGAAAGTAAAGAAAGCGTAAAAAGAGTGGGTTTGGCTTTTTGATCACCCAATTAAGGGGAGAGCATATACCTACCACTTTCAAGACATAGAATACAAGCATTCTTTTTAACCTTTTCAAAGCCATTTGTTGGCTAAGTTCTATTTGGAGATGTTGTTCCAGCAAGCATGGTGTTTATTTTAGCCCCACATAGAAAATGATTTTCTAAACTAGGAATTGGAAATCTTGGTCAACAAAATGAAAATCATTGCAAAAAAGTAACTTGCATTGTAAAAATGGACAATTTGATTGTTCTTTTTAACTTGCAAAATATAAGATTGATTGTGTTATTTACCTTTGCAAGAAAATAAAAGATTGTTGTTCTTTTTAGAGCCCAAAATTTGAAGTGTGAATGTCCTAACTTTGCAAGAAAGTAAATGTTTGATTTGTTGTTCTTTTAACCTTGCAAATGTGATTATTTTTAGAGCCCAAAAACAAGTGAGGTACCTTTTAGAACACCAAATTGAAAAATGAAGTTCTTTTTACCCAAAAGGAAATATGAGTTCTTTTTAACCAACTTTGAAAAAGCTAGAAAAGAAATCACTAAATCCTAACTTAACCCCTCCAGATCTGCAAGAAATTGTTAGAAACCTGCAATAAAAAGAAGTTAGTGAAAATCCAAAACCTTAGGTGGGCTTCCACAAGCCTAATTTCAAATCACAGTTACAAATTTTTCATTGCGCTAAATTATCTGTCAAATGCGCTAATCCTTGTTACAAAAGCGCTAACCTAAGATGCAAAAGTGCTGATTTTCAGACAAAAGCGCTAACCTACATAACATATGTGCTAACCTATGATGCAAAAGCACTGATTTACAGACAAAAGTGCTAACCTACATGACATATGTGCTAACCTATGATGCAAAAGTGTTGACTTACAGACAAAAGCGCTAACCTACATGACATATGCGCTAACCTGTGATGCAAATGCACTACCCTATCGAACAAAAGCACTATTAAAATTAACACATGTGTGAATTTGTATTACAAATACATTAATTTTATTTTTGCAAGATTTTTAAAGGTATATGTGAGGTCCAGCCCCACGGTGGGTGCCAAAATGTGTGAGCTTGAATTTCATCCTTAGAATGTTACTTGTAATAAGTTAGTTTAACAAAACACAAATGGAAATGCATACAGGAAATCCAAATTCAACCAATGAAACTGCATGAAATACATATTAAAATAAAACATTATTTTACCTTCATGACTTATGTCTCATTGTGTCCTAACTCCACTGTTCCTGGTTGTAGATGGTGTGCTCTCAGACAATGCACTATTGGCTTCCAAGATGGCATATGAAGAATGGACTGATAACTTGTAGTTAACTGATAGTATGATATGCAAAGCTACATGATTATGCTAAAATGCTATATGATAATTTCTATTGCTATTTGCTTCAAAAACTCACGGATGCATATGATTAGCTTGCAAAATGCACTTGAAGTCGCTTGAAGTCTAACTCTCTCTCAACTAAAGCTCTTGATTTTATAGACTTTGAGAGGATAAGATGATGTGGCTCAGATCAACAATCTTGATCAGATCTGCAGATTTGAGTGGCTGTGAGCAAAGGTGAAGGTTGAGAGAAAGGGGGAAGGAGAAGACAAGTGTCACTCATCTCACCTTGACTGGGTTGCTGATTGAGAGAATCTAGGGATGGTTGGAAGAAATTTAGGCATGGTAGGACAAGTGGACTCAAGTCCTTCCTAAGATGTAGAGGGTGTTGGAGAGAATATAGGAAATGGTTATGAAATATGTGTATGTACACAATTTTCATTAAGTTTGGAAGTTGGAGATAAATCATGAATTAATATTTAAGGAATATTAATTTCTTTAGCCACATATTTAATGAGTTGGCAAAGGGAAGATGACGTGGAGATGGAGGGTGAGTTGGATAAAGGGATTAAATAATTTAAGAATTATTTAATTTTTGAGACTATAGGGTAGGAGAATAACCATTAAATATTGGATATTTAATTGATTGGAGAAGATAATTAAATATTAGATATTTAATTAATTAGAAGAATAGGATAAATGAATTAATTAATAAAATATTAATTAATAGAAAGACACGAAATGAATTAAATGAATTAATCTTTTCAAATTAACTATTTAATAGACGAATAATTATTAAATAAATATAAAATATTTATTTAATTGCTCATAGCCAATTTTAGGTGTATACAATTACTATTAATGGTGAGAGAAAACTTGCGTGTGAAGTGAAATCATTGTTCAATCTAGACCGTATTCAGATGAGGCAACATGGCATCATCAATCCTAATTCCTAAATGCTTCTTCCACTTATTTCGATGAAGGCTTACAATAGTGGTGATGAGCATTTATTTAAGTATCTTATCATATTAACTGGGCACAGATTCAGGGATGTTTTTCAGGGCAATAATAGAAACCAAAGAAGAAGAATCAAAGCTGAGAGTAGGAAATTCAGTGATTGTGAAGGAAAAATGGGAGGGAACAAAAAAAGGTTCAAACCAACCTCTTGTTTAGACTAGAAGAAGAACATAGAGGTTTGGGATATTCTATAGGAGGGGGGTTTAAGTGTGTTTATGGAGAGGCTTTGTGGTAAAGACCCAATGGTCACTAAGCACTTTATTAAGAATTGGAAGAATGGAAATGTTTTTGTGGGTACCCAGATGATGACTGTGGATGAGGAGATTATTGCAGAAGCCACGGGGATGGCGACAGAGGGCATGCAATTCTATAGAGATCATAGCATCTCTGATAAGGTAGTGAACAAATTTCCTATCACGGATGGCGAGAAGAAGAAAATGGCGAAGGTCGACAACTCCTATCACTCCCAAAAATGTATCTGCAGGCCATGGAGGTTCATTTTGTTTGCTACAATTACCTATATAACACTGGATGGGATATTTATGAGAGCTTACGAGCACCATTTTGTGTTGCTCAATCATTTCTGCCATGGTGAAAAGGTAAGCCTACCATATTATCTTGCATGTTCCATGGACCATGAAATCAAAGAAATACAGAAAGACCCTAAGGGTGACCATGCTCTTCATCAGGGTCTTATGGCTCTTGTGTATAAATTTCTGAAAGGGAAATGCATTGATAAACCTATTAGAGGTAAAAATGCAAGGGATGAGGAAACAAAGAGTGAGGATAGTGGTTTTAACTTTGACTCAGAAACTGAAGGCGAGTCAGAGGAGTTAAGAAAAAAGGGGAAGAACAAGGGGAAGAGAAAGAGGATAGTGGTGGATTCTAATATCTTAGAGTTTGAGGATTAGTCCTTCAAAGGAAAATTCATCAAAAGAAAGAAAGGTAAAGGGACTGGAAAGCAAACCCAGAGGAAGAAGAATAGTAGCAGGGGAGGTAACAAAGATATTAATCAAATTTTGATTGATTCTGATGAGGAGGCAGAGGAGGATAAAAATGATAATGGGCAGGGTAAGGAGAGGGATGATATCCTGGTTGTGGGTAGAAATGAGGATTTGAATACTCAAGGTCTGCAGAAAGAGGACCAAGAGGACAAAAGGGGAAAATCTAGTGATTGTGTTGGGGATAATGAGAGTATTAAGGGATTCTATGATACTACTAGCATAATGGTGAAAGACATAGGTAGCCTGAAGAAAGATATGAATGTTATCAAAAAAGCCACGATAGGCGACAAACCTCTATTTGAAAATGTTGAAGAATTGGCGGTGGCAATCAACAATGTTGAAGCCATTGAAAACATGGTCAGTAAAATTATTGAAACTGAAAAGTAGGTTAAGGAGATGGAAGGAAATGAAGGTGCAAAAGGGTTGGAAATTGCTATGAATAATCTAGGCAACAGAGTCAACAGGATGGAACTTATAGTGAAGAAGATAGCCGAACAAAACTTCTAGATTCTCAAAGCCTCGGTGGACAATATGAACATTCTAATTAACATATGTGATAACATCAAAGATAAAGAAGGCGACAAGGATCAGTTGGATAAAAAAGGTCATGAGAAGAGGACTAGAGCCAACACCAGGAATAAGGGAAACATCAAGGGACAAGAGCTGGATGATTTGAAGACCTCTGGGAACAACATGAAGTAGATGGTGGTCCATGCTGAAGATATTATGAAAATATCTAGCTGTCTCGGTCTCGGTCTATGTCTTTATCTTTGTGTTGTCCTTTTGCTTTCCTTTTGCTGTCTTTTTGTGGTTCTTTATGTGATGTGTGTTGAGATCCCTTTTTGTTCAGGTGGGATCAGTTTTTGTGGTTGGAGTGATCAGACATGGTTCTTTTAAGCTCTAATGCTCTCTTTTTCATGATATGTAAAAGGTTCAGGTTCCTCTCAAAAACCTATTTTTACTTAATCAAAACAACAATGGAGATGAACAATGGAAGCACAAGTGGAGAATAGGGAGTTTTAATTTAGTTTAATCTTTCTATCTCTATCATTTATTTCATTGTATTGTGTTTAAAATCAGCTTAATTAGTTAAGGATTTTGTGATTCATCTTTCTAGTCTAATTAGCTTAGATTTGATGATTTCAAACATGAGAACAATTGGTGAACTCGATGTGAACTAAATTTAAGAATCCTCTGTTGCTTTGATTGGTTTTGCAGATCCGTACGTGCATAGAAAACCAAAATCCACAACTGATCAGACATAAATTTGCAATTGCGAATATTTATCTGCAATTGCTATCAAAATCCATTGCAATTGACAGGAAAATCCACCGCAATTGCTCAAAATAGGAAAAAAAAAATAGTTTTTCATTTTTTTTGTTTCTTAATTAGTTAACCTTGTGCACCTAACCCATAAAAATCTTTCAATTATGGAAATATTTATTTTTTGCATAAAATGTGTCTAATCCAATGGCAGGAAAGGTAACCTTCAAAATCTCAGGTGTAAGGAAGGCAGGACAACATAGGAGAGAACATAGAGCATACCAAAGAGTCCTAAAAGCAGAAAGAGCTTCGGGAAATTGAAGAAAAAGAAGAAATCACCCAATACAATAGAAGCATCCACCAATTCCTTACCAAATACAAATTTTATGATGACATTGATGTAATAGCTCATGTGATTTGGGATAACCTCATTGCAGAATAAAATCTCTATCTTCTGTCTTTTGCTATTGTTTAAGAATAAATAATTTTTTTATTTTTATTTTTTGCATTTAATTGATGAGCAATTCACTTGATATTGCTATGCAATTACTTAGACATCAATTCACAATTGATATCATAGTAATTCACAATTGATAGCATATCAATTCACAATTGATTAGATATCAGTTCACAATTCCTCAGTAGTTATTTCACAACTGCTAGTTTAGGTTTTTTGTATTCTGTCTTTATTTAGTTTTGGTTTTTATCATGATTTCTCTCTATTTGTGAAAAGACAGAGCTCTATAACTGAGAAAATTAGGCTAGATAGCCCACCATATGTCTAATAACGTTATTTTATATGTAGGGTTAGAGTAGAAAACTTCTTTTGGTGCTATTAAAAAGAACAAAATCAAATTCTTTTCTGTTCTTTCACAAATTGCTATGAAGGTTAAAAATGAACACCATGCCTGTGTGGAGGAATATCTC
Organism: Cryptomeria japonica; assembly: GCF_030272615.1. Taxonomy (NCBI): domain Eukaryota; kingdom Viridiplantae; phylum Streptophyta; class Pinopsida; order Cupressales; family Cupressaceae; genus Cryptomeria; species Cryptomeria japonica. The sequence continues at coordinate 439,698,093 of NC_081405.1, read as the reverse complement.
CACTTAGAATAGAAAATCATTGCAATGGAATGATAAAAATAAATTTTGTTTTTCGTGTCTTCAAAGGGATAGGTATTATGCTCTCTTCTTTTATCTTTCAGTCAATTTTTGTACTTACATCCTTTAGAGGGCCTTCCTTCTCGAGTTGCCTTGAGGGGGCCGGTGAGAAGGGAACGACTCAAGTTGCAATGACTAAAGCCAATTAATCCAAGCCACTATATATAAACATGCATGTGATGAGAAGCATATTCAATGAGTGTTACATGTTGTCACAATGACGTTATGCCTCCCTCAGTTCCTATATGGTACGTTAAAATCTTTATAACGTAACCTCTACAGACTGGGAGACCTCCCTTAATGGAGTATAAAACATTGTTGATTGTGACCACTCGAACATAACCCTTTCTAAACACCTTATAAATTAGAATCCCAACTGAGTCAACAACTAGACACTTGAATTATCATAGTGTAAGGGTGGGGAAGAATCCACCCCCAAGACACTCACTATATATCTCCCAGGATAACAGGCCAATTGAGGATCAATTTTCTTTCTTCTAATTTCCGAAAAAGGCAAAAAAATGGGTGCACCCTAGGGTGTGATAGGATTGTTTGAGCTGACAGAGTATCAATATGTGGGCTATGGTAATACTTGTGACCTTTTGACTTTAGGAGAGTGTTTGATGTGTTATCGAATTGCCCAAATACAACGAAAACAAAATGGGGTCTTGAAAAAGACTCCAACATTCATGGGAATTTGAAAAAATTCCATAAACAAGTATTAATTTTACAGTTTTATTCTTTTTGATGTGTCTGTTGTGTCCATTTCTACATTTCACCAAGTTCAAACATTTTAGAAAATACCAAAAATAAAGTGGAATCTCAACCAGGTTTTGTCAAAAAAATCAACAAGAACAAATCTTTCAAAGTCAAGTGTCAACATCAACATTAACATCAAATCAAAACTTTTGCAAAGATGGAAAACATGTCATTTCAAAGTGATATTAATTCCTAGGCATCCAGTTCATGCATGAGTCCTTTAGCGTCATCATACTACAGAAAGTCATTGCACAAGTCATCACAAAAAAAAAGAGTAGTCCTCAAACAAGTTTGCATCCACTCATATAGAATTTAGTGTTGCATTAGAGTTTAAGAAGCATACCTTAGTCCATGGGTCTAAAAGGAGACTATGAATTTCCATTTGAGCAACCCACTCTTGGGCCAAACAATGACCAATTAGCAATAATTGATGGTTTGGACAACCTCTCTTGGAAATTAAAAGTTAATCATTCCTAGTATGATATAGTTGAAATTGTCATAGATAATGAGATCCAAAAATCTATTCATCTTGTTGAAAAATTGAGGAAAAAGATAAAAAAGGCAGCTCAAAAGGAAACCATGAGACACTTGGTTGAAAAGACCACAGAAGAGTTTCTAAATCCTCATTAGAGTCCTTAAACAAAATTATCAATCATTCCTAGGTTCCATATAGTTTGCATTCTAGTCTTTAGCACACGAGTCTGAAAGGAAACAACAAACTCCCATTTGAGCAACCCAATCTTGGGCCAAACAACATTCAATTAGAAATAATTGATGGTTTGAATATTCTTACTGAGGAATTGATAGTTGATCAAGACCAATACAACATAGTCCAAGCTATCATAGATGATGAAGTTTGGAAGTCAGTACAACTTGACATAGACCTCAAAAATCAAATAAAAGAAGAGGCATAATTTGAAGCATTTCGACAATACACTGAAAAGCTTGTATTTGAATTCTGAAATCCTTGATAGCAGGTCTTCATTCATAGATTGCATTGTCTGCATTTTAGCCTTTATAAAGTCTTAAGAACATACCTAGCCACATTTAGTTGAGTTTTGCATCTATATTTTAGAAAGTCTTAAAGAGTCAAGATCACTTTGGAATAACATTCATGCCATTCACACGTTTTGAAAAGGAAAAACACCAGATGGATATCAACAATGACCCTTTAGTTAACTCCACATGGAATATGGATCTGTCCACACAACAATAGACACAGGGTCAGAAACCTACAACCTTAACAACAAGTACAAACAAGATGCCTTCTCTTGATGAGATACAACGTAATCTGACTAAAAAAGAATTGGAGGCAGCTCAACAAGATCTTGCAATACTTATGATTCTCAATGCTCTCATCCACAATGATAGAGACATATATCTTGCACTCTTAGTCCAAAATGGAGCTAAGTTACCTCCAGGGGTAGACATTTTGGCTATAATGCCACTAGGTCTAACATTGAACCAAAATGTTCCTCAAGTACCTACCGTTACATAAACCCAAGCAACACTTGCTACATCAACACAGGGTGTATCTCAAAATATTCAAGAAGCTGCAACTTCAACACCATCAATAGTGGCATCAGAAAGTACTAATATTACATCTCAAACAATGTCCAGTGTGACAATGGCTCACAACACCACTTTGGTAAATATAACCCAACCTTTAGTTTCAGTTGGTTCCACCTACAGTAGCTAGAATATGAATCAAAGGACAACTAGCTCATCTCAGCCAAAGGTTAGTACACCATTTGCATACTTTATACCACCTAGTGGGACTTATGGTGCATAATTACATGGTCAATCCACATTTCAACAAGCTCCAAGTTACTCCAATATTATCCCTTTTGTGAGAAACACTTATCAAGTCAGTACACCATTGACACAAACAAAGATCCTGACTCAACAAATGAAGAATCTTCAAAAGAAAATGGCCAGTATGCAAATAGTTAATGATAAAAAGAGCTACAATGGAGAGCTTCTTTCCATATTCTTTTGACAGAAATTTATACATGCCACAGTTTCCCTCACATTTTAAAACTCTAAGGTTCGACAAGTCTAGAGGAAAAGGTGATCCTCGAGATCATGTCCGAGAATTCTTCATGACATGTATTGAAGTAGCCCATGATGATACATACTTAATGAGAATATTTTCTAAAAGTCTTGGAGGAACAACATTGGAATGGTTTTCACACCTCCCACCTAAGATTGATTCATGGGGTGAACTGGCTGAGCTATTCATATAAAACTTTGCATTAAATATAGATAATCCAGTTATCTTGATGGATATATGTGCAAAAAAGAAAAAGGAAGGAGAAAACTTTGCCACATTTTTATAAAGATGGAGAGGCCTATACTGTAGATGTCTTAGTCACATCCTTGAAGCTGAACAAGTAGACATTTTCAATGAAAATCTTGTGCCTCCAATTAAGTATCCATTGCAAATGAAATGCCTAAACAATTTTAAAGACATCACAGAAAAAGGCATCAAGTGAGAAAGACACTTATTAGAGAAAGGGATAGTGAAACACCATAAAGATGATGGACCAACCACAAGTACAAACAATGAAAGGCTAAAATCTTGGCCTAGGAACAAAAATATCACAAATGATGGAGTTGTTGATACCCATGTTGTAATAAAATCTCAACTAGCAGTATCTCTACAAGGACCGGTTGATCTTTCCAGTAAGAATTCAAGTCAGATAAACAACACCAATGCACTACAGTTAAGCAATCCAAGACCACCAAGGGAAAACACACCCAAAAGAAGCTTTACAACCCTTGTGAACCTATTGAATCAACACTCAAAAAGTTAATACAAAGTAATGCCATAAATTTACTAGAAGCTAGGCCATATGAACCAGGTCCATTTAAGCCTGCTTGGTGGAATGACAATGATTTATGTGAATACCACTACAATAAAGGTCACAAGACAACCATCTGCTATAAACTAAAGAACCTAATACAAGATCTCATTGATCAAGGTGACATTACTATGGATACCAATAAGGCACTAAACACAGATCATATAATCTTCAAGGATCCTTTTGTTAAGAATGACAAAGGAAAGGCTTCTAGTTCCAATGCACAAAACAACACTGCCAATTATACCAATATCGCATTTGACTATGCCATAAACACACTAAATGCAGGAGATGAATTGATGGCCACAATCACAATAAATCCCAAAAGCAGAGACTATGCTATCATCACTAGACGATCAAAGATCACATTACAAGGGGTGCCACCAAATCCACCTCCACCAACCAATAATTATAATATGGTAGATCAGTTGAAGAGAACTCCAGCTTAAATTTCACTATTTGAGCTATTGCGCATCTCGCTAGCTTATAAGGAATTCCTTGAAAAGCATTACAAGATTCAATTGTTGCCAGAGATATTGATGAGAATACATTCCAAACCATGGTTGGAAACTTGGAAGCTTCAAAGGTTGCATTCACTGAACAGGATGTACCTACAACTCGACCCATGCATAATGATCCCTTACATTTGGAAGCTTTGGTTCACTAAAAGAAGGTCCAAAGGGTACTTATAGATGGTGGAGTTGGCCTTAACATATGCGCATTGCATTTGATTAAAGATTTAGGATATTTCGAGCATCATATTGATCCTACCAAGAGAATCAATATCAAAGCTTATGATGATGAGGAACACCCTTCTAAGGGTGTAGTGACTTTGCTAGTACAAGTGGGACTAGTTACAATAGATATCACCTTTCTAGTACTAGACAAAGAATTGGGGTACAATGCTATTAGGCCGCCCATGAATACTTACCATGCAAGCAGTACCATCAAATTTTCACCAATGCGTGAAGTTCCATACAATGGCATTGAGATCACTGTTCATGGCGACCCAAAACCTTTTCAACACTACAATTATTTAAGGGCAAGCACAAAAAATCAAGTACTAAACAATCAGGCAACTCCACTTCACTTACAAATGGAATCATTATCAATCAAAAAAATAGGGGAAAAGACACTTACCACATCTTCTTTATAAATTAAGGAAGATGGTTATGGGGAATATTTCATTTCAAGTACCTTGAATGGAAGACAATCATCTCTTTCTCGTAGGTCTTTTGGGAAGCCTCAGAACATAGTAATGAAGCAAGATAAAGGAAAAGAGATAGTGAAGTACTCAGATTCATTCTCTTTCATTAGATGGGGAGACTTACAAGAAGAATCTCTAACTGAAGATGCCAATCACTGGATATATAGAGAAGAAGATGACATGACCATACCCAGATTACCTTTAGATCAATATGGCAATGGTTTCAAGATGCTACAAAGACATGGGTATGATGGTACCACAGGATTGAGACTACAAAATCAAGGAAGATTAGAACTTGTTTTGCCACATGAAAACCCAAAGAATCAAGGGTTGGGATATAAACATGTACCAAAGATAACCAAGGAAAGACAATGTACACTTGATATACAGAACAAGCCTAGGTTACCCTCAGAATACATACCTTAGAATCAGTTATCAACATGAGTATTTTCCTTTTCATCTCAAAGAAGTAGGAGAATACCAACACCTTTTAGTATGGAACCAGATGGTGAAGATATGAGGCAAATTATACAAGAAACTAACACAAAATCATCTAGCAATACAGTACCAAAAAAATCTGAACAAACAAATATGGTAACAAATACAAGCTTACCACCATCAAATGAGCCCAATCCTTGGTTGCTATCAATACTTTTGCTAATAGAAATAACTCAGGCTCCTCCATTTGAGCCAGATGAGGAAAGAATGCAATGAATGATACTTGGCTTAAGAAGGGTATCCACCATACAAAGGAGGTCCACTAATCAAGCACAAACTCAGTTACAAGAACAAGAGGAGATGAGTGACACAATGTCAGAAAGTGAAACATACATAGAAAGTGTGACAGATTCTCATGATTATGAATTCCTATCTGATCATGATGATAGCCCACAAGAAATTGATGATGAGGATATATTAGGTCATCCAAATAACTAAGTATGCATGTTATCAACATCTTCTACAACAGAATGGAACAATGGTTTACCCCTTATACGCCCATATTTGATTGACTGGGGGCAAAAAGAAAAGCCACAATTAGACTGGTTTCAAAATGATGAAGCCATAGCTGAATTATTAGGTGTAAGGGACAAACTCCCTTATGATGATCACAAGGCTGGCTTTGCAATAGACCTAGACAAAACTGCATATTTCAGAGAAGCAAGGTCCTCTTCTAGTCAAGAAAATGATAATGAAGCATAACACATTTCTCATCACAGGATGGATACTCTTCCTCTTGAAAATGAACATTCAATATTATTGGTATAAGAAACTGAGGAAATTAACATCGGTGATGCCAAAAAAGTTCATAATATACACCTACCAAAGCCCCTGAATCCACTAGAAAAAGAGAAGTTTATCCAATTCTTTAAGCAAAGAACAATCAATTTCGCATGGTCTTATGAAGATATGCTAGGGTTGGATCCTAAACTAGTCTTACATCATTTTCCATTACTACTAGGAGTCAAACCATATAAACAGAAACTCAGAAAGATGCACCCTCACATAGCTCTATTAGTCAAAATTGAGCTACAAAAATTGTTGAAAGTGGGTTTCATTAGACCCATAGACTATGCTAAGTAGATTTCAAATCTAGTCCCACTAACCAAGCATACTAGAGGTATTAGGATCTACACCAATTTCAGAGATCTCAACAAGGCTTTCCCAAAAGATGAATTTCCACTCCCTAATAGAGACATGATAGTGGACTTGACAACTAGAAATGAAATGCCATTACTCATGGATGGTTTTTTTGGTTATAATAAAATCAGAATTACACAAGAGGACCAACCTAAGACAACATTCACTTTTCCACAGGGAACATATTGCTGGAATGTGATGCCATTCGGCCTTAAAAATGCAGGCGCTACCTATCAAAGGGCAATGACCACCTTATTCCATGACATGATACACACAATCATGAAATATTATGTAGATGATATGCTAGCAAAATCCAACAAAAGAGATGATCATCTAAACATATTGGCTAAAATCTTTGATAGACTTGAGCAATACAATGTAAGACTCATTCCAAATAAATGTGTTTTTGAAGTGACATCCAACAAATTCTTGGGATTCATTATATCCAATCATGGCATTGAAATAGATACAAAACAGGTAAAAGCCATTTTAGACATGCTGTCACCCACTACACTCAAGCAACTCAGAAGCCTGCAAGGCAAATTACAATCCATAAGGTGCTTCATCGGACAACTAGCAGAAAAGTGCCAACCATTTCAACATATTTTAAAGAAATGTGTCACATTCAAATGGACCCAACAATGCCAAGAGGCATTCTAGAGACTAAAAGAATATCTTTTGTCCACACCAGTCTTGGTTCCACCCATGCATGGGAAACCATTACTCCTATATATAGCTGCAACAGATTCCTCCTTAGGTGCTCTCCTATCATAACCTGATGAACAAGGGAAAGAAAGAGCTACCTATTACATTAGTTGAACACTCATTGGATATGAACTCAATTACACACCAATAGAAAGAGCATGTCTTGCAGTAGTTTTTGCATTACAAAAAATGAGACATTATATGTTGAGTCATAAAGTCCAGCTCATCGCACATTTTGATCCACTCAAATACTTGATGAACAAAGAAGCATTAACTAGAAGGATTGCCAAGTGGGTCATGATACTTAGTGAATTCGATATTGAATATGTCAACAAAAAAGTAATTAAAGGACAAATCATAGAAAATCAACTTGCAGAAGCACCTCTACAAGATAGTCATCAAATGGTGGTAGATTTCCCAAATGAATCAGTATTTGCACTTTCAGCATAAACAAAATGGAAACTATACTTTGATGGGTCTCACACAAACCATGGAGCAGGAGAAATAATTATATTCATAACTCATCAAGAAGATTCAATTCCCAAATCATTCAGGATCAACTTCCCTTGTACCAATAACATTGTATAGAAAAAATAAAGATGACACCTTACTCATATGCCTCAATGTTGAGGAGACACAAATTACCCTGAAAGAAGTTCATGATGGCATATGTGGGGCACATTCTTTTGGACCTGCTCTAGCAAAAACACTATTGTGAACAGGTTATTATTGGCCTACAATGGAAAATGACACTTACAAGTATGTCGAAAGATGTAAGCAATGCCAAATGCATGGAAACCTGATTCATGCACCTGGTCAAGATCTTCAACCAATAACACCATCATGGCCATTTTCACAGTGGGGATTAGATCTTATAGGGAAAATAAACCCTACCTCCTCGAACATACATAAGTTTATTCTCACAACTAATGAGTACTTCACAAAATGGGTTGAGGCAATCCCGATGACCTTCACAATAGAGAAGCAAATAGCTAAATTTATTTTGAATTATATCATTTGTAGATATGGAGTTCCCAAGTGCATTGTAAATGACAACAAAAGACCCTTCAAAAATCAAGAAGTACATGAAATCTGCAACCAATTTCACATCCAACAATGTTTTGCAACACCCTGCTATCCCCAGAGCAATGGTCAAGCTAAGGCAACAAATAAGACTATTCTACAAATTTTAAAGAAAGTTGTCAATGACACTGGATGAGATTGGCATCTTCAACTGAACCTAGCTCTCTGGGCATATCGAACTAGTGTTCACATAGCCACTGGTACCACACCTTACTATTTGGTTTATAGTTTAGAAGCTATTTTTCCTATCAAGGTAGAATTACCATCATTAAGAGCCTCTTTGAAAAACATTATCTCAGAAGAAGACTACAAAGTAGCACATTTGCAAGAACTAGAATTCCTAGACAAGAAATGTTGGAATTTGCATGAAGATTGCATTAATGAAATGTTATGTTGTCATTGATGTCAATTAATCGGTAATGATGTTGTTATAATATTGTTTTGTAACCTGTAGGAAGAAATAGTGAAGGGAACTGCAATCGATAGGTGAATTTATGGAGGAAACTGATATTACTATGAAATGGAGAGTTGAACTGGTAAACCCTACCCATTGATATGATAAACCCTAACCATTGAAGTTTGGTGAATCGGTTGTATTAGTTTATGTTCTAATAATGAGTAGTAATGATTATGACATATATGCATGTTGTATGAGAAGAGTTTCAAATGGTTTTTGGCGAGTAGAGATAACGGTTTTTATCTTGGGAATGAGAAAGTTCATTGCATGTAATGCAAACCACGTGATGAGTTACATGGTTTGATGAAGTGGTGATCAAGGAGTGGTCAAGGCTATCTTGAATGATGTGCAAAGATTACTATGTAATCCAATGGTCATACTTGAACCAATTTGTTTGTAATCTCTATGAGAGAATTAGGTTTGTGTTGTGTTACCAACCTATTGTTTTGTTTATAAGGTCAACGAGTTGTTTTTGTTGAAGAGCTCACAATTTGTAGTTGAGAGTGAGAGTATTGTTGCCAAACTGGATGATGTATCTACAGTTTGTGTAAAGGAAGATAGGAGCATGAAAAGGATCTGAACAACCAAGTGTAGTGCTATTCAAATAGATCAACAAACCCTTGTTGTTTTCTAACAATTACAACAGTTAAATCCCCTAATCGGGTAACCTCTAACAAGCTTAGTGTTATTCAAATCCTCTAACCAAGTGGTCCATTATCTTGGATTTCCAATCCTCTACCGAGGTTACTCCTTATAGGGTATTTCTTCTAATAGGGCATTATAGTCAATCCCTTAACTAGGTGGTCCCTAGCAGGATCTGTTCTTAACAAGACTTTTTGTAAAGCTTTAACAGGATTGGCTCCTAATAGGGAAAACTTTAGAAGAGTTCAAAATCCTTGTGGGTATTCATCCCCACCATGGTTTTTCCCATTTGGGTTTCCACGTCAAAAATATTGTGTCAAGTGGTGAATGTTTTTGTGGTTATGTTTACTATGGTTGAATTGCTTAGCTACTAAATCCACTTTGATATGTTATGTTAACCAGCAACAATCTGAGATAAGGTTTTACTTATGTCAGTAAAGTATTTGGATGTTTGTAAGTTTCAAGTTGTTTTACTGTTAATCTGTTATAACAATCAACTGGTTTAACTTAACAGTGATATTGCATTTGCAGTTTAGTGGTTTAACTTGTCAGTTTAGAGTTTTCTTTGAGAGGTTTCTTTAAGAGATTGGTGAAAGTTTTTATCAATTTTCTATCTACTAATTCACCCCCTCTCAGTAGTTGACCAGATCCTTATTCTTTCATCATACCATCAAGAAATGACAAAGCACTCTAAAACATTTACAAGGATATCGAAATAGAATGTGAAGAAGCTATAATAAAAGAGTAAACCCACATTGCTTCGAAGTAGGCGACATCATTCTTAAAGAAAATCAAAGGAACCTCACTGACCGCAAAAAACTAGGAAAATTTGAGTCTAACTAGTTAGGTCCTTTTGTCATAACCAAAGTAATAAAAAACAATGCTTATCATTTGCAAACAATGGAGGGATATCCACTCCCTGACCCCATTAACAACATGGACCTAAAAAGATATTACATATAAGGGTGGGTTCATTTCAGTTTTTATTATTGCATTTGCATATTTCTTTACTATATTGCATATCTTCATTTCAGAGTACATCATAGTTGCTTGCATATCACCATTGCACAACATATAGCTGCATATCATTATTTATTTCTCATATAGTTATATCAATAAAAATATGATGATTTTTTGAGCCATTCACCTATCTATACTGAATGGAATGAAGGTCATCTCATTTCCTAGATACTTGATCATGAAGTCTTTATGAGGCCTTTAATAATTTAGTTTCAAATGTCGCCTTGTCACAGATCTTTATCTATGTTTGTATAGAGGTTTCACTATTGAACCATGTTACCCAAAATCTATCAATTCCTATATCTCACACATTAATCAATGCTCTAAGTCATTTTAGATACCTAGTTGGTCATGTGAATAGTGAAAAATCAATAAATTCTACTTCAACGCCGCTGTAATTATAATACCCAAGTAGGTTTTTATTAATTACAAGTCAAGGAAAGAAAATGAAGAAAAGAAAAGAAAAATACTATGCCAATATCCATCTCAAGGAAAAATAAAAAATGATATCACTAAAATATCACACATACAAGTGTGACAATAAAATCTTGACTATGGGAACATGCAAGTAACAACATTAGGGCTATAGACGCCCGCTGGCAATGGAGAAATATTTGAGAGATTATAGTGCATAACCTCATCGGAGCCCTAAAAGATTGCTGGCAGCAAGGCTCTATCCGGGATGCTTTTGAAGTTAGAATAACTCATGTAGCTAACCACATAGGATTCCAAGGGTCTTTTATAGTTATAAGAGTCAAAATGAATTCAAATGCACACACATTGGCAAAAAGAGATCAAAGTTTCAAGAATTCATGGAGAAGTTATCCATGCCTCCATTCATAAATCTTGACTAAATGGTGTGTTAGATTAGATTGTCTAAAGTCTTTTGAGAATAGATTGAACTCCTATCTCTGAAACATTTCACACCTTCAATCAAATCCGTGCATTTCAGAGTGAGGGGCACATACATTCATCCTTGTTTAGGTACTGCATCTTTATCTTGCATACTACATTAGCATAATTCACATTTGAAAACTCCATTGTCTCCAACACATTCTGCAGATCATCATATCATACAGGTTTGCATACTTGGGGGCATAATTGAAAAAATCCAAAAAATCGTAAAAGGTCATGAAAAAATCCAAAAAATTGTAAAAAGTTTTGAAAAATAAAAAACATTCATATAAAATCCTAAAAAAATAAAAAAACATTTAGATAAAGTCTTGAAAAAATTAAAAGAACAAACAGATAAAGTTTTGAAAAAATCCAAAACATTCAAATATCAAACCACAAAATATCAAAAACATTGAAAAATCAATTAAAACTTGCAATAAAATGTCTTGAAGGAATCAAATACCCTAGCAGATGTCCAGTAAACACTTCACACAAGGTTAAACAAAGGATACAACTATCTTATCAAAACTTCTGCAATCAAGCTGATCAACTGTCTAATCTATCGAATCACTATCAAAATATCAATGTGATCACCATCTTGTCTTAAACAAAATCGGTACACTCAAAACTAGACAAGTTAGTCTTAAACATGGTCCAAAACTTTTGAAACCAGACATTATCAAAATCACATCAAACATATCAAGGCAAAGACACAGTTAGTCCAACTGCTGAGTTTTGTCTATTTTGGTTGACTCTTTTTTATCAAATTGGTGAAGATCATTTCTTTTAGCTACTCAAGGATGTCCAAAGAGTGACTAGAGGAGTCGTGATGGGCATGAGCCTTTTTATTTGTTTATTGTTTGTGGTTTGAACCAATGAAGTTCTAGGGCAATTTCTCTAGTGGGTATCTATGATAGGAGCATTCATCTTGTGAATGCCATATATACCTCAACCCCTAGTGTAATTCACAAAATGGAGGGTTCAATCCTTGTCTGATACTTGTTTATTTCTTGCAATGAGATATCTATACATCTTGGATCCTCATACCATGGTGTAATAAGCTCCATTGTTACATAATAATTCTCAATAATGATAATGTATTGCACTACAAATAAAGCAATGAAGATTTTTTCATCAAATTTTATCACTCAAATTGTTTCTATCATGTCTACTTCTGGGATAATAGAAAAAGGTTGGTTCAATTGATTTATCATATCATTTCTTCTAATCTATTCTCTATCTAATAACTAACAATTCTTCCAAATTCACAATTTTCAACACCTATTTTGACGCAAAAAAAATTCACTTTGCATATAAATCATTTCACATAATGTTGCAAGCATTTCATCAATCATCATACATCACAAAATAAATAAACATCACATCACTGCATTACCAAGTTAGCATAAAATAAAAACCAACACATTAGACCATAACATATATTACCAAATAACTCATCACCAAAAGTGCATATCATATATCTCATCAAAATGTGTCAAAATACATCGTATCTATGATAGATCATCAATAACATAGTATCTCAAACAATGCCGCCTCTATCTCCAGGTGGATCCTGTCTGCTAGATCCTACCCCAGGATGTACCAACAATGTTTGAGGTGGACCCATAACACCACCACTGCTGGTCCAACAAGAAGTAGACCTACTAGAACCTGAATGACCTCTATACTCACTAAAGCTAGGAGCTCTTTATGCCTCAGGAACAACACCATCATAGAGCTATCTATAATATAAGGCCTCCTATGCAACATAGTAGAGTCTGTCAGACTATCGACGTGCATTAGTACCTAGAGCAAAATGCCAATCGTAAGCAGTCTGAACCAATCACATCCACCTCACTGCATCATCTCTCTCTCTCTCTCTCTGCAGATGGTCTCTCTCAGCAACTATTTGGTCTCTCAAAGGCTATACGATCCCTCTCTAATGTAATATCATCCATCACCTGATAATACACATCCCTATCCTCCATCCATTGCTGTCACAAAGTAGAAATCAAGTCCTCTAGACTCTTAACCTGATCTTTCAATCCCTCCTCATCACCCCCCTCCTCATATCCTCTATCCATAGCCTGGGGCATATCAACATCATGTCCACCATCCCCATCCTCATGTCCATCACTGCTTGATGAGAATAATACTGACTCATCACTCTCATTCTCACTCCCACTCCCACTAGAACTACTCATAGATGTGGTATCTCCACCAATATCCACATCCTCCTCTCCACCCTTCACCTCCTCTACGACTACTACTATTAGATCTATCTGACCCCTATCCTATCCTCCTCATCCACCATCCCATCCCCAACCATCTCTCCCTCCTCCATCCTGTCCCTTGCCATATCTCCATGTACCTCTCCCCCTAGGACCCTACCATGTCTAATCTGCTGAGCGACAATCTAGACTGTCAGATTTGTCAAAAGTATGGGCCTATGTTGTATCCACCAGACACTATACTATTATATAGTCCTTGGATCTGCAACACCAACTCACAAACCCCATTGAACAAGAGCAAGAGCATCAAACTCGACAATAGCAACATGTGGCTGCACACATGCACTCCAATCAACGATCTCATGAGTAGTATGAGAAAAATAAGTTGTCACATTCGAAATACCCTGTATCCTCCCAAAATGTTAGAGTACACGACTAGGAAGATGCATATCAATAACCCTGTGACCACCAAGATATTTCCCAATAAGATATCTGTAATATCGGCAAAAAGGAAGATCGTGACATCATCAGCCCAACCAAGGCAAGTAAGATAAGGTCTCCATGAGAAGTACTATAAATTATCAATTTGATGAGGCCAATACAAAATGTTACCTGATGCCCTATGTCTCACTCCAATAGTGTATCTGTAAGCATATGGCTTCTCTGGCTCTAAATCAACATGTATCACAGGACAAAATATAGCTATGTGCTCCCAAGCCCATATCTTGAGCAAAGTAACACCACATCCAACAAATTTCTGCTGTAAATACACAATCCCACGCATCTGATGATATAAAGTGGCAAGAAGATAGGGACCCCAAGCAAAAACTCTTCTATCAATAACCATATCGTGAATCACTCATCCCCATCCAATAGATAAACCATGAGTATGCCTATTGGGGAGAAATAATCCAACAATAGTGCAACCAAGAACAATGGTGAGATCATCATAATCAAAATCATCCCATGAATCTCATAATGACCTTGAATATGGAGATTATCCTCAGAATACTCAAATAGCACACACAAAGCATATACTCCATCACTACGATATAAAGTAACTCATGCACCAAATATGGGAATGTGTAAAATACACCACATATCCTGAAGTGTGATAGACGCTTCACACATCAGAAGATGAAATGAGAAAGTCTCTGAATGCCAACGCTCAATCAAAGAAGTAATCATGGCCTTGTTGGCCATCACCTCAGGCAAGCATGCTATATGGAACAATCCAACCTGTCACAACAAAGCAATATCCTCTGCATCTAACTCATGACATTGATCAAGATAATCTGGCCTTGTCTGTCTCGCAATCAAACTAGATAATGCTCCTGCATTTGATAAAAAGCAAAATGAATTAGATACATCATTCGCATTATCAAAAAGCACAAACAAATTCATATCATGGCAAGTGCAAATTTATATTACCAATTGCAAACTAAAATTATCAAATGCAAACATATATTAGCAATTGTGGATAAATCAAAGCAAATGCAAATTATTTAAAGCAAATGCGAACTAAAATTATCAAATGTGAATCAAAATTTGCAATTGCGAATTAATAATTTCAATTGTGAATTAACAATTTCAATTGTAGGATAAATTATCAATTGCGAATCAAAAAAGTTGATTGCAAATTATTAATGGTAAATGTGAATAAATCGACAATTGCAAATTAAATACATTTGACCCATCCAGACATCAATGAAAAAATTGGGGAAAAAAAAAAAAAAAAGAGCAAAATTCTTGAAAACTCACCATGCCGTCATTGCCAGGAGGTCTCTAATATGATCGCACTCACTCAGACAAGTGCAACCTCATTCTATGATCCACCATCTCACTCCAAGGACATCGAAAGCACTATAATCTCTAAGGAATTCTTACAAAGCAAATGTGTGCAAGTGAGCTGAAATCAATACCAATTTTAAATTTATAGCTCAAAATTAGGGTTTGTTTGTCACCTTAATGATCGTGGACCCCTCCAACTTCAACTCACTCATAGCCATACCAAACTTCACATTATCACTGTCTAGCACATTTTCAAAAAAATGGTCTTCATTTCACAAATTTTTGACCACTTTTTCTGAGGGGGCATATTTTATACCCTAAATGTCATCGGGGCATACTTGGGCATAATGTTTTTTTTTGTTTTCTTTGAAACAACGTCATTTTGATATTGTCTCAAAGAGGGGCAAATGTAGACACCTAAAAATGTCTCATTAATTCTACACTAATTATTCATCTATTTAATTAAGTAATTATTTAATTATTTCTTCTAATCATCACCCTTGACCATTTCTAATTATCAAATTTTTATGATTTCATCATTTAATCAATTAACCCTATCTCAAATATTAATTATTTAATTAATTACAACATTTTCCTTAGTTAAATAATCTTTATTTTTTAATTGATTCCATTTCCTATGTTTAAATTATTTAATTAATTAATTTAATTCTTCCAATTCCCCAAATTATAATTCCAATTAATTCCATCTAATTTCATTTCATTTTCTCCCAAATTCGAATTTCACTTAATTCCACTTAATTTCATTTCTTCCAAATTAACATTTCACCAAATTTGAATTTCAATTAATTTCATGTGCATTTCAACATTCGAAAGTCCAAATTTAAATCCAAATTGAAAATGAAAATCAAATTCAATTTCAAAATCATACAAAACATGCTAAAATCATAACTGATTGATCAAATCAGTTATCTAATCAGTTAACTCATCAACCACCTTTTCTGGTAGATCAATTAATCCTTTTCTCTCTCTAATCAATTTAGTCATTTGATTCATCAACTGGGTCAACTAGCTAGTCTATTCAATCTACTAGTTAATCAATTTAGTTGACTCAATCAACTCTGTTAAAAAATCAATCAAAATGAGTTAACAGGTCAATCAAAATTAGTTGTCTACTTGAGTTCAATTTCTCACCTCCTTTGTGTTGAAAATATATAAATTCAACCTCATTTTTCTCAATCAATCTAGAATCATAGTCTTCAAAATTGTTGTCCATCTTATGTAGGAAATCACGTGCAATAGCTGAGAGCCACCTACACTAACAACAATGGAACCACAAGTGGAGAATATGGAGTTTTAATTTAGTTTAATCTTTTCTATTTCTATCATTTATTTCATTGTATTGTGTTTAAAATCAGCTTAATTAGTTAAGGATTTTGTGATTCATCCTTTTAGTCTAATTAGCTTAGATTTGATGATTTCAAATATGGGAACAACAGTCATGGGCATGTAGGGATTGGAGGCCACCAAGAAAGATTGGCTTGAAGAGGCCAAATGGGGGTTGGGTCTTTCAAGAAATTCCACTTAAAAAACCAAAAAAAGGGTGACTGGGACAAAGCCTAGAAAAAAAGTTTGGAAGCCCAAGGATAAACTAGATACAAGAGGTTCGTCCAAGGATCACATTGCAACAAACTATAGTAGGGTTATTTTTTGTTAATATCGACCATGTAGGATGAAATGATTCAGTGGGATGGTTGAAGGAGAAAGGGTTCTTCATGAAATGGGCAAGAGGATGGCTTGCTTTATCTCGTATATGACAATGGTGTGATGATTCATGGCCATTCAAAGTTGATCTTAAAACCCTATCCAAGGCCTTTTATTTGGTGATATGTGAGACAATGAAAGAAAAGATATGGATTCTAGAAAATGGGCCTTTTATGATGGGAGGAATGGGTTTTTTCTTAAGGACTGGCAACCAAATTTCAATCCTTTGAAGATGAAAATTGAGGAGGTTCCTATTTGGATAAGGCTCTACAACCTTCCATTTTAATATTGGACAAGCTGAAGCATCTAACAAAAAAATGCTGACTATCTTGCACAAAATGGTAAACAAATTAAGAAAGGATTGGCATTTGTAGCTCAATCCTACACTATGGGCTTATAGAACAAGTATCAGAATTCCTACTGGGGCTACACCTTTTTCTTTGGTGTATGGATCCGAAGAAGTCTTGCCTGTTGAGGTGGAAATGCCTTCTTTGAGAGTTTCTTTGCAAGGTCTTATTACTGATGAAGACTACAAAATATCTAGATTGCAAGAAATTGAGTTGCTGGATGAATGTTGGCAAGTGGTGTTTGATCGTCTAAGAGTCTACCAAAAGAGAATGTCTAGAGGTTATAACAAGAAAGTTTGACAAAGATAATTTCAGGTTGGTGACCTTGTTTTGAGAGAAAATCCTAAAAATCAACAGTTTCGAGACAACAAAGGGAAGTTTGAACCCAACTGGCTGGGTCCCTACATCGTTACTATAGTCTTTGGTTTTGGTGCCTATCAACTCTCAACATCAGAAGGAGAACAACTCCGTGAACCAATCAACACCGTCCACTTGAAAAAATTCTTCACTTCGTATTCTCTGCTCTAGCAACCTATACAACTAAAAGGTCTTGAAAAAAAAAAGAAACAAAAAAAGAAAAAAAAATTCTTTGCCAAGCAGGTGAAAACCTAGTAAACTGACACCTCTTATACTCAAGCGCTCCATCTATCAATGTAAATTTGGGATTTCCCATTTTCATTCCCGCTTTCCTACATCTTTGCTTTCACTTGTAAATTTCTTTTAGTCACTTTTGTGACATCTAGGTTCTTTTGGAACCCTCATGACTTGAAACCAATCAATGTCCTAGTCTTAGGGTAATCAACTGATCAATTTACATATCCTAAGCAATATCAACCAAGTCATCTTTCTGTCGATAGTACCAGGTCAACCAATCTGAGTTAGTCACCTGTCTCCAAACTTTTGAAGATTTTTATCACTGAGTAAACAAGCAAAACAAGACTACTGAAAACAATCACTAAATTGTTTGAGATATGCTTGAAATTTTCTTTGTGTGTTATCTTTTACATTGGTTTTCAATTATTATTCCCTCTGAGTAACTTGAGGAAGTCTATCTTGACTAAGAGGAGCAAGGATTGGGGCATAATACTTTTTCTTTGTTTTCTACTTGTAGGAGTGATTCTGATGATCTAGAAACATCTATTAAGCTGGGTGTCTGTCATAAGTGCCTTCACATCAAGGTGAAATCGCCACACATACCTCGACTTCGCTTATTTGTATGCTACAGGGAGGTTGGAGTCATTTCTTTGTTTGTTTTGAGGGAATTTCTTAGATGTGCAATCTAGATACATGCGTAATCTATCCAAGGATATGAATATTAAAAGGGTCATTGCAGATAAGATAATTAATATTGCATATGAAACAAAAGAAACTCTATTTTGCCTGCTATGTTTGTAAAAAGCTTAGTGATGAAAATTAAGCATACCAAATCTAGTGACTAATTTTAGGTTGCATTCATTCTAAATTTTATGCATTTCAAGTGATTTCAACATGATAACAATGATCTCTTTTGAATGAGAGTCTGAAGCAATCATCATTTCTCAGCTAAGTGGTAACCCTTTTTCATCATCGTTTCTCCAATCAAGTACTTGTGTATTGAGATGTTAGCT
Source organism: Cryptomeria japonica (assembly GCF_030272615.1). Classification (NCBI taxonomy): domain Eukaryota; kingdom Viridiplantae; phylum Streptophyta; class Pinopsida; order Cupressales; family Cupressaceae; genus Cryptomeria; species Cryptomeria japonica. Next base: position 439,679,069 of record NC_081405.1, on the reverse strand, counting down.
GCATACATGAGCATCTTATATAGATCCATAAGTTTCATTATGTACTTATTTGCATTCATATTACTGCATGAAAAATAAACATTTGCATTACTAGTTACTAATTTTAATCATTTATTGCATATGAAAAAGAAATAAAGAAAGAAAAAAAAACATCCATATTCATCTCCATTACATACATCCATACTGAAAAGATATGCATACATATAGAATAAAAAATATAGAAAGACATCTCATAATCAATCAACACAAGTACGATGGAATCAAATCAAGAGCTCATATATCTCATCATAATTTTAGTGTCTAAGAGTACAAATGAAATCAACTGTCAACTACAATGTCTCATTGGAGCAAGAATCATATAGGCTACAAAAATTGGGTATATAACAAAATCTAGGAGATATAACAAATCTAGCTCTCTACCTCTCCCTCATCGCCAAGTGGAAGAGGTGGTGCCTGTTGACCGACATCCTATCTAGGTGCCCTAGCCTCCTCAGATCGAGCCGTATACTGAGAATATAGAACAACTTGTTGTGCTATTGGGACCACTACACTATAAGCTACAACATAATAAGTTGCATGGCTTGTTTGATGCAAAACCTCTCACTAAAGATCATCTAGCTCTACTCTCACCTCTGCAAGCTATGTTTGCACCACTATCAACTATGACTACAAACTTGTCAACCTCTCCCTCAAAGGTCATACTACATCTGATACTTCCTTCTCTCTCCCAACAAACCCCTCTCCGCCTCCCTGCTCATCTCTCCACTTCCTAACCTACCTAGGAGCCGCTCTCTCCTCTTCACCTCCAACCTCTACTACCCTAGAACTGCCAGCCTCAACCCCAACAACTCCTAAGGATCTACCCTCCCTTCTATGTCACTGTCGACCTCCCGTTGCTACCCTGCTGCTACTAGCACCAGGATCACCTCCTGTCCATCTAGGTACATCCGCTCTCTGTCCCTATACTTGTCCTCCTCCCTATACCTAACTTGGTACTTGTACCTATGCTGGTGCATCCTCCTCAACCTCCTCTATAAGAGGTGCATGCTCTTTGGGATTTGTAAACTGAGGAAAATGATGTCTCTGAAACCAATCTCTATACTGGTGCAATGCCTTCGTGTCTACTACATCCTCTAGATAATCCCATCTCTATAGCTGTAAACCTACTAACTCCTGCATGCTCAACACATATGATAGTCCTGGTGCCCATCCTCATCTCTCCTCCTCCCCATATCGAGCATAGGTTGTGAACTCTTGGGATATATTCTGTGGTCTCCCATACTATCTCATCACCATAGATACTACAAATCTCTCAATAATAGACACCAATATGCCAATGAGAGGTTGATTCATAAACATATCCTTCCTCTACGCTCTCCAATCGTCCCATACCTCTAGACCCCTATACGGTCTCCATACTACAATAATCAAATCATCCAACTATCTCCTCCAATAATCAATCTTGCCCAAGTGGGGCTATGTAACATAACCTGAGTAACAACATACAATAGGTTAGTGCACCTCCCATAAATCATCTACAATAGGTCTACATACTGGGATATGCTCCCATGCCCATATTTGTAAAACTAACACATCTGCTGCCATACTCTTCCCCTCTCAATACACAATCTCATGCATCTCATGATACATATGAGCGAGTAAGCATGATCCCCACCCTAATCTCACTGGATGAGTCATTAATCTCTCAAGCATCTTGCCCCAACCACATAGAAATCCCTGTTGTCCCCTATCAGGCATCACAAAACAACCGATCATACCAGCCAAAACGTAAGCCAATAGGTACTGTGTACCATATCTGCTCATCAAATCATCCCAAGTGATAGCATGATCAAGGATAGTCTTATCATGGAATATCCGTCTCAAAGCCCAAATACTCGGTCATAGAGTAGAATCATAATCAATCTTATCTCTAGAAAATAGAATCCTCAAAATCCTGTATATATCCTCTGGCATGATGGTCATCTCTCCAACTAGTAAATGAAAGGTATTATGCTCAGAATGAAAATGCTCAACTAAAGTGGTCAACATACCATGATTCACATGGATATCAGGCATCTATAATAGGTATCTAAATACAGACAAACAAATATGACCTCTCTCTACATCTGATAACTCACGCACTAGCCTCATCGTCAGTGGAAATATACACTGAAACTAAATATCCAACAACTGAATCTGAAAAATTGAACATACAAATCATCAGTACGTGACCCAATTTTCTCTAAGAATGTGTTAAACATGCTAATAAATCCAAATATACAACATTCAAAATCAAAAAATGTTGTTTACACCTTAAAAACTACTTTCTATTTTCCATGCGAGTTTTCATAGACAAGCAGCAACTCGTACGAGCAATTGTTATGACCTGCATGACTAAACACTATCATATGATGAACAATATCATGTTGCATGACTAAATGGTCTTTTTGTTGGGATTTTGGTATTAAGTTGTCATTGATGTCAACCAGTAAGAAAGAAGAAGTGACCGATATGATGGTAATACACATGAGAGTGAGAAGACATAAGAAAGGCTTATCGGTAAGGTAGAAATTGGGATGAAGGTTGTGTGTGTGCTAGTATGTTGAGTGGCAACCGATAGACTAATAAACTGGTTCGGAAGTTGGCTGCCTATTTATGATGAAGAGGCAGAATGTTAAAGTTATCACAAACTATCATAGGTGAAGATGTGTTACCGGTATAGTGTGCACTACCGGTTAGCAGAAGAAGAAGGTCTTACCGGTAAAGGGATGTACCAGTATGAGGTTGCTGAATGATCAAGTTTGAACCAACCATGTGTCGGTGAGCTAAGTGATTGACCATTGTGTTGCCATGTGGAGCTAAGGTGGAAAACATGCAGAGGTTAGTAAAGTCTCCATCGACAGGGTTGTTGAAATAGCTAGTCGATATTAATGAGATAACCACAAATCATGGGTTTGTGACTGATTGATGTAGCTCAAGGAGGAAAGAAGATTAGAGGAAGATCAGGGAGTAGTTGGCGCTTGCATCAATGAAAAGGAAATCTGATTACAAGAAGATCATGAAAAGGAAACAACTAGGCACTTTATGTGTCGACAAATTTCAAGGTAGGAAATCTTGTATGTAATTCCTGTCTTTGGAAAATATCCATTGGTCAATGGAAAATGTGTACAGATGCATCCCTAGAGTACAGGTGATCGATCCAAGATAGACTAAATTGAATATCATGCAAATTGTGTTGGGAAAAGGAAACCCTAATCATTCAATTTTTTGAATGCATTCTTGGCGGGAAACCATGGTATAAAGAAATGAGCTTGAATCAGAGCAAGATGATGTTGCAAAGAAGAAATAGAGAGAAGAGAGATTAAGTGCAGAGAAGAATTTTGGTCGTAGAATTTATTCTAAGAAAGTTGTAGAGGAAGTGAGAAAGCAAACCGGTGAGAGGGTTTAGCTAGCAGTGATTGAGTACCGGTATAGCTATAGTTCAATAGTTAAGCAAACTGGCAAGGTGTAGTAGAGCAAGGCAACATCCAAGTGTGATATAGTGTATGGTGGGACTGTGAGAGAGGAAGAGTGATTATAGAGGCCAAGAATTAGAGGAAGTAATCTCACAACTCGTAGTGTGAGATTTAGTGGAGGGGAACAGACAGTCAACCGATAGTAAGATATTTGATCAAGATTTGCAAAATTCATTTGCAGCAAGAAGCCTTAATTGTATCTAAATTGTATTTTAGAAACATGACCAAGCTGGAGCTTGGTGCAGGGTTTGGTGCTCCTTAGGTTGGTGCCCTAAATATTTGTAATCCAGTGTTTTACTTGTGAGGCTGGATTGGAGTAGTAGCCTCCAACAACTTTTCTCACTGAGGTTTTTCCCATATTGGGTTTTCCTTGTACATCTGGTGTTGTGGATTGCATTTGTGTGATTGATCTCCTTGGTTTTCCTTTCTGCCTTACCGGTTTGATTGTTTAGTGCTTAAGTTAATAATCGGTATTCTTAAGTTGTTTAGAAAGGTCAAAAAGTTTAGGAACCATTGATTCACCCCCCTCCCAATGGTACTTTGTGTTCAAAAATTGGTATCAGAACATAGGTTCTCAGTTATCTTAAACCATGGGTAGATTCTGGACTTTGAACACAATGGCAAGAAATGAGTCTTCTTTCTCAAAAGCTCCCATGTTTGATGGATCCAACTATGCCTTCTCGAGTAGAAGAATGGAAACCTATATTTACTCCCTAGGTTTTGATGTGTGGATGTCTGTCAAGAATGGATATGTTGTTCCTAGTGTTCCTCCCACTGATCCAGATGCCAAAAAGGAGTATGAGAATAATGCAAAGGCCAAACATGCTATCTTGAGCGGGCTGTTTGATAATGAATTTGTCAAAGTCATGCATTGCGTTTCAACAAAGGAGACTTGGGATAAATTGTAGAGGTTGTTTGAAGGAGATGCAAAATTCAAAGAAGCCAAGCTACAAGCACTAAGGGGCCAACTTGAAAGCATCAAAATGAAAGATAATGAAAAGATTGTAGAATGTCTTCATAGATTTGATGAAATTGTGAACACCATTAGAGGACTTGGATAAGAGATTGCAGATGAGATTCTTGTTGAGAAGGTAATTAGATCTCTCACACCCAAGTATGATATTAAGGTGTCTGCCATAGAAGAAGCCAAGGATCTAAAGACTTTTACAATGGATGAGTTATTTGCTTCACTGACAGCCTATGAGATGAGAACAACTGGTGATACTTCCTCAAGGAAAGAAGCAACATTCAACATCACCAAAAAGGGAAAAGAAGAAACTACTCATTAAGATTCCAGTGAAGACTCTGATGTAGAAGTAGCAAACTTTGTCAGGAAAATCAAAAGAGGATCTGACGGGTATAAAGGAAAGTTACCACTTAAATGTTTCAACTGTGGTGATGTTGGACACTTTGCTACAAATTGTCCCCATAAAGAAACCAGTGGAGACGAGTCAAGAGAGTTCAGAAAATATGCTAGCAAAGACAGAGAAAGTGTTAGGATTCCCAAAGATACTGAGAGGGGGGAGGTGAATCAGTATCTAATCGGTAAATGGATTTTCTAAACTTATTAAGTAAATTGCATTCCAAAACAATGTGCCGGTAAACAAGAATTAATGTAGTAAATAAGAACAATAAGCACAACATAGAAAGCACACCATAACACAATATTTTTAATGAGGAAACTTGGTGTGGGAAAAACCTCGGTGGGATTTGTGACCCACAATATTAACTTATTGGCCAATAAATGAATATTACTTACAATAGGGGCCTGCACATGCAGGAAGGTCAATTGCCTAAATCTCACTGCTTAATTACAAAAAGGGAAGTTTCACTGACCTACAAAATGGATTATGCAAATCCAATACAATGTACTGCTTTGGTTCAACATTTGCTATGCCAGGTTTAGTACTAGTTTAAGCTCACAAAATAACCATAAACCTTACTAAAAAATTTGCCTTAATATTCGCATGTTCGCATCTGCCTAGTCTTCCTTCCACAAATGATCTATAAGATCTCATACTTATATATGAGTCCTATTACAATTCACCTTGTCGGCTTACAAAAAGATATTACAATTAAATACATTATGCAATAAACAAAATCATGTCGGCTGGGGTGCCGGTAATCATCTTTGACACTGTCGATAAACTATCTGTCGGTGCCGGTGCCTGCTGGTAAACTATCTGTCAGTGCTGGTGCCTACCGATGCCATATAATTGCAAGGTTGCCATCAATGACATTACCTTCTATAATGTCCACCCTCAACTTGACTTGTTTTGACTGGAGTTGACTTTTAATTCATGCATGATAAGCATTATTGGGCATAGGCTATTTAAGATGATTTATATGATGTTGATACTATCATTATTGATCGTGTGATTTATTAGTCACTATATACTTATTATGTGATTAATTATCGAAATATTATATTGATCATGTGTTTTGATGCATATAAGTGTTGATGAATTTTACATGCCTTACTATAATCATGAACTATACTAATCATGCACTTGATGACGTTTTTATGTACTGACCATATTTAATGATTATGTATGATGAGTTGATCATATGCTGTGTTTGATTGTTGTCTAACTGTCTTTGGGATAGAGACAATGCCACATCACTCATTGCGAGTAGGATGTGTCGTTGCGACTCTCTAACCCTTGTTTGTTATAATATATATATATATATGCATATGTTGTATCGTTCTTTATGGATGCAAGATTTGCAGGTACCAGACATCGACTCCACCTGGCTCCATAGGTTTGAACGTGTCTTTAAATCCCAATGGTATGTGGTTCGGAGTTGGCACAATTTCCCCTCACATACTCTAGATCTAAGTTGTTCACTGTGAGTCATCAGTGTCTTGGTGCAAGTCGTCATGATAGTTAGTAAGCTGAGTTTCTTCTGTGTTGTGAGTAAGTTAGTATTGGCTGATTATTCCTTTTATGTTGAGATTGACAATTTGATTATTAATGCGAGATTAAATAATTAATGATGTTTATTTTCATTATTTTGATTAATAGTGATTTGATTATTTGGTTATCTAATGTTTAATTTAATTTATTGGATTCTTGCCTTTTTGGTTATTTGATTATTTGATATTCAAATGTTTATTTATTTTAGTGACGATTTAATATTTATTTAATTTTTATTGTTTAGCTTATGATGTGTTTTATATTTATTTGTAATTTGAGCTTTATTGGTATTTATTTATTTATTTAATCACCTATGGTTTAGTATTTATTTGGCTTTTAATGTTTATCTGGTTCATTAATTCATTTATGAGCCTTTGGTTCATAAAACATTCCCACCAAATTGTAAAAAGCATGATTTATATTTAACTTACCTACCCTCTTCTCTTATTGGCTGAATTTTAAAAGGGAGGTAAAATATATTATATATTGGAATATTTTGATTGGCTGAGATTGAGGCTAGGGTTTTTGGTTAATGTTTGTCTTCTTATTTTCTTTCTTGTGAAGTTTTTGGGGGTTGGTTCCTCTTTGAAAAATTTTCTCCAGCAAGTTTTCTTCTTGGTTTTGGTTTTCTTCTCTCTTGAATTTTGGCTGGAGCTTGGGTTGGATTTGGTTTGCCTGGTGGAATCTCTTCTTCAGCTTCTTCCATAACATAGGTTGTAGGTTGGAGATGTATTCTACCTTTTTATATTTTATTTTACAATTTTGGTTGGAGATGTATTCTACCTTTTTATATTTTATTTTACAGCTTTCCTGTATGCTTCGTGTCTGTAGATTGAATGTGTGAGCTTGGGGAAATGAATCTAAAATTTGTGTAGTGAGGAAGGAAATATATGAAGGCATAAATTTGTTGTAAGGGTTTATTCTATAGTTTGTGGGAAATATTTGTATTTCTGGGTTTGCTCAAAGCCTTATGTGTCTTTTTGAGTTTGTGTCGTGCATGGAGTTTTGATTTAATATTGGCCTTCAAGTGTTTATTATTTATTTAATGTTGAAGTGAATTTTATTTATTGGGTAATATTATTTTACACATTAAGTAATTTAAAAGGGGGTAATTTGTATTCTTTTATTTAAAAGTCATTTTCACCCCAAGTCAATGGTTTAATTTATTTTACCTACCCTTAGATTTCATTGGCTGGAAGTTTATGGTAGGTAGAAAAATATATTTTATTTTCTTGAACTTTGGGAAGGTAGGTATGGAATATAATATTTTTGAAATATTTTGATTGGAGGATGGTTTTGCTTGTTTTTGTTTTTTGATAAATAGGCCTTCCTGTGCATTCACGGGAGTTGGCATCTTTGGTGAATGAATTTCTGAGATTAATTTGGAGATTGTTGGTGGTTGGATTCGATTTGGTTTAAAGGCTTGGATTGCTTTTTTGGATTCTACATCAGATTTTCTTCCAATTTCTGCGTTTTTCCAGATTTTCCTGTAGGTTATTTGCTAGTTGTTTGCTTGTGTGGAACTTTTCGGATTAATTCTTCTACCAGAGGCATTGTTGAGGGTGTTGGTGAGTTTTTTAGTTTTATATCTGATTTTATTTGATGTATTTTGTTGGTTTCAAGCATATTTACCTTCCTATGTTATTGGAGAAATAATTGTGCTTTCATGCATATTTAATGTGCTATGGTTGGTGAGTTGGAAGTGTTGTTGTTTTGGGGCAGCAAGTGAGTTGGCCTTGCTGTGGTTTTACTTTCATTAATGATAGCAAATTTTATGGTTTGATATGCCTATGCTTATTGTTGGCCAAGAGGCTCATTTTTTTTTATGTTGTTTTAGTTTTGACTGTGTCAAGTTTTCTTGTCATAAGGCTTTATGAATATGAGTTTGGTTGCTGTTTTGTTTTCAGTTTTGTCTCAGATTTAAATCAGATTTGAATTAAAAGGCTTTTATGATATTTATGATGCTTTTCATTGATGGTTAATTATAGTTTTTTGATGTGGTATTGCCAAGAGGTTCATTGTGATTTTGGCTACTTGAATATCCTTGTTTTGGAGAGTAAGCCATTGGATGCATATGAGTGTTATGTTGCAGATTCGTATTTTGTTTTAGAACCTCTTGTGATTTATTGTTGGGCCATGTTAGGAGGAGTGGGCTTCCTTGTGATGACCGGGGTCATGAGAGATAGACTAGCATGAGGTTCCTTGTAAGGATGCATGAAGTCTAGACCACCAGGGCACCTTGGAGTTTTCCATGATTTGTAAGCAAGTGATAACATTGATAATGAATTAATTGGGATGGGAAAATTATAACACATTTAAACAAGATAATGAATAGTTTTGAGCCTCATGACTTAGTCCTAGGGAGGATGTTTTAGGATAAGCATGAGAAGGCCATGAAGATGGTAAGCTAATCTCCCTTGGTATCTCATAGGTTGAGATGGCTCTACATGTCCATCAGGCTAGTGCCCTATGTTATTATGTTATGAGGCTGGCAAGTGATGACACTCCACTCCTACATGTGTTCTCCCTTTATGATTTATGATTATTCTTATTGGATGCATTTATGTCCTGATGAGTTTTACACCTCTGGGAGTTTATTCTTGTGGCTCTGTGTGAGTTCTTGCTTGAGAGTCCTTGTTGGTTAGTCTCTTTGGTTTTGAGTGCCAACCTAGATGTAGAGTGTGTGTTGGGACCTTGTGTCATCTCCTAGCATGGGGGGTGGTTCCTTTGGTTCCACATGGTTGGGTGGTTGGTGCTTTTAAACCATTGGGATGTTCCTGTCTTTGGATTCTTCTTGCGTGGATGAGGATGCTTCTTTAGATAGTTCATGGATAATAATTGCAGCAAGAATGTAAATGATGGGGTGATTTATGTAATGAAATTCTTATGTAATGGTTGTAAAGGAAATCATGCTGATGAGAAATGATTATGTTGTTCTAGTTATAGTGATAGCTTTTGGTTATGGTATGTGATTGTAATGATGAACTTGAGTTGTATTGTAACATATTTATATTAAATGAAATGGATGCATGAGATGTGGATAAGTATTGTTGTTTAAAATGAAATGATGTATTTTATATTCTTGATGAGCCATGTTAAAAGTAAATCGGGTAAATGTTATGATAATGGTATTAGATTTGAAATGATGTCTTTAACTAATTATTTAAGTAGAAGAAATGTTATGTCTTGATAGGATGTGTGAGTTTGAGTAATGTTGGAAGATATCTTAGGACATGTTTATGAGTTTTGATTAAAGAATTTGAAATTATAGTATCATACTTCATAGTTAGTGATCTAATGGTAGGATTGAAAATCTTATAATGTTTGGGATGCAATTGAATGTTCCTTATGAAAATATTGTATGGATATCCTTAGTGAATGAATTGCTAATCTTATAAACAGAAATTACTAGTAAGTGTATGGGTAGATGGTAAAATGAATGCTTGTCTTTAGGAAAGGATTATAATGTATCATGTGTTATGGTTTAAGGTTATATCTCCATTTGGTGGATGCTATTAGTGTTTATGGAATTAGGATATTGTATCATAGTTTGTGTTGAGATGAATTCATGTAGTTACCTAATTTGTAATGAGATGATTGTTGGTTAATTGATATAGTGCAAGAGATTTTATGATTATTAAACGAGCTATGGGTTAAATTTTTAAGGAGACTTTGTGAGTATTGCATTATGCACTTGTGGAATCATGATGAAGTAATAAGTATTCTAGGAGCATAGAATTATAAATGACTATGTAGAAGTTAATTGTAAACGGAAATCATGTTAATGCAATGTAAGGGTTTAATCTTGGTATGTGTATGGTGATGTTTATAGTTAGAGGTTGGTTAATGATAATAGGAACATTTGGACTTGGTGTATAAAATGAATCTAAGTGAAAAAGGAAATAGTGGTGCATTGAAAGATAGAATCTCATATTAAATGAAAGATTAAGAAGGTTGCATATCATGAGTGTTAGGTATTGCTATGATGCACCTATGTGTGTATAATGATTAAGATTACGAGGTATTGAATTGGATGAAAGTAAATGCTTATTTATTATGTAGGTAGATTAAGTAATGTTGTTGAGATACCCTAGGGAGGTAGTAGTAATGATTTATTATATTTCGCTTGCGTAATTGTTTGAATAGCTTGAGTGAATTATTCTATGTTCATAACACTTAAATGTTGTTGTGTGCTTGCTTCATTTCTTAATTGATTTTATGTGTTGTATTTAAAAAAATAAAATTTAAATTAGCATGTTTTTAGCTATATTTATTTGGGGTATTTTGGCGGGTATTACATTTGGTATCAGAGCCCAAGTTGCAACACTGGGATCTCTCGTTAAGGATATTTCTATTAGTCTTGTGAATGTGCCTTGATGTTCCTTGAATTAAGTTACTCTTTGAAGTTTGTGTTAGAAGAAGTGTTATTGGAATTTTTGGAATCTTAGATATCTATGCCTTGTGTTTCTCTCTAATTCCTTTTAGGAATCATACCTTTAAGTAAAGGGTGTATTTATTCCATATGCATGTCTTCAGAATAAGAGAAGTGTCTATATGTTCTTACTTGCTCTGTAAATTTATAGTGCTTACTTGGATGATTAGGGTTGTTTTCCTTATACATAATTAATTTTGTGGTAGATTGAGAAAAGAATGTGTGTATCCTCTTAACTAATGCGATGATCATAAAATTAGTATGTTATGTTGATCTTCCTATGAATAGAAGGATGAAGTGTTTGTATTATGCATTTAGGAAGAATTTAGTATAGATCATGATGTGAAAATCGAAGGAATTGTATGTGGTTCTTAATAGAAGTAGTTGGAATGCCTTTTTCCTTATTTAATCTCTTATGTGAAATGTAAGGAGGTTAGTTGGTAATGTAATGATTTCCCCAGAGAACTATTGGTTGTTTTGGTATATGTGTGATTTTGTATGTAATAAAAGATTGTTTGAGGAAGTCATAGCTATCAAAGGATTTGGGATTTCTAGTTGCACGTGTATTGGTAGGAGATTTTAAGGAATTTCAAATTGCATATCTTTAAAATTGGTAGCTGTATTTGGCATGACTAGGAAATTCAAACTAAGTTTACATAAATTTGCGTGTATTGATTTGTGTGGCAATATCCCTTCCTTTCTCTTCTCTGCTTGTGGTACAAGATTCAAATACTTGGGCGTTATTGATATTAAGCAGAAGGATTGGATAATAAATGATGAATATGACTTGTAAATGCTAAAGGGAAGATTAGATGAAGTTAATTTGCATTGGAGACTGAAATTTAGGTATTGCATTCATGATCCTTGTTCTTTAAGGGAAGAATTGATTAAATAGAATATCCCATCATTTAATTAGGAAATGTATCGCAAAACTAAAAGGAGATAAATATGTGTATTGAAGCAAGGATTGGTGCATTGCATATGTAGAAATCAAAATGATATCATTGTGTCTTTATTTGGTTTGGCAAGATAAAAGTTTTAGCTTTGTGTAGGAATTGTTTGGCATTGAATAAATACTTCTCTTAACTAGATGGATAAATTAAGAAAGGTTACTATATCATTGCCTTGTTTGAATTTTAAGAAGTTCTTCCTTAGAGAATTCTAATGAGATAAAATAATAATTAGTTATATGAAATTGTGTTGGGATTCTAAATGCCATTTTTTCTTGAGATGTTGAAAATACATAGTCTATGAATGATAGTAATCAGGTAATAATAGGAAGTGATTTTAAATAGAATGATGTGCGTGTTCTTGTAATTTAAGTGGTATTAGATGAAAAGAAAACTAAGTTTTGGAAGTGGGACTGAGATATTCTTAACTTAGATAACTAGAAGTATGTCAGAAGATTATTATTGGTAAGAGTAGAAATTGATATTAAACTTTGGATTTTGTAATGAGACCTATTTTGCTTGTTTAAATATATGATTGACTAAATTTCTTAAAGACTTTATGAAGGAATTTCTAATCTTCTATAGGTTATTATTTGTGCATTAATGGAAATAAAGTGTGTTGTAGTTTACTATCAAGTGAGTAATTGAATCTCTAACTTTTATTTCTGTTATAACTTGGTGAGTATGATCATGGTAGAGATAAGATATCTTGATCATTAGTCATGGTATGAGTATATTCCTTGTGCATGTGTGAGTGCATAGTTTCTTTATCTCTTCCTACCTATGCCAACTTTCATAAAGGATAATTGCCTATATTTTTAAAAATTTGAATTGCTTTAAAAAATAATGAAAGTAATATGGACATATGGATAAAATAGGAGTCTTAAATATGGCGTGCACTCTCTAACACATTCAAGGCATTTCACCCTTGGATGTTGTGTAGCGATTACTCCCTTTAGTGTGACTAATGTTGGTCACCTCGTGATGTGAGTTGGATGAATCATTTATTTTGCCTTGAGTTAATTTTTGATTTATGTGATGTGTCGTAAGGATTAATGTGTATTTTTTAGATTTATTTACTTTTGGATGACCACTGACTTCTTCTTTCTTTTATTTTTTCCTTGTGGTGGGACTTGTCACTTAAATTTCTTGATTGATTTCACCGGAAAATTTTCTTCTCTTTTAATTTAATGAATTAATTTGAGGATATTTCCTTTGACCTCCTCTTTTGTTGTCTATGGTGGTAATTTTAAGTGTCGATGTATTGTGGGCCCAAATCTTTAGCCAGTGTTGTCTCTATCATGTTCATTCTGGACCGCTGATAGTGTGTGCGAGGGAGGACATAGCAGAAAAGTGTACTAGACTAAGAAAAACAATTAGATAATGTTGTTATTAGCTGAGTAAATGAAAAGTGTTAATAAGATGAAATTTATTGGTAACTTTCTAAAGTTTATGATAGATAGAAGTGCCTTGGAATTGTGAAGTTGGAATTTATGGAATAGTTAAATAAAAAGTAGTTGTTGATTTCTTGCCTTCAAAATCTTTGTGTACACATAATGGATTAAGAATTCCCTTTGAATGATTTGATTGGATAAGGATTGCAACTAATGTTTGTATAAAGTATAGCGCAAAGTAAGCATGGTGGAAATTAGGATATTTGAATGCCATGAAATTTGTTGTTTAAAATAAATAGGTTATGTATGCTTGATTATCATGTGATGTCTAGAACATATTTAACTTGAGGAAGCTTATTTTTGGGAAATTTTCCCTCATTTAGGCTTATGACATGATATGTTCAATAATATAATAAGTGCATATGTGTAAGATATTGTATAAATGTATCTCTCTCTCTCTCTCTCTCTCTCTCTCTCTCTCTCTATTTGCATGCAACTAGATGTTGAAGGAGTGTTACTATGAATATTGATGTGAAATATAGTTATTTCTTCTTATTGATGCTTAACTCAGTGACTAAAGTTATAGTTTTGTATTTGCAGGCGTGCTTAAAATGAAGTTCCCTTGTAAATATTTTAACAATTTAGTGTACATATCATAATTAATAGTAGTTGGTGCTTCATTTACCTCTTGTGTAACATGTTTATTTCAAATAATTGAAGCATAAGGAGGAAATTTAGTTGTCATTATCTTCCTTGGAGTTGGAAAATATTATAATATGTTTGTGTTTAAAGGAAGTTTTTGATTTATGTGTGTTAGTTGAAACCCTATCTCTTACGACTTCCAGGAGTAAGTCGAGTCTAAGGGGGGGACGATGTAGTGTCCACCCTCAACTTGACTTGTTTTGATTAGAGTTGACTTTTAATTCATGCATGATAGGCATTATTGGGCATAGGCTATTTCAGATGATTTATATGATGTTGATACTATCATTATTGATCATGTGATTTATTAGTCACTATATGCTTATTATGTGATTAATTATTGAAAGATTATATTGATCATGTGTTTTGATGAGCATAAGTGTTGATGAATTTTACATGCCTTACTATAATCATGAACTATACTAATCATGCACTTGATGATGTTTTTATGTACTAACCATATTTAATGATTATCTATGATAAGTTGATCGTATGTTGTGTTTGATTGTTGTCTGACTATCTTTGGGATAGAGGCAATGCCACATCACTCATTGCGAGTGGGATGTGTCATTGCAACTTTCTGACCCTTGTCTGTTATTATATATATATATATATATATATATATATATGTTGTATCGTTCTTTGTGGATGCAGGATTTGCAGGTACCAGACATTGACTCCACCTGGCTCCACAGGTCTGAGCATGTCTTTAAATCCCAATGGTATGTGGTTCGGAGTTGGCAAAATTTCCCCTCACATACTCTAGATCTAAGTTGTTCACTATGAGTTGTCAATGTCTTGGCGCAAGTCATCATGATAGTTAGTAAGCTGGGTTTCTTCTATGTTGTGAGCATGTTAGTATTGGCTGATTATTCCTTTTATGTTGAGATTGACTATTTGATTATTGATACAAGATTAAATAATTAATGATGTTTATTTTCATTATTTTGATTAATAGCGATTTGATTATTTGGTTATCTAATGTTTAATTTAATTTATTGGATTCTTGCCTTTTTGGTTATTTGATTATTTGATATTTACATGTTTATTTATTTTAATGATGATTTAATATTTATTTATTTTAATGATGATTTAATATTTATTTAATTTTTATTGTTTAGCTTATGATGTGTTTTATATTTATTTGGCTTTTAATGTTTATCTGGTTCATTAATTCATTTATAAGCCTTTAGCTTATTTAATTCAATTTCCCCATTTGATTTATTTAATTGTGGCTCGTGTTTTATTTATTAGTTTGACTTTTATATTAAGTGGGTTGTATAAATAATAAAATGATAAAACATTCCCACCAAATTGTAAAAAGCATGATTTATATTTACCTTACCTACCCTCTTCTTTTATTGGTTGAATTTAAAAAAGGAGGTAAAATTATATTATATGGTGGGGTTGGTAAAATATATTATAGATTGGAATATTTTGATTGGCTGAGATTGAGGCTAGGGTTTTTGGTTAATGTTTGTCTTTTTATTTTCTTTTCCGTGAAGTTTTCGGGGGTTGGTTCCTCTCTGGAAAATTTTCTCCAACAAGTTTTCTTCTTGGTTTTGGTTTTCTTCTCTCTTGGATTTTGGCTGGAGCTTGGGTTGGATTTGGTTTGGCTAGTGGAATCTCTTCTTCAGCTTCTTCCATAACACGGGTTGCAGGTTGGAGATGTATTCTACCTTTTTATATTTTATTTTACAATTTTCTTGTATGCTCCGTGTCTACAAATCGAATGTGTGAGCTTGGGGAAATGAATCTAAAAGTTGTGTAGTGAGGAAGGAAATATATGAAGGCATAAATTTGTTGTAAGGTTTTATTCTATAGTTTGTGGGAAATATTTGTATTTTTGGGTTTGCTGAAAGCCTTCTGTGTCTTTCTGAGTCTGTATCGTGCATGGAGTTTTGATTTAATATTGGCCTTCAAGTGTTTATTATTTATTTAATGTTGAAGTGAATTTTATTTATTGGGTAATATTATTTTACCCATTAAGTAATTTAAAAGGGGGTAATTTGTATTCTTTTATTTAAAAGTCATTTTCATCCTAGGTCAATGGTTTAATTTATTTTACCTACCCTTGGATTTGATTGGCTGGAAGTTTATGGTAGGTAGAAAAATATATTTTATTTTCTTGAACTCTGGGAAGGTAGGTATGGAATATAATATTTTTGAACTATTTTGATTGGAGGATAGTTTTGCTTGTTTTTGTTTTGTTTTTTTGTTTTTTGATAAATAGGCCTTCCTGTGCATTCACGGGGGTTGGCATCTTTGGTGAATGAATTTCTAAGATTAATTTGGAGATTGTTGGTGGTTAGATTCAAATTGGTTTAAAGGCTTGGATTGCTTTTTTGGATTCTACATCAGATTTTCTTCCAATTTCTGCATTTTTTTAGTTTTTCCTGTAGGTTAATTTGCTAGTTGCTTGCTTGTGTGGAACAATCCGAATTAATTCTTGTACTAGAGGCATTGTTGAGGGTGTTGGTGAGTTTTTTAGTTTTATATCTGATTTTATTTGATGTATTTTGTTGGTTTCAAGCATATTTACCTTCCTATGTTATTGGAGAAAGAATTTTGCTTTCATCCATATTGATGTGCTATGGTTGGTGAGTTGGAAGTGTTGCTGTTTTGGGGCAGCAAGTGAGTTGGCCTTGTTGTGGTTTTACTTTCATTAATGACAAAAAATTTTATGGTTTGATATGCCTATGTTTATTGTTGGCCAAGAGGCTCTTTTTTTTTTTATGTTGTTGTAGTTTTGACCGTGTCAAGTTTCTTTGTCATAAGGCTTTATGAATATGAGTTTGGTTGCTATTTTGTTTTTAGTTTTGTCTTAGATTTAAATTAGATTTGAATTAAAAGGATTTTATTATATTTATGATGCTTTTCATTGATGGTTAATTATACTTTTTTGATGTGGTATTGCCAAGACGTTCATTGTGATTTTGGCTACTTGAATATCCTTCTTTTGGGGAGTAAGCCATTGGATGCATATGAGTGTTATGTTCCAGATTCATATTTTATTTTAGAGCCTCTTGTGATTTATTGTTGGGCCATGTTAGGAGGAGTGGGCTTCCTTGTGATGACTGAAATCATGAGAGATAGACTGGCATGAGGTTCCTTGTAAGGATGCATGAAGTCTAGACCACCAAGGCAAATTGGAGTTTTCCATCATTTGTAAGCAAGTGATAACATTGATAATGAATTAATTAGGATGTGAAAATTATAACTCATTTAAACAAGATAATGAATAGTTTTGAGCCTCATGGCTTAGTCTTAGGGAGGATGTTTTAGGATAAGCATGAGAAGGCCGTGAAGACGGTAAGCTAATCTCCCTTGGTTTCTCATAGGTTGAGATGGCTACACATGTCCATCAGGCTAGTGCCCTATGTTATTATGTTATGAGGATGGCATGTGATGACACTCCAATCCTACATGTGTTCCCCCTTTATGATTTATGATTTATGATTATGCTTATTGGATGCATTTATATTCTGATGAGTTTTACACCTCTAGGAGTTTTTTCTTGTGGCTCTGTATGAGTTCTTGCTTGAGAGTTCTTGTTGGTTAGTCTCTTTGGTTTTGAGTGCCAGCGTAGATGTAGAGTGTGTGTTCAGACCTTGTGTCATCTCCTAGCATGGGGGGTGGTTCCTTTGGTTCCACATGGTTGGGTGGTTGGTGCTTTTAAACCATTGGGATGTTCTTGTCTTTGGATTCTTCTTGCATGGATGGGGATGCTTCTTTAGATAGTTCATGGATAATAATTGCAGCAAGAATGTAAATAATGGGGTGATTTATGTAATGAAATTCTTATGTAATGGTTGTAAAAGAAATCATGCTTATCAGAAATGATTATATTGTTCTAGTTATAGTGATGGCTTTTGGTTATGGTATGTGATTGTAATGATGAACTTGAGTTGTATTGTAACATATTTATATTAAATGAAATAGATGCATGAGATGTGGATAAGTATTGTTGTTTAAAGTGAAATGATGTATTTTATATTCTTGATGAGCCATGTTAAAAGTAAATCGGGTAAATGTTATGATAATGGTATTAGATTTGAAATGATATCTTTAACTACTAATTTAAGTAGAAGAAATTTTATGTCTTGATAGGATGTGTGAGTTTGAGTAATGTTGGAAGATATCTTAGGACATGTTTATGAGTTGTGATTAAAGAATTTGAAATTATAGTATCATACTTCATAGTTAGTGATCTAATGGTAGGATTGAAAATCTTATAATGTTTGGGATGCAGTTGAATGTTCCTTATGAAAATATTGTATGGATGTCCTTATTGAATGAATTGCTAATCTTATAAATAGAAATTACTAGTAAGTGTATGGGTAGATGGTAAAATGAATGCTTGTCTTTGGGAAAGGATTATAATGTATCATGTGTTATGGTTTAAGGTTATATCTCCATTTGGTGGATGCTATTAGTGGTTATGGAATTAGGATATTGTATCATAGTTTGTGTTGAGATGAATTCATGTAGGTACCTGATTTGTAATGAGATGATTGTTGGGTAATTGATATAGTGAAAGAGGTTTTATGATTATTAAATGAGCTATGGGTTGAATTTTTAAGGAGACTTTGTGAGTATTGCAGTATGTACTCTTGGAATCATGATGAAGTAATAAGTATGCTAGGAGCATAGAATTATAAATGACTATGTAGAAGTTAATTGTAAATGGAAATCATGTTAATGCAATGTAAGGGATTAATCTTGGTATGTGTATGGTGATGTTTATAGTTAGAGGTTGGTAAATGATAACAGGAACATTTGGATTTGGTGTATAAAATGAATCTAAGTGAAAAAGGAAATAGTGGTGCATTGAAAGATAGAATCTCATATTAAATGAAAGAATAAGAAGGTTGCATATCATGAGTGTTAGGTATTGCTATGTTGCACCTATGTGTGTATAATGATTAAGATTATGAGGTATTGAACTGGAAGAAAGTAAATGCTTATTTCTTATGTAGGTAGATTATGTAATGTTGTTGAGATACCCTAGGGAGGCAGTAGTAATGATTTATTGTATTCCGCTTGTGTAATTGTTTGAATAGCTTGAGTGAATTATTCTATGTTCATAGCACTTAAATGTTGTTGTGTGCTTGCTGCATTTCTTAAGTGATTTTATGTGTTGTATTGTTTGAATTTTTTTTTTTTGAATTAGTGTGTTTTTAGCTATATTTATCTGGGGTATTTTGGTGGGCATTACACCTTTAATCACCTACAATTTCTCATTGGAGTGTGCATTTTCCAACAATCTCCCTGTTTGGCATTGATGGCAACACTCATGAGAAAAAGTCAAAATTGTATGCAAAATATGTTGTCCAAGAATCTTGGCAAAAACTGTACTAGATGTGTGCTCCCCCTAAGTAGATGATCTCTTCTATTATCATTTTTCTCATCTCCACTACTCCCCCTTTGACATCAATGACAAAGGTTCTCAAAAATGTCAACTAAGTGTAGTTCTCAGCTGGATCCCTATAACCGGTTGGTTACAATCTGAAATAGATCCGTCAGTACAAAATTTAAGCTGTTAGTGAACCTTTCACTGTCTTTTAATGCTGCTTTTGTCCTTTGGATGGTACTGATGAGTATGTGCATTTTATCTTCCAGCGTCTAAAGTCTGGGAACAAGTTCCTTTGATATCTCTTTTCTTAAAGAGATGAGGATATCAAGTTTCTGACCAAGTCTACATTTCAGTTCCTTAGCCTTGTATTGTATTCTTTCCTTTTTCTTTTCCAATTTTTCAAGTTTTTCCTCAAAACTTGCAATTTCTTACTCTATTACCGATATGGGTTTCTGATGAACCGATGAGATTGTCAACTATATCATTTATTTTTGTCTGTACCATGCTGATCTCGTTGTCTATATCTACTATCAAAATATTTGTCTTACATGTGTCTCTGTACAATTCCTTAAATTCCTTTAATGTTTTGTTTAGTGCTGGTAGGAGGGTGTCAATGTGTTCCGTGCACTTCTTTATTGTCTCATCAAAGAATTTTTCTTTTTCCTTGTTCATTTTCTCACTGAATGTCTCCTCATTAATCTAATCAACTATCAAAAGATTGTCGGTTATATAGTTAGACAATGTGTCTAGTTGACTTTAAGAATCTTTATTTTCCACATTGCACTTGGTTGCAATCAATTTCAAAATTGGGATGGTGTCATCAATTTCCTTGTATGCAAGTGCATTGCAACCTGTGATTTTCTTGATGGAATCCAATAATACCTCTGTTACATTGGTCGGTCTGAATTCTATTAAGGAGGAACCAAAAGATTGTCCACCTACTTTAACAATTTGCATTCTGCCGATGTGAGTAACCTCTTTGCTTGAGTTGACCTCTGGTAGGTCAGTTTGTGTCTGCATCTCAACTAGCAAAGGTTTGGGTTTCTCAGCTGTTGCCAGTGGCACTATCTCTATCTCAACCTTTTTCTCTTCATGTTTCTTAGTGTGTAGCTCAGTATGTTTCTCTGTGCATTCCACTGCTGGTTTCTCTGATGAAGTCTTAGTGTTATCTACTAGTTTCCTTATATGTACCTCCGAACTATCTACTGTCGGTATCTCAATAGATTTTACTGTGTTATCAGTAGCCGGTTGCTCTAACTCAGTAGGTTTTTCAGTGTGCACATCAGTGGTATCTATTTTTCCAGTATCCAGGGGATGAGTTGATTGTTCAGTGTGTGTTTCAATCCCAATCTCAACATTTCCAATTGTATCCTCAAAATGAGTTTCTACAATAATATCCTCAGCCAGTGGCTCAGTTGCCACATCTTTCTTCTCAGTGGTTTCCTTATCAACCACAAGGTTTACTTCATGTGTGTCAATATTCATAGTATATAACACCTCTGAATTAGGATTGGCGTCTTCATGCATTGTCTCCATGCTCTCAATATTATCAGTTAGCGGTGGTGTATCAACAATCTCAACTGGTGGGGGCAAGTTATCTGTTACTTTTATGCTCAAAGGACCACCTACCTTTCCTTTACCTTTATCCTTATCCTTTTGATAGACTCTGAAGGTTTTGGGCCTTTTAAGTTCTTCTTGCTTTCTTTCTCCACAAAAAAGATATCTCATTTGTCCACTATCTCTTCAGTGATCTCATTCACTCTGCCAGCCATTAAAGCTACATGTCGATGACCAGTGGAAAATACTGTCTTGTTTGCCTCACTTATCAGTTCATCAATTTCTTTTGCTGATTTCAATGGGTGAACTGCAAGTAGTTTTTCTACCTTTATCTTTTTATCTAGTTCCACAATTGCTAATCTTCTTGCATCTAATCTTCTATACAAGTCACTTGGTAGACCATCTACAACTTCTATCAAAAATTTCTTGTAAATGTCTAAGTGTAAAATGACATTGTTTTCTATACTTTCATTTTCCTTATTTGTAAAAGTACTATACAACTTGCTGACATTGGACAAATTTCCTTCTTCAGTAATTTCATTTAAAAGATTGTCAAGTGGAGGAATAACTTGTTTTTCCTTCTTCTTTCTTGGGGTCATTTTCCTTGTCGGGGGCCTTACTGCCTGTTGTTTCCTTCTTGTTCTCTTTCGTGTAGGAGCAGGTACCGGTGAAGGTTTCCTTTTTCTTTCTACTCTCTGAAACTCTGTCGGTATTTCACTGTCAGAGGAGGTACCAACCAGTGAAAGATGTGCTTCCGGTTGTAACCCTTCTAGGTCACTTTCCTTGATACCAGTCTTTTTCAACAAGTCTTCCTTAATTTCTTTTGCCTGTTTAGTTACTTTTCTGATTGTTTGTTCTCTTCTCTTCCTTTATTTCATGGTTTGTACTTTGCTTTCAATGGTTTCAACATTTCCAAATACTACTTCTTCAGATTCTCTAGGTGCTTCAAGGAGGGCTTTAGCTTATGTTTCTATTATGTTTTCATCTGCCTCATAAACCATTTCAGTTACCCAAATTGTTCTAGGAACCACTGCCTCCATCCAGATTTCATCCTTTTTTATAACAAAGCATATCTCCTTTTGGCATTTGTCAACTATAGTTTGAGATAGTCTTTCCCTAGTCTTCATTCTAGCCTTTAATGCCTGAAAGTGTTCAATTATGTCCTTTTCCCTATCATCTCCCATGCGATTAAAGATATCCAAAAGTTGTTTGCCTACCGGTATGTCAAAACCAAGATCTTTTCTACCTATACTGGGAACTTCCTTGGTGAAGTATATCAACAGACATACAAGTAAGTTACTAAATCTGAATGTGCCTTTCTTGTCACCCTTAATTTTCTTTAGGTTGTCAATTAGCTCATCCTTTACCCATTCACATATGTCAATTTTTGCATTACTATTTACCATGTCATAAGCACTCTTGATACATAAACTAGAAATAAGGTTTAATATGTTAGCATGTGTAGTCTGGTATCCTAGAATCATGATAATGAATCTTACATTTATATCTTTCACATCATTGACTCTCAAGGATCTGCTATCATGTGTTGCACCGGTTAGGGTCATCACAGTGTCCTTAGAGACCTTCTTTCCTTTTTCTGGTCTACTACTGGTAGAAGGTAAGCTAGTCACTGTCCTAACTGCTTCTTTTGTAATCTTATGGATGGAATTGAGCCAAAAGAACTCCCCATGAACTCTTCTCAATACAATCCTTATAACTTCCTTGGGAAAATCAGGAATGCTAAGTATCTCGACAAAACCTAGGGTTTCAATTATCTTGTGTTCCAGTTTTACATTACCATTTTCATCACAAATTATAGTCCTATACATGTTCATTATCTCATCAACACCAAGTCTTTCAATAGGACAATGTATCTAAATCCTAGGGTCTTCATCATAAGCAACTCCTTTGAGTATTTTAGAAAATGCTCCTAGGGTATCATCCTGCTTCACAACTTTGGGAATGATTTTAAATATAGGCCTAAGGTGTTTAACCACTTCAATTACAGTAGGGTTTGCAATGAATTTAGGTGCAAAGGAGGAAGCCATTGTATAAATACCTTAATATGCCTTTTAGGTTTGAATGCTTGAATGATTTGCTTCACTTCTCGCTGTGGATGCCTTCACTTGGGTTTTTCATGCTCTAAGGAAGTTTGAATGCTTGGTGAGTGAAAAGGAGTGAAAAACACTTACTTTATAATGTCATTTCCTTCAACTACCATAATAAATGTCTGTCGGTTGAGTGAAAACTTAACTCATCTACCGATAAAGAAGCATTTCAACTTCTTACCATCAACCAAGGGTAAAATAGCATGTTTTCAGTTTGTTGCCATGCCCCCAATGGATTTATTTCTAGTTAGATGAAGAATCTCCTACCGATGGAGTGACACTCTATTCTACCGATGAAGGAATAACTTCATTAACATTCTGATCTGACTTTTTAATCCATTATTTTGAAAATTCTTGCTTTACCTCATCAACCTTCTCTTTACCTTTCAAACTGGGTCCTTTATTATTTGCATCTGATGCCTTACTTCTACAAAATTTTGTAATATGTCCAATCTTGTTACAAGCATAACAAGTCACATTATTTTTCTGAATAGCTTTTCCATATCCTATGCCAGTATGTGTTCTGCATTAATTAGATAAGTGTCCAAATCTTCCACAAACATAACATCTTACATTCATTCTGCAATTTTCTGAATTACGACCAATTTTGTTGCATTTAGAACATTGACCAGTGGGTGCATTAGTGTTTTGATAGTTTCTAGATCTACACTGATTTTCTCTATGACCATACTTGTTACAATTAAATCATTTCCCATTAAATTTGTATGCATTAGGTTGTCTTACCGGTTTACTATGATCATGATTGTTTGCAGTACCAGAGCTTTCACCAACTTCAAAGCCAAGTCCATTAGTATCTTCATTTAGTTTCCGATTCTTCAGCATATCATCAAGTTCTTCTGAAATTTTCTTGAATTTCTCCTTATGTTGATTTGTAGTAGCCAACTCATTTTCCAAGAAATCTTTCTGTCTCATGAGTTCAGTTTTATCATGTTCCAAGTGAATCATAGCTGCCTTCAACATATCACTTTCATGAATGAGTCTTATATTTTCATTTCTAGCATCATTGATTCTCCTAGCCAAGTCATCTTCATTATTTTTTCTATCTTCAATGTCTTTACAAAACCTCATAGTCATATCTTGCATCTCATTCCTTAAGGTCATGTTTTCTTGCTTCAACTTGCTTACAAGATCATTAAGAGTTTCTTTTTCACCATCATCACTCTGTATCTTCTCATAAAGTTATCTTCTTTTGCTTCTAGCAATAATAAGATTTCCTTAAAGTCCTTGAATGATTTCCTGTGCAGCCTTCAAATCATCTTCAAGTTTCATATTCTTCAACTTTTCTGCATCATAATCTGCAAGAGTTGTTTCCAATTACTTTCTCAAGTTATCCATCTGTACCGGTGTCAGAATCTCCCTCAAGCTGTTAGGATTTTGAAAAAAGAGGACCAGGCTCTAATACCAATTGTTAGGATTCCCAAAGATACTAAGAGGGGGGGTGAATTAGTATCTAACCGGTAAATGGATTTTCTGAACTTATTAAGTAAATTGCATTCCAAAATAGTGTGTCGATAAACAAGAATTAATGCAGTAAATAAGAACAATAAGCACAACATAGAAAGCACACCATAACACAATATTTTTAACAAAGAAACCCAGTGTGGGAAAAACCTTGGTGGGATTTGTGACCCACAATATTCACTTACTGGCCAATAAATGAATATTACTTACAATAGGGGCCTGCACATGCAGGAAGGCCAACTGCCTAAGCTCACTGCTTAATTACAAAAAGGGAAGTCTCACTGACTTACAAAATGGATTATGCAAATCCAATACAATGTACTACTTCGGTTTAGCATCTGTTATGCCAAGTTCAATACCAGTTTAAGCTCACAAAATAACCATAAACCTTACTCAAAAATCTGCCTTAATATTTGCATGTTCGCATCTGCATATTCTTCCTTCCACAAATGATCTATGAGATCTCATACTTATATATGAGTCCTATTACAATTCACCTTGTTGGCTTATAAAAAGATAATACAATTAAATACACTATGTAATAAACAAAATCATGTCGGCTGGGGTGCCGGTAATCATCTTTGCCACTGCTGGTAAACTATCTTCCAGTGTAGAGTTTGCCAGTGTCGGTGCTTGTTAGTGCCATAGGATTCAAGGTTGCCATTAATGACAATACCTTCAATCACCTACAATTTCTCATTGGAGTGTGCATTTGCCAATAAAAAGAAATGACTACCGACAAGGAAGGGGAGGCTATCAAAATCATAATAGCCTATATATTGTTGAGGATGACACAACAGATGAAGAAAATGCATGAGAAGATTATCACCATCTGAATGACAGGAAAGTCAATCTCTTCATGGCACTTGATAAACTAGTTGATGAAGATGAGGAAGAGGAGGATATTGAAGCTGAAGTGGATTTGGAAGGTGAACTTATTAGTGCTCTTGAAGAATTGAGTAAAAAAAGAATAGAACTCAAAAGGGTCAAGCTTCTTGCAGTAGATGAACAAGATCTGTTGAAGAAATCCCTGGATGAGTCCAGTCAAGTTATATCTGACTTGAAATTGTAGCTGGAAGAAACAAGAGGATATGTGAAGCTACATCCTCTGATTTGATAAAGAAGGAAAAGGAGTATCAAGAGTTGGAATCAGAAATAGTAAAGCTCAGAAAGGAGCTTGAAGAAAGTAAGGAAGAAATAAAAATAAGGAGCAAGTATGAAGGCAACATAGAGGCCTTAGACAAGATGTTGAGAAAACAGAAGCAATCCAAAGACATTGGAGGCTTAGGCATTGAAGAAGGTCAAAGTTCAACCTGCAAAGATAAATCTGGCAAAGAAATAATGTTCACCTCTTCTTTTGAAGGTGAAGAAAAGAAGACATTCACTGTAGGCAAGGATACCGACAAAAGGACATATGCAGATCCTATTGGAAATCACCACACAAACTGACATGCAGAACTAATGAATCGGAGGCCATACTCTTTGCACTGACATGTGAATCCAAGGAAAAATGCAAGAGTTGACCATGAAGAATTCACCAGAATCAACAACATGAAGGGAAGACCCCCAATGAGGCAATCCTTTGTAGGATCAAGACAACCTAACCGGTATGTTTCAAGCTTTCATGGTTACTGTTACCCGTGTAACAAATTTGGGCATAGAATAGCTGACTGCAGATTAATCAATAAGCCCTCTATAAGTTATGAAAGTAGAAATCCATTTAATGCACTCTAGGATATGAATGTTGTGTGTTATCAATGCAATGGATATGGTCATAAGATTTTTGAATGTAGGAAGAATAAACGGGTACCCCAAAATAATGTTAAGGATTTTTCTTTAAATGAAAATCTAAAATGCTATAACTATCAAGAGTTTGGACACATAGAAAGGTTGTGTAAAAACAGGAAGATCAAGTAGAAGAAGACAGATCCTGATCAAGAACCAGTAACTGAATTTTATTTCAATACAACAATTGACAAGAAGAAGGAAACCAAACCGGTATGGGTTGAGAAAGAAAAAGAAAAGGCAGAATCAAGTCTCATAGTACAGACTACCTTACATGTTGAAAGGAAAAATCTATGGGTTGTAGATAGTGATTTCTCCAACCACATGACTGGTGACAAAAGGAAATTCATCAAACTTGAAGACTTGAATGGTGGTTTAGTAAGATTTGGAGACAAATCATCCATCAAAATAAAGGGAAAAGGCACTCTAAGTATTGATGGAAAATTGAAGACACATGATGTATATTATGTAGAAGGCCTAAAGCACAATTTGTTGAGTGTGAGTCAGATGTGTGACATAAATTCACTTTTGACCCAACTGAGTGCCAGATAAAGAAAGATAGTACCAGTTAGGTTGTGGCAGAAGGAAAGAGAACATATGTCAATGTTTATAATCTGAAGGAATTCTATGAGTCCCAATGCATGTTAGGATAGGTTGATGAAAGTTGGCTGTGGCATCAAAGATTAGGCCACATAAACTTTGATAACCTAGTCACAGTAAGCAAAAAGTGGTGTGTGAGGAATATTGCACCCATCATCAAACCGGTAAGCACATTTTGTGATGAATGTGTGAAGGGAAAGAAAACTAAGGTGAGCTTTAGGACAAAAGAGCACAACACCTCAAGACCACTTGAAATTGTGCATACAGATTTGTGTGTTCCAACTAGGACAAGAGCACTTGTCGGTGAAAGATACTTTATGCTCTTTATTGATGATTACTCAAGAATGACATGGGTCACCTTCCTACAAGATAAGTCACAAGCATTTGAAAGATTCAAGATATTTAGAAAGATGGTGGAGAAAGAAAGTGGGTGTAGGTTAAAATGCCTAAGATCGGACCGGGGTGGAGAGTTTACATCAAATGAATTTGAAGATTATTGTGAAAAACATGGAATTAGATTGCAATACTTAGCTTCTAGGACACCACAACAAAATAGTGTGGTATATAGGAAGAACAAGACAGTCAAAGAGATGGCCAAAATCATGTTAAATGAGGCCAGTCTTCCAGACACATATTGGAAGGAAGCTATTCATACTGCTGCATATACTTTGAATCGGGTTCAATTAAGAACAAACAACATAATGACACCTTATGAGTTGTGGTATGACCAAAAGCCATCAATCAAATACTTCAAAGTATTTGGAAGCAAGTGATTCATCAAGAAAGATATGGATGGACTAGGAAGTTTTGACTCCAGAAGTGATGAAGGAATCTTCCTTTGTTACTCATCTAACAACAAGGCCTACAAATGCTACAACAAAAGACTAAGAAGAGTCATTGAGAGTGTTCATGTGAAAGTTGATGAGGATATGCACAAAGGATATCAACCATAGGGTATCCAGTATGATAATTTAGGTGATGAAGATGATGAATCTCAATTAGATATTGAACCAGAGGAAACATCCAAGAAGGCTCCCAACCGGTATGTATAGCTGAATCACCCAAAAGAGAAAATTCTGGGAAATAAAAGTGATGGTGTGGAGACTAGAAGAAGAATTGCTCAGAATGATGAACACATTAACCTCTGCCTCATGACTGAATTTGAACCCAAAATATTCAATGAGGCCAGAAAAAGACAAGAGTGGATGGATGCCATGGAAGAAGAACTGCAACAAATTGAGAAGAACAAGACTTGGGAATTAGTCCCTAGATCATAAGACAAGAACATCATTGGCACAAAATGGGTCTATCAGAATAAGATGAATGAAGAAGGTAAGATTGTTAGGCATAAAGCTAGACTAGTGTGCAAAGGATACTCTCAGGTAGAGGGGATTGAATTTGAAGAAACATTTGCATCGGTAGCTAGACTAGAAGCAATTAGAATGTTTCTAGCATTCTCTGCCTATAAGGGCTATATAGTATACCAAATGGATGTAAAATTTGCCTTCCTAAATGAAAATTTGGAAGAAGAAGTGTACATGGAGAAACCAGAAGGTTTTTTGCTGTATGATGATGATACATTTGTGTGCTGATTGAAGAAGGCCTTTAATGGTCTAAAAAAAGCTCCTAGAGCATGGTATTCAAGATTAGATCAGTACAAAGGAGTAGGTTTTCAAAAAGGGAAGTGCTGATAGCAATTTGTACATAAAGAAAGATGGTAACCACATGATCATTGTGGTTGTGTATGTAGATGACATTATCTTTGGAGGCAACAAGGACACTCTTTGCAAATAATTTACTGATTAGATGTAGTCATAATTTGAGATGTCAATGCTTGGTGAATTGACATACTTCCTTGGTTTGCAGATATTACAACAAGATAAAGGAATCTTTATCTCACAAATCAAGTATGCAAAGGAGATGTTGAAGAAATTCTAACTGGAAGATTGTAAATCGGTAAGTACCCCCATGGTGACCGACAGTAAATTGAGCAAGAATGATGAATCATCAGTGGTGGATCAGACTCTGTATAGATCCATGATAGTTAGTCTACTGTATCTAACTGCTTCAAGACAAGATATAGTTCAGGAAGTATGCATGGTGGCCAGATTCCAAGCTGCACCTAAGCAATCACATATGAATGCTGTAAGAAGAATCTTTAGGTACCTACAAGGGACACTCAGCTATGGATTGTGGTATCCTAAACAAGGAGATTTTATCTTGGAAGCATACACTGATGCTGATTTGGTAGGTTGCATTAATGACCGAAAGAGCACAAGTGGTGGTGTATTCTTTCTAGGTAACCAGTTGGTCTCATGGCATAGCAAGAAGCAGGACTCAGTCTCTCTATCTACTACTAAAGAGAAATAAACTATTGCTACTACATGCTTCTCTTAGGTGCTTTGGATGAAGCAGACCCTCAAAGACATACACCTGGACATCAGCGATCCTATTCTCATCCAATGTAACAATTCGAGTGCAATCAACATTGCAAAGAATCCAGTGATGCATTCAACAACAAAGCACATTACCATCAAGTATCATTTTCTCAGAGAGAAGGTTGAAGGACAGGAGGTGAGGATGGATTATCTCCCTACGGGAGAACAAATAGCAGACATTTTCACCAAATCATTACCAGTAAGCACATTTGAGTACCTCTGAAACAAGTTGGGAGTTGTGTCATCTACCTAGGAAGGATTTATGTGGCTTAGGAGGAGCTGATAGTGGTCAAAGGGGGAGCTCAGTATGGATCAAAGTGGGAGTGTACAATACCCTTTGTCATTGTGTCAAAGGGGAGAAATGTACCAGTATGAAGTATCTTGTGATAAGTTGACATCAATACCAAAGGGGGAGATTGTTGGCATTTTGGCATTAAGTTGTCATTGATGTCAACCGGTAAGAAAGAAGAAGTGACCGATATGATGGTAATACTGTAATACCCTAAAATTGGTCATCTAAACCATGGGCCCCTTATCTCGACAACATCACCAAGGTCCTAACCAAAGGCAATTAAATATCAATCAACAAGTGAATTATTCTATATTAATTAAATATTTATTTAATTAATTAAATTATTCCAAGAAAATCATTTTGATCAATTATCTTATTTAATTTATTAAATATCCTAGCATATTTAATTAATTAATGAATTTGCCATTTAATCATCAGAAAAAGGGAATTAATTTATCACAAAACAGGAATTAATCACAAAGCAAGAGTTAAATTGAAAATAAAATAAAAGAATTGAATTGAGAGAGAAATCAAACTTGAGATATTATTTCTTTCTTCTAAATTGAGAACTTGAAATCAAAAAAGCAAATAAAGAAATTTAATCATTCTCTAAAATTGAAACTCAAAGCTTTTGAGAAAAGAAGTTCAGTTGCATTGAAAAGACTTTTTTCTTGAATAAATCAAAGAAATCACATGGAATCACCTATTTTTATCACAAGTGTATGGAATTAATCGAATTTTATCCCCAATGCAAACTCAAACTTCTAATATGAATGCATTTCAATTAAACTATAATTGGAATCTATCTCAAGGTTAACTGAATTTGATTTCTCAATTATTTCAATTATCCTAAATTGTCCTTTTTCTTGATCTCTCTTGTGATTTTCTATAAATTCAGCCTTCATCTCTCGTTCAAAACACCCTAGAGATTTATTGTTATTATACAGTTTTTGCTCTGGAGTCATTGAAGATTTTGTGCTTGATTTTTGAGATTATTGCATCTTAGTTTAGCTTTTTGCATATTTTATGATTGCTTGAATTCATATAGCTTACTATTCATCCACCTAGCATAATCTTGCATCCATTTAGCTTAATCTCATACTCATATAGATTAAATCCTTCATCTTGGTGTAGTTTAGTCACTGGTATTGCTTATACAAATCTGAGAGCAATCTTATACTCACATCTTTTAGAAGGCAATTAGTCGATTTGTTATGGTTTTCATATTCATGCTTATATCTGTCTAACCATACATGTAATGACTTAATTGAAGTATTGTGTCTTACAACTTGTAGATACTTATTCCACTTTTTCACACACACATTTTGGAATCTATCTCAAGGTTAACTGAATTTGATTTCTCAATTATTTCAATTATCTTAAATTGTTCTTTTTCTTGATCTCTCTTGTGATTCTCTATAGATTCAACCTTCATCTCTCATTCAAAACACCTTGGAGATTTATTATTATTATACAGTTTTTTCTCTGGAGTCATTGAAGATTTTGTGCTTTCTTTTTGAGACTATTGCATCTTAGTTTAGCTTTTTGCATATTTTATGATTGCTTGAATTCATATAGCTTACTATTCATCCATCTAGCATAATCTTGCAAATCTCATACTCATATAGATTAAATCCTTCATCTTGGTGTAGTCTAGTCACTGATATTACTTATAAAAATCTGAGAGCAATCTTATACTTGCATCTTTAAGAAGGCAATTAGTCGATTTGTTATGGTTTTCATATTCATGCTTATATCTCTCTCACCATACATGTAATGAATTAATTGAAGTGTTGTGTCTTACAACTTGGCATTAGTCTTTGCACCACAAAAAATGAGACACTACATGTTAGCACATTCCATCAAGCTAGTAGCTAAGATTGATCCGCTCAAATATCTTCTCAACAAAGCAACACTTACAGGAAGATTGTCTAAATGGGTCATGGTTCTTACAGAGTTTGATATTGAATATGTGGAATGCAAAGCCATCAAAGGATAGGTAATTACAGATCAACTTGCTGATGCTCCACTTGAAGACACTCAACCTCTGCATATAGAATTTCCAGATGAATCAATAATGCACCTTACTCAACAATCCTGGAAGATGTTCTTTGTTGGGTCTTTCATTCAAAATGGTTCTGGTGCTGGAATACTTTTTATTACTCCTTATAAGTATTCAACCCTGAAGGCTTATAAGATTCTTTTCCCTTACATAGATAACATTGCAGAGTATGAAGCTTTGGTAAACGAGATCAAGTTGGCTATCAAATGGAAGATTTTGGAATTACACATCTATGGAGATTCTCAGCTAATCATCAATAGAATCAATGATACATATCAGACTCGAGATGCGAAAATGATGCCTAATAAGAGAATGGTGGGTGATCTCAAGATTTTTTTTACTTTTGTGTCATTCCAGCAGATTCCCAGATCCACAAACAGAGCAGCAGATGCTATGGCCACCTTGGCATCTATACCAGAGTTACAAGAATCTAATTTTCTCTTTGAATTCCTACTGGAAGAGTTACATTACCCTGCCTATGATTCTCTTGAGTCCTTGATGGTCTATTCTATTATTGGACATGACTCATCTCGCTACAACCATATTTACTCTTATCTACGAGACCAAATTGTCCCAGAAAATCTTTCTCGTAATGAGAAAAGGAACCTAATCCGAAATGCTTCACGATACGTCATCATCGCTAATGACCTGTTTAGGTGAGGTTCAGATAGTACTTTGCTTAGGTGTCTAGAAACTAAAGAGTCCCAATGTGCATTATCGGAAGTCCATGAAGGTATTTGTGGATCTCATTCGAAAGGTCTTACTTTAGCTCTAAAACTACTAAGGGTTGGCTACTACTAGCTAGACATGGAGAAAGATGCTATAAAGATTTCTAAAACTTGTGAGAAGTGTCAGCTACATGGGAATCTCATACATTGGCCTTTTTAGCAATGGGCCTTTGACCTCATTGGTCAAATATATCCTGCATCGTCCAATAGACACAAGTTTATCATAACTACACTGAGTACTTCACTAAGTGGGTAGAAGAGGTTCTGCTCATCAAAGCAATCAGTAAACAAGTAGCTTTGTTCATTCTTAACTATATCATCTGTAGGTAGATGATACCTTCATCCATTATGACCGACAATGGAGGACAATTCAAGAATATAGATCTAGCCGAGCTCTGTGAGAAATTCAAAATCAAACAATACTAGTCATTTGTATATTACTCTCAAGGTAATGGACAAGCTGAAGCATCTAACAAAAACCTGCTCACTATCTTACATAGAATAATGAACAAATCTGGGAGGGATTGGTGTCTGCAGCTCAATCATGCACTATGGACTTATAGAACAAGTATTAGAACACCTAGTGGGGCTACACCTTTTTCTTTGGTGTATGGGTTCGAAGTAGTTTTACCTATTGAGATGGAAATACCATCTTTGAGAGTTTTTTTGCAAGGTCTTGTTACTGATTGTTGTGCCATAACTTTTGGGCAAAAATGGAACAACAATTTTTATTTTTTTTAAAACAACATAACTCATAACATAGTCTACATTAAAAGAGATCAATAGAGTTTTGTCTTAACTAAGATGTGTAGAGAGTTGTTCTCTAAAGTTGGATTGAATTAACCAAATCATATAAGTGGCGTTAATTAATGGAGATTAACTATTGCCAAGGGGGTTGTCGCATTTTAATTAGTTAGATTAATTTTCTTAGAATAAGCTACCGTTAAACAAAGTCATGGATTATTTAAATACCTAAATCGCTTTGAATTCATTTCTGACCTAACAATGATAAGGAATTCTCAATTTTTAAATTAATTGATTGATTGCGCGCCAATTTCATTTTTTAAATCTAACCATCATAGGCTCAAATTTCACAAGGTCATTAGTCAAATAAATTTAGTTTTATGATAAATTTTAATATTTCCCTAACCTTTTTATTTTGGCGATTTAATTCATTTGGCCAATGTCAGTCTCAAAGGCTTATGATTCATAAAATTAATTTACAATTTCCCCCTTTAAATTTTCCCCATTTACAATATAACCTAATATCCACAATTAAATCGAGGATGATCTATTGACTAATTAAATAAATTAATTTGATTAAGTGTATAATGTATCCAACTACATTAACTCCTCATTTTAAACCCCTTTTAAATAACTATATTAAAATTTTAATTCTCTAAGGAATATAAGCATATAATAATTCAATTATTTAAATAACCCTAATTTTTAGTTAAAATATTAAAACTCAATTTAAATTTCCCATATCTAATTCAAAATTCTTTTAAATAAAGAAACCCCTTATTCATAAAATGCTAACCCTAACCCGAAATTGGGTTAGGGTTGCATTTCTATTTATTACCCACATTTGTTTTATTTCTTAATAATTTATACCCTAACCCGAAATGGGTTAGGGTTTATTAAACCATATTTTTTTTGTTTAGAGTGTGTGTGTGTGTGTGTGTGTGTGTGTGTGTGGTTGCAGGTACAGGGATGGATTAGGGCATGATGACTATGGACGACAGAGGGTTTTGAAGAGGGAAGGAGTGGAGGTGGTGGCATGGGCTCCCCCGGACGCCACTGTGCATACACATAGTGGCAGGCAGTGCCGCCCACTATGTGCACACACAGTGGCGGATGGTATTACCGCCGCCCACTATGTATACACACAGTGGCAGGGTGCCACTCACTGTGTGTAGCATAGTGGTGGCCGCGACCATTCCACTGAGTCTACACACAGTGCGGTGCCTCCCGCACCGCCCACTGTGTGTAAACACAGTGGCTCAGCCGTAAGCCCTAATTTCCTCTTTTTTTTCTTAGTTTTTTTTTATATGATAATTTTTTTAAATATAAAAGTATATAAATATATATATATATATATATATGTATATATATATGTATATATATATATATACATATATATATATATATATACATATATATATATATATATATATATATATATATATATATATATATACTACCATGACTAGAATATATACGTATACCCCTTTTTTAAAGGTATCCATTGAGTATGTTTTTCTTTTTTCTTTTGTACAGGAATATACATATATAAAAATTTATATATATTTATATATATATATATAAGTATATATTTTTCAATATACATATATATACTTATATATTTATAGATATATATATAAATAAATGTTAAGACATTAGGGTTGGAAACCCCTGTTTTGTTTTGAAAATCTAACACCTAAGCATGTAGGCCTTAGTCTTTAAACAACAATACATATAAGTCTTACTTTTCTTTTTATATTTAAAAACTTTGCAAGAAGGGTTAAAATAATGACAGCTTATGCTTTGACTGAATATTTCATTTCCTAGGTGTGTATTATTTTAATGTGCAGCATTTAGAAGATATCTCTTTTTTTTTTAAACAGTTATGCAACATGTTTTCTACAACAATCTGCTTTGTTTAAATACTAGTTTTCAGCTATGCCTAAACAAAGATAAAAGTAACA
The DNA here is from genome assembly GCF_030272615.1 of Cryptomeria japonica. Lineage (NCBI taxonomy): Eukaryota > Viridiplantae > Streptophyta > Pinopsida > Cupressales > Cupressaceae > Cryptomeria > Cryptomeria japonica. The sequence continues at coordinate 439,644,042 of NC_081405.1, read as the reverse complement.
AAATAACAGTATTCAAATACTAGAGAAATTTACTTATTCACACATTTCATTTCTCCCATCTTCTCTCTTTTTTTTAATACATATTTCTTTACTTAAAATTGCAGAAATAAACAGAATACAGAACTCATTGTGAAACAGAATTAAATTTATTTACAACAGCATTGTAGATTTCAGAAATTTATAAAATGCACTCTTCTCGTAGTAATTTCAAATACAAAATCATCTATTACAATGGGAGGGAATAACCCAACTGATTCCCTCATTCCAATAATGAGGGCTCCAGTACAATAATACATTTCTTTATACAGAAAATGAAAGAAAACAACACAAGGCTCTTTATAATATTTTTCTGCAACAAAACATGGTATCATTCCTTTTTACTTTTCTGCATCTGAATACAAATCTGTATCTAAATAAAAATCTGCAACCAAACAAATCTGCAACTCCTAGTCTCCTTTCCAAGCAACCTGCATACAAAATTTTAGGGTTGTGACCATGGGGTGCTCACCTCCCAGCCTAGGCTTACCAGAAGCCACCCCCGAGCTTGGAGAATCAAGACCTAGACGGGGTTACAACCAAGCAACACAACAAGCAAAGGGGAAAATCAACACAATAGACACATCCCTTCCCAAGCTGAAACTCCATCACATAATGTGATGTCTTACTAGGGTGGAAGTGGACCAAGTACCCTAGGGGAGAATTCTGCTAGATAGAACTTACAGCCCACTCATGGCATCCATAAAAGCATAATCAAAAATCATCCTTAATCCCTACACCCTTATGACCCCCAAAAAGGCAAAACATGCCATATTTGCTCCCCCTTATGACCCCCAAGTGAAATAACACAAAAGAAAAGTAGCAAGGGTCTCATGGACAGACCCTTGAGATCACTCTCATAATGAGAGCCTCTCACCCTAAGGGCTATCAAGCTCCTTCCACCCCCAAGACCAATCTATCCTCCCAAGGAAAGGATGGTCTTGAACACTCCCCAAACACAACAATACATAAAACAAAAATAAGCAAGAAATCACATATATTTTTACAAGTACAACACAAATAAAGAGATACAACAATTTCCATTCAAGCATTCTAGAACATTTTTACATTTACATAAGAGGGAAAAAGTAACACCAACCTTGAACTGCCAAGGAAAATCTAGGGGAAAGCTTGATGAAGAGCTGCCCAATCCTCAATCTTTTTTTTTTTGCAATTACTTAGCCCAAATTTTCTATCCCTAACACTGGTTTTCCTCCAAAAAAATTTCTCCAAAAATCTCCATGGATGGAGAGTGGGTGATTAGCTCACTAAGCTTCCATTCCTAGCCTAAGAAGGCCTCTCTCACTCCTTCCAACCTCTTGGATAGAGTGAGGGATCCCCCATTGGATTGGTCTTCCCTAGGTCTTACACACTCCCTAACCTAGGTACCTAGAGAAGGGAAAATGGAATGGGGAAGAGGGATTACTCCCATCAAGAAGGTTATCCTACCAAGGATGGCACTCCTATAGATGGAATTCGTCCATCTTGGGAAAACCACTTTTTTGGGTGGTTAAACAAGTCCTAAGGGAAGGACACATGGCCAATTTTGGCCTTCACCCATAGGTACCCCATGAGGCCTAATAGAAATGCTCTAAAATTGACTCTAGGAGTTGATTTGACCCTCAGAAAGTCCACCTAAAGTTAACCTACGGGTCAACTCTGAGTTGACCCTCCTTGTGGCTCACTAACCTAGATTTCTTGGTTCCTTCAAGGATAATTAGGAGATACAACAATTAACAAAGAATAAAACTCTCCAAAAAAGGTGACATGACAAATTGCCAACACAACATACTACATAGGTGTCAAGTGACACTACAAAATAATTCCACATCATAATACACACATGGCAATTGTCCCTTAAATGATTTAAACAATTCAATAAATACAATTTACACTCATGCAACATTTTACATTTACGAATAAAATACAATACATACGGGGTGTTGCCTCTCCAAATAGACAACCTCTAGTTTTACGAACACACATAGGCCTAGGCTTGATTCTCCATAATATTTCCATGGTCACATGGATAATTTCCTGCACATCTCAATTTAAACATTAGTACTTCCCAATAGCCTCATATAATATAAAATACATAATTAGAATACAATACATTCATTATGCAAAGACTTGTCATTATAAAATACGATTTGTCACAAATCAAAGCAATTCATCATAATCCTCAAAATTTGATCCATTTACAAGATATGCAAACATATTTCTAGCATTATAACAAATCCTGAAATTTAGATAATAACATACATCATCACAATGTTACCCTAATTTAGAATCATATAATATTCTATAACCACAAGGCATAGAAATGAAGCATCAATATATATCAATATTACCAAAATCGTGGGACCATATAAAGTTCTATATCCATAGTGTGTCAAAACTAGCATCCATAATAGTTCCAATATGAAAATAACTGAAGAGATAGGATGGGTCGAGGTAAGGCCTCACACTGATGAAGAATACAAAATATCTAGATTGCAAGAACTCGAGTTGCTGGATGAATGTCGATAAGTGGCATTTGATCATCTGAGAGTGTATCAAAAAAGAATTTCCAAAGGATATAACAAGAAGGCTTGACAACAAGAATTTTAGGTTGGTGACCTTATCTTGAGAGAAAATCCTAAAAATCAATAGTTTTGAGACAATGTTGGCATATGCATACTCCAATGAGACATTGTATGTGATTGAAGGTTTTGTCATTGATGGCAACCTTGCAATCTTATGGCAATGGCAAAGGCATTATACCGGCATCAGCAGATCACACTCTACATCGACATTGGCACAGAAGAAAGGAAGTATACCAGCACAGAGGCCGATAGGATTTTGTTATATTATATTTTGTTTATTATTGTAAAAATGTGTAAGCCGACTTAGCAAATTGTAAAATGACTCTTATATATAAAATAGATCATTGTAGACATTTGATATAGGAGATGTAAGCAAAAAGGAAAAATATTAGGTAGACCTATTGTGCGAAATATAGGTTAAGGGGTATATCTAAAGAACAAAGCAGGAACAGGTACTGAATCTAGCATTGAAGATGCTATTGTGAAGTAGTACAAGATATTGGATTTGTATAATCCTTATTGTAAGTCAGTGAGACTTCCCATTGAGCAGTGAGCTCTAGGCAGTTGGCCTTCCTACATGTCAAGGCCCCTATTGTAAGTAATATTCTCTTATTGGCCAGTGAGTGAATATTGTGGGTCACAAATCCCACTGAGGTTTTTCCCATACTGGGTTTCCTTGTTAAAATCTTGTGTTATGGTGTTATTTTCATGTGGATGTTCTTGATTCTATTTATTGCATTATTTCTTGCATACCGGTACACTGTTATATTATGTTCTGCATGTTTTAAGTTAAGAAAGTCCATTCACCAGTCAGATACTAATTCACCCCCCCTCTCAGTATCTGTGGGATCCCTAACAATTGGTATCAGAGCCTGGTCCTCTATTTTCAGAAGCTTAATAGCTTGAGGAAGATCTTGACACCGGTAAAGATGGAAAATCTAATGAAGCAACTGGAAGGAGCTCTTACAGACTATGATGCAGAAAAATTGAAAAATGTCAAACTAGAAGATGATTTAAGGGCAGCTCAGGATATCATTCAGGCACTTCAAGAAAATTTTACTGTTGCAAGAAATAAGAGAAGAGAACTTTGTGAAAAATTGCAAAATGAGAATGATGAAAAGGAATCACTTAATGATATGATAAGCAAGTTGAAACAAGAGATCATGAAAATAAAGAATGAAATGCAAGATATGACTATGAGATTTTGCAAAGAGATTGAGGATAGGAAGAAGAATGAAGAAGAATTGACCAGAAGACTAAGTGATGTAGCAAATGGGAACACAAGACTTAGCTATGAAAATGACATGTTGAAGATAGATCTGATGCATACTTAGAATTACTCAAATGAACTAATGAGACAAAAAGAAGTCTTAGAAAGAGAACTAGAAACTGCAAATCAACATAAAGAAGAATTCAAGAAAAGCTCAGAGGAACTTGGCACTTTGCTGAAGAATCAAAAACCTAAAGGTGACACTTCTGGAATTGGTTTTGAAGTTGGTGAAAGCTCCAGTACTGCAAATACTTAGGATCACAGCAAACCGGTAAGACAACCTAATGCTTATAAATTCAATGGAAAATGCTTTAACTATAATAAGTATGGTCATAGAGCAAATGAATGTAGATCTATAAATTATTAGAATATCAACACACCCACTGGTCAATGTTCTAAATGCAACAAAGTAGGTCACAACTCTGAAAACTATAGAATGAATGTGAGATGTTATGTTTGTGGAAGATTTGGACATTTATCTAATCAATGCAGAACACAAACCAGCATAGGTTATGGGAAAGCTATTCAGAAAAATAATGTAACTTGTTATGCATGTAACAAGATTGGGCATATTGCAAAATTCTTTAGAAGTAAAGGATCACCGGTAGACAACAAAAGTTCTAGCTTGAAAGGTAAAGAAAAAGTTGAAGAGGTTAAGAAAGAATTCTCAAAACAATGGATTAGAAAAGCTGATCTAAATATTGGGAATACTCCTCCACCGGTAGAACCAACCAATGCTTCACTGGCAGAATAGAGTGATGCTTCACCGGAAGGATAGATAAGTGCTCCACCGACAGGATGTTTTTCATCTAATTGAAGAAAATTTCCTTGAGGGTTTGGCAATCTATTGATACATGTGCTATTATTCCCTTGGTTAGAGATAAGAAGTTGGAAATTACTTATTACCGGCAAACAACATTAAGTGAATACTTAACCGACATGAAATTAATGTGGTAGATGGTGAAAAGACACTATAAGGTTAAGGTTTTGGCTCCATTTCATTTCACCAAGATTTCAAATTTATGAAGAACGCAAAGATTCTGAGCTAGGGCATTTCGAGCAAGAAGCAAGAACACTCCAAGAAATCATCCATCCTAAGGCAGTAAAAGGTATTTAATCATGGCATCCACCTCTGCAATTGAATATATAGAAAACCCTACTCTTGTTGAAGTGATAAAAAGACCTAGGCCCGTATTTTAGTTAGTTCCCGAGGTAGCAAAGAGAGATGATACCTTAGGTGCTTTTTCTCAAATTCCTAAGGGAGTTGTTTATGCTGAAGACCCTAGAATGTACATCCACTACAATATTGAAGAGTTAGGAGATGAAGAAATTAAAACCATGTTTAAAACTATGATATGTGATAAAACAGGCAATATAAAAGATGAACACAAGATCATTGAGACCCTAGGATTTACAGAGATCCTTAGCATTCCTAATTTTCCCAAGGATGTGATTAGGATAGTCTTAAGCAGGGTACATGGTGAGTTTTTTTGGTTAGATGCAATCCACAAAATCACCAAGGAAGCTATGAAAGCTATCACAGGGTTACCAACCACCGGTAAAAGACCAGATAAAACCAAGAAGGTATCCAATGACCTAGTTATAAACCTAACTAGTGCAACATTCGACAAGAGGTCCTTAAGAGTTAATGATGTAACAAATATCAATGTGAGATTTATCAGCATGCTATTAGGATATAAAGCTACTCATGCAAATAGACTTAATTTAGTTTCAAGCTTATGCATTAAGAGTGCTTATGACATGGTCACAGATAATGCAAAAATTGATATATGTGAGTGGTTAAAAGATGAATTAATTGACAACCTTGGAAAGATCAAGAAGGACAAGAAAGGAACTTTCAGGTTTGGAAATTTGTTAGTATGTTTGATGCTACACATAACAAAATAGGTTCACGGTATAGGTTACGAAGAACTTGGATATGATATACCGGTAGGCAAACAATTAACAGAACTATTGAATAACATGGGTGAGAACAAGAAAAACAATATTAATGACTTTTTTCAAGCATTAAAGGCCAAAATGAAAAAAAGAATAAGGTTATCACAAAAGATTGTAGACAAATACAAAGATGAAATATGCTTTGTCATCAAGAAAGATGAAATCTGGATGGAAGCACTCATCCCAAGGATAGTTTGGGTAACCGAGATGGGCTATGAAATAGATGATCACATAGTTGAAACATATGCTAAAGCACTTCTGGAAGCCCCCAGAGAACCTAAGGAAGAAGTATTTGGTAGTTCAAAAACCATTGAAAGCTAAATACAATCAAAGAAAAGAGTGAAAAAGGTTGAGGCAGTTGTAAGGAAAGGTTCCAGACAAGCAAAAGCCATCAAAGAAGATGTATTGAAGAAAACCGGTATAACAAAGGATGAGTTAGCAGCTCCACAACCTGAAACTCACCTATCACTGATAGGTACTTCTTTAGGGAGTGACATGCCTGCAACTTTCAAAAGAGTTGTAAGAAAAAGAGATCCCTCACTGGCAACCACACCCTCACCCAGGAGGACAAGGCAAAAACAACAAGCAGTGAGATCTCTGGTAAGAAAGGCCACACCAAAGAAGAAACTGCCACCCAAGAAGAAGAGGACAAACAAAGACTTGGCCCCTCTTGATATACTACCGAATGAAATCATAGAGGAAGGAAAATTGAAGAACATAGAGAAAATATATGACACTCTAATAGCTGATGAAAAAGAGCAAGTTGAAAATAGTGTTATATTACATATGGATATGTACAAGAAATTTCTGATGGAAGTAGTCAATGAAATTCTTGATGAACTATTCAAAAGACTAGAAGCAAGAAGACAAGCAGTAATAGAACTGGATAAGAAAATAAAGATTGAAAAGCTACTTGTTGTATATTCGATAAACTCTCCCCAAGAAATTGATGACCTAATTTCTCAAGCCAACTGGACAGTATTTTCTACTACACACCGACACATTGCTTTAATGGTAGGAAGAGTTAATGAGGTAACAGAGGAGATAGAAAATGGATGGGATATATTCCTAGTTGAGAAAGAAAAACAAGAAGAGTACAGGAACCCCAAACCCATAAAATTTTATCAAAAAGATAGAGACAAGGGGAAAGGAAAAGTTGGTGGACCACCTAGTATGAAGGTTAGAGACAACTTACCCCCACCTCCTTTAATTACTCCACTGGTAAAATCAACAACTACTGAAGATCAACCGGCAGCTGAGAGTATGGATGTAGAGGATGATAATCCTAATCCTGAAGTCTTATATACTGTGGATGTTGATACTCAAAAGATCAACATAGTGGTAGAAAAAGATACAACTAATAAGACTGATATGGCTAGTGAGCCTCCGGTAGTTGAGGAAATTGATAACTCATAGGAGAAATCGATAGAAGATAAAGAAAAAAAGGTAGAGACTCAGACATAGACTGAGGCAATGCAACAATCAAAGGAAAAAATAGAGCAAAAGGCTCCAGAACAACAACAACAATAGGAATAGGTACATAAGGAAATAGTACCACCGGCAACTAGTGAAGTAGGAAAACTATTGCTTAAAGAAATGCAGACACAAATAGACCTACCAGAGGTCAATACAAGCATGGTTACTTCCATCGGTACTTAGATTGTTGATTTATCATCAAGCTACAAATCAACTAATGTGACTGAGGTACTAATAGATTCTATCAAGAAAATAACCGACTGCAGCTCACAAGCTTACAAAGCAATGGATGATACCATACCAATTTTGAAGGTAATTGCTCCCAACTGTAATATAGACAACAAAGATTCTTTAGGACAACTGGATACACTGTGTAAATATATCTCAGAAAACATTGAGAAAATAAAAGAGCCAGTGAAGGATAAAGTAGAAGTTGAAAAACATAAATTCTTTGATGAGCAAATAAAGAAGTGTAGCAGAGATTTTGACACTTCTACCAGAATTATGTAATTTCTTGAAAGAGTACAAAAATCTATACAAAGATACCTGTAAAACAAACTTTTTGACTATATAGTTTTGTCAACTCACCTGATACACTATCAGTTTTTGAGGAGAAGATAACAAATTTTGAGGAAGAACTACTCAAATTGGAAAGAGAGAAAGAAAAAATAGTGAATAAGGCAAAATATTTGAGATCAAAACTAAGTCCAAGATTGGACTATCTAGCATCTCTACGAAAGGAAGTATCTGAGGCACTAATACAGGGAAGCAAAACACTGGCAGAGCATTTGCAGTATCTCATCGGTACAATGAAGAGAACAGAGACAACAATAAAGAATAGCAAAAAGTTTATGGATAGTATAAACTTGATTTTGGGAGATCTTTTTCAAATTGTAACTACCCAGTTACAAGGTTGAAACTACAAACTCTACTGACATCTTGACAACCTTTGTCATTGATGCCAAAGGGGGAGTAATGGGATGAGAAAATTCAAATCATAGGAATCATATGCTCAGGGGGAGCTCACACATTTTTGGACTTCACATTTTTGGATCATTTTTGAAATTTCTCATGAGTGTTGCCATCAATGCCAAAGGGGGAGATTGTTGGCATATGCACACTCCAATGAGACATTGTATGTGATTGAAGGTTTTGTCATTGATGGAAACCTTACAATCTTATGGCACTGGCAAAGGCATTATACCAGCATCAACAGATCACACTCTACACTGACACTCAGGACACTGACACCGACACAGAAGAAAGGAAGTATACCGGCATAGAGGCCGACAGGATTTTGTTATATTATATTTTGTTTACTATTGTAAAAATGTGTAAGCCGACTTGGAAAATTGTAAAATAACTCTTATATATAAAAGAGATCATTGTAGACATTTGATATAGGAGATGTAAGCAAAAAGGAAAAATATTAGGCAGACCTATTGTGCGAAATATAGGTTAAGGGGTATATGTAAAGAACAGAGCAGGAACCGGTACTGAATCTAGCATTGAAGATGCTATTGTAAAGCATTACAAGATATTGGATTTGTATAATCCCTATTGTAAGTCAGTGAGACTTCCCATTAAGCTATGAGCTCTAGGCAATTGGCCTTCTTGCATGTGTAGGCCCCTATTGTAAGTAATATTCTCTTATTGGCTAGTGAGTGAATATTGTAGGTCACAAATCCCACCGGGGTTTTTCCCACACCAAGTTTCCTTGTTAAAATCTTGTGTTATGGTGTGCTTTTCATGTGGATGTTCTTGATTCTGTTTATTGCATTATTTCTTGCATACTGGTACACTATTATATTATGTTCTACATGTTTTAAGTTAAGAAATTCCATTCACTGGTCAGATACTGATTTACCCCCCCTCTTAGTATCTGTGGGATCCCTAACAGACAACAAAGGGAAGTTTGAACCCAACTGGCTGGGTCCCTACATCGTTACTATAGTCTTTGGCTCTAGTGCCTATCATCTCTCAACATTGGAATGAGAATAGCTCCATGAACCGATTAACACCACCCACTTGAAAAATTTCTCCACTTAGTATTCTCTACTCCAACAACTTGTACAACTAAAAAATGTCCTGAAAAAAATCTAAAAATCATAAAAAGTCCTGAAAAAAATAATTAAAGAAAATCTTTGCCAAGCAGGTGAAAACCTGGCAAACAGGTGCCTCTTGTACTAAAGCACTCCATCTATCGACACAACATTGGCATTCCCGCTTTCATGAATCTTTTCTTTCGCTTGTACATATATTTTAGTCAATTTTGTGACATCCTGGTTCATTGGAACCCTCATGGCTTTAAACTGATCAATGTCCTAGTCTTAGGGTAATTGATTGAGCATATTTACTCTTCCTAAGCATTATCAACCAAGTCATCTTTCCATTAGTGATACCTGGTCATCCACTCTGAGTCAGTCACCTATCTCCTAACTACTGAAGAGTTTTATCACTGAGTACACAAGCAAAACAACATTACTGAAAACAATCACTAACCAGTTTGAGATATGCATGAAATTTTCTTTGTGTGCTATCTTTTATATTGGTTTTTGATTATTATCTCTTTGAGTAACTCAAGGAAGTCTATCTTGACTAAGAGGAGCAAGGATTGGGGGCATAATATTATCTTTGTTTTATGCTTGTAGGAATGATTCTGATGATCTGAAAACATCTAATTAGCTGGGCATCTGTGATAAGAGCCTTCACATCAAGGTGAAATCGCCACACATACCTCGACTCCGCTTATTTGTATGCTACAGGGAGGTTGGCATCATTTATTTTTCTATTTTGAGGGAATTTCTTTAAATGTGCAATCCAGATGCATGCATAATCTGTCCAAGGATATGAACAAAAAAATGGTCATTGCGGACAAGATAATTAATATTGCACATGAAAAGGAAGGAAATCTATTCTGTCTACTATGTTTGTAAATGCTCAGTGATGAAACTTAAGCATTCCAAATCCAGTGACTAAGTTTAGGTTGCATTCATTTTGCATTTTGTGCATTTAGATTGATTTCGGTATTGTAACAATGATCTCTTTATCCTCTGAATGAGAGTTTGAAGTATCATCATTTCTAGGCTAAGTGGTCTCTTTTTAATCTTTTCTCTTATCGAGTACTTGTGTATTGAAATGTTAGCTGCATACATAAGCATTTTATATAGATTCATACACATTCATTTGCATTCATATTATTGCATAAAAAAATATAATTTTTTTTGCATTAATAATTATTCATTTTCATCATTTATTTACATATGAAAAGAAATAAAAATGAACATTCATATTCATTTGCATTACATATATCCATACTGAACAAATATGCATACATATAGAATAAAGCATATAGAAAAGCATCTCATAAATCAATTGACACAAGTACAATGAAATCAAATCAAGATCTCGTATATATAATCATCAATATCTCAGGGTATAACTGATATAACTATCATATTCAATCTCCCATTGAAGAAAGAATCATATAGGCTACAAAAAATGGGGTATCTAACAAAATCTAAGAGCTATAAGAAATATATCTCTCTGCCTCTCCCTCATCGCTAGGTGGTGGAAGAGGTGGAGCCTGCTGGCTGGCATCCTATCTTGGTGCCTGAGATCCCTCAGATCATGCCATGTACTAAGAGTAGGGGACAACCTTCTACATACAGGAATCGCTACACTATAAGTTGCAATGTAATAAGCCACCCGACTGGTCTAATGAAAAACCTCTTGCTAAAGAGAGTCTCACTCTGCCCTCATCTCAGTGACCTGACGATCATGCTCAACTTTGACCTTAGCTAACTGATGATCTCTCTCTACTCTAAGCTCTGCTAGCTTTCGGTCTCGCTCTGTAGGCTATGTCTGAGCCACTGTCAACTGTGACTATAGACTTGCTAATTGCGCTCTCATTGATTGTGTTGCATCAGATGGTACCCTATTGCTGCTCACACTATGATCACCACCTACCCTCCTAGGAGCCTCTACTCTCTGTCCCTTTCCCTGTCTCTCTCCTTGTGCCTGTCCCTGTGCCTGTGCAAGGGCACCATCCTCAATCTCCTCTATGAGGAGCATCTACTCTGCCGGATATGTAAATATAGGGAATGGATGCTGCTAGAATCAATCCCTGTATAGAGGCAATACCCCCACATCTACAATGTCATCCAAATAATCCCACTGAAGTTACTATAACCCTATCAGTGCCTGCATGCTCAATGTGTAGAACAACCTAGGGGCCCATCCTCATCTTTCCTCATCTGCATAATGAGCATAGGCAGTAAACTCTTGTGAAATCCCCTAAGGCCTACCATACTACCTCATGACCCGAGATACCACGAATTGCTTAATAACCATCATAGATCTACTGATCAAAGGATAAGTCATGAACATATCTCTCCAATCATCCCAAAGCTCGAGGCCTTGTATGGCCTCCATACAACAACAATCAGGTCATCTATCTGCCATCTCTAGTACTCTGTCTTGCCCAGATGGGGCTATGTAACATATCCAGAATATCTATAAACAATCGGCTACTGTGGATCTCTAGTGTCATCCACTATAGGTCTGCAAACTGTGATATGCTCCCAGGCCCATATCTATAAAATCAATACCCCTACAACCATGCTCTTCCCCTCTCTATATACAATCTCATGCATCTCACGATACATGTGGGCTAAAACACACAAACCCCATCCTAATCTCTTAGGGTGATCCACAAGCCTCTGCAACATCCTAGCCCAACTGCATAAGAAACCCTACTGTCCCCTGTCCGACATAATGAAGCAACCAATAAATCCTACCAAGACACAAGCCAGTGGAAATTGCTCACTATACCTAGTCATCATATCATCCCAGCTGATAGCCCGTGTAAGGATATCCTCATCGTGAAATACCTGTCTCAAAGCTAGTAAGCCAGGACGCTGTGCAGAATCGTAATCAACCTTATCCCCAATGAATGGAATCCTAAGAATCCTATAAACATCCTCAGGAGTGATGGTCATCTCCCCAACTGGTAAATGGAATGTGTTATGCTTAGAGTGAAATCTCTCCACAAGTGCTATGAGCATCCCGTGATTCACATGGATGTTAGGCATGCCTAAAAGGTGAGTAAATCCATACAAATCAATGTACCTCATCCACATTGGATAACTCACGCACTAGTCTCATAGTCAGAGGATAGACACATCGGGAAAGAACATGTGGTAATCACACCTACAAGAAGCAAACAACAAAGCATCAAAGAATCATCCAAATTATGCTATAAGACAACTTAAACATCATGCAAATCCAAATACGTCAATTGCAAAATTAAATTTCCATGTTTGCACCCTTAAAAATGCTCACTGTTTTTCATACGACATTTTACAGTGTAGGTAGAAACTCATATGAGTTAGGAATAGCTAGAGGACGACAAAAGACTCTAATACGACACAAAACAGACATTTGCATGACAAAATTGTCTATCAAGCAAACTTTCGTATGATACAAGGGGTGTCCCAAACGACAAAACTAATGGTTTTAAATGATAAAACACAAAAGCATAGTTTTTCGTATGAGACAGAATGTCGTCTCGCACGAAAAATAAAAAACGACCGACTTTTAAACACCATAAAAAGAAAAAATTCAGTAAAAAAATTCAAAATTGATGAAATGAAAAGGCTAAAAATTAGACTCTTACAACTGGCTCGTAGTTCGGAGGTCGATTATGATGTCTTTGGTGCTCAAATTGGTGCTCCTGGATTGGAATGACCATTTTTTGTTCACAAAAGCTTTTTTGAATTTTCAAACTTGGGAGGTTAAAATGAATTGAAAATGACACTTGGACCCCTTATATAGGCAAAACCCTAATTTTTCAACTTGCTCCGATGGACATGAAAATTGTACCCTTAGCTAATTTTCTTGTCCTGATTCCATTTTCGAGATTGAAATAGAAATCCGAGATCATTCTCCTAGTAAATTTCAATACAATTTGGACCACTTAGCACTTTTCATCAAATGCTCATTATTTCTCCACTTTGTGCTCATTTTCGAATGAATCAATGTTGAATCTCAATTTATTCTACAAATCAACTTCACACTCAATTTCTCATTAATCAATGCTAAATCTTCACATATTTCTCTCAATCACTTTTCGCGCTCAAATCATTATCATCACCAACAATTGCCTAAAATCATGTACCCTCGCTCTTTTTTGATTTCGCTCCCGAGGGGGCATACTGATGACCTTATGACCCTACATCTTCAAAGTCAAGAAAATTTTCAAATCTTCATCAAAAGTCAAGAAAAAAATCTTTTCAACTAAAGAACACCAAACAAATTCTTATTCCTAAGGGGCATCTCAGCTTCATCACTTCATATCAAGTTGAGATTTCTCGTTCATCCGAGTTGAATCAATTGCTAAGTGGCATATCAGATACATCACTTCAATTCAAGCTAATATTTGTCTTCATCTGAATCAGTCTCTTAACGTTAATCAGTTTCATCTCTTCAAATCAAGTGGATTATTCATTTAAACTCAATCAAAAGTTTAAAGAGTATCTTTGATCACATGCTCAATCTAAGCAGGTGTTCCGTTTCATCGCTTCAAATCAAGCTGGACAGTTTATCTTCGGTCATCGTGTCTTGATCCATCAAGTTCAAGATCGATTTTATCTTTTCTCACTGTGTCTAGTTCAATCAAGTTCTAGATTAGTAAGATCCACTTCTTGATCAATCAAGTTCAAGTTTGGTATCTTTGCTCTTCATCGGTCCTAGTTCAATCAAGTTCGAGATCGGTATCGCTTTAATCAACTCTGTTCAGCTTCATCGCTTCAAATCAAGCTAAACATCTCCCTCTTCCTCTGGTTAATGATCAATCAAGTTCAGATTTGGTATCTCTTAGACATCAACTATTCTTTGAACCAACGCACTGCTCGCACATTAATTCAAAGAGGGGCAAATGTAATACCCTAAAATTGGTCATCTAAACCATGGGCCCCTAATCTCAACAACATCACCAAGGTCCTAACCAAAGGAAATTAAATCAACTTTGAGCACATAATTAATTAATTCTCTAATCATCAAATGTCACATGGCAAGTGAATTATTCTATATTAATTAAATATTTATTTAATTAATTAAATCATTCCAAGAAAATCATTTTGATCATTTATCCTATTTATTTTATTAAATATCCTAGCATATTTAATTAATTAATAAATTTGCCATTTAATCATTAGAAAAAATGAATTAATTTATCACAAAAGAGGAATTAATCACAAAGCAAGAGTTAAATTGAAAATAAAATAAAAGAATTGAATTGAGAGAGAAATCAAGCTTGAGATATTATTTCTTTCTTCTAAATTGAGAACTTGAAATCAGAAAAGCAATTAAAGGAATTTAATCATTCTCTAAAATTGGAACCAAAACTCTGTTGTCAAAAATGTATGCTCCCCCTAAGCTGATGATGTCTTTGTTTTGATCATTTTTCTCATTTCCACTACTCCCCCTTTGACATCAATGACAAAGGTTGTCATTCACTATCAGTGGAGTGAGGTTCCTGCCTAGATCCTTGTAACCAGGGGGTTACAATCTGGAAAAGATCTGCCAATACCAAATTGTGACTGTCGCTGAACCTTTTTCTATCTTTTAATACCGCTTCAATTCTCTGAACTGTACCAGTTAGTATGTGCATTTTCTCTTCTGGTGTCTTAAGTCCAGGAATCAGAGCCTCAGAAATTTCTTTTCTCAAAGAAATGAGGTAATCTAGTTTGGGACCTAGTTTGCATTTTAAGTTCTTTGCCTTATCCTTTATCTTCTCTTTTTCTTTTTCCAACTTCTCAATTTTCTCTTCAAAATTTGCAATGTTCTTATCAATTTCCAAAAATGAATCTGATGATCCTATTAAATTGTCAGCAATATTGTTAATGTCTTCTTGAGTTTTACTGATCTCTGAATCTATGTTCTTTGTCAAAATATTAGTTTTACAGGTGTCTCTGTACAGTTTCTTGAAATCCAAAATTGTTTCTCCTAGTGATGGTAATAAGGTTTCCATTTTCTCATTATTCTTCTTCATTAATTCCTCAAAGAATTTGTCTTTCTCCTTAATCATTCTCTCCTTGAATGTGTCCTCATTTATCTGATCATCTGTCAAAATGTTACCGGTGATGAATTTAGACAATGTGTCTAGTTGACCTAAAGGATCTTTATTATCCACAATTCACTTGGGTGCTATCAATTTAAGAATAGGAATTGTGTCATCAATAGCTTTATAGGCTTGTGCATTACACTCAGTGATCTTAATAGAATCCAATAATACCTCTGTCATGTTCATTAGTCCAAATTCTATCATTGAAGTACCGAATGTCTGCCCATCTGTCTTCACAATTTCCGTGCTATCCATTGTAGTAGTAACTTTTCTTGTCTCAACCTCTAGTAGGTTAGTTTGTGTTTGCATTTCTACTAGCAAAGGTTTAGGCTTTTCAGCTATTGCCGGTGGCACTGTCTTTGTTTGAATCTCAACCTATTTCTCAACCTATTTATCAACCTATGTATCAACTTGTGTATCAACCTGTGGGTGTTCTTGTTTTTGTTCCAGTGCCTCAGAGGATTTATCTGAGCTCTCAACTACCAGTTTTTCAGATGTAGTCTTTGTATGCACTTCCGGTTTCTCTGTATTCACCTCTACACTGTCTATTGCCAGTTTCTCTGATTGTTTTTCAGTTTCATTTACCGGTGCTTCAGATTGTTTCTCAGTGGTGTCCTCTACTAGTTTCTTTGTATTTGTAGGTTTTTAAGTGCTTATATTTACAGTCTCACTAACTCCAACCTCAACATCTGCAGCCGGTGGCTAAGTAGCCATATCCTTCTTCTTGTCCTCAGTGGTCTCTTTATCTACCACAATATTCACATCTTCTGTATCTATATTCATGGTATACAAAACTTCAGACTCAGGATTTGTATCCTCTAGAGGAGTCTCCATACTCTTTGTAGCTAGTTGTGTGTCAACTGTTTCTACTAGTGGAGTATCAGAAAGAGGTGGGGTAAGTACTAGTTATTTTTAGGTTTGGAGGTTCACCTTCCTTACCTTTCCCCTTATCCCTATCCTTTTGATATACTCTGATAGTCCTAGGTATTTTGAGTTCTTCCTATTTCTCCTTTTCAACAAATAATATGTCCCATTGGTCCATAGTCTCTTCTGAAATTTCATTCATTCTTCCTGCCATTAGTGCTACATGCCAGTGACCAGTTGAGAATACTGTCCGGTTGGCCTCACTGATTAATTGATCAATCTCTTCAAGTGAGTTCACTAGGTGAAATGCAAGTCATTTCTCAATTTTTATTTTCTTATCTAGCTCAACAATAGCTACCCTTCTAGATTCAAGTCTTCTGTAAAGATTAGTGGGTATTTCATCAATAATTTCCATCAAGAATTTCTTGTAGATATCCAAGTGTAAGATTACACTATTTTCTATGCTTTCTCTATCATCAGTGGAAAGTGTGTTGTACAGTTTGCTAATGTTTTTCAACTTTCCATCCTCTATTATTTCACTAAGGAGTTTATCCAGTGGAGCAATGTCTTATTTTACCTTTTTCTTCTTCAGAGTCAACTTCTTAACTTGAGGCCTTACTGTCTATTGCTTTTGCCTTGTTCTCCTAGGTGTGGGTGAGGGTACTAGTGAGGGTTTTATTTTCCTTTCTACCCTTTTGAATACTATCAGTATATCACTTTCAAAAGAAGTTGCAATCGGTGAAAGATGAGTTTTCGGTTGAAGTCCTTCCAACTCACTTTCCTTAACACCAGTTTGCTTTAATACATCTTCCTTAATTGCTTTAGCTTGTCTAGTTCCCTTCCTCACTGTTTGCTCAATTTTCTTTACTCTTTTCTGTGACTGAATACCACTTTCAATTGTTTCTGCATTTCCAAAGACTCTCTCTGAAGGTTCCTTTGGTGCTTCAAGGAGGGCTTTTGCATAAGTTTAAATGATGTTATCATCTGTTTCATATCACATTTCAATTGGCCAGATTATCCCAGGGACAACTTCCTCCATCCAAATTTCATCTTTCTTAATTACAAAACATATTTCCTTTTTATATTTATCCACAATTGCCTGAGACAACCTAATTCTTGTCTTCATTCAAGCCTTTAGTGCTTGAAAATGTTCATTTATGTTTTTCTCTTTGTTTTCTCCCATGTTTTTTAATGTATCCAATAGTTGCTTTCCTACCGGTATATCAAAACCAAAATCTCTCCTACCAATACCAGGTACTTGCTTAGTAATGTCTAGCATTAAATATACAAGCAAATTTCCAAATCTAAAAGTTCATTTCTTATCTCCTTTAATCTTTTTCAGATTGTCTATTAATTCATCTTTAAGCCATTCACACACATCTATTCTAGCATTATCATTAACCATGTCATATGCACTTTTAATACACAAGCTAGATATTGAGTTTAACCTATTTGCATGTGTAGCCTTCTAGCCTAAAATCATACTGACAAATCTGACATTTATGTCCTTCACATCATTGACTCTAAGTGATCTCTTTTCAAATGTTGTGCCGGTTAGGTCCATTGCTGTGTCATTGGAGAACTTTTTAGTTCTGTCAGGCCTGCTACCGGTGGAGCAAAATTTTTTTCAAAATAAAAAAATCAACCAAACCTTGTTAATAGGGCCATCTTAACTAAATCACATCATATCAAAGTTGAGATTCTTCGATGTCAAATAAAGAAATCTCTAGGGGTATATCAATCTTTGTCCTTATCTGAATCGATCTTCAAATTGATGTTCAGTTTCATCACATCAAATCAGGCTTGACATTTTCTATTGCTAATCGATTCTTGTTCAATCAAGTTCGGAATTGGTTTTATCTCTTGCTCAGTTTGTTCTTGTTCAATCAAGTTTGGAATTGGTTTCTCTCGCTTTGCTCAATCTAGTTCAATCAAGTTCTAGATCGATGCTCATTTCTTGATCAATCAAGTTCAAGAATGGTATCTTTCTCTTTGTCGATTCTTGTTCAATCAAGTTCAGGATTAGTATCGCTTTAATCAAACCTATTGAATTTCATCGCTTCAAATCAAGTTGAACATCTCGCTCTTCATCGGTTTGTGATCCATCAAGTTTAGAACTGATATCTATTTGACATCAACTATTCTTTGAACCAACGTGTTGCTCATACATTAATTCAAAGAGGAGAAAATGTAATACCCTAAAAATGGTCACCTAAACCATGGGCCCCTAATCTCGACAACATCACCAAGGTCCTAACAAGAGCCAATTAAATCAACCCTGAGCACCTAATTAATTAATTCTTCAATCATTAATGTTACATGGCAAGTTAATCACTCTATATTAATTAAATATTTATTTAATTAATTAAATCATTATGATTAATTATCCTATTTATTTAATTAAATATCCTAGCATATTTAATTAATAAATAAATTTTCCATTTAATCATTGTGGATGCTCCTTTGTTTTTTGACTTTCGAAGAGTAAAAGCTGGTTTAAACAATGAGGTAGATCATAACGTTTCTTTTAATCCTACTCCCGCTAAAGACTCCTCTCAGGTCTTGGTGGGTCTATTTGCCAAGACAAGGAAGATCTTAACAATGCCACTCCAATTAATGATAATAATTCTACTAAAGAATCTCCTCATTCAAGGAGGATCTTCACAATACCACCCATCCTATTAGTAAATCTGCTACTGGTGTTCTTGAAAGTGAGGCGAACACCTTATCTCAGGTTGTGTTGTCTGTCAGTCATGTTAAAAATGGCATTCCTAATCTGGGTAAATAGTCGGCCCTTCCTCCATTACAAGATTCCCTTGTTTGCCCTGTTCAGAAGGGGGGGCTTGGTGGTAGCTTAGGGGATGAGGTCCTTAATTCTTTAGATCTATCATTTGGTCCTATTGCAGCAATCGGGGTGATTTCTCCGATTGTCTCTCTCATTGTAAAAAGAATCTGCCAAAATGTCTTACCAAAACTGTGTTGTCAAAAATGTATGCTCCCCCTAAGCTGATGATGTCTTTGTTTTGATCATTTTTCTCATTTCCACTACTCCCCCTTTGACATCAATGACAAAGGTTGTCATTCACTATCAGTGGAGTGAGGTTCCTGCCTAGATCCTTGTAACCA
This sequence comes from Cryptomeria japonica, assembly GCF_030272615.1. Classification (NCBI taxonomy): domain Eukaryota; kingdom Viridiplantae; phylum Streptophyta; class Pinopsida; order Cupressales; family Cupressaceae; genus Cryptomeria; species Cryptomeria japonica. Next base: position 439,624,601 of record NC_081405.1, on the reverse strand, counting down.
GGGGGTTACAATCTGGAAAAGATCTGCCAATACCAAATTGTGACTGTCGCTGAACCTTTTACTATCTTTTAATACCGCTTCTATTCTCTGAACTGTACCAGTTAGTATGTTCATTTTCTCTTCTGGTGTCTTAAGTCCAGGAATCAGAGCCTCAGAAATTTCTTTTCTCAAAGAAATGAGGTAATCTAGTTTGGGACCTAGTTTGCATTTTAAGTTCTTTGCCTTATCCTTTATCTTCTCTTTGTCTTTTTCCAACTTCTCAATTTTCTCTTCAAAATTTGCAATGTTCTTATCAATTTCCAAAAATGAATCTGATGATCCTATTAAATTGTCAGCAATATTGTTAATGTCTTCTTGAGTTTTACTGATCTCTGAATCTATGTTCTTTGTCAAAATATTAGTTTTACAGGTGTCTCTGTACAGTTTCTTGAAATCCAAAATTGTTTCTCCTAGTGATGGTAATAAGGTTTCCATTTTCTCATTATTCTTCTTCATTAATTCCTCAAAGAATTTGTCTTTCTCCTTAATCATTCTCTCCTTGAATGTGTCCTCATTTATCTGATCATCTGTCAAAATGTTACCGGTGATGAATTTAGACAATGTGTCTAGTTGACCTAAAGGATCTTTATTATCCACAATTCACTTGGGTGCTATCAATTTAAGAATAGGAATTGTGTCATCAATAGCTTTATAGGCTTGTGCATTACACTCAGTGATCTTAATAGAATCCAATAATACCTCTGTCATGTTCATTAGTCCAAATTCTATCATTGAAGTACCGAATGTCTACCCATCTGTCTTCACAATTTCCATGCTATCCATTGTAGTAGTAACTTTTCTTGTCTCAACCTCTAGTAGGTTAGTTTGTGTTTGCATTTCTACTAGCAAAGGTTTAGGCTTTTCAGCTATTGCCGGTGGCACTGTCTTTGTTTGAGTCTCAACCTATTTCTCAACCTATTTATCAACCTATGTATCAACCTATGTATCAACCTGTGGGTGTTCTTGTTTTTGTTCCAGTGCCTCAGAGGATTTATCTGAGCTCTCAACTACCAGTTTTTCAGATGTAGTCTTTGTATGCACTTCCGATTTCTCTGTATTCACCTCTACACTGTCTATTGCCGGTTTCTCTGATTGTTTTTCAGTTTCATTTACCGGTGCTTCAGATTGTTTCTCAGTGGTGTCCTCTACTGGTTTCTTTGTATTTGTAGGTTTTTAAGTGCTTATATTTACAGTCTCACTAACTCCAACCTCAACATCTGCAGTCGGTGGCTCAGTAGCCATATCCTTCTTCTTGTCCTCAGTGGTCTCTTTATCTACCACAATATTCACATCTTCTGTATCTATATTCATGGTATACAAAACTTCAGACTCAGGATTTGTATCCTCTAGAGGAGTCTCCATACTCTTTGTAGCTAGTTGTGTGTCAACTGTTTCTACTAGTGGAGTATCAGAAAGAGGTGGGGTAAGTACTAGTTATTTTTAGGTTTGGAGGTTCACCTTCCTTACCTTTCCCCTTATCCCTATCCTTTTGATATACTCTGATAGTCCTAGGTATTTTGAGTTCTTCCTATTTCTCCTTTTCAACAAATAATATGTCCCATTGGTCCATAGTCTCTTCTGAAATTTCATTCATTCTTCCTGCCATTAGTGCTACATGCCAGTGACCAGTTGAGAATACTGTCCGGTTGGCCTCACTGATTAATTGATCAATCTCTTCAGGTGAGTTCACTAGGTGAAATGCAAGTCATTTCTCAATTTTTATTTTCTTATCTAGCTCAACAATAGCTACCCTTCTAGATTCAAGTCTTCTGTAAAGATTAGTGGGTATTTCATCAATAATTTCCATCAAGAATTTCTTGTAGATATCCAAGTGTAAGATTACACTATTTTCTATGCTTTCTCTATCATCAGTGGAAAGTGTGTTGTACAGTTTGCTAATGTTTTTCAACTTTCCATCCTCTATTATTTCACTAAGGAGTTTATCCAATGGAGCAATGTCTTATTTTACCTTTTTCTTCTTCAGAGTCAACTTCTTAACTTGAGGCCTTACTGTCTATTGCTTTTGCCTTGTTCTCCTAGGTGTGGGTGAGGGTACTAGTGAGGGTTTTATTTTCCTTTCTACCCTTTTGAATACTATCAGTATATCACTTTCAAAAGAAGTTGCAATCGGTGAAAGATGAGTTTTCGGTTGAAGTCCTTCCAACTCACTTTCCTTAACACCAGTTTGCTTTAATACATCTTCCTTAATTGCTTTAGCTTGTCTAGTTCCCTTCCTCACTGTTTGCTCAATTTTCTTTACTCTTTTCTGTGACTGAATACCACTTTCAATTGTTTCTGCATTTCCAAAGACTCTCTCTGAAGGTTCCTTTGGTGCTTCAAGGAGGGCTTTTGCATAAGTTTAAATGATGTTATCATCTATTTCATATCACATTTCATTTGGCCAGATTATCCCAGGGACAACTTCCTCCATCCAAATTTCATCTTTCTTAATTACAAAACATATTTCCTTTTTATATTTATCCACAATTGCCTGAGACAACCTAATTCTTGTCTTCATTCAAGCCTTTAGTGCTTGAAAATGTTCATTTATGTTTTTCTCTTTGTTTTCTCCCATGTTTTTTAATGTATCCAATAGTTGCTTTCCTACCGGTATATCAAAACCAAAATCTCTCCTACCAATACCAGGTACTTGCTTAGTAATGTCTAGCATTAAATATACAAGCAAATTTCCAAATCTAAAAGTTCATTTCTTATCTCCTTTAATCTTTTTCAGATTGTCTATTAATTCATCTTTAAGCCATTCACACACATCTATTCTAGCATTATCATTAACCATGTCATATGCACTTTTAATACACAAGCTAGATATTGAGTTTAACCTATTTGCATGTGTAGCCTTCTAGCCTAAAATCATACTGACAAATCTGACATTTATGTCCTTCACATCATTGACTCTAAGTGATCTCTTTTCAAATGTTGTGCCGGTTAGGTCCATTGCTGTGTCATTGGAGAACTTTTTAGTTCTGTCAGGCCTGCTACCAGTGGAGCAAAATTTTTTTCAAAATAAAAAAATCAACCAAACCTTGTTAATAGGGCCATCTTAACTAAATCACATCATATCAAAGTTGAGATTCTTCGATGTCAAATAAAGAAATCTCTAGGGGTATATCAATCTTTGTCCTTATCTGAATCGATCTTCAAATTGATGTTCAGTTTCATCACATCAAATCAGGCTTGACATTTTCTATTGCTAATCGATTCTTGTTCAATCAAGTTCGGAATTGGTTTTATCTCTTGCTCAGTTTTTTCTTGTTCAATCAAGTTTGGAATTGGTTTCTCTCGCTTTGCTCAATCTAGTTCAATCAAGTTCTAGATCGATGCTCATTTCTTGATCAATCAAGTTCAAGAATGGTATCTTTCTCTTTGTCGATTCTTGTTCAATCAAGTTCAGGATTAGTATCGCTTTAATCAAACCTATTGAATTTCATCGCTTCAAATCAAGTTGAACATCTCGCTCTTCATCGGTTTGTGATCCATCAAGTTTAGAACTGATATCTATTTGACATCAACTATTCTTTGAACCAACGTGTTGCTCATACATTAATTCAAAGAGGAGAAAATGTAATACCCTAAAAATGGTCACCTAAACCATGGGCCCCTAATCTCGACAACATCACCAAGGTCCTAACAAGAGCCAATTAAATCAACCCTGAGCACCTAATTAATTAATTCTTCAATCATTAATGTTACATGGCAAGTTAATCACTCTATATTAATTAAATATTTATTTAATTAATTAAATCATTATGATTAATTATCCTATTTATTTAATTAAATATCCTAGCATATTTAATTAATAAATAAATTTTCCATTTAATCATTGTGGATGCTCCTTTGTTTTTTGACTTTCGAAGAGTAAAAGCTGGTTTAAACAATGAGGTAGATCATAACGTTTCTTTTAATCCTACTCCCGCTAAAGACTCCTCTCAGGTCTTGGTGGGTCTATTTGCCAAGACAAGGAAGATCTTAACAATGCCACTCCAATTAATGATAATAATTCTACTAAAGAATCTCCTCATTCAAGGAGGATCTTCACAATACCACCCATCCTATTAGTAAATCTGCTACTAGTGTTCTTGAAAGTGAGGCGAACACCTTATCTCAGGTTGTGTTGTCTGTCAGTCATGTTAAAAATGACATTCCTAATCTGGGTAAATAGTCGGCCCTTCCTCCATTACAAGATTCCCTTGTTTGCCCTGTTCAGAAGGGGGGGCTTGGTGGTAGCTTAGGGGATGAGGTCCTTAATTCTTTAGATCTATCATTTGGTCCTATTGCAGCAATCGGGGTGATTGCTCCGATTGTCTCTCTCATTGTAAATCATGATGAAGATGCCTTAATTTAGCAAGTCAAAGAGTTACTACATAATGAGCCTCTTAGGGAATGTGCTAAGCTTGAGTCTTTGGATATTTTTCCAGATGATCACATGGCTCAGCTAGTTGATCAGATGCTTAAATCCAACATGGATTTTGTGGAAGAAGAGGTCTCGGAAAAGGTTGTGTGCTCTATTGGGAATGACCTAGATTTAATTCATAAGAGTTTGTCTATCTCTCCTTCCTTAAATCCTTCTGAGGCCCCCATTAACACCTCTCAGGATGACCCAAAAAGAGTGGTTCTTCAGGAAGTGACACTGTCTCATCAGTCATCTATGGAGAAAACACCCATTAAATCTTCTATTGCTCAGGTTCAGCTGAGTTTCCCTAACACTATAGTGTCCCCAGGCAGGGGTAGACCTCCAAAGAGTCGTAAAACTCAGTTGGAAATTGATGCAAGTATTCAACAAGTTTTTTCGTGCACCCCTGGGTTCAAGAAGGCTACCATTTTGACCTTTGGGAATTGAAAAGGTAGTGGTTCCTTCAAATTAAAAAAAAAGTGTGTTATTAGTCCTCCGGTTACTAGGCGTGCTATGGTCAAGAGAAGCTTACATAAAAGCTTTGGGAAGAACTGTTCTTCTCCCATTAGTGAAAAGAGGGGAGGGTCGTCCTCCCCTCAAGTCCAATGAAGATTTTATCATGGAATGTTAGGGGCTTAAATGCCCCTAATAAGAGATGCTTGATCAAGTCTCAGTTAGATTTGGTTAAGTGGGATCTAGGTTTGCTTCAGGAGACTAAACTTTCATTGGAAAACTCAAAATTTATATTTTCTTCTTGGAAAAAGTGGAACTTTTTATCTTGTCCAGCTGCTGGGGCTTTGGGAGGTTTGGCTTTGTTATGGAATGATTTTGTAGTTGATGTAAAATTGGTTGCATCTGAGCCTAACTAGATGATGTCATTAGTCTCATTCAGAGCTTCTAGTTTTAAGGTATGGGTGTTTAACATTTATGCCCCCTCAGGTATTTTGGCTAAATAGAATCTTTGGCAAGAACTCTTTAGGGTGTCATCCCCCCTTAGGAATTCTTTTGTCATTTTTGGGGTAGATTTCAATGCCATCTTGGATTTTACTGAAAAATCGGGGGGGATTTACCCAAACAAGAAGTCCATGGATGATTTTAATGCATTCATTGTTGACATGTCTCTTTTTAATTGCAAACCCAATAATGGTCTATTCACATGGACAAGTATGAGGAAAATTTCTCTCAGATTGTGGAAAGATTGGATAGATTTTTACTCTCATCCAATTGGTTCGATTCAAACATTGAGTTTTTCTCCTCCATTCTTCCCTTGTTTGGGTCGGATCATTTCCTGGTCTCCCTGACTATTGTATGGGATAGACCTAGCCACAAGCTTCGTTTTAAGTTTGAGCCAATGTGGTTTAGGGATCCCTCTTTTCTTCCCCTCCTGATACAATGGTGGGGAGAGGCTCCATTCTGTAGGGGTTCTAGAATGGTCTAGTTGGTCAAGAAGATTACTTTCCTAAAAAAAAATATCAGGGGATGGAACTCCCTTCATTTCAAGAATATATTTGAAGAAAAACAAAGGGTTTTAGATATGTTAGAGGTCCTCAATAGGCACGTCTTGCAGCATGGTTTGGGATCTACGGTATTGGATTAACTCAGGTCTCTTAGGAGTGAATTAGAAGAAATCTTGGCTAGAGAGGAGGTTTGTTGGAGACAAAAATCTCTGGAGTTATGGCTAGCTGATGGTGATAAGAATTCAAAATTTTTCCATTGTAGTACTAAAATGAAAAGGGCCAGGAGTAGGATATCTTGTATTCAGGATTGTTAGGGGAATATTCTTTCTGAGGATGGGGACATCTCTAAGGAAGCGGTTAAGTTTTTTAAGAATATTCTTTCTTCTGTGAATATTGATGTTTCTAACAATATCTCATCTCTTATTCCCTCTCTTGTCTCTTTTGAGGATAATAGAATATTAATGTCTCCTTTCTCAATAGAAGAGGTTCGGGGGGCTGTTTTTGCTATGAATCTAGATAAGGCTCCCGGGCCTGATGGTTTTACTCCTTTGTTTTTCCAAAAATGTTGGGAGTTTGTCAGTCAGGATGTCCTTTTGGCATTAGAGGAAGCTAGGAGAAATAGGTCTATCCTTAAAGAAATGAACACTACCTTAATTGTCATTTTACCTAAAAAGGATGACCCTAAAACCTTCACAAATTTTTGTCCTATAGCTTTATGTAACACCATTTACAAGATATTTTCCAAAGTGATTGCTATGAGGTTGGCTAAGCTTTTACCAAGAATAATTTCCCTTGAGAAAGGAGGATTTGTTCCTCAAAGGGAAACTCCTGAAGGGGCTATAGTTGCTCATGAAGGCTTACATTTGATCTCTGCCCAGAAATACCTTGCAATGATTCTTATGTTAGACATGATGAAAGCCTATGATAGGGTTGAATGGAATGCATTAAAAATTCCCTTATGCCGGCCAAGGATCTCTCTTCTTGGCCTTACAAATTATTCAGGCATCCAGCATGTTTGTCGAAGGCTAGAGCATTTGCTTGGCTTGCTATTCAAGATAGGGTTCTTACTGGGATGAGACTGGATAGGATGGGTTTATCTGTTGTTTTCCCTTGTGTTCTCTGTGATCAAAAATTAGAATCGTCATCCCATCTTTTCCTTCATTGTGATTTTTCTCTAGGATGTTGGAATTAGTTTTTTGAGAAGTTAGGTCTGTCTTTTGTTACTAGTGGGGACCTCCTCTCACACTTCAGAGCTTGGCCTTTTTTATTTTCCTCTTCTTTTTATGCCTGCCTTTGGACCATAGCTCCATCGATTATTGTTTGGAACATATGGTTAGAGAGAAATAATAGGATCTTTAAAAAATCATCCACATCACTCTCTGATATCTTAGTCAAGATAGAGACTTCTATCTCGGAGGTGGCCTTGTCATATATTCATAAGAATTTAGATCATCTGACATGTTTTTCCCATTGGGATGGCATGATCACAAGGACATGGAAATCCCTGTTTATCATTCCTTCTCATGGGTCAGCTTCAAAGGATCTCGCTTTTAAAAATAAGAGAATTACGGCTAGCTGGGTTCCTCCTCCTCCGAGTCATTTTAAACTCCAATTTGATGGTGCTTCCAGGGGGAATCCAGGTCTAGCTGGGGCTGGCATGGCCATTCTTGATCATAATGTAGTTCTAATAACTACTCAATGTCATGCCGTTGGGTTTCACTCAAACAACTTTGCTGAGTGTCAAGCTCTATCACTTGGGATTGATATGGCTATTTCCCTTGGGATCAAACACCTTTCCATTCACTTGGATTCAATGGTTGTTATTCAAAGTGCATTGAACTGTAAAAGTAATTGTTGACATTTAAAGTATTTAATTGATCACATCTTGGAGAAATTATCCTTTTTTGATACCTATATATTATCTCATTGTTTTCAAGAATTAAATAAACTGGCAGATTTCCTGGCTAATTTGGCTATTGACTCAGCTGCTTTTCATAAGAATGTAGAAATTAGTGACATTCCTCAAGATGTCCTCCCTGGGTATATGCCACATCCTAAAGATTAAGATCATCTGTTTTTAGTTTTTATCTTCATTTCTTATTGAAGTATATATATTATCCTCTTCTCAAATTAGTTTGTATTTGTGCGTCATGTGGTGATAGGAGGCTTTTACTTCTATTTGCATATGGTGTATTTTTACACTTTTGTATTGGCTTAGATGGTAATGTGTGTACTTCTTGAGGAATGGGGAGGCAATTTTCAGGTGGCAATACATTTTAAAAACTCTTACTCATTATCTTCATTTCTTACTGAAGTATACATATTATCCTCTCCTCAGTACATCTTGTATCTGTTCTTTATGTGTTGATAGGAGTCTTTTATTTCTATCTGCATTTGGAGTATTTATACATCTCTGTACTTGGGCTAGATGTTAATGTGTGTATTTCTTGAGAATTGGAGAGGTTTCTTAAGGTGGTTTGTTTTTTGATATGGTAACAATCTTCTTATTCGGCTTAATTATATGGGCTTGAAATTGAATTACATTATTGGTTTTTTCTCTTATTTGTTTGAGATTTATACGTCATCCTTCTCTTGGTCTGGATTATTTTATCAACACATGTGGTCTATTTTACATATGATGTGTCGGTATAATTGACTCGAGCAGAAGGATGGGGTGTATATCCCGGGCGCTTTGGGTTATTTGTTAGATTATGGTTGCTTGTTCTATTATTTGAAAATGCTCTTCTATTTCAGAAGTATGCCCTTGTGCCTTATATGTTTATTACATTTAGATATAAAGTTTAAAGTGGTGGTGTCTTACTTTGGGATATTACTTTATTATTTCTGCATGCTTGTGTGTAGTCCTAGGCAGGGCTTGGGCCTTTGTTTCTTTATCCGGTTGGATTTATGGTGTATGGAAATTGTTTCTTATCATGTTTTATTCTTTGTTGCCACTTTAAGATTTTTTATTCTTACTCATTGCCAAAAAGTTTGTTCATGTACGATGGTAGGATGATTAATTATAGGAATGCAATGTTATGACTGTATTTCTATTTTTCATTGTATAGGTCATCTTTATTGAGAGTATTGGTTGCGGGTTTTTGGGGTACGGGGGAAGTTTTTCGTATGAGTGAAATCTTTCCTCATAAGTTCATTATTGTTTCTCCCTTGTTGATTGTACGGTTTTGTTTACTTCATGTCCATTATGTGGCAGATTTTTGAGATCACTTCAGTAATCTTGTTCGTGTGGATATCTTGGTTTATTAATTGGCTTGGCTAGCTCTATGCTTCGCATGGATATTGTCATCATTTTTTATTAGGGTGGCGGCATTGTTTCTGTCTTGCTTTTTCTTTGTGTTGTGTTTTTGAGTGTGCCAACCTTTCGTGGTTGTTTTACTTTCTTATGATGACATTGTGCTCTTTTATTCTCCTCTGCTCTCTTGGCTTTGCATTAGCTTTTTTGATGGAATTAGTGGGTTACCGCATTCTAATGCCTCGCAAACATTATGATTTCCAAGAATCTTTTGTCTTGGATGATGAAAAGCTTGGGCATTTCTTTCAAATTCATTTGGTGGATTTTTCTCTGGCTTTTTGCAAAGATTTGGGAAAGCGATGGCTTGCGGATAACTCAGGTTATTTCCTTGCTGATATTGCATGTCGGTTTCTTACTGTATGTATGGATGTGCTTCTGGATTCTGCTATGGTTAGGGCAATTTTTGATACATATTTCAACTCCCATTTCTACTCTACGGTTGATTTGGACAATACTCTCTCTAATTACCATTTTGAATTTGGTGATTTTGAATATGCTGGTTTTATCTCTCATTCTCAGTTATTATCTTCCGGTTGGCATGGGGAACTCCTTTGAATTTTAAGGAATGGTTTGATATATGATGATACATTATTTGATTTGGTAGCCCTTTTAGATTATGTATCACCAGATTGTTTGGCTGCAGTGGTCAATATTTTTGCAGGAATCCATTTTCTTTTAGAATCAATGCCCAATGTTCGATCTTCGCCAGTCTGGGTTTCTCCTATACAGATGGTGCCTCCTTCCACTCCACCATTAGAAGGGCCTAGCTCATGGTTCTCAATTCCTTGACATCATGCTCTTGGGCTTTTGTGTTTGAGTGCAGAAGGTTTTTTGTCCATGGGTTTTTGAGAAGGGCTATGTTTCCATCTGTCTTCGTCCTCTTTTTGGCAAGCAGAACTTTTATTTGTGGGGAAATAGAGGGTGGATTCCTATGCTCCTCATGGATACTATGATTCTGATTGGTGGATATATATTTTCGATAAGCTTGGAAGCCTTGTGGCTATGTTCCTCCTCTATAGTCTACTCCTTATAATTTTTTGGGTCATATGGATAATGATATGTATCTTCAAAAAGCCATGTAATGGGTGGGTGTTTAATATCAAGTATGTAATTGGTTTATGGGTTTTTTTTGGATAATGACAGGTTTATCCTGGTAAGCTATGTAACGAGAGGGTGATCAAAATCAGATATGTAATTGGGTGTATGGGGTTTTAAATTTATTTTTTCTTTTTTGGCTCAACAATAGCTACCCTTCTAGATTCAAGTCTTCTATAAAGATTAGTGGGTATTTCATCAACAATTTCCATCAAGAATTTCTTGTAGATATCCAAGTGTAAGATTACACTATTTTCTATGCTTTCTCTATCATCAGTGGAAAGTGTGTTGTACAGTTTGCTAATGTTTTTCAACTTTCCATCCTCTGTTATTTCACTAAGGAGTTTATCCAGTGGAGCAATGTCTTATTTTACCTTTTTCTTCCTGAGAGTCAACTTCTTAACTTCAGGCCTTACTATCTATTACTTTTGCCTTGTTCTCCTAGGTGTGGGTGAGGGTACTAGTGAGGGTTTTATTTTCCTTTCTACCCTTTTGAATACTGTCGGTATATCACTTTCAAAAGAAGTTGCAATCGGTGAAAGATGAGTTTTCGGTTGAAGTCCTTCCAACTCACTTTCCTTAATACCAGTTTGCTTTAATACATCTTCCTTAATTGCTTTAGCTTGTCTAGTTCCCTTCCTCACTGTTTGCTCAATTTTCTTTACTCTTTTCTGTGACTGAATACCACTTTCAATTGTTTCTACATTTCCAAAGACTTTCTCTGAGGGTTCCTTTGGTGCTTCAAGGAGGGATTTTGCATAAGTTTAAATGATGTTATCATCTATTTCATATCACATTTCAATTGGCCAGATTATCCCAGGGACAACTTCCTCCATCCAAATTTCATCTTTCTTGATTACAAAACATATTTCCTTTTTATATTTATCCACAATTGCCTGGGACAACCTAATTCTTGTTTTCATTCAAGCCTTTAGTGCTTGAAAATGTTCATTTATGTTTTTCTCTTTGTTTTCTCCCATGTTTTTTAATGTATCCAATAGTTGCTTTCCTACCGGTATATCAAAACCAAAATCTCTCCTACCAATACCAGGTACTTGCTTAGTAATGTATAGCATTAAATATACAAGCAAATTTCCGAATCTAAAAGTTCATTTCTTATCTCCTTTAATCTTTTTCAGATTGTCTATTAATTCATCTTTAAGCCATTCACACACATCTATTCTAGCATTATCATTAACCATGTCATATGCACTTTTAATACACAAGCTAGATATTGAGTTTAACCTATTTGCATGTGTAGCCTTCTAGCCTAAAATCATACTGACAAATCTGACATTTATGTCCTTCACATCATTAACTCTAAGTGATCTCTTTTCAAATGTTGTGCCAGTTAGGTCCATTACTATGTCATTGGAGACCTTTTTAGTTCTGTCAGGCCTGCTACCGGTGGAGCAAAATTTTTTTCAAAATAAAAAAATCAACCAAATCTTGTTAATAGGGCCATCTTAACTAAATCACATCATATCAAAGTTGAGATTCTTCGATGTCAAATAAAGAAATCTCTAGGGGTATATCAATCTTTGTCCTTATCTGAATCGATCTTCAAATTGATGTTCAGTTTCATCACATCAAATCAGGCTTGACATTTTCTATTGCTAATCGATTCTTGTTCAATCAAGTTCGGAATTGGTTTTATCTCTTGCTCAGTTTTTTCTTGTTCAATCAAGTTTGGAATTGGTTTCTCTCGCTTTTCTCAATCTAGTTCAATCAAGTTCTAGATCGATGCTCATTTCTTGATCAATCAAGTTCAAGAATGGTATCTTTCTCTTTGTCGATTCTTGTTCAATCAAGTTCACGATTAGTATCGCTTTAATCAAACCTATTCAATTTCATCGCTTCAAATCAAGTTGAACATCTCACTCTTCATCGGTTTGTGATCCATCAAGTTTAGAATTGATATCTATTTGACATCAACTATTCTTTGAACCAACGTGTTGCTCATATATTAATTCAAAGAGGAGAAAATGAAATACCCTAAAAATGGTCACCTAAACCATGGGCCCCTAATCTCGACAACATCACCAAGGTCCTAACAAAAGCCAATTATATCAACCTTGAGCACCTAATTAATTAATTCTTCAATCATTAATGTTACATGGCAAGTTAATCACTCTATATTAATTAAATATTTATTTAATTAATTAAATCATTATGATTAATTATCCTATTTATTTAATTAAATATCCTAGCATATTTAATTAATAAATAAATTTTCCATTTAATCATTGTGGATGCTCCTTTGTTTTTTGACTTTCGAAGAGTAAAAGTTGGTTTAAACAATGAGGTAGATCATAATGTTTCTTTTAATCCTACTCCTGCTAAAGACTCCTCTCAGGTCTTGGTGGGTCTATTTGCCAAGACAAGGAAGATCTTAACAATGCCACTCCAATTAATGATAATAATTCTACTAAAGAATCTCCTCAGTCAAGGAGGATCTTCACAATACCACCCATCCTATTAGTAAATCTGCTACTGGTGTTCTTGAAAGTGAGGCGAACACCTTATCTCAGGTTGTGTTGTCTGTCAGTCATGTTAAAAATGACATTCCTAATCTGGGTAAATAGTCGGCCCTTCCTCCATTACAAGATTCCCTTGTTTGCCCTGTTCAGAAGGGGGGGCTTGGTGGTAGCTTAGGGGATTAGGTCCTTAATTCTTTAGATCTATCATTTGGTCCTATTGCAGCAATCGGGGTGATTGCTCCGATTGTCTCTCGCATTGTAAATCATGATGAAGATGCCTTAATTTAGCAAGTCAAAGAGTTACTACATAATGAGCCTCTTAGGGAATGTGCTAAGCTTGAGTCTCTGGATATTTTTCCAGATGATCACATGGCTCGGCTAGTTGATCAGATGCTTAAATCCAACATGGATTTTGTGGAAGAAGAGGTCTCGGAAAAGGTTGTGCGCTCTATTGGGAATGACCTAGATTTAATTCATAAGAGTTTGTCTATCTCTCCTTCCTTAAATCCTTCTGAGGCCCCCATTAACACCTCTCAGGATGACCCAAAAAGAGTGGTTCTTCAGGAAGTGACCCTGTCTCATCAGTCATCTCTAGTGAAAACACCCATTAAATCTTCTATTGCTCAGGTTCAGCTGAGTTTCCCTAACACTATAGTGTTGCCAGGCAGGGGTAGACCTCCGAAGAGTCATAAAACTCAGTTGGAAATTGATGCAAGTATTCAACAAGTTTTTTCGTGCACCCCTGGGTTCAAGAAGGCTACCATTTTGACCTTTGGGAATTGAAAAGGTAGTGGTTCCTTCAAATAAAAAAAAAAGTGTGTTATTAGTCCTCTGGTTACTAGGCGTGCTATGGTCAAGAGAAGCTTACATAAAAGCTTTGGGGAGAACTGTTCTTCTCCCATTAGTGAAAAGAGGGGAGGGTCATCCTCCCCTCAAGTCCAATGAAGATTTTATCATGGAATGTTAGGGGCTTAAATGCCCCTAATAAGAGACGCTTGATCAAGTCTCAGTTAGATTTGGTTAATTGGGATCTAGGTTTGCTTCAGGAGACTAAACTTTCATTGGAAAACTCAAAATTTGTATTTTCTTCCTGGAAAAAGTGGAACTTTTTATCTTGTCCAGCTGCTGGGGCTTTGGGAGGTTTGGCTTTGTTATGGAATGATTTTGTAGTTGATGTAAAATTGGTTGCATCTGAGCCTAACTAGATGTTGTCATTAGTCTCATTCAGAGCTTCTAGTTTTAAAGTATGGGTGTTTAACATTTATGCCCCCTCAGGTATTTTGGCTAAATACAATCTTTGGCAAGAACTCTTTAGGGTGTCATCCCCCCTTAGGAATTCTTTTGTCATTTTTGGGGTAGATTTCAATGCCATCTTGGATTTTAGTGAAAAATCGGGGGGGATTTACCCAAACAAGAAGTCCATGGATGATTTTAATGCATTCATTGTTGACATGTCTCTTTTTAATTGCAAACCCAATAATGGTCTATTCACATGGACAAGTATGAGGAAAAATTTCTCTCAGATTGCGGAAAGATTGGATAGATTTTTACTCTCATCTAATTGGTTCGATTCAGACATTGAGTTTTTCTCCTCCATTCTTCCCTTGTTTGGGTCGGATCATTTCCTGGTCTCCCTTACTATTGTATGGGATAGACCTAGCCACAAGCTTCCTTTTAAGTTTGAGCCAATGTGGTTTAGGGATCCCTCTTTTCTTCCCCTCCTGATACAATGGAGGGGAGAGGCTCCATTCTGTAGGGGTTCTAGAATGGTCCAGTTGATCAAGAAGATTACTTTCCTAAAAAAAAATATCAGGGGATGGAACTCCCTTCATTTCAAGAATATATTTGAAGAAAAACAAAGGGTTTTAGATATGTTAGAGGTCCTCAATAGGCACGTCTTGCAGCATGGTTTGGGATCTAAGGTATTGGATGAACTCAGGTCTCTTAGGAGTGAATTAGAAGAAATATTGGCTAGAGAGGAGGTTTGATGGAGACAAAAATCTCTGGAGTTATGGCTAGCTGATGGTGATAAGAATTCAAAATTTTTCCATGCTAGTACTAAAATGAAAAGGGCCAGGAGTAGGATATCTTGTATTCAGGATTGTTAGGGGAATATTCTTTCTTCTGAGAATATTGATGTTTCTAACAATATCTCATCTCTTATTCCCTCTCTTGTCTCTTTTGAGGATAATAGAATATTAATGTCTCCTTTCTCAATAGAAGAGGTTCGGGGTGCTGTTTTTGCTATGAATCCGGATAAGGCTCCCGGGCCTGATGGTTTTACTCCTTTGTTTTTCTGAAAATGTTGGGAGTTTGTCAGTCAGGATGTCCTTTTGGCATTAGAGGAAGCTAGGAGAAATAGGTCTATCCTTAGAGAAATGAACACTACCTTAATTGTGATTTTACCTAAAAAGGATGACCCTAAAACCTTCACAAATTTTTGTCCTATAGCTTTATGTAACACCATTTACAAGATATTTTCCAAAGTGATTGCTATGAGGTTGGCTAAGCTTTTACCAAGAATAATTTCCCTTGAGAAAGGAGGATTTGTTCCTCAAAGGGAAACTCCTGAAGGGGCTATAGTTGCTCATGAGGTCTTACATTTGATCTCTGCCCAGAAATACCTTGCAATGATTCTTAAGTTAGACATGATGAAAGCCTATGATAGGGTTGAATGGAATGCATTAAAAATTCCCTTATGCCGGCCAAGGATCTCTCTTCTTGGCCTTACAAATTATTCAGGCATCCAGCATGTTTGTCGAAGGCTAGAGCATTTGCTTGGCTTGCTATTCAAGATAGTGTTCTTATTGGGATGAGACTGGATAGGATGGGTTTATCTGTTGTTTTCCCTTGTGTTCTCTGTGATCAAAAATTAGAATCGTCATCCCATCTTTTCCTTCATTGTGATTTTTCTCTAGGATGTTGGAATTAGTTTTTTGAGAAGTTAGGTCTATCTTTTGTTACTAGTGGGGACCTCCTCTCACACTTCAGAGCTTGGCCTTTTTTATTTTCCTCTTCTTTTTATGCCTGCCTTTGGACCATAGCTCCATCGATTATTGTTTGGAACATATGGTTAGAGAGAAATAATAGGATCTTTAAAAAATCATCCACATCACTCTCTGATATCTTAGTCAAGATAGAGACTTCTATCTCAGAGGTGGCCTTGTCATATATTCATAAGAATTTAGATCATCTGACATGTTTTTCCCATTGGGATGGCATGATCACAAGGACATGGAAATCCCTGTCTATCATTCCTTCTCATGGGTCAGTTTCAAAGGATCTCGCTTTTAAAAATAACAGAATTACGGCCAGCTGGGTTCCTCCTCCTCCGAGTCATTTTAAACTCCAATTTGATGGTGCTTCCAGGGGGAATCCGGGTCTAGCTGGGGTTGGCATGGCCATTCTTGATCATAATGTAGTTCTAATAACTACTCAATGTCATGCCCTTGAGTTTCACTCAAACAACTTTGTTTAGTGTCAAGCTCTATCACTTGGGATTGATATGGCTATTTCCCTTGGGATCAAACACCTTTCCATTCACTTGGATTCAATGGTTGTTATTCAAAGTGCATTGAACTGTAAAAGTAATTGTTGACATTTAAAGTATTTAATTGATCACATCTTGGAGAAATTATCCTTTTTTGATACCTATATATTATCTCATTGTTTTCAAGAATTAAATAAACTGGCAGATTTCCTGGCTAATTTGGCTATTGACTCAGCTGCTTTTCATAAGAATGTAGAAATTAGTGACATTCCTCAAGATGTCCTCCCCGGGTATATGCCACATCCTAAAGATTAAGATCATCTGTTTTTAGTTTTTATCTTCATTTCTTATTGAAGTATATATATTATCCTCTTCTCAAATTAGTTTGTATTTGTGCGTCATGTGGTGATAGGAGGCTTTTACTTCTATTTGCATATGGTGTATTTTTACACTTTTGTATTGGCTTAGATGGTAATGTGTGTACTTCTTGAGGAATGGGGAGGCAATTTTCAGGTGGCAATACATTTTAAAAACTCTTACTCATTATCTTCATTTCTTACTGAAGTATACATATTATCCTCTCCTCAGTACATCTTGTATCTGTTCTTTATGTGTTGATAGGAGTCTTTTATTTCCATCTGCATTTGGAGTATTTATACATCTCTGTACTTGGGCTAGATGTTAATGTTTGTATTTCTTGAGAATTGGAGAGGTTTCTTAAGGTGGTTTGTTTTTTGATATGGTAACAATCTTCTTATTCAGCTTAATTATATGGGCTTGAAATTGAATTACATTATTGGTTTTTTCTCTTATTTGTTTGAGATTTATACGTCATCCTTCTCTTGGTCTAGATTATTTTATCAACACATGTGGTCTATTTTACATATGATGTGTCGGTATAATTGACTCGAGCAGAAGGATGGGGTGTATATCCCAGGCGCTTTGGGTTATTTGGTAGATTATGGTTGCTTGTTCTATTATTTGAAAATGCTCTTCTATTTCAGAAGTATGCCCTTGTGCCTTATATGTTTATTACATTCAGATATAAAGTTTAAAGTGGTGGTGTCTTACTTTGGGATATTACTTTATTATTTTTGCATGCTTGTGTGTAGTCCTAGGCAGGGCTTGGGCCTTTGTTTCTTTATCCGGTTGGATTTATGGTGTATGGAAATTGTTTCTTATCATGTTTTATTCTTTGTTGCCACTGTAAGAGTTTTTATTCTTACTCATTGCCAAAAAGTTTGTTCATGTACGATGGTGGGATGATTAATTATAGGAATGCAATGTTATGACTGTATTTCTATTTTTCATTGTATAGGTCATCTTTATTGAGAGTATTGGTTGCGGGTTTTTGGGGTACAGGGGAAGTTTTTCGTATGAGTGAAATCTTTCCTCATAAGTTCATTATTGTTTCTCCCTTGTTGATTGTACGGTTTTGTTTACTTCATGTCCATTATGTGGCAGATTTTTGAGATCTCTTCAGTAATCTTGTCCGTGTGGATATCTTGGTTTATTAATTGGCTTGGCTAGCTCTATGCTTCGCATGGATATTGTCATCATTTTTTATTAGGGTGGCGGCATTGTTTCTGTCTTGCTTTTTCTTTGTGTTGTGTTTTTGAGTGTGCCAACCTTTCGTGGTTTTTTTACTTTCTTATGATGACATTGTGCTCTTTTATTCTCCTCTGCTCTCTTGGCTTTGCATTAGCTTTTTTGATGGAATTAGTGGGTTACCGCATTCTAATGCCTCGCAAACATTATGATTTCCAAGAATCTTTTGTCTTGGATGATGAAAAGCTTGGGCATTTCTTTCAAATTCATTTGGTGGATTTTTCTCTGGCTTTTTGCAAAGTTTTGGGAAAGCGATGGCTTGCGGATAACTCAGGTTGTTTCCTTGCTGATATTGCATCTCGGTTTCTTACTGTATGTATGGATGTGCTTCTGGATTCTGCTATGGTTAGGGCAATTTTTGATACATATTTCAACTCCCATTTCTACTCTACGGTTGATTTGGACAATACTCTCTCTAATTACCATTTTGAATTTGGTGATTTTGAATATGCTGGTTTTATCTCTCATTCTCAGTTATTATCTTCCGGTTGGCATGGGGAACTCCTTTGAATTTTAAGGAATGGTTTGATATCTAACTTATATGATGATACATTATTTGATTTGGTAGCCCTTTTAGATTATGTATCACCAGATTGTTTGGCTGCAGCGGTCAATATTTTTGCAGGAATCCATTTTCTTTTAGAATCAATGCCCAATGTTCGATCTTCGCTAGTCTGGGTTTCTCCTATACAGATGGTGCCTCCTTCCACTCCACCATTAGAAGGGCCTAGCTCATGGTTCTCAATTCCTTGACATCATGCTCTTGGGCTTTTGTGTTTAAGTGCAGAAGGTTTTTTGTCTGTGGGTTTTTGAGAAGGGCTATGTTTCCATCTGTCTCCGTCCTCTTTTTGGCAAGCAGAACTGTTATTTGTGGGGAAATAGAGGGTGGATTCCTATGCTCCTTATGGATACTATGATTCTGATCGGTGTATATATATTTTCGATAAGCTTGGAAGCCTTGTGGCTATGTTCCTCCTCTATAGTCTACTCCTTATAATTTTTTGGGTCATATGGATAATGATATGTATCTTCAAAAAACCATGTAATGGGAGGGTGTTTAATATCAAGTATGTAATTGGTTTATGGGTTTTTTTTGGATAATGACAGGTTTATCCTGGTAAGCTATGTAACGAGAGGGTGATCAAAATCAGATATGTAATTGGGTGTATGGGGTTTTAAATTTATTTTTTCTTTTTTGGGCCACAACCGGAGGTTTTCTTGCGGGTCCTTTCCTGCCGATATGCCGTTTGAACCCATTTGTACTTTCAAAATTTGAAATTAATAAAATATAAGTTTAGTGGCTTGTCCACTTTTATAAAAAAGAAAAAAAAAAGAATTAATTTACAAAAAGAGATTTATCATAAAAAGACTAATTAATTTACAAAAAGAGATTAATCACAGAAAGAGGAATTAATCTACAGAAGAAAGAGTTAAATTGAAAACAAAAGAAAAAAATTAAATTGAGAGAAGAAATCAAACTTAAGATATTTCTTTTTCTAAAATTGAGATAACTTGAGAAATGAGAAAAAAAATTAAATTGAATTAATCGTCTTCTCTAAAAAATCAAAACTTAAAGCTTTTCTTTTAGGGAAGAGGTTTAGTTATATTGAAAAGCCTTTTTCTAAATAGAAATCTTGAGAAAATTAAAGGAAAGTGCATGGAATCACCTATTTTTATCTCAAGTGCATGGAATCAACTAAATTTATCTCCAATGAAGACTTAGACTTATAATCTAAATGCATTCAATCAATCTATATTTGGAATCTTTCTCAAGATTAACTTAATTTGATCTCTCAATTATTTCAATTGTTCTTTTTCTTGAGGAAGCTCAACTGCTCATTGCTAATCGATCTTGACCATTGGTCTCTGTTTTGAGTCTCTATAAATTCAGCCTTCATCTCCATTCAAAACACCCTGGAGATTTATTGTTATTATATAGTTTTTGCTCTTGAGTCATTGAAAATATTGTGCTTTGAGATTATTGCATCTTAGTTTAGCTTTTTGCATATTTAGTTTAATTATGATTGCTTGATTTCATCTAGCTTAATCTTCATTCATCTAGCTTACTATTCATTCATCTAGCTTAATCTTGCATCCATTTAGCTAATTCTTGTGCTCATATAGATTAAATCCTTCATCTTAGTGTAGTCTAGTCATTGGTATTACTTAGACAAATCTGAGAGAAAGTCTATACTCCCATCTTTTAGAAGGCAATAGGTCAATTTGTTATGGTTTTTATATTTATGATTATATCTATCTAACCATGCATGCAATGACTTAATTGAAGTGTTGTGTCTTACAACTTGCAAACTTATCCACTTTTCGCACACACACCAGGGAGGAAATTTTCTCACTTGTCACTGTGAAGCAACAACTATGGTTTTTTGGCAAATTCATTGTGAGGAGGTTGTGCAGTGTTTGTAAAATAGATGATCCTATTTTTATGCAAATTTTGGAGTGGATTTTGGGGGCAAAAGTTTTGAAGGCGGCTCATCGCTACCGCTCTAACATTGACATTTCTTTGATGTTCATGACATGGGGACTAGAATTCAAGTCAAAGGAGATTTTGAGAGTAATGCAAGAGTGTGTGAGGCTAGAATGGTGTGGTGGGATGCCAGTTATGATAGGGATGGAGGAGCTTGACAGTGGTTTGAGGGTAAGTCATGGGGATTAGAGGCAATTTGGGTATGTCAAAATTCTAGTACAACCATTTCTTGTATGGGGTGTGTTTGGGGATAAGGATGAACATCGAGTAGAAGCCTAAATGAGATGAACATCCTTGAAGGTGTACTTAAATGCAAGGGACCATAAGCTAAAAATGGTGTCGGTGGAGAAACTGTTTGTGTGGGAAAAGACCCAAAGTGGGCTCAGTGTCTCTGGTGTAGAAGGGATTGGTGGTGAAGTTGGATAAGGATTGAGTGATGGGGAGTGCCATGTGTTGTATATTTATGGATGTCTTTTGTTTTTAGGGTTTGTTCATGATCCCTTGTATGCAAGGGTTTTTGTTTCAAGTTGATATGTATCGGGGGGACATAAATTGTAATTTGGGTTGGTGTATGTATCCAAATTTGGCTACAAGGTGTCTTTGTCTTGATAGGGTAATGATAGATAGTAGTTTATAGGGGTTTGTAAGTGGTTCTTTTGATATTTTAGTTACTAAAAAATATATGTAAAATATTTTCTATACTTAATACAAAAATACCTTTATCATCGATCAAAGGAAAAAAAGAATTATTTTCATTGGAAAATTATGCTTTGATTTAGAAAAAAATTTTTATTGGCAAAGTATATAAATATACAAAACTATAAATTTATTAAGTTGTCAAATGTGTTACCAACATGCTTGAAAAATTATAATTTTGTTGGTGAAAATATCAAATGCTAAATGATAATAATTACTTTACTTGGTGAATTTTCATTTCCAGTGTTGAGCTAAATTTGAGTTTTGTTTTCATTAGCAAGATTGTAAATATTGATACAATGTTGTAAATTCATGTAAATAATTTTTGTGTGCTTTTTGTTTCCGTTAGACTAGTTTGTAAATTTTTGTATATTCTTTTAGTTTAGTTGTCTCAAAACCCAAACATTTTCAAAAGAATTCCAAGAATTTTCCAAAGGAAATAATCAAGGTTGATAATTAAAATGACTAGTATTTTATTATATTGGGTTAAAATTTAGAAAGTAGCCTTGGGATATCCAAAATAATGCATCACACAAAGATACCAAAACTCAGTGAGAAAACAAAGAGACCAAAACCCAATAAGAAAAAAACACAAAGAGGAAACTTGAGACATCTTAGAGATGTTCTTTTGAAACAACTTGATCCATGAAATTTTAAATCCATTGCATGTTGTTGACAAAATATACCACAAGTAGTTTCTTTAGGAGTTGAATTTCCTTACACACTTTGTTGTGATTCATAATATGGTAGTTTGCTAAAAAAATCCTAAGAACTGATACTTGTGCATAGGAGCCTAGGTCTCAAGATAGATTTCAATATCTTGAGGTAAAGGGACCTCAACTTCAAGCCAAACCCCCTCCACTATGTTGTCCAAACCTAAAAAATCCTCTTTGATAATTTCCTTGCTCAATTGTAAGACTGTTGTGATCTGAGAACACTAAGAGGGGGGGGGGGGGGTGGAATCAATGTTCTACCAGAATGAACAATTTTTAACTTTCTAAACCATGCATGTATGTACTAGTAAACAAATAAGCATATAACAAGAAGTAAATAAACCATCCACATAAATGAACACCATAACACATAGAACTTATACATGGAAATCCTCAATGAGGAAAAACCACAGTGGGATTTGTGACCCACAATATCAGTTCACTAGCCATATGAAAAGATATTACATAAAACAGGGGCCTGCACTTGTAGGAAGGCATACTGCCTAGAGAATATCGCTCATCACTAAAGAGCCTCACTGACTACAAGCTTTTTGCCAAAGTAAATTAATGAAAATGAACTCAAGAATGCATCTGCTATGCCAAATAGTTTCGATTCTGGTTCTGCTCTATATCGGTTCACAAATTCTAAACTGCTACCGATATCACTTCTCCTTCAAGAATGCTTTCCAAGCTATCTATAGATCATTGCATGATATAGTATTCACATACAAAATGATCTCCATACATATATTTCACATCATACAGTTCTACTATATTCTCCTATGTCACATCCTATCTATTCCATCACATCATATATTAAATTGACCTAGCAGACTGACTTGTATACCTATTACACATGATATGTCTTATGTCAGCTTACAATGCATTTACAAGAGATATTCAATGTTGGCCTTGACAATAATTACAAAATGGTTTACTAAATAAATCTTCCTTGATGTTGACTTCCTTGAAGTATTGATGCCGATGCCAGTGTCGGTGTCGGTGCCGGTGTAGGCCTAAATGCTTCCAATGCTGGTATCTACTGGTATATGCCTCCTAGTGCCAGTTTGTGACTTCCATCAGATCTTGTTTCCATCAATGACAACAAAATGAATCCAATGAGTTTCAGTTGCCAACAATATCCCCCTTTGGTATTGATGACAACACTCATGTGAAAAATGGATTCCCTGTCGATGTGCTCCCCCTAAGAAATACACTCCATTTGAAATGTGTTTCCCTGATATTTTTCACATATGAACATACTCCCCCTTTGAAATAAATGTAAAATACTAGTGAAAGAATAAAAGAATACTGTTAGTTTCACCAGAGCTTAGTCATCCTCAGGATTTTTGGGTATGCCTTTTGTAGCAACTGAAGATATGTGTCCCAGCCTGATTTGAAAGTGTCAGATACTGATCTAAGTCCATTGAGTAAGTGGGCAAGTGATTCCTTCTCCTGGGTATCTACTAGTGTGGGTTTTGCTAGCATATTCATGCATTCTTTCTTGTGAACACCCAATGAATCAAGTCTAGGGCTTACCAATCCTCTTAAGTTTGTTGCTCTCCTTATTATTTATCTTTCTCCTTCTCAAAAGCAAAAAATTGGTTCTCCAAGGATAAAATTTATCCATCAACAGATGTAGTTAGTGCAGTCAATCCTTCAAAAGAGTTAGCAATATTAGCCATTTTGTCATATAACTCCTTCAAATTTCTATCTACATTAGCTGTAAGATTTCCCAAATTATAACATACTCTGTAAATATTAGTACATTGTTTTAAACAAATTTCAATGGGAATAAGCTTGTCTTTTATTTTCTTCTTCCCAGTTTCTATGAGTTGATCAAAAGCTACTCTTTTTACTACAGAGAAATTGTCCAAAGCCCGTTGGTCTGCAATCTGTCTCAAAGATTGAAAGTTATTAGATATGTGCTCTATTAAAGTCTTGAGCTTACCAGAAGGGCTTGCTCCATCCTCAATCTGACAGTCAGACATTATTTTGTGTAGTACAGAGACCAATTGATCAATTAACCCTTTGTCTACAGTTCCTTCCTTTAGCAATTTCTGAGTGGCCATAATCATTAATTCTGTAGGATGCAACTTAGAGACTGAATTCTTCTTGACCTGAAAAGTGTCAATAGCCAAAAATCTTGCTAGGGAATCAATTTTACTTGATGGTATGGACTCAATTGATTTTACCTTTTCCATCTCAACCTCTTTTGCACTAGTGGCTTTGTCACTTGGTGCAATATTAGTTACTGCCGGTGGAGTATCATCCATAGTGTTTCTAGTGCCATATACATTCTCTTGCTCAAAATTGGTCTGTGCCGGTACATACTCTACACTCTCTTTAACTGTCAGTTGTGTTTGTGCCAAAACTGGAGTTGAACTACCCAAAATACCATTTCCTTTTGATTTGATATGAATGGTGTGGGATGTTGCCTGTGTGATTGGTTTCCTCTTCTGCATAGGCTTCCTTACCGGTGATGGAGGTGCAGTAGGCTAAGTTGCCTTTCTGACAAGTCTCCTTTTAGGTTCTGCCTTATGTTCTTCTACCGGTGGTTTTACCACATTCTTCCTTTACACCCTTCTAAAAGCCAGAGGTTCATGATCCTCAGAGTCAGAAGTGATTGGGGAAATGTGAACTTGTGGCTTCTTTACTTCTATAGTACCAACCTCTGCCGGTTTGGCTGCCTATTTAGATTTAGAGCCCAGATGAGTGTCTATCTTCTACATCACATCTTGAACATATGCATACATCTTCTCTCTTTTATTTTCTCTTCTTTTCCTGTTAAAACTTATTTTTACTTCAAGATCCTTCTCTCTTGCTATACCAAAGTGTTATGTTTTATCATCTAATGGGGCATCTAACAATGTTTTTGCATAGAGTTCAAAAATGCTATCATCTACCTCATATCCAAGCTCAGTAATCCAGATTTGCCTGGGTTCAACTACTTCCATGAGAGTTTCATCAATTTTCACCATGAAACATATGTTAGTGGAATACTTCTCCACAATATTCTTTGAAATTATTTCCCTTTTCCTCATGTTCTCTTGAAATATCTTAAAATAACCCCAAAGTTTCTCATCTCTACTGGTACCAAGACTGGTGATAGCTATCTTGATCTGCATACCTACTGGTATTTCATGAGCCCATTACTTCTTTCCTAAACTGGGTAGCTCATTCAGGAAGTAAAGTATAAAACAAACAATCAACTTTCCATATTTGAAAGTGCCTTTCTTGGTTCCTTTGATCTTAGTAAGGTTTAGCATTGATTCACTCCTCATCCATTCACATAAATCATATTTCACATTATTCCTTAGCATCTTATATGAAGCATGCATGCATGAAATTGCAACAGAATTCAATCGGTTGAATTGAGTTACCTTATATCCTATGAAAACTTTATGTCTATGTTGGTGATTGTGCTTATCCTCATTGATTTGTTGTGAGGTGTAGAACCGTTGAGTTTCTGAACCTTTGTGTTGGGAATTTTCTTACCAGGTTCTTGTCCAACCCTAAGTAACTTGATGATATCTTGAATAGATTCATTTGTGATCATATAGGGTCTACCTAACCAAATGAATTCATTATGAACCCTTCTCAAAATGTATCTGATAACTTCATCCTTAAATTTTGGTAAATACAGAATACCGGTTAACCCTAGATCCTCAATTGCCTTGAATTCTGGTTTGATCGTTTCGATGTCTCCCAGGATCACTGATTGATACATGCTTTTGATGTCTTCAGTGCCCAAATCTTCAAGAGTGCAATGAATGTATGCCCTCATAACTTCAACATACATTACTCCATCAGGAACCCTAGAAAATGCTCCCACAGAGTCTTCCTTCTTGGCAATTTTAGGAACCTCCTTAAAGACTCGCCTTAACCTATCCTTGATTTCTATGATTGTAGGATTTGCAATAAAAGTAGGAGCGGAAGATCCAAATGCCATTTCAAAAAATACCTAAAAGTGAATGGCGGTGAAAGATTTGAGTGCTTCAGATAATTGCTCAAAATCCTTTCTCAATGCTTTGCTCACTCTTAATTCACCTTTACTTTGCTCTGATTGCTTGAATGCTCAGTGAGTGAAATTGAATTCACTTACCCTCTTTTATTAGTGAATAAAACCCTAATTTTTTGTAATTAATGCCTCACCAACAACCCTACAGATGTCGGTTTAACAATTATGTGCTAGGATAACCTTCATTGATGATGAACACAATTCTCCAAATTTATTTCCAGATCTCCTTGGATCTCTTCTAAGATAGTATGCAAAATTTAGTAGTGACTTTGCCAATCTCAAAGGTTCATGCTTCAATTACCAGTGGAATTTCCCACCGGTAGAGGAATACCCTATTCTACTAGTGGATTTGCCGGTATAGATCCATCTCCACTTTGTTCTTCATATTTTCTAACCCATCTCTTGGTGTTATCTTGTTGTATTTCATCTACCTTATGCTTTCCTTTCTCATTGTCTTTATCACTATTAGCCAGTTGAGTCTCGCTTCTACAATACTTAGCAATATGACCTATTTTGTTGCATGCATAGCATGTAACATTGATCTTCTTAATTGCTTTGACATACCTAGTATTATTATTATTTCTTGACCTATAATGATTAGCAAAATTTCCAAACTTTCCACATGCATGACATTTAACATTCATTCTACAATCTTCTGAACTATGACCTTTTTTTTGCAGTTTGTGTATTGACCGAGAACAAAATTGTAGTTTTGATTTGCTTTATTTCTACATTGTTTAGCCATATGCCCAAATATATTGCAAACAAAACATCTACCATTGAGTTTATAAGCATTAGATTTCCTTACCGATTTCCTCTATTCTGATGAGTTTTGCATACCGGTTGTCTGATCTTCATTAGCAGTACCAAAGCTTTCACTTTGTACAAATCCAAGTCCTCTAGAATCATCAATCTGTCTTTGTCTTTTTAGTAAGTTATCCAACTGTGCAGTATTGATCCTAAACTTTTATTTATTTTCACTTGTAGTAGTCAGATCATTTCTCAGAGTAGTTACTTGCCTTTCAAGTTCTTGTTCATTATTCCAGGAGTGTGCCAAATTAGTTCTCAACAGATTATTCTCATGAGTCAATCTTCCACATTCATCAAACTTGTTCTTTAGAGATATAACAAGATTATCTTCCTTCTTCTTTCTATCCTTAATATCTTTTGATAACCTCATGGTCAAATCTTGCATTTCATTCTTCATGAGAATGTTTGCTTGACTTAGTTCCTGACATTGTTCCTTAAGAGCATTCTTCTCCTCATCATCCCGTTGTTGCAAAATTTCTTTTCTCTTGTATTGGGCAGATGATAACCTTTCTTGTAGGATAAGAATGAATTCATTTGCAGAATTCAATTCTTCTTGCAATTTCAAGTTCTTCATCCTTTTAGCATCATAATCCTCAAGAGCCATCTCAAGTTGCTTCTCCATAATCATGTTCAAAGATTCCGGTTTCAGGATCTTCCTCAAGCTGTTAAACTTCTTCCAAGGTACCAGGCTCTAAAACCAATTGTTGGGATCTGAGAACATTAAGAGGGGGGGGGGAATCCGTGTTCTACCACGATGAACAATTTTTTACTTTCTAAACCATGCATGTATGTACCGATAAACAAATAAGCATATACAAGAAGCAAATAAACCATCCACATAAATGAACACCATAACACATAAAATTTATACATGGAAAACCTCAATGAGGAAAAACCACGATGAGATTTGTGACCCACAATATCAATTCATTGGAAATTGTAATACCCTAAAAATGGTCATCTAAACCATGGGCCCCTAATCTCGACAACATCACCAAGGTCCTAACCAAAGGCAATTAAATCAATCTTGAGCACATTAATTAATTCTTTAATCATCAAATATTACATGGTAAGTGAATTACTCAATATTAATTAAATAATTATTTAATTAATTGAATCATCCCAAGAATATCATTTTGATCAATTATCTTATTTTAATTTATTAAATATCCTACCATATTTAATTAATTAATAAATTTGCCATTTAATCATGCAAAAAAGGAATTAATTTATTACAAAAGAGGAATTAATCACAAAGCAAGAGTTAAATTGAAAATAAAATAAAAGAATTAAATTGAGAAAGAAATCAAACTTGAGATATTATTTCTTTCTTCTAAATCGAGAACTTGAAATTAGAAAAACAATTAATTGAATTATTAATTGTGTAGACACCTAAAATTGTCCAGTCTAATTAAATAAATATTTTATTTATTTAATTATCTAAGCTTAATTCTTCTATTAATTAAATAAATCTTTATTTTTTTAATTAATTCATTTATCTTCTTCTAGCCTTATTTATCATTTAAATAAATACATTTATTTATTTAAATTATCCTTTTCCTAAATTAAATAAATATCTTATTTATTTAATTGATCCCAGTTCTTCTATTAATTAAATAAATCTTTATTTATTTAATTAATTCATTAGCCTTTTCTACCCATGACACATGTCATTCATCTCTTAATTCATACACTATCTACCCCTTTCATTATTTTATTATTTCTTTTACCTACCCTCTAATCATAGCTGACCTCCTTTTACACCTCTCAATCTTATCCCTCCATTTCTTATCGTCTTCTATATAAGGAGATGCTTCCTTCATTATCAAACCCTAATGAATCATCTTAAGGACTTGACTACATTACGATCCTACTTGCAACCACATTCCGTTCTTTGTTGAGCTCTTGTGCACACATAAAATCTGAGAGCAAATATATCAAGAAAAATCAATGGAGATAAGAAGAATGGAGATCCAAACCCTATTGGACATGTGATGGTATA
The DNA here is from genome assembly GCF_030272615.1 of Cryptomeria japonica. NCBI lineage: Eukaryota > Viridiplantae > Streptophyta > Pinopsida > Cupressales > Cupressaceae > Cryptomeria > Cryptomeria japonica. Next base: position 439,595,981 of record NC_081405.1, on the reverse strand, counting down.
ATCTTTGTGATTTCATTTGATTTGCATTGTCTTAGGTAATCTTCAAATGTTATGGTGGATCTTTGTTGTTGTGAGGCTAGGGTTTTGTGGTTGAATTCATTTAGCCTTTCAATATCGTTATTATTGTTATCCATTTTCACCATATACATTTTGGCACGCCCGGTGGGACTCTTGTCCCTTTTGCATTTAACATCCTTGTTGCAGATTTTGTGTTTTGAAGTTGCAGATCTGACATTTTTGGCAGCATTTTGATATTTTCACGTCTGCGCACTTTCGGATCATGTTTCTGATTTTCTGGCGCATCTGTGACATCTAGAATCGCGTCTGTGTTATTAGCAGTATTTTATTTTGTAGGTTTTGAAAAAGCGCGTTTGTGTTATTAAGTCGCGTCTGAGGTGTTTTTAGTCGCGTCTGTCTCCAAGAGTCGCGTTTGCATTCTGTAGCCGCATCTGTGTCTCACAGAACCGCGTCTGTGTCACGAAGTCGCGTCTGTGTTGAGGGTAATCGTGTCTGTGTCCACCAGTTTCAAATTTTGGGTTTATTGATTCAGTTTTGGATTTTGCGTTTAGGGTTTCAGATCTGGTTTATTTTGAGCTAACATTTTCAGATCTAGCTAACGAAATTGGTGTAGCTTGTCTTGAAAGAAAAATCATTTGGTTGAAGGCCCCTATTTTCACAAAGTCTTTTGGATTTAAAATTTATCTAACTTATGTGCTTGCAGGAAGGGGTGATTATTTCAAACAATCCAAACTACTAACAACTCTTTGTTGCAGGTCCTTGGCAAGGGTTTTTGGATTTTTATTGTTTGCCTTGTTTTCATAGACTAGCAAACACTTCAATTGGTGCACTAAAATTGAATCATTGTCTTTTGCATCTTGAGCAATAGGCTCTTTTTGTTTAATCTTTAGAGGGCCTGTCTTCCCATGTGGTCATTAGGACTACTAGTGAGAAGAGAACGACCCAAGTGGTAGCGAGGAAAACCCACCTCTTCCGAACCACTATAAACAACTGTATTCATGGTGAAAACTATGGATAACGTGTGTTGATTAGTTCATACCGACACTAAGTCTCCCCATAAACCCATTTGATCAAATTTATTTGATCAGTTGTAGGGCGTAACCCCTACCGGCTGGGAGCCTTCTGTATTTACAGAGCTGAAAGTGCCGCATGTATGGCCACACGAGCAGATGCCCTTACTAGCACCTTTTTGTTTTAGAAGCCAAAATCCTTCTAGTTGTTGAGGTAGGAGGTTGGACCTCTGGTAGCGGCCCACATACATACGGTTCTTAATAGAGATACAAAGTTCACCACGGGGAGTTTTTGTGGGGACTGATGCTTGGCTGACCCGAGAAGTGAGTGCCGAGGGTGGAGCCAATGAGGTCAAGCATCTAAGTATCCGCTTTGAATAGCGTAGCCTCAGGGGTAAAACCTCATGTGGGATCAACAACTATTGTCTTGGCCAACCATAAGAATTGTGCTTGACTTATTTTAAACATTCAAACATTCAAGACCAAACAGCAAAACATTGTGTCTTTTATGTCTTCAAGTGTATGCAAAACAATTTAACATCAAACAACACACTTTTCTTGGAGTCATTTTGAGTCTAAACACTTGAAAACATTGATTCCTCATCAACATTGTGTCCTCTTGTCACGAAAAATAGTCAAACATTCAGATTTGGTCATAGCCAACAACTTCACAAATTGGAAAATTTTTATAGTCCAGCAAACAAGAGCAATCAGTTTCGGAATTCTTGAGCTTCCTAGGTTGTTTCTCCAGGTTTTCATCTAGCATTCAACTTGTCTTTGGGTCTCACAAAGTCCATCATTGCTCTACAACTTGCATTAAATTTACATTTGTCTAAACTTGAGTCAAAAGGTCACTTGCTTGTCCTCATCATATTGGTCAACACACTACATACAACAACATTTTGCTAAGTGGTCCCTCATCAAGGTCTATCACCTTTGGGTCTCATTTGGTCTTACTTAGAGTCAAGGTCAACTTACCTCATCAAGAGAAACTATCCTCTCTTTGGAAGTCACACCTACTCTACTACATACATACTTGGTCTTACACTTTGGACATTGCAAGTACACCTCAGATTCATTTACATTCCATCCAACTCTTGGTCTTCCATACTTTTTCCATTTTCATCTAGTCTCACACATCTCGGTCAATACCTAGTTCATGGTTGAAACTCGTCTTCAAAAATCTAGGAGAGAAACTAAAGAGGCTCAAGAGTCCGCAAACATGAGTTCTTATGAGTATGACAATGATATCTTTTTCAATTCCGATCATACTACATTACCTGACATGGATGCCTATAGAAACATTCCAAATGTTGAGAACATGGACACTACAAACAACAATGATACACACAATTACAATATGGACAACTTTTCCATACATTTAGTAGATGTGGAAGAATCCATTATGAATCCCCATTTCAATCGATTGGTTGAGGAAATAATGAGGAGGGCTAGACAATACTTCTTACAAATGATGGCACAAAGTGGAGCCAAGATACCTCATGATTTTGACATGTCTCAAATAATGGAAAATCGGTCTTTGCAACAAACACACTCCAACATGGATCAAAGAAGGCCTAATAGTGGAGGCAATAGAGGACCACATATGGTACCTGAATCACCATCATCTTTGTTTCAAAAACCGGAGGTCCCATACACACATGGTCAAGCATATGATACTCACCTTTGCAGACCATTATGGAAGTCTTATGTAGACAGATATGCTCAATCACATACCAATGCTAAGGATCAACCACCAAAGAAATTGGATATTCAAAGGCATGCTCAAAATTTGGACACAAGGAAACCCCATTTCAAATTTGGGGGCAACACATTAGAACATGACATGCCTGTAGAGTATGGGATACATGGACAAAATAGATAAGGTGTTCCTCAACATGAATCTATACCAAGTGGTCCATATATGCAGCATCATTATAGACCTCCTCCATATGAACATGTGTATGATCAATATCATCCATATATGCAACATGCTCCTCCTCCTATTGGTGCCTCAAGCATGGGATATGGTCCAAGAAGTTGATCTCCACCTAAGAACAATTTGGAGCAACAAATCAGGGACTTACAAAAGAAAATGGAGGACATAAATACACCAAAGCCAACATACACAATGAGAGACATATGTCCTTATCCATTTGACAAGAGCATTCCAATGCCTCCTTTTCCTACACACTTTGTGATGCCTAAATTTGATAAGTATAGAGGAAAAGGGGATCCTAAGGCACACATAAGATAGTTTTTCATAGCTTGCATTGAGGTAGCTTCAGAAGAGACATATTTGATGAGATTATTCCCACAAAGCCTAGGTGATCAAGCTATGGAATGGTTCTCCCAACTCCCACCTGGTATTAAGTCATGGGGTGATCTAGGAGAGGCATTTATTCAACATTTCTCCTACAACATAGAGACAAACATATCAGTCACTACTTTGTGCAACACCAAGCAAAAGGATGGAGAGTCTTTTTCATCATTTTTACAAAGATGGAGGAATCTAGCTAGCAGATGCTCTTGTGAAATTCCACAAAAACAAATGGTAGAGATGTTCACCCAGAATGTTAACAAAGACATTGGTTATGACTTGAGAAAAGCTTGCTTATCCACCTTCAAAGATGTCATTGAAAAAGGCTTAGCAACAGAGAAGGTCCTAATTGAACAAGGCATCGTCAAAATATTCAAAGAAAACAAAGATGACTTTAAAGGAAAAGACAAGCCAAGATTTTGGAACAAAAACAAGAACACAATCAATGATGGTGTTGTTGATGCCAATACAGTGTGACCCAAAATCATTTTTTCGGGATCAAGCTCTACAAACAATCAAGTAAATACTCAAACAACTTCTAGATCATGAAGGAAGTACACTCCATTGGGACAACCACTTGAGTCAGTCTTCAAAAAGCTAGTGGCAAACAAGGTAATCACAGTTCCAAAGTTTCCTCCATATGAACCAAAGGTTAAACCAAATTGGTGGAATGATGATGAGTATTGTGAATTTCATAAGAGCAAAGGTCATAAGATAGGAAATTGTCATCGACTGAAGAACATCATACAAGATCTCATTGATAGAGGTGATATTGAGATTGAGGGACACTTGTCTAATCAAGAACATGAGATGTTTAAAGAACCATTCCCAAAACATGACAAGGGAAAAGCTAAAGCCACAGAGGACCAAACCAACTATACTAGAGTATCCTACAACTATGATTCAACTATTAATCACATCTTGATGGACAACTATGTCTCTACCATTATCATCAAGGACAAAACGTCTGAGAATTCTACCCGGAGACCCAGAATTGTCCTAAAAGGTGTTGGATCTTCTTCCGAACCTAAATCTGAATGTAATGTCACAACCCGCCAAGGTAAAATCACTTTGCAAGGTGCTCCAACTAAAAACACCACTTCTTCATCAACCAAACTTGAGTATGACCTTGTAGAATAGTTAGGGAAGACACCCACGCTCATCTCCATGCTTGAGCTCTTACGCATATCCCCCGCACATAAAGCCATTCTTGACAGAATCTTGAGAGACACTTCTGTCCCTACTAATCTGAACGTGGACCAGTTTCAAGCCATGGTGGGATACTTTTCCATTCCACACTCCCTTACATTCATAGAAGTTGATGATGCCTCTGTAAGTCAGCCACATAATGCACCGCTACATGTTGAAGCCTTCATACACAAACATAGAATAAAAAGAGTCCTGATAGATGGAGGAGCAGGTCTAAATATTTGTACATTGAGCACTATTAATCAATTGGGATATTCTGATAAAGCTGTGAATTCTACAAATCAAATCACCATCAAGGCATATGATGATGAAGAGCATTCATCCAAGGGCACAGTCACCTTACCTCTCAGAGTTGGGCCAGTTACAAAGGATGTGGTTTGTCAAGTCTTGGATCTAGATCTCACTTATAAATATTACTAAGACATGCTTGGATTCATGAAATGAGGGCAGTCCCATCCACATATCACCAATGCATTAAGTTTCCTCATAATGAAGTGGAAGTAACAGTTAACGGTGATCCTAATCCGTCCATATACTGCAATAACCTAAGATCAAAGACTGAGACCATCATTCCCAGTAATCATTAAGCTATTCCTTCCTCAACATACATTGATCCTGAGTCATTAAAACCTTCAACATCAAAACAAGGTGAGCTTAAAGGCAAGTTTCAAGACAAGGGCATGGGGGAATACACTTTAAATCAGACCATGTACTTATGACAAGTCATGAGTTCCCCAAAAGAATATGGAAGACCACATCCTAACAAGCAAGTATCCATCATGATACTCAAATGGGACCCTACTACCTTTCAGAGATGGGGTGAACTAGAAGAGAAAGATTTATACAAAATGATTTACAAAGACATTGAAGATGACACACAAGATCACATTAGTCTACCATGTGAGAAATATGGAAAAGGCTTCAAAATTCTACAAAAAATCGGGTATGATGGAAAAAGCCCTCTTGGGTTATGAAAGGAAGGCATCATTGAACCTTTACAACCTAAATTGACTTTCAAAAAGGAATGCTCAAAAGGACTTGGTTTCTTAACTTCCAAGGTCCACACCTAAAGGACAGAAGAAGCCTTACAAATCAAAGCTGCCAAAATTCAACAAGAGGATCACTATTCCACAGATTCCAATGAATGGGAATGGGGTTTAGATAGGTCTTCCAGTGACTACGAGCTCACCAAGATATTCAGAGAGCTAGATGAACCAACAAAAGAAGAGGAATTTTATAACAAGTTCAGAGTTGGTCAAGAAACAACCCATGAGGATTCCACACAGTCCTTGTCTCAAGGTTCTAGGATGAAATCACATAGGATGAGAACACCTGTCCTAGAATGTACTACTAGTGATGATAATTTGGATTCATTCGTGATCGAGACTAATGAGGAGAGTGCCATTGATGACCTCAATAATTACCTTGACATACCCGAATATAACTACATCTTCACTCTTAGCCCCACTAACTTCAAAGACATTAACGGCCTTCCCCTTGTCCACCACCAACTCATTGACTGGGATCATGAAGGACAGTTTGACACATTCCAAAATGATGAAGCTTTTATTGACTATCTGGGCATATGAGATGATCTTCCTCCTGGGGAACATAAGGCGGGATACACTATAGAACTCAACAGTGTAGCATATTTTGGTGAGGGTGTCGGACCTTCCAGTCACAAAAATGTGAAAATAAGAACAAATCAAGGGTCTTATGGTGAAAACCACACTGTGGCGCTGTTTGACCCCAAAAAAGTAAAAAGAAAGGACGTATTTGAGGGCAAAAACCTCTCAAAGGCACCTGAAGATGGAAGGCTCGACATTCTCCAAGCATCATAAGAGGAAAAGTCATCCATGTTGGTAGAGGAGACCATCAAAACAAACATTGGTACAGAAGAGGTTCCACACAATATATTCCTAGCTCAATCATTGACAGAGTCCGAAAGGTCAAAATTCATAAGTTTCTTCAAAGAATGACAAATCAACTTTGCCTGGTCATACGCTGATATGCCTGGATTAGATTCGGATTTGGTAATGCATCATTTGACAGTCAAACTGGGGGCAAAACTAGTGAAACAGAAATAAAGAAAAATGCATCCACAAGTGGCATTACTGGTCAAAGCAGAACTTGAGAAATTATTGGATGTCGGATTCATATGCCTAATTGATTATCCTAAATGGATCTCTAACTTGGTGCCTGTTAGTAAAATAGATCGCAACATCAGAATATGTACAGATTTTAGAAACATCAACAAAGCTTGTCCAAAGGATGACTTCCCATTACCAAATATTGACTTGATTGTTGATCTCACAGTAGGTCATGAAATGTTATCCTTAATGGATGGATTCTCTAGTTATAATCAAATAAGGATTATGCCTGAGGATCAACACAAAACATCATTCACTTGCCCTTGGGGAACTTTCTGCTGGAATGTCATGCCCTTCGGGCTAAAGAATGCAGGTGCTACATATCAAAGAGCCATGACTACTATCTTTCATGATCTCATGCACATAACCATGGAAGATTATGTCGACAACCTCTTGGGAAAATCAATTGATAGAAATACACATTTGGACATACTTTCAGTCATCTTTGATCATTTGGAAAAATACAAAGTAAGATTAAACCCCAAGAAATGTGTCTTTGGAGTAACCTCTGGGAAGATCCTAGGATTCATTGTATCCAAAAGAGGAATCGAAGCTGATCCAGCAAAAGTCAAGGCCATCTTAGAGATGCAACCATCAAGAAATATCAATCAACTTTGATCCTTACAAGGCAGACTCCAGTCCATCTGAAGATTCATAGCACAACTTGCAGATAAGTGTAATCCTTTTCAGCACCTACTACATAAAAAAATCAAATTCAAATAGGATGATAACTATCAACAAGCTTTCCAGACACTCAAAGATTATCTTCTAAATCCACCAGTTCTGATGCCACTAGTTCCAAATCAACCTCTGTTACTATACATCTCAGCTATTTCAACAGTACTGGGGGCACTCTTAGCACAACAAATTGCTGAGGGCAAAGAAAAAGCAGTATACTATATCAGTTGCACATTGGTTGGATATGAGCTAAACTACACACCAATTGAGTGTGCATGTCTCGCCATGGTCTTTGCTTCGCAGAAATTATGACATTACATGCTCACTCATAAGACTAAGTTAGTTGCAAGAATCGATCCATTAAAATACCTTCTCAATAAAGCAACACTTACTAGGCGACTGGCCAAATGGGTAATGATCCTGAGTGAATTCGACATCGAGTATGTGGATAGAAAAGCAATAAAAGGATAAGCCATCATAGATCAATTAGTAGATGCTCCCATGATAGATGATGTTCCTCTAAGTTCAGAATTTCCAGATGAATCTATTTTGACAATGTCACATGCAAAGCCATAGTGATTGTACTTTGACGGCTCATACACACAGCATGGGGCAAGAGCTGGCATCCTCTTTATAACTCCTCAAGGGGATTCTATACCAAAATCATACCTCTTATCATTTCCTTGCACTAACAATATAGCAGAATATGAGGCATTAACAATAGGATTACGAATTGCAGTTCGATGCAAGATCTAGGAACTTCATGTTTTTGGGGACTCTCAACTTGTCATCCATCAAGCAACTGATGATTACCAAACAAAAGATAAAAAATTAATGCCTTATAAATAAATGGTGGATGACCTGAAACAACACTTCACAAAGATAGACTTTGAGCAGATACCAAGAGAGAAGAATTGCGTCGCAGATGCCATGGCTACAATTGCTTCACTGATTGATCTACCTCCAAATGAGACCCGCTATGAGTTCTTGGTGGATAACCTTTTGGTTCCTTCATATGAGATCATGCCTACTGAGAGAATATGTGTTGTTGGTCCCGAGTCCCAGTTATATGGTTCCATTTTCACATACCTTCGTGACAATACTCTACCTCCTGATCTATCAAATAACCAATGTTGTACTTTCATTCGCCAATCCTCTCGATATGTCATTTTAGCTGATATCCTATACCGGTGAGGTCTAGATGGCACTCTTCTTAGATGTTTAGAAAGCGATGAAGCTCAAATTGCATTACATGAAGTGCATGAAGGGATATGTGGTCCACATGCTAGTGGTCCTACCTTGGCCAAGAAACTCATCAGGACTAGATATTACTAGCCCAATATGGAAAAAGACTCATATCAGTTTGTCAAGAAATGTAAGCAATGTCAAATTCATGGAGACCTCATACATGCACTAGCACAAGAACTTCAACCCATTGCGTCTCCTTGGCCCTTTTGTCAATGGGGACTCGATCTCATAGGCAAGATTCACCCTCCTTCGTCCAATGGTCATAAATTCATTATCACTGCCACAGAGTATTTTACAAAATGGATTAAAGCCGTGCCTCTCACACAAGTCACAAGAAAACAAATTGCTACATTCATCCTCAACTATATCATTTGCCGATACGGTATTCCTGTTTCTATTATCACTGATAACGGGCGTCCCTTCAAAAATTAGGATGTTCATGAACTCTATGACCACTTCCATATTTCACATCGTTTCTCCATGCCATATTATCCCCAAGGTAATGGTCAAGCTGAGGCATCTAATAAAATAATCCTTAAAATCCTAAAGAAGATAGTCGACGATGCTGGCCGTAATTGGCATATCTAACTAAATCCTGCATTTTGGGTCTACCGCACAAGTGTTCGCACACCTACAGGAGCTACACCCTATTCACTTGTCTATGGCACTGAAGCCATCTTGCCTATTGAGGTCGAGCTACCCTCTTTATGGGTCTCTTTGCAAAACATCATTAGTGATGAAGACTATAGGGTTTCTCGCTTACAAGAACTGGAACTACTGGATGAGCGAAGAGAAACTGCTTTTAATCATCTCAAGGCTTACCAACAACGAATGAGTCGCAGCTGCAATCACAAAGTCAAGCCTCGCACATTTGAGGTAGGTGATTTGGTTCTTAGAGAAAACCCCAAAAATCAGCAAGACAGAGAGAAGAAGGGCATGTTCAAACCAAATTGGCTTGGTCCTTACATCATCACAACAACATATGGATCTGGGGCATATCAGCTCTCAACTACAGAAGGTGAACCTTTGGAGGGTCCTATCAATAGCATGCACCTTCGCAGGTTCTACACATAGCTCTTCAGAGTATCCTAATTCAAAAATACAAAAAAATCATAAAACATAAAAAATCGTTACTTGGTGAAAACCTAGCAAACAGGCGCCTTGTGACACACAAAAAAAAAAAACCAAAAAAAAACATTGAAAAATCAAAAAATGTAAAGAGAAATAATTTTGTCCAATGGTGAAAACCACTTCAATGGTGCCCTGGGCAAGTACCATGGTGAAAACTGGGTCACCAGCGCCATGTGTAGAGACATTGCTCCTCCCTTCTTCAGGATTCTCTTTCATCACTTCACTTTGCACACACTCATGACCAATTCATCCATAATAAACTTACCCATTCCCATCATGGCTTGTTATTGATCTACCCAAGATTGGTTAACCATTCATAATAAACCTCCCTTTTCACCTCCCTTTTCATCCATAATAAATCAGATCCTATCTGTGGCTAAGGCAAATCCTACATCTAGTGATGGGTGTGGAACTTAGAACATCACATGTTTCAAGGAGTACAGTTTCTTCCAGCTTCCTTTAGTCTATCCACGCACAATCTGCAATAAAGCAACATTTGCATCACAGATCCACAATAAAGTTTCATCTTCTCCACAATAAAGTATTAGTTTCATGGATTCAGTTAGTTTCAGATGAGACACAACAGCAACAATGGGCTTCAACAAATCAAATCTTTCAACAGACTCAGACAATATATGGTTCCGTGCTATCTATCCGTTTGTGAAAGTAAACATTGTGACCACAATCAAATATGACTTTATACAAGTGACAAGAGACACTAAACTTGAGGACTACAGTGGATGTTGGTGTCGAGTCTTGATTTTCTTTTGATTTTATCTTTTTGGTGACATGTCTTTTAGCTTTTCCAGGATGTCTCTGACTAGAGATTCTATCTCCAGGATGTCTTTGACTAGAAAGGCGAGGATGGGGTATCATCACCTATTTGTATTTGCTATCTATGGATTGTCTCTTAATAATGCTATGACTTGTCCAAGGATATGAGGACACTGTGAGTCTAGTATGAACTAGGACATTCCTTGTTTGTGACTGTCTTATCTCCATGCAAATGGGTACAATGACTTTTTGGGTCGAACATATGCCTCGATTGTCATAACCTACTTGCCATAATAAAGCTCAATGATGATAATGCACAAGAAGCTCTTTCACTTTCATATCTTCTACCTTCCATCCCCCATTCTTGATTAACTTCCATCGTCTTTCTCGAGTCCACGTAGCCTACTATCACATGACTGAGTATAATAACATACCAAAAATATTTGCATTTCATGTAGTTGCACCTGCATTACCACATATAAGCATTTCATACATACATATAGATATCACAACTACATAACATCCTGCACACAACACCTGTTAGCACAATTTACATTTGCATTATCATATTCATCTACATTTCTTACATTCACATTTACATATACATAACATATTAAAACATAAAAGAGCAAAAATATTGCATTGCATCATATACATATTTGCATCCATAACATTAAAAAAACATCACATAAGAACATCTCATCATATAGGTACACATGCATATAGCTGCCGCAAAGATGAATCATCTCATATATATATCATAAGTGTCATGATACAATGATGTCAAAAAATCATATGGCTACAATCACCCGCAGGTGTCTACATCATCATAACAAAAATGGTACAATACTGATACATAGGGAGCCCTCTACGACTATGATGAACTCCCTCCCTCGGAGCCGCCTGGCTTCGATGGAATCTGTGCCCTTGAAGAACCTGCCCCAAGATCATCCCTCCTATCCCCTCTATTTGGTGGTGGTGGAGGACCCATAACCCCACCACTCAATGCCTATCTCCTCCAGCTCCCTCCTGTAGCTATCGCTATACGCGACGGTCTATGGAAGCTCCTCGCTTGCCGATCCGCTAGCACTGCATCATAATAGAGATCCCACCAGTAGGCAATCTCCTCCCTTGCCCATAGGACATAGGCATATCCAGCCCCTTTGTCCTCTGCTGCCTGTCTCCCAGCCTTCAGTGTTGTCTCAGCCTCTGTATAGCATTGAATGGCCTGATCTCGCTCCCGCTTAGTATCTATGAGCCTCCTCCTGAGCCTATCCCTCTCCCTCTCCAACTCCTGGATCTCATCTGCCTGTCCCTGGTAGATCTCCCTCAACTCCATCAGCTCATCCTCCTCTGCATCAGCCCCCTCTGGCTCTACCTGTGGCTCCCTCTGTATGGGTGCCTACCCCTATGCCTGTGCCTATACCTATACTGGTACCTATCCCTGTACCTGTACCTGCACCTGTAGTGGCAATCCACTGCAACCCCTCACCACCTGAGATTGCCTCTCCTCTCCACCCTCCCTCTGCGGTGCAACCCTCTGCTCTCCAACTACTCCCCTCCTCCTCTGTTAGCCTTTGCCCCCATCACCTCCACCATCATCATTATCTCCACCACCATCTCCATCTAATGGCTCTCTTGGATCCGTCAGGCGTGGGAATGGATGCTCCGCCCAGTATGCTTTGTACTTGGCATCCATACCAACATCCTCAATCTCTGGCCACATGTCCCAAGGTAGGGACATCATCTCTAATAGCTGTGTAATAGCCTGATCATATGATAATAGGGGCCCAAACTGCGCCTGATCTCTCACAGTCTGTGCATACATGCCTGAGCCCCGTGGCATCTGCTAAATCCTGCCAAACTACCTGCCAACCCTATCCATTAGCTGCCTCTCCAGCATATAGGGCATCCACCCAATCAGATACCTGCTCTGGACGGTGTAGGGAAGCTCAATCGCATCATCCTCCCACTGCTCGCATCCCAGGTATGGTCTCCATATGACCATGTCAATGTCATCTATCACCCGCCGCCAATGCTCTAACATGCCAATCTGTGGCTGCGATGTGATCATGTCATATAAGTGCACAAAACTGCATCCATGACCTCTACCTCTGAAGTGTATCGACCTCATCACTAGCAGAAGCTCATAAGCCCACACCTGCAACAATGTCACCCTGCAGCCCAATCCCACTAATCTGTGGTATACAAACTAATGCAGCTCATAGTAGAGGTGTGCCAGCACACACGGTCCCCAAGCATATCTAGTGTGCTATGTCACTAGTATCTCCAATGCTCCTCTCCAGCCTATAGCCAACCCCTGTGTCACCCTATCCGGACATAGGAACCCACTGATTGCTCCTCCTACCACTGCTGGCAACGCTAGCCCTGTAGTTGTCATCGTATGCCAAGCTACATGTCCAACCCTCATCTCTAGTCCTGGGTCTTGGAACACTCGTCTCAGGACCTCCCTATCTCCATCTCGATCATATGGGATCAGCTCCCCATTGATCAGTATCCACAGAATCTTGTATACATCCTCGAGGGTGACTGTCATCTCCCCCATCAGTAAATGAAAAGTACATGTCTCGGAGTGCCATCTCTCTGCCAGCACAGTCAATAGTCCCATGATCGCCCAAAACTCAGGCACATACAGAACATGTGTCAATCCCATAGCCTTGATAGTAGCTCACTCTTCGGCTATCAACTCAGGTCACAATCTCTGAGTCAACGAGAATCTCTCCCGTGACTCCAGCATCGACAAATACTCCTACAGTCAAGAAAATCAATCATGTCAGTCATAGTGGCATTCCCTGTTTATCACAAAATGCTACTTTTTATCTAAATGCATATGGCTATCTATCCTAGTGACACTCATTGTTCATCACAAAGTGTTGCTTCTAGTCTAGTGACACTCACTATTCATCACAAAGTGTTGCTTCTATCTTAGTGGTACTCCCTGTTCATCACAAAGTACTATGTGTGTGACACTCACTGTTCATCACAAAGTGTTACTCACATTTGCACTCACTGTTCATCACAAAGTGCTGCTCATATTTTAGTACTCCCTATTCATCACAAAGTACTCTATCTTGGTACTCACTGTTCATCACAAAGTGCCTTGATCTATTCTAGTCTTCCCTAGAGGACCTGCTTGAGTGTATCCTCTCAACAGCTTTTCCAATCGACAGCGTATGTTCATCACAAAACTGTCGATTTCACCTAGAAGAAAAAAATTCACATTTTTTTTGACACAAACGCACTTACCTGACCTAAACGCGCTTAAGGACTGCACAGACGTGCCTGAAAAACACAGACGAGCTTGACAAACACAGACATGCCTATGCTCTGCATAGACATGCCTGGGCGACATAGACGTGCCTTCTTGGCACAGACATGCCTAAACATCACAAACGCGACCGCATTTGACACAGACGCGGTTTCAAACATAGACGTGCCTGGCACAAACACAGACGCGCCTCGTGAGCATAGACGCGCCTGGCACCAACGCAGACGCGCCTGGACATTTTTTGATATTTTTTGGACCCTATTCTAAGCGCATTTATTGCCCTATCTACGATGCATTAATGGCAACAATAAATGCATCAAAGTACGAGGAGGTTTGGTGGTACTTACCGGCTCTCCTGCCTCTGCTAGCCTCTGGAATCGGCGAACGTGATCGAATCTATGAATGAAGGCCATCGCTGCTGACTACTGATGCTCTATTTTCGCTCTGCACTCTGCTCTCGTGGATGTGTAGATGACAATGAGGATGTCTTTCCCCCCGTGGTCTATCTTATAGACTACCCTAGCCCTAGCCCTCATCTCCCGAGTTAGTCTTCATTATCCCGTGACTTTGTCACTTTATCCGGTCAGTCCATTCTAGCCTTTCTTTCTTATCGAGAGATTGTCTGTGATCTTTTCAGATATTTTTTCATCCAATCTCTCAAGGGGGCATATCATTCCCATCTTGGGGCAACTCTGTATCAGTTCATCTTATCTTCTTTGAAACAACGCGACAAGCCGCATTGTCTCAAAGAGGGGCAAAATGTAGACACCTAAAATTGTCCAGTCTAATTTTATTTATTTAATTATCTAAGCTTAATTCTTCTATTAATTAAATAAATCTTTATTTATTTAATTAATTCATTTATCCTCTTCTAGCCTTATTTTTCATTTAAATAAATACATTTATTTATTTAAATTATCCTTTTCCTAAATTAAATAAATATCTTATTTATTTAATTGATCCCACTTCTTCTATTAATTAAATAAATCTTTACTTATTTATTTAATTCATTAGCCTTTTCTACCCATGACACATGTCATTCATCTCTTAATTCATACACTATCTACCCCTTTCATTATTTTATTATTTCTTTTACCTACCCTCTAATCATAGCCGACCTCCTTTTACACCTCTCAATCTTATCCCTCCATTTCTTATTGTGTCTTCTATATAAGGAGATGCTTCCTTCATTATCAAACCCTAATGAATCATCTTAAAGACTTGACTACATTACAATCCTACTTGCAACCACATTCCATTCTTTGTTGAGCTCTTGTGCACACATAAAATCTGAGAGCAAATATATCAAGCAAGATCAATGGAGATAAGAAGAATGGAGATCCAAACCCTATTGGACATGTGATGGTATAATCTTTGTGATTTCATTTGATTTGCATTATCTTAGGTAATCTTCATATGTTATGGTGGATCTTTGTTGTTGTGAGGCTAGGGTTTTGTGGTTGAATTCATTTAGCCTTTCAATATCGTTATTATTGTTATCCATTTTCACCATATACAAATTGCTTTCTCTAAAATTGGAACTCCAAGCTTTTGAGTAAAAGAAGTTCAGTTGCATTGAAAAGACTCTTTTCTTGAATAAATCAAAGAATTATCTATTTTTATCACAAATACATGGAATTAATTAATTCTTATTTCTAATGCAACTTGAACTTCTTATCTGAATGCATTTCAATTAAACTATAGAATCTATCTCAAGGTTAACTGAACTTGATTTCTCAATTATTTCAATTAATTCTAAATTGTGCTTTTTCTTGATCTCTCTTGTGAATTTCTATAAATTCAACCTCCAACTCTCATTCAAATCACCCCAGAGATATTTGAGAAACACCTTGGAGATTATTATTATGTTGTGCTCTAGAGTCATTGAAGATATTGTGCTTGCTTTTTGAGATTATTTGCATCTTAGTTTAGCTTTTTCCATATTTAGTTTATTTCATTATTTGCTTGAATCCATATTGCTTGAATCACTATTGCTTGAATTATTCATCCATCTTGCATCCATATAGCTTAAATATCATGCTCATATAGATTAAATCCTTCATCTTGGTGTAGTCTAGTTACTGGTATTGCTTATAAAAATCTGAGAGCAATCTTTTACTCACATCTTTTAGAAGGCAATTAGTCACTTTGTTATGGTTTATTATTTATTGATTATTGATTTACTAACCATACATGTAATGACTTAATTGAAGTGTTGTGCCTGCAACAATTAGACCTTATTTCACTTTTTCTCACACATTTCTGGCGCCCACAGTGGGGCAGAAGACTACTTTTTTTTTGCCTCCAAGACTAACTATTTATTTTTTATTTTTTTTAGAATTTTGACTTTTTGGATTTTCATCCGTACAATTTCTATGAATTGTCATACAACATTTACCATATGCCCAAACAACAAACTACAGGTGTCATATGATCTGGTAAGAATTGTCGTACGATTATGTATTTTCCTAGTTAAAAAGAAAATTCCATTCTTACGATTTTCTATTGATTATACTGATGCTAATCCTGGCTGGTTATCTGTTTATCTGAGAAATTTTCACAGCCTAATCAACTTTTCCAGAATGCTTGTTGAAGAATATGCTTGTCGCACAAAGACAATATGACTACTAATTTGTTGTCTTTGCAGTTTGCCTGAGGAGATTCGAGAAAACATAGTGTATTCTTTAAATTCATTTTTAGGCACCTAACTTGCTATCTGGTTAAAGAAAACAATCTGTATTTTGTGTTTTAAGTAAATCCTAAGAGGTAGGAGAGTATGCTCTTGTTTGTATAGAGAATTGAAAAACCAGACCCTTGAGGCATTTTCTTTAAGTTTGAGATTTGTACATCTTTAGTGGGTCTGCCCTCCCGAGGGGCTAATAACTCTTAAAGCCATTACAACCGGTGAGAGGGGAATGACCCAAGTGGGAATGGCTAAACACCAAGTACTCCAACCCACTATAAAATAAACGTGATTTGATGAAAATCAAGTCAACGATAGTGCTCAGGAATAACTCTCCTCTATACCTTCAGGTATATTAAACCTTGGTTTTCAAGGCTGGGAGACCTCTTAATTGAGTTTATACCTCGATGCACCAAATGAAGCCCTTACTAGTTCCAATTCAAATTAGGAGCTACCTGGTTCACCTCTGAAAGGGGGGATAATATTTGTGCAAGAGAGATAGTAACTCTCCCAAGATACTTGTCATTTCGTGCCCCCAATAGCATTTGAAGTCGACTAATATGACATTGAGAATCCATTGTGTGAGACTCAGTGGCCATATTCTAATTAGCTATTGGGTGTGTACACCTGAGTCTACAAGAAAAAGTTTTCTTCTCTCACCAAATTCTGTAGGGTTTGCATGCTATGATTGGAGTTATTATTCATATTATGTGTTTCCTATGTTTTCATTCCTGAAACTGAAACTGAAATAATAAAACTGGAGAAAATAAGAAACAACTCAGTGATCAAAAACTCTATCTAAAACTAGTCTATCCCAATCAAAACTTTGTCCGTGTCACAAACTAGTATACCTTAGTTGTCAAAAACTCAGTCCACCTCTAAACTGCTCATCGTCAGTCAGCAATCAAAAACTTAGTCCATCTCAAATCTGGTCATACTGAGTAATTGAAAAATCAAAATTTTGCCTCTGTCCAGCAAACAGTCGTATGAGTCTTCTGATTTATCGTTCTGTTTCATATTCCATGTCGTACGAAATTCCATCAGTCCTAACAGTCTGTCGTTTGAGCCTGCATCTTGTGTCGTACGAGTCCTGATTGTCTGTTGTCTAGTTCTGATAATTGTTGTTTTATCCTGAATCCTATGTCGTACGATAAACCTTTGCATTGACCAGTCTGTCGTTCTAGACATACCCATCCATTGTACGGTACTAGGCAGCAACTTGTACGAAACACTGCTATTGTCATCCTGAAACTATTGAATTGTCATCTGGTCCTGAGAAACCTGTCATACAAATCTTTGATTTTGTTAGTCCAGAATAGTCAAACTTTCCTAAAACAATCTAGAGCGAGCATAAAACTGGTTATCATCATCCTGAGCATAAATAGATCAAAACAATGTACCTCTGCTATTTGTGTTGCATGATTTGTCAATCATCTTTTAGCTAGTTCAATCAACTACATATCAAACCTAAGTCACTTAGATAAACATCTTATACAGGATAGATCTTTCTTGAAACTAGACTGAGTCTTAATCACTTCTCTTGGATCAACTTAGATAAACATCTTATATATGATAGGTCGTTCCTGAAACTAGACTAGATCTTATTTTCTTCTCTTAAACAATATGTTAACTGAACAACTAGATCTGAATTTGATCTTGACTTCTGCATCACAAACAACTTTAGGTCACCCCAATCAATAAAAATGCCTATTCAAACCAGGAGTTCTCATAAGAAATATGCCAAAGGAAAAGGACAACCCTTTTCATATAAAGATAATCCATTTTATGAAGATGATCTCCTGACTGATAAACCTTCATCATCAGAGATACAAGTTTACGATCAACCTTTATCTCCCACTATACCTAGAACATAACAAAATGATGAAGACAACCTCAATATTCATGAAACCGATAATGATTCCTCATCAAGTGAAGCTGAAGATTCTGAACCTCTAGAAAAAGAAATTCATAAATGTCAAAAGGATAAAGATTTTCAAAAAATGATGAAGGCTATCATGGCTAGAGAAAAAGAAGACTATTTTCTAGAACTAGCAAAACAAGGCACCAAACTTCCTACTAGATATGACGTTCAAACTCTCATCACTAAAAAGGAAGAATCACCTATAATAATGGTCCATAGACAATTAAAAGCTTTACAGAATGAGATCACGGAACTGAAAAACAAGGATAAATCCCCAAAACAATATTCTCTAGAGACAATATGCCCATTTCCATTTGACCTTCAACAGTTTTTGGATATCACCTTCAACATTATAGAAAAAAAACACTCAACAAACTCAAGCAGAGTGTGTAAGAGAAAAAGAGGAACCAACAATTAAGAGAGAAGAAATAGTTAGAACTCAAGTTCCGATGGTGTCAGCTACAACAATTCAAGGAGTTGAAGTCCCAGAGGATATAAGAGACGAAGTAGAAATTATCAGAGAATTGTTTGCACCACTAAAAGTTCCAGTCACATATAGTGGTAGGCAGTAAGTAGATGATTCAAAGACTGACTCAAATGAGTATGAATGGGGTCCAAACCACCTCTCAGATACATCCAGTATAGAAACTCTAGAAGAGTCTAGCGGTATCACAGATGATACTCAAGAGATGATGCACTTAAAACTAGAAAATGAGATGTAGGAAATCAGACTAAAAAGACAAGCAGACTATGAAAAAGGGCTGAAGGAAGGAAGAATACCAGAAATTTTTTCATCTATTATATACCCCTCTAAAAAGATAGAACAAATTAGGTATGGGATTACACAAGAATAATTGGAAGCTACAGAAGCAGAATCGGTCATCAGTCCAGAGGAAGCTGAATGGAGTAGATGATAGGGAGTCACAAAACCATCAAGATCATGTCAATAGGTGTGTCAGATACAAATGCTAAATGAGACAAATCTTGAAGGAACTTGCAGCATTAAAGATGTTGGTGTTGATACCATACATACATTCACTCAACCACTTGAAGAAGACTCGAAAACTTCATCCAATGACTCTAAGGACTCTGACAATAGTCATGTTTATGACAATATCTACTCAACATCAAACTCTGAATCCTATGATATAAATGGCAAGAATCTGTCTATTGGTCTTGTTACTATCAAACCTCAATATGAAGTTCAGCCTGATGTAGAGAACGATGCTACAAGGTCTATTGGATTAGGTCAACTAAATATTAACGTGCACTTTAATAATCATGTTCTGACTTTTCCTGTTCTCGAGACATTTGCGCAAGGTATCCTTCTGGAACTCAACTTTTTGATCTGTAGTTGTGATGAAAATACCGTGAACTCCCTCAAACCTGTCCATACTCTATCCTTGGTACATCCTGAATTAATTGGTTGTAGTCTACAAGACCAACCCATGAATGTACCTACTTTTTCCAATGACTACACACTAGCCTATCACCTAAATGCAGTTGAACCTATGTACTCTTCTGCCAGTGAACATAGTGAAAACATGACTAAAACAGATATCAAGTATCTTAGTCGCAAAAATCAGAAAAATAAAAATAAAAGATCTGATGGCAAAAACCACATTGTGGCGGTGTCAGAATCTAAAAAAGAGAAAATAAAGGATGTATCTAAAGGTGAAAACCTCTCTGAGGCGCCTGAAGGTGAGATACTTGGTATACTGCCAAGTCATTTCTAGGAGAGATCTTCTACTTTGATTGAGCCAACTTAGCTAGTGAACATTGGGAGTCAAGAGATACCACATCATTCATGTAGCTCAATCACTATCAACAGAAGAATTGAAAGATTTCACTCATCTCTTTTCAGAAAAAGATCAATTTTGCATGGACATACTCTGATATGCTAGGCCTAGATCCTGATCTTATCATGCATCATCTTTCTATCACACCAGGAGTTAAACCAGTCAAGACAAAACTCCATAAGATGCACCCTCATGTGGCACTACTAGTCAAAGCTGAGTTAGAAAAACTGCTAAAAGATGGATTTATAAGAGCTATAGACTATGCAGAATGGATTTCAAACATACTACTTGTGTCAAAGGAAGACAAATCTATTAGGGTTTGCACAAACTTCAAAGATCTCAACAAAGCTTGTTTGAAGGATGACTTTCCATTGCCAAACATTGATATGATAGTCGATATGACTGTTGGGTATGAGATGTACTCACTAATGGATGGATTCTCTAGTTATAATCAGATCAAAATAGCTCCTGGAGATCAAGAAAAGATAGCTTTCACCTATGCATGGGGAACCTTTTGCTGGAATGTCATGCCATTCGGGCTGAAGAATGCAGAAGCAACTTACCAAAGAGCAGTGACTACTATCTTTCATGACATGATGCATAAGAATATGGAAGATTATGTTGATGACACTTTAGTAAAGACTATGAAGAGATCCACGCATATTCAAGAGCTAGGCCCTATACTAGATAGAATAGAAAAATTCAAACTCTAACTAAATCCAAAAAAGTGTGCATTTGGAGTGACATATGGTAAACTACCTGGCTACATCATTTCAAAGAAGGGAATCGAGGTTGATCCTGAGAAGGTCCAAGCTATAATGGAAATGCCACCTCCGAAGAACATCATTCAAATGAGAAGTTTACAAGGACATCTCCAATCAATCAGACGCTTCATTTTTCAGCTGACAGACAAAGCTCAACCTTTCACAAAAGTATTGAGGAAAGGAGTAATATACAACTGGGATCGAGAATGTGAACAACACCTTCAGTGGATCAAAGAGTACCTGTCCAAGCTACCAATACTGATGCCACCAATTCAGGGAAAACCATTGATCTTATACATATCAGCCACTGATTCATCATTAGGGGCACTTCTGGCACAATGTCGTGCCCAAACTTTTGGGCAAAAATAGAGCAACTATTTTTTTTTGACAACATAAAATCACAAAATAATCTACATTTAAAATGAAATCAATTAAGTTTTGTCTTAACTAAGGTGTAAATAGAAGTGTTTACTAAAGCTAGAATGATTAACTCCATCAATGAAGTGATAATATTTAATGAAGACTAATTATTCCCTAAGAGGGTCATCACAATTTAATTAGTTAATTTAATCAACCTAATTAATTTGTCGCTAATTAAAGTCGAGGGATATTTAAATATCTCAATTGCATTTAAAACATTCCAGACCAAAAATAATGATAATGCTATCTTAAATTTAAAATTAATTAATTGGGTGCATGTAAATTCATTATTTAAATTTAACCAATAAGGTTACAAATTTAATAATGTTATTTTCCAAATAAATCTAATTTATACTATAGCCAATTTTAATTTCCCCTAAACCTTCTAATTTCGACTATTAAATAATTTGGCCAAAATTGGCCTCATAGGCTAAAAATTCGTGTAAAATGATTAATAATTTTCATTTACAAATTTCTCCCAAATTAAATTTAACTTGACATCCACATTTAATTAAATACAAAAATTATCTATGAAATATCCTTATTAAAAATCCTTGATAGAATTACGTCAATAATTGCGATATTAGAACTATATAAAATTAATCCCCCAATTTAATTTCAGCTAAAAGTGAAAGGGGTCTAATTATTACTTAAGCATTCATTAATATTTATTAATAAAATCAAATCAAATTGGTTTCAACTTGACCTCATATATATATATATATATATGCAATTGGAAAAACAAATCTAAATTTATACCTACGGTGTTAAATTAAATAATCCAGCTATACCAACTAATTATAATACTACAACTTACACCAAAAACCTTAAATTTAAAAGTTATAATAAAAACTATAATTCAAATCTCTCTTCTATTTTTATATGCTAACCCTAACTTGAATATGGGCTAGGGTTGCATTACTAATATACATTTATTATTTAAATGCTAACCCTAACCCGAAATTGGGTTAGGGTTGCATTTTTATCAACTAATTTTTTTTTCTTTTCTCTTTGTTTTAGTCTCTAGGGTTTTGTGTGTGTGTGTGTGTGTGTGTTACAGGGTGCGGTGGAGGCGGAAACAAAAATGGAGGTAGGGCGACAGAGCCACCTGAAGGGAAGCCACGGAGGGGGGGTTCGAAGTGGGCGGTAGGTATCATAGGGCTCCCCATAGGGAATGGCCATAGTTGAGCCCTACGGGTCACAACCCACAGTGCGGTTGCTGTCACCATTGTGGGACATCGCCCATAGGGAATGGTCGAAGCCGCTACCTCTATGGGTTGCGGCCCACAGGGCGGCCATGACCGCCACTGGGGGACGCCACCCACAAGGAATGGCTGAACCACTTTCCTTGTGGGTTGCGGCCCAGTGCCTGGGCATGCCGCCTTGTGGGTCTCCCCGCAGGGGCTGAAGCCCAAGTCTTTTTTAAAAAAAAAAATATTTAAAATATAAATATATATATATATATATCTCTGGGGTTGGCTTTTTTTTTATCTCTCTCATTTTTAAATACATGCAGGACAAAAACAGAGCATAGGTAGCATAGAATAGATACACCTTCATTTCTCTTTTTTTTTAATGTAAAATGTGATCTAGTTTTTGATTAAGGTAAAAATAGGTTTTGAAGGGGCCCTGAAACCCTTTACAAATGGAGCTTAATAGAAAAATCAACAAGAGACAAAAAGGAACAGGCCAACGAAAAGCCAACACAAAACTATAGAAAACTGGCTAAAGCCCCACAAAGCCAACAAAACCAGCCAGACCCAAGAAGAGAAACTAATTAATTTTTTTCAAGGCATTAGCCAAGGTGTTGCTAATTCCATGTAGATCTTTGATGTTATCCCTGAGATTTGGGAGATCCTTAGCAGAAGCAGCCACAACTTTCTTGACACTCGCCTTGGTCCTCTTAGCAACACCACCAACTGGAGTAGCTTCACTGCTGCCAATCTGGATAGTCTCATCATCCATGTCAAGTTCCACCACCAGTTTAGGAGAGCTAGTATGATCAAAGACCTTAGCAATATCCTCCAAGTTTTTAGTGACAGCTGATAGGATATTCAGGATTATGCCTAGCAAATTTTTCATGGCCTCTCTCCCTTCTTCCAGCGATTTAACCTTCTCCTCCATATCCTACTTCAATTTTATCTGCTCCCTGTCGTCATCCTCCCTCTTCTCATCCATATTTTTCCCCTTTTTTTCCAGGTTCTTCAAGCGTTCATAGGTCCACCTATCATAATCTAGTCTCACCTCAGTGAGTTTTTTAAGGTTATCCAGTAATAACCCTTTACCCACACTTTCCTTATCCTCACTTAAACTATTCTTAGTCATATCCTTCTCAGGTTCCTTGTTCCTTTCCCTCTCAAAATTCACATCTATTTCCTCATTATCCTTGTATTCCACATCCTCCATAGGATGGCTATTGTCCTTGCTAGGGAAATCACTGTGGATAGGGCTTTCATTTTCAGACTCATTATCACCACTTTCTTCCTCAATTCCCACCTCCTCATCTTTCCAGCTATCATCACCATCGGAATCATCCATCTCCATTTCGCTGCCTTCTTTTTCAATTTCCTCTGTTTCCATCCCAAGGACACTCTTTATTTTTTTGCTAGAAGACACCTTCTCCTTGTCGGAATTGCCTCCCTCCATCTTGTTGGCATTACAATAGAAAGGAGATTTTTGGCATTTCAATAAGGATATTGAGAATGTTGTTGGATATTGTTGATATAACTAAAGAAGGATGATTACTGTCTTAATAATATTATTTTGTCATTGATATCAAGAAATTGATTTTCTGATTCAGTATGATGTTGGCATATCTTGAGAAGTATGTGTTGATGAGTATTAGGAGGTCGGTAAGTGACACAGAAAGAATGTGATAATAAAGGGGAGATATAAGTTATTCAATGGGCAACTATTACCAAGTTAGATAATGATGAGATCATGTTGTTTTGATTGTTTTGATATCCTACACATGTTGTTGATTATAAGTTTAATACTATATTATGTCACCGAGAAAGGAACCTAGTCAGTAAACCCTAAGGTTATCGATATCAGTTAACAAAGGCAGAATGTTTACCGAGCAAAGTTCAGTATTAACCGAGTAACAACCGAGTTATAATAGATCACATTGGATGGATAAAAACATTATTTAATGAAGGATGCTGATGAGCTGGAGATGAATAAATGATTGGTTTGTCATGCAAGAAGTTTGTTAAGAATCTACGGCAATGAAAATACAAGAGGAAGATCTACAACATAAATTGAACCGCAATAACCTAGCACAAGTTCCTAGGAAGGAATGCAAGTTCCAAGGTGAGGTAAAACATTTTTAGATCGAAGGATACATTTAACCTAGTCAAGTTTGATGATCTGATGGGTAAGATTGATCATGGGAAATGTGATCAAGGAGATTAAGCGGTCAGAAATTGTTTATAAACAAGGAATTGTTGATAAACACTACATGCAGGCAAATGTATGCACAGTGATGCTACATGAATGTTTACCAAGCTCAGAAGCTTGAAGATTTGATTGAAGAATAGATTGAGAAGCCCATCAAGGGATTAGATAAGTCTTATGACCAGATTGTTTTGAGCAAATAAGAATCTGCTTTAGCATTTCAGATGTGAAGTTGCAGATATATTTTATTACTGTTGTTTATTTTGTAAGTGACAGGAAATCTCTTAACCGAGTGGACCTAATAGTCTTATTTGTAAACCCTTTAGCAAGGTAACATTCTAAATGAGTGTTTGAAATCCTTTGACAATGTCACTTCTAACAAAGTGCAAGACTCTAACAAGTTTGAGGGAAATCCCTTAACCGGGTCACATCTAGCAATGTGTTTGTAATCTTTAACAGGATTTTCTTTTAATCGAGCATACTCTAGAAGGGTATATTTCTTAGTGGGTCCGAAATCCCACAGTGGTTTTTCCCTATTTGGGTTTCCACATTAAATCTGGTGTTATATGTGTTGTGATGTTATCTGTTCATGAGTTTGAATATTTTACAGTTTTGGTTATGTATTCTGAAGTATAAGCTACCAAGGTTGAATCTGTTGAATATATTGAAGATTAAGTTTGTATGATTCAACCCCCCCTCTCATCTTGTTTAATATTAGCACCAAAGCTTTACAATTGGTATCAGAGCTGTGGACTCTAGAAGAAAAGTTTAAAGGTACTTGAGGCAAAGATCCAAAGATGTATAAAAGGGATGCACCAAAGCTGAACAAGTCAAGTTTCTCCACATGGCAGAAAAGGATGAAGTTGTACTTATCAGGAATTGGAGAATATGCAACATATTATTTGGAGAATGATTACATAGCACCTAGCACCAACCTGATGACCTTGGAAGAGATAAAGGCAAAGAACATATTCAAGCTTTGATTGAAATAACATCAACATTGACCGACTCAGAGTTTAATGATCTAGAAGGTTGTAATGATGCAAAAGCAATGTGGACCAAGCTCATATCTATGTATGGCAGTGATGAACATGTCCAAAGAGAAAAAGTAGATAGTCTAAGAGGACAACTTGAATCCATGAGAATGAATGAAAGTTAGAACATAACCCAATACAGTACAAGGTTAAAGGAAATTGTCAATCAAATTAAAGGAGCAGGAGGAACTATTGAAGAAAAGGATGTAACAAGTAAGTTGTTGAGAACCCTTCTACCTGCTTATGCCATTTGAGTCTCTGCAATCAATGAATTAAGGTATGTACCAAACATGCCAGTCTCTTTGGATTCCACTATAGTAAATAAAGTAGAATTTGCATTCAGTTCTTTTCATATTGGTGATTTTGATGACTATAATGATAGAATGAATAAATATTCTGAAGGAAATCATAGTGGAGCAAGTGAGAGATTTCGTAAAAACATGGAAGAAGTTCATAAACTATATGAGGAGATCAGAAAGCAAGAAGAGTTTGAAGCACTATTGGCCAGAAGGTTACCAAGAGGCAAAGGTAAGTATAAAGGAAAGCTACCTTTAAAATGTTTCAATTGTGATAAAATATGACATATGGCTTCTAATTGCCCTAACAAAGAATCTAGTGAGAAGAGAGAATACCAAGAAGACAGACATAAAGACAATCACTATAGAGGACATCGAGACTTTAGAAGGAGAGACAGAAAGACATGCCTAGTAGCTGATGAGGAATCCAACAATGATAAATCTGATGAAATTGATACAGAGGAAGTTGTTTATGTGGCTATTAAAGATAGATCAGATGAAGAAAGGTATGAAGAAAAATCCCTAATATCTCACATAAATAATAATGATTCTTGGATCATAGACAGTGGATGCTCACATCACATGACAGGTGATAAACACAAGTTTGTTAAATTAGAAGACTATGATGGAGGATATGTAAGATTTGGTAATGATGCACCATGTCCGGTGAAAGGTAAAGGATCTATAACACTTCTTGACAATGCTAAATGTGATGATGTATACTAGGTTGAAGGTTTGAAATACAATTTGTTGAGTGTAGCACAACTAAACAATATAGGATACCGAATAGAATTCCAAAAGGGATTTGTCAAAGTTCATGAAAAACATGGAAAGTTGGCTGCTACCGGGACACAAACAAAAGATAATACATTTCATCTTGACTCAACTTGGAACAAATGTCTATATGCAAAAATAGAAGATACCTGGTTATGGCATAAAAGGTTTTGTCATGTAAATTTTGATAATCTGATCAAAATAAGTAAGAAGCACCGAGTAAGAGGTCTATCAAGCCTAGAAAAACCTGAGAATGCTATGTGTCAAGGATGCCAGATGGGTAAGATGACAAGATCAAGCTTTACAAGTAATTCCTACACTTCTAAAGGAATTTTAGATCTAGTACACACTGATCTTTGTGGTCCCATGAAAGTTCAAAGTTATTATGGTGGCAAATACTTCATATTATTTGTGGATGATTACTCAAGGATGATGTCAGTTATGTTTTTAAAAGAAAAATCAGAAGCTTTTCAAATGTTTAAATGGTACAAGGCAAGAGTTGAAAATGAAAGAGGAAGACAACTAAAATGTCTTAGATCTGATAGAGGAGGAGAATTCATTTCTGATTAATTTAACTTATTCTGCAATGATCATGGTATAAAAAAGCAAGTGTCTGCACCAAGAACACCTCAGCAAAATGGGATAGCTGAGAGAAGAAACAGATCAATTGTAGATTGTGTTAGAACTTTGATGATAGAAAAGAGGGTACCTAAAACATTTTGGAGAGAAGCAATCAACACTGCTGTTTACACCCTGAATCGAGTACAACTGAAGAAAGGAACTATGAAGACACCATATGAAATCTAGTATGACAAGAAACCTAATGTAAGTTATTTTAAAATCTTTGGAAGTAGATTTTATGTTCACAAAGATGACAGGAATGGATAGTTTGATTAGAAAAGAGAGGAAGGAACATTTCTTGGTTATTCTTCTAGAAGTAAAGCATTTAAATGTCTGATCAAATCATCTAACAAAATAGTAGAAAGTGCAAATGTGAAAATTGATGAATTTGCAGAAGGAAATGATGAAGGAAATTCCAAAGAACCAGAAAATTATGAAGAATTTGTTTATGTTCAACCAAGAAGTCCTACCAATAAAGTTGCTGAAGAAAATGAAGATAATATCCAGTTACCGAGTGATGAAGAAGATCATATAGAGCCTACTAAGCCTATATTAGCCAAATATGTCAGAAGAAATCATGCATCAAGTCAGATTATAGGAGATAATGATGATCCAGTAATGACAAGGAACAAACTGAGACAAAACACATGTCTAATATCTGAATTTGAACCGAGAATAGTAAAAGAGGCATTTAACAATGAAGATTGGGTAAATACTATGACAAAAGAGATTGATCAAATCAAGAAGAATGAAACTTGGACATTGGTCCCAAGACCGAAGGACAAAAATGTAATCAGTACAAAGTGGATTTTTAGAAACAAGCTAAATGAAAAAGGTGAGGTCATTTGGAACAAAGCAAGACTAGTTTGCAAAGGTTATGCTCAAGAAGAAGGAATATATTATGGTGAGACTTTTGCACCTATGGCTAGACTTGAGGGAGTAAGAACATTGTTGGCATATGCTTCTTTCAAAAATTTCAAGGTATATCAAATGGATGTTAAATCTTCATTTTTGAATGGTATACTAGAAGAAGAAGTTTATATTGAACAGCCTAAAGGATTTGTTGAAGACAAGAGTAAATATTAGGTATGTAAATTAAACAAAGCTTTATATGGTTTGAAACAAGCACCTAGAGCATGGTATGAGCAACTACACTCTTACTTGATCAAGATTGGATTTATAAGGACAAGTGAAAACAACAATATGTACATAAAGAATGATGAGGACAATGGAATATTGATCTCATCCATATTTGTTGATGATATTATTTTTTATGGAAATGATTCTCTATGCAAGAACTTTGGAAATGAAATGTGCAAAGAATTTGAGATGTCATTAATCGGTGAGATAAAGTATTTTATAGGTTTACAAATACTGCAAACGAAAGATGAGATTTTCATTACTCAATCCAAGTACAAAAAGGAAATCTTGAAGAAATTTGGAATGGAGGATTCTAAAACTGTAAGTACTCCTATGACTACTAACTATAAACTATCAAAGAATGATGAATCTACATCTGTTGATGAGAAACTTTACTGATCTATGATTGGAAAGCTGCAATATGTTGTTCACAGCAAGCCAGATATAGCACATGCAGTAGGAATAGTTGCAAGATTTTCTGGAGATCCCAAAGAAACCCATATGACAACAATCAAGAGAATTTTCAGATACCTGAGAGGCACTGAAGACTATGGCTTAGTATATGAAAAGAGGAATGATTTTGATTTAAAAGTTTATACTGAAGCTGATTGGGCAGGAAACATTGATGATAGGAAAAGCACAAGTGGTGGAGCTTTCTTCTTGGGAGATAGACTAGTAAGTTGGCTTAGAAAGAAACAAGAATGCATTTCACAATCAACAACTAAAGCTGAATATGTTGCTGCAACATTGAATTGTACAAATATAGCATGGATCAAGCAACTATTGGAAGGTATAAGTGAGAAAGTTACCGAGCCAGTAACTATATTCTATGATAATACTAGTGCCATTAACATTTCAAAGAATCTAATAATGCACTCTAAGACAAAACATATCTTTATAAAGTATTATTATCTTAGAGAAGAAGTTAAAGAGAAGAAAGTTGTGCTAGAATATATCAGTTCAAAGGAGCAAATAGCAGACATCTTCACAAAGCCACTGCCAAGGGACACTTTTGAGTATCTCAAAAGCAAGTTAGGGGTCCTACCTCTATCTTCTACTCACTGACAGAGTTTGGTGAAAGCACCAATTCGATGACTATTGAATATTATTTGTGGATTGATGTTGATTTACACACTTTAGGAGGTTTTCTAAAGGTGTGCAGGAAATAGTAATTGGAGACAAGTTGCTTTGACCGAGACTGAGATAATACATGTGTAACACAACAAGGCAAATCACTTCACAGGGGAAGAAACCATGAATTAGCTCTTTTTCTTTTTCGCATTGTTGTCAAAGGGGGAGAAAACTAAATGGAGAAGTTAGACTAAATGGAGAAGATAACAGAAAACCAATGCTAGGGGGATAAGACTTCAGGAGAAAGTTCGATCAGCTCAAGGATAACAGGAGAAGACTAAACAAAAATCTAAATCCAAATCAGTTGGAAAAAATCAAGTTGGTATTACAATTTAATTGTTGGTTTCGCCATCAATGCCAAAGGGGGATTGTTGGCATTACAATAGAAAGGAGATTGTTGGCATTTCAATAAGGATATTGAGAAGGTTGTTGGAGATTGTTGATATAAATAAAGAAGGATGATTACTGTATTAATAATATTATTTTGTCATTGATGTCAAGAAATTGATTTTCTGATTCAGTATGATGTTGCCATATCTTGAGAAGTATGTGTTGATGAGTATTAGGAGGTCAGTAAGTGACACAGAAAGAATGTGATAATAAAGGGGAGATATAAGTTATTCAATGGGCAACTATTACCGAGATAGACAATGATGAGATCATGTTGTTTTGATTGTTTTGATATCATACACATGTTGTTGATTATAAGTTTAATACTATATTATGTCACCGAGCAAGGAACCTAGTCGGTAAACTGTAAGGTTATCAATATCGGTTAACGAAGGTAGAATGTCTACTGAGTGAAGTTTAGTATTAACTGAGTAACAACCAAGTTATAATAGATCAAATTGGATGGATAAAAACATTATTTAATGAAGGATGCTGATGAGTTGGAGATGAATAAATGATTGGTTTGTCGTGCAAGAAGTTTGTTAAGAATCTTCGGCAATGAAAATACATGAGGAAGATCTACAACACAGATTAAACTGCAATAGCCTAGCACAAGTTCCTAGGAAGGAATGCAAGTTTCGAGGTGAGTAAAACATTTTCAGATCCAAGGATACATTGAACCTAGTCAAGTTTGATGATCTGATGGCTAAGATTGATCATGGGAAATGTGATCAAGGAGATTAAGCGGTCAGAAATTGTTTATAAATAAGGAATTGTTGATAAACACTACATGCAGGCAAATTTATGCACAACGATGCTACAAGAATGTTTATCGAGCTCAGAAGCTTGAAGATCTGATTGAAGAACAAATTGAGAAGCCCAGCAAGCCCATCAAGGGATTAGATAAGTCTTATGACAAGATTGTTTTGAGCAAATAAGAATCCGCTTTAGCATTTCAGATGTGAAGTTGTAGATATATTTTATTACTATTGTTTATTTTGTAAGTGACAGAAAATCTCTTAACCGAGTGGACCTAACAGTCTTATTTGTTAACCCTCTAGCAAGGTAACATTCTAAATGAGTGTTTGAAATCTTTTGACAAGGTCACTTCTAACAAAGTGCAAGACTCTAACAAGTCTGAGGGAAATCCCTTAACCGGGTTACATATAGCAATGTGTTTGTAATATTTAACAGGATTTGCTTTTAACTGAGCATACTCTAGAAGGGTATATTTCTTAGTGGGTCCGAAATCCCACAGTGGTTTTTCCCTATTTGGGTTTCCATGTTAAATCTGGTGTTATATGTTTTGTGATGTTATCTGTTCATGAGTATGAATGTTTTATAGCTTTGGTTATGTATTCTGAAGTATAAGCTACCAAGGTTGAATCTATTGAATAAATTGAAGATTAAGTTTGTATGATTCACCCCCCCTCTCATCTTGTTTACTATTAGCATCAGAGCTTTACACATATTTATCTTCCCCAGAGAGGTAGATAACCTCTTGTTTTCCAGCTAGGCGAGGGTTTTACAATGCTCATAAATAAGCAGCAAAAGTCCTCAATGGAGAACCAGACTTGAGGGATTCTTACTATGTTTATTGAGGGACCTGGAAAGGGACCTGAAAAGGTAGTAGGGTAGGGATATCTTTTTGTCATGTCTAAAATGGTTTAGAAGAACAAAGTGGTAGGTGTGGGCCCTGGAGAATCAAATCTCAACCGTGATGTATTCCATTATAGCATTCAAAACCCAGCCCCAGATTTTCTTCATATTAGCAGCTTCATAGTAACCCCTCGTGGCTTTGCTAATTCTATCCCTCTCTTTTTCCTTCCTCGGGAACAGATTAACTGTGTTGTTCGAGACTTTAAGGTCTCTAAAAAAATTAAGCCTAGTATGGGGCATGCTAGTCATAGTAGCTATGAGTCCCGCGTCCAACTTGAACTTAACCCCATAGATTTTAAAGGACCCATTACACCAATTTTAAAATTTTTTGGAAACGGCAAGATTTACCCTACCTTTGTCATAATCCACTAGCTTCTCCATAAAGCTCATGAGGGACCCTTTTTCTAGCTTTGCCCACACTTTCGGCATCACTTTCCATGTTGATGTATTGTTTGGTTCCTCCCTCCTTAAATCTCCTCACATCTTCAAATTCGGATTATCAGCTCTGTTCCTCTGTAAACTCAACACTTCTTTCCTATAGTTACTTGAGATTTTGAACTGGGTGACCCACAAAGTGTGCGGTGTATTATAAAAAATGGTTGGGGATCTACCGCTTTACCAGGTAGTAATTACCTTTCCATCAAGGCATAAATTATTCATAATCCCTATCATGATTATGCGGTCCTTCCCTCCCCATATATCTGTCCTTTCTAATGAGCTCTTTAATGTTTATGTTGAAATATTACCCATGCCAAATCATTTGAAAATAAGAATTAACACCTAGGTTCACCAGACAGTCCACCACCATATTTTTCTCTCTAAAGGCATGTTGAATTATTATATCTTTAAAACTAGCTATAATTTCCCTAGCCTTCATGATAATATTTTCAATTGACCATGATGGCTCTGACTCCCCCTTCAAACACTTAATAATATTAAGTGAATCTCCCTTGAGCCATAATTTATCATGATTAAGATTCTTGGCTATAATTAAGGTGTTCAGGGTAGTTGAGGCTTCGACAAAATGACTTATTTGACTCCCCAAAGGACCAGTCACCGCCACTAAGGAACTTCTAGCAAAATTCCTGACAATGCCTCCATATCCAGCTTTACCCAGATTTCCCTTAGAGGCCCCATCAAAGTTAGCCTTAATCCACCCCTGAGGAGGAAAACACCAAATGGGACCTTCTCTTCCCTTCTCTTTGCTAGTAGTACTAGTAGAGAAGTTCCACCTATCTTTGAAGCCTTCTTTAGTAGCTGGTCCATAATCAGTACCATAGATACATTCAAATATACTTCTGTAAATTTTATCCACCACCACTTCAGGAATAGCACTTTTATCTCTAAAAATCCTATTGTTGCGCTCTTTTCAAATATTCTAGATAACATTCGGAAGAGTAAGTCTCCAAGTCTCCACAATCTTAGGATTAGAATTGGGGCAGTGCCATTGTTGCCAGGATTCCCCTAGGGAGTTCATAAAAACCCAACTCAAGTTCCACCTACTTAAGATGATTTTCCAGATTTCTTGACTAAAAGTACACTGATTAAGAATATGGCAAGTAGTCTCTTCTTCCCTGCAACAAAGAGAACACCTGTTAGGAAAAAAAAAACCTCTCTTTTGAAGGTTGTCTAGGGTTAAAACCTTGTTTTGGATGAAAATCCAAAAATAGATATTAACCTTAGGAACTAACTTCTTGTTCTAGACTTTAGCCCAAAAAAGAATTTCTTCCACAGATTCATTATGGATAGCCACATCTAAGGAAATTGAATATTTCCCATCTAGGGTTTCCCTCCATATCAATCTGCCATCTTTGTTGTCTCTAGGAACTTTAGCAGAGAGAGAAATCTGAAGGAACTTAAGCTCTAGACACTGTTGGCTAAAATCAATCCAATTCCCATTTCTCCAGTAGTCTCTGACCAGCTCCCCAAACCTACTTTTGAACCAGTCTTTCCATTCATTAAGGATTGGAACTTCCTCCAGAGGTTTGTCCAATATCCACCTATCTTCCCAAAATCTTATTCTCCTACCATCCCCAAGGTTCCAAATTTGTCCAACAACAACCCAACTTTTAGCTGATTGAACATCATTTCATATAGGCGAGCCTTCAACAATAAAAAAATCATCTAAGAATTCTTCCTCAGAAGGTTGCATATTAAGATATTTGTTTTTCTAGATAGAGTTCCATTCTCTTTCCTCCCCTTTCATTCTCCATATTTGTTTGGCTAATAAAGCCTTATTCATGGAACTAATATTCCTTAAACCCAACCCACCTGAGGCCTTAGGATAATAGATTTTATTTCAGGCAATAAGGGGAATTCTATTTTTCACTTCCACCCCCGACCAAAGAAACTTTTTTGGATTCTTTCAATAGCTTCCGCAAACTTTCTAGGGATTTTGAACAAATTGAGAGCATAAACAGGTAGGTTTTGGAGATTAGCTTTAAGTAGAGTAACTTTGCCCGCTTGACTAAGGACAACCCCTTTCCAACCAGCAAGTTTTGAGTTAAACATATCCACCAGCTTATTCCAGAAAGAATCCTCAGGCTTAATACACAGAGGAAGCCCCAAATAAGAAGAGGGAAGCTCAGAAATTTTGCAGCCAAGAATTCTTTCAATCCTTAGTTGCCTTTGAACAGGGGTGTTGATGAAGAACAGAGAACTTTTATACCAATTAATTTTTTTACTAGAGGCAGATTCATAAATATTCAACACCTTCTTCATATTTTTAGCTTCCAAAATGGAAGCTTCCCCCATAGTAATAGAATCATCAACAAACTATTCATGAGAACAAGTGACATTGGATGAAGATGGTTTTAGACCCCTAAGATTGCCATCTTACACATTTTTAAGAATAAATCTACCAAGGCATTCAACTAAAATAGTAAACAAGATAGGGGATATGGGGTCCCCCTGTCTAAGGCCTCTAGAACTTTTGAAGAAACTAGATGGGGAACCATTGACAATAATAGCAAAAGAGGAAGTTTCCATAAGTTGAGAGCAAAGCTGAATAAATTTTTCACCAAAACCAAATGCTTTCATGATCCTTAGGAGAAACTGCTAGTTCACTTTATCAAAAGCTTTAGCCATATCTAACTTCAGGAAGAAACCTTGATTATTCACCACTTTCAAGGAGTGGATATTTTCATGAATAGATATGATGGAATCTAGAATCTGTCTACCAAGGACAAAGCCATTCTGCTGGACGAAGATAATTCTAGGAAGAATTTCCAGCAACCTGGAAGTTAGAACCTTGGATAAAATCTTGTACACAGATTTGCACAAACTAATGAGTCTAAACTTATTGAGAGAATCAACACCTGGGATCTTCAGAATAAGGACAATGAAGGTAGCATTCAGTTCCTTTAGGAGCCTTCTAGAGCCAAAGAATTCTTTAACACCATTGCAGATGTTAGCCTCCACGATGTGCCAAAAATGTTGGAAGAAAAACATAGGAAAACCATTCGGTCCAGGTGATTTATCTCCCTGAAAAGAAAACACCGCCTTTTTGATTTCCTGATTAGAGGGAATAGAGGATAAAAAGTTATTATCTTCAACGATCAGGGTAGAAGGAATAGATTGCAAGAGGATGT
Source organism: Cryptomeria japonica (assembly GCF_030272615.1). Classification (NCBI taxonomy): domain Eukaryota; kingdom Viridiplantae; phylum Streptophyta; class Pinopsida; order Cupressales; family Cupressaceae; genus Cryptomeria; species Cryptomeria japonica. The sequence continues at coordinate 439,560,536 of NC_081405.1, read as the reverse complement.
TTTGATTACTGATATCCAGGTTATCTGCTTCTCCCAATAGGGTGCCAAAATACTCCAGAGCTTCCTTTCTAATATCATTATCCTCTGTTAAGATCTCTTTATTACAGGATAATCTGGATATCCTATTAGTCGCCCTATGCTTAAGAGCAGTTAAGTGAAAAAACTAGGTATTTTTATCACCTACCTTCAAGAACAAGGCTCTTGATCTTTGTCTCCAGTACGTCTCTTCATTAGAAATAATGGTGTGGTATTTAGACAAAAGAACATTTTCCGCCACCCTAAGTTCTTCAGACAACCCAAACTCTTGGATTCTATCTTGGATATCTTTTATTTCAGTTTTAATTTGAATTTTACTCTTGAAAATGTCCCCAAAAATCTCTTTGTTCCAGATTTTAATTTTAGCTTTTAAAATATTGAGCTTTATAGCTATTCTAAAGAGAGTCATACCCTCAACCTCAGAATTCCACCAATCAGCGACACAAGCTTCCAAAGAGGGATGGGATAACCACACTTTTTAAAATCTAAAAGGGAAGTTTCTCTTAGCCGAAAAAGAGTTGGCAGTAAAAGAGATAGGATAATGGTTAGACCCAATTTTGATAATAGAAGCAAGGGAGCAGCTATACTTGGTTAACCACTCGGGAGAAATCTAGTTAACATGCATACAAATATTCTTTTAGTTAGATTAAATAGTTTTTTATTATGCAACATTAACAATATTATGACTGTCAGTTTTAATAGTTTGATAAATATATCAACCAGTTCATTTCCTCTTTTAAAATAGACATAAATCCTCGAGTCCTGTATTAGATTTTTTTTTTAATTTTTATCTTTTTTTTGTATAAAGAAAATTAATGACTAACAGAAAGCAAACTAGAACAGAGCACAATAGTTATCTCTTTCTTTTATTTCAAACTTCTAATAGTTAGCTACATGAAAGGATAAATTTAAATTTGTCTACTTTAGCTTTCTGCATTTTTTTGAAGTAGAAAAATGACAGTAATAAATACAATAATAGCAGCATTTAAATAGTACATAAAAACACTTAAAACATTATCATTTCACTTTTTGCATTTTTTTTTCTTTATATAAATTACAAAGATAAATAGATGAAAAATTTTAGTTAAAAGACAAATTTCAAATAAATGACAGATTTCAGTTAAAAGACAACAGCATAATACATTTCCTTTTTTTTTTTTTGCAATTTATACAAAATAGAGTTAAGCAAATGAACTCTTTTTATTTTATTTTAAATGATCCATACATCAATAAAATACATCTTAAGGTTCAATCAATAATACAGATTCTAAATCATTTTACAATATATTTATAGTAGAAAAACTCTTTCCTCTCCCTTCCTTTCTTTACAACAAATACAAAAAATTACATTTTTTTTTTTTTTTTCTAGAATTAAAATAAAATCAGCAACTCCTAGATTTCCTTTTTTTTTTTTTTTTTCTTTTCCAAGCAACCTGCATACAAAATCTTAAGGTTGTGACCATGGAGTGATCACCTCCCAGCCTAGGCTTACTAGAAGCCACCCCCGAGCTTGGAGAACCAAGTCCTAGATGGGTTACACTCAAGCAAACACAAACAAGCATGGGAAAAACTCGACAAACACATTCCCATCCCAAGGTTGAAACTTCATCACATAATGTGATGTTTACAAGGGTGGAAGTGGACCAAGTACCTTGAGGAGAACTGCAAGATAGTAGATCATAGCCAACTCATGACAACCAAGAAACACAACAAAAATCCATCTTAACCCAATCATCCTTATGACCCCCCAAGGCATACATGCCATATTTTCTCCCCTTATGACCCCCAAATGCATAAACAAAACTATGCAGCAAGGGTCATATAAACAAACCCTTGAGCTCACTCTCATAATGAGAGCTTCTCACTCTAAGGCTGTCAAACTCCTTCCACCCCCAAGACCATTCTACCCTCCCAAGGGTAAGAAGGCCTTGGATACTCCCAAAACACAAGAAAATGCATATGAAAAGAAATAAGAGAAAGATCACAAAATAGTTTCACAAAAGAAATACAAGGAAAGCAACATTTACATTCAAGCAATCCTACAAACAGATTTCCAACATACAAGTAAGAAAATGCACCAACCTTGAATCTGCCAAGGGTTTTCTACGAATAGCTTGGAGAAGAGCAGCCCAATTCCACAATTTTTTCCTACAACACTTAGCCAAAGTTCTATTCTAAAACTATTTTTTTTCAAAATTGCAAGATCTCCAAAGATGGAGAGTGTGTGATTAACTCACTAAGTCTCAATCTCTTGCCTAAGAAGGCTTCTCCCACTCTTTCTAAACACTTGGATAAAGTGAGAGACTCCCATTGGTTGGTATTCCCTAGGTCTTACACACTCCCTAACCAAGGCACATCAAGAAGAGGAATGTAATGGGGAAGAGGAATGACACATACCAAGAAGGTTGTCTACCCAAGGATGGCACTCCTAAAGATGAAATTTGGTCATCTAGGAAAACCTACTTATTTGGGAGGTAAAACAAGTCCTAGGGGAATGACACATGGCCAAATTTGGCCTTCACCCATATGGCCCTCTAAAAATGCTCCAAAACCAACTCTAGGAGTTGGTTTAACCCTTAGAAAGTCCACCTAAAGTTAACCTACAGATCAACTCTGAGTTGAGCCTCCTTATGGCTCACTATCCTAGATTTCTTGGAACATTCAAGGATAATTTGGAAATATAGCAATTAAACAAAAAATAAATCTCTCAAAAAGGTGACATGACAAATGCCAACACAACATACAACATATGTGTCAAGTGACACTACAAAAATAATTCCACATCACAAATACACACATGACAATTGTCTTTTGAATGATTTAAACAATTTAATAATACAATTTACACACATGCATCCATTTATGTTTACGAATAAAATACGATACATACGGGGTGTTGTCTCTCCAAATAGACAACCCCTGGTTTTACGAACATATATAGGCCTAGGCTTGATTCTCCATAATGTTTCCATGGTCACATGGATAATTTTCCTGTGCATCTCAATTACACATTAGTACTTCCCAATATCCTCATATAATATTAAACATATAAATAAGAATACAAATCAATCACTCTGCATACAATTGATATCATACAAATCAATTTACCATATAACAAGGCAAATCCACATAAGCAATTATAATAATCCTCATAAATTTAATCCATTCATAAGATATGCATCATATTTCTAGCATCATAATAAAGTCCTGCAAATCAAATAATGACATACACCATCTCAATGTTATCCTATTCTAGAATCATATAAAATTCTATATCCACAATGCATAGAAATGAAGCATGAATATATCAATGTTATCCAATTCCTGGGATCATATAAAGTTCTATATCCATAATGCATAAAAATAAAGCATCCATAATAGTTTCAACATGAAAATCACTGAAAAGATAGGATGGGTCGAGGCAGGGCCTCACACACAACATGATGAAAATAAAAAAGAGAGAGCTATATATTACATCAGCAGAACATTGGTGTCTTATGAAATGAACTACACTATAATAGAAAAGCATGCTTGGCATTAATCTTTGCATCACAAAAATTAAGACACTACATGTTGGCACATTCCATCAAGCTAGTAGCTAAGATTGATCCACTCAAGTATCTTCTCAACAAAGCAACACTCACTGGAAGATTGGCAAAATGGGTCATGGTACTTACAGAGTTTGATATTGAATATGTGGAACACAAAGCCATCAAAGGATAGGTAATTGCAAATCAACTCACTGAAGCTCCACTTGAATACACTCAACCACTACATATAGAGTTTCCAGATGAGTCAATAATGCACCTTACTCAATAATCATGGAAGATGTTCTTTGATGGATCTTTCACCCAAAATGGTTTCGGTGCTGGAATACTATTTATCACTCCTCAGAAATATTCAATCCCAAAGGCTTACAAGATTCTTTTCCCTTACACAAATAATATTGCAGAGTATGAAGCTTTGGTAAATGGGATCAAGCTAGCTATTGAATGGAAGGTTCTGGAGTTACATATCTATGGAGATTATCAACTAATTATCAATCAAATCAATGATACCTATTAGGCTAGAGATGAGAAACCGATGCCTTATAAGAGAATGGTTGATGATCTCAAAAAGTATTTTATGTTTGTATCATTCTAGCAGATTCCTAGATCAGCAAATAGAGTAGCGGATGCTATGGCCACCTTGGCGTCTATACCTAAGTTACAAGAATCTAATTTTCACTTTGAATTCTTGATGGAAGAGTTACATTACCCTTCCTATGATTCTCCTGAGTCCCAGATAGTCTGTTCTATTATTGGACATGACTCATCTTGATATAGCCACATTTACTCTTATATGCGTGACCAAATTATCCCATTAAATCTTACCCATAATGAGAAAAGAAACCTAACCCAAGATGCTTCATGATACGTCACCATTTCTAGTGATTTATTTAGGTGAGGTTTGGACTGTACATTGCTTAGGTGTCTAGAAACTAAAGAGTCTAAACATGCATTATCGAAAGTCCATGAAGGTATTTGTGGATCTCATTTGAATGATCTTACTTTAGCTCAAAAACTACTAAGGGCTAGCTACTACTGGCCAGACATGGAGAAGGATGCTATAAAGTTTTCTAAAACTTGTGAGAAGTGTTAGCTAAATGGAAATCTCATACATGCTCCAGCAAAGGATCTCATACCCTTCATCACACATTGGCCTTTTCAGCAATGGGCCTTTGATCTCATAGGTCAGATATATCCTACATCATCCAACGGACACAAGTTTATCATAACTACCACTGATTACTTCACTAAGTGGTTTGAAGAGGTTATGCTCATCAAAGCAATTGGTAAACAAGTAGCTCTGTTCATTCTAAACCATATCATTTGCAAGTATGGGATACCTTTGTCCATCGTGAGTGACAATGGAGGACAATTCAAGAATAAAGATTTGGACGAGCTCTATGAGAAATTTAAAATTAAACAACACTGGTCATCTGTATATTACCCTCAAGGTGATGGACAAGCTGAGGCATCTAACAAAAACCTGTTGACTATCTTACACATAACAGTAAACAAATCTAGGAAGGATTGGCATCTGTAGCTCAATCCTGCATTATGGGCTTACAGAACAAGTATCAGAACACCTACTTGGGCTACACCTTTTTCTTTGGTGTATGGGTCTGAAGCAGTATTACCCATTGAAGTAGAAATAACATCTCTAAGAGTTTCTTTGCAAGGTCTTGTTATTGATGAAGACTATAGGATATCTAGATTGCAAGAACTCAAATTACTAGATGAATGTCGGCAAGTGGTGTTTGATCATCTTAGAGTGTATCAAAAGAGAATGTCCAGAGGATATAACAAGAAGGTTTGACAAAGATAATTTCAGGTTGGTGACCTAGTTCTGAGAGAAAATCCTAAAAATTAACAGTTTTGAGACAACAAAGGGAAGTTTGAACCCAACTGGCTGGGTCCCTACATCATTACTCCAGTATTTGACTTTGGTGCCTATCAGTTCTCAACATCAGAAGGTGAACAACTCTGTGAACTAATTAACACCATCCATTTGAAGAAATTCTTCACTTAGCATTCTTTGCTCCAACAATCTATAGAGCTGAAAAATGTCCTGAAAAAAAATTAAAAAAAATGCCTCGGTGAAAACTTGGTAAACAGGCACCTTGGTAAAAAAAAATAGCTACCAAGTAGGTGAAAACCTGGTAAACAAGCACCTCTTGTACCCAACGCTCCATCTATCAATGCAATGTTGGCATTTCCCGCTTTCATGCATCTTTATTATCGCTTGTACATATATTTGAGTCACATTTGTGACATTCTGGTTTGTTGGAACCCTCATGGCTTGAAACTGGTTAATGTCCTAGTCTTAGGTTAATCGACAGAGCACACTACATGTCCTAAGTAGTATCAACCAAGTCATCTTTTCATCAGTGAAACCTGGTCGTCCACTCTGAGTCAATCACCTGTCTCCTAACTACTGAAGAGTTTTATCATTGAGTACACAAGCAAAACAACATAACTGAAAACAATCACTAAACAGTTTGAGCTATGCATGAAAATTTTCTTTGTGTGTTGTCTTTTATATTGGTTGTCGATTATTATTCCCTCTGAGTAACTCAAGGAAGTATATCTTGACTAAGAGGAGCAAGGATTGGGGGAATAATATTTTTCTTTATTTTTTGTTTGTAGGAATGATTCTGATGATCTAGAAACATCTAATAAGCTAGGTGTCTATGATAAGAGACTTTACATTAATGTGAAATCACCACACATACCGCAACTCCACTTATTTGTATGCTACAAGGAGGTTCCCATCATTTCTTTGTCTATTTTGAATGAATTTCTTTATCATGCAATCCGGGTCCCTGCGTAATCTGTCCAAGGATATGAACAAAAAAAGGGTCATTGTGGACAAGATAATTAATATTGCAAATGAAAAGAAAGGAACTCTAATCTGCCTGTTATGTTTGTTATGCTCAGTGATGAAACTTAAGCATTTTAAATCCAGTGACTAGGTTTAGGTTGCATTTCATTTTGCATCTCATTTTGCACTTCATTATGTATTTTGTGAATTTAGAGTGATATTGGTATGGTAATAATCTCTTTATATTCTGAATGAGAGTTGGATGCATCATCATTTCTTAGATAAGCGGTCTCTTTTCCATCATTTCTTCGATCGAGTACTTGTGTATTGAGATATTAGCTGCATACATAAGCATCTTATATAGATTCACAAATTTCATTATCACTCATTCACATTCATCTTATTGCATAAAAAAAAGAAAATTTAAAAATTTGCGTTACTCATTACTCATTTTCATCATTTATTTGCATATGAAAAGAAACAAAAACAAGCATTCATATTCATTTGCATTTACATACATCCATAGTGAAAAAAATATGCATACATATAGAATAAAGCATATAGAAGACATCTCATAATCGATCAACACAAGTACTATGAAGTCCAATAAGATCTCGTATATATATAATCATCAATGTCTTGGGGTACAAATAATGTCAACTGACATTTACAAACTCCCATCGAAGCAAGAATTGTAAGGGTTCCAAAAAATGGGTGTGTCTACAAAATATCTCAGAGCTACAAAAAGAATATCTAGCTCTAAAACTCTCCCTCATCGCCTGGTGGAGGAGGTGGAGCCTGCTGACCCGGATCCTGACAAGGTGCCCGAGCTCCCTCTGATCGAGCCATATACTGTGAATATGGTATAACTTGCTATGCTATTGAAACTGCTACACTGTAAGCCGCAACATAATAGGCTTCTTGGCTCATCTGATGAAGGACCTCCTATCGCAAAGAGTCTCACTCTTCTCTCATCTCTGCTATCTGATGGTCTCACTCTTCCAGCTAAGTCTATGCCACTGCCAACTGTGACTATAACCTCGCTAGGTGTGCTCTCATCAACCATGTTGTGTCGGCCCCCTCATCCCTCACAAGCTCTCCACCTCCATCTCCTCTTCCATCTCCACCTCTGGCTCCCCCTACTCCTCTCTCCTCTACCTAACTTGTCTCAACGCTGCTCACTCCTCCTCTCCTCCACCCTCCAACATTCTCACTCTACCATGTCTCACTCCAACTGTCCCTAGGGATTGGCCCTCTCCTCTTTGCTGCCTACCACCGGCTAGTACCCTGCTACTGCTAGCACCAGGATCACCACCTGCCCGCCTTGGCTCTCTATCCCTATCTCTGTCCCTATCCTTGTCCTTGTACGAGGGCATCATCCTCTACCTCCTCTATGCAAGGTGCCTACTCAGATGGATCCTACTAAAACTAATCCCTATATTGGGGTAACACCCCTGCATCTGCAACATCATCCATATAGTCCCATCTGAGACATTGTAATCTAGTCAAATCCCGCATGCTCAAGGCGTAAGATAATATTGGTGCCCATCCCTACCTCTCCTCATCTGCATAACATACATATGCAGTGAACTCCTGCGAGATCCCTTGAGGTCTACCATACTGTCTCATCACTCAGGAAATAATGAATTGCTCAACAAAAAGTTTGTGATCTGCCGATGAGTAGTTGAGTCATGAACAAATCCCTATGAACAATCCTCAAATCGTCCCATGGCTCTAGGCCCCTTTATGGTCTCCATATCATGGTTATCAAGTCATCCAGCTGGCGTCTCCAAAAATATATCTTTCCTAGATAGGGTTGAGTAACATAACCTGAATATTTGTATAAATAGGCTGACCAGGATCCCTGCCTTCATCCACAATCACCCTACAAACTAGGAGGTGCTCCCAGGCCCATACTTGTAAAATCAAAACTCCTATAGCCATACTCTTCCCCTCCCTATATACAATCTCATGCATCTCATGATACATGTGTGCTAATATACAAGAGCCCCAACCTAATCTCTGAGGGGTCTCAATAAGCCTCTCTAACATCCTGCCCCATCCACATAAAAATCCTTGTTGTCCCTTGTCTGGCATTAGAAAATAGCTGATACAACCTGCCAAGATGCTAGAAAGTGGAAAGCCCTCACTATACCTGGTCATCATCACATCCAAACTGATAGAACATGTCAGAATATTAGGATCCCTGAAAACCTCTCTAATAGCTAGTAACCTAGGAAGATGCACTGCATCATAATCAACCTTCCCTCCTACAAAAGGGATATGGAGAATCCTGTACACATCCTCGGGAGTGATGGTCATCTCCCCAATTGGCAAATGGAATGTGTTATGCTCTGAATGAAACCTCTCAACTAATTTCGTGAGCATACCATGATTCACACAGATATCAGGCAATTGTAAAATGTGAGTCAATCCGCATAAATCAATATGTGCTCGGTCAATATCAGATAACTCACAAACTAATGTCATGGTCAGTGGATATACACATCAGAATAACATATGGGGAAATTGAACCTGCAAAAATCAAACAATAGACCATCAGGAAACATTTCAAATTAGCCTATAAGAGAAGCAAAACATCACACAAATCCAACTACATCAACTGCAAAATCAAAATTTTAAGTTTGCACCTTTACAAATGCTCACTGTTTTTCAAACGACATAACACAATAGAGGAAGCAAATCGTACGATTTAGGAATAGGCCTAGTACAACAAAAGACTCTCATACAACACAAGATTAGCTCTAGGATGACAAAATGGGCTATTTTTAATGTTATCGTACGACACAAGGGTAGTTTTAGTATGACAAAACTAGTGGACTTAAACGATAAAATAGACTTAATCAGTTTTTCATATGAGACAGGATCCTATCTCGCATGACAAAACGAGAAAGCCCAACTTCAACGTGCCGAAAATTGAAAAATTCAAACAAAAAAGTTAAAATTAAAATAAATAACAGGCTTAAGATTGATCACTTACCGCTAGTTCATAGTCCTGAGGTCGATTATGTCATCTCTGGCACTTGAATTGATGCACATGAGTGGGAACCACCATTTTTCTTCACAGAAGGCTTTTGAATTTTCAAACTTGGAGGGTTAAAATGATTTGAAAATGACACTTTTACCTCATATATAGCCAAAACCCTAATTTTTCAACTTGCTCCGATGGACATGAAAATCATACCCTTAGCTAATTTGCCCATTTTGATTCCATTTTCAGGATCGAAATTGAAATACAAGATCATTTTCCTAGTCAATTTCACAGTTTGGACCACTTAGCGCTTTTTCATAAGATGTTCATTCTCGCTTTAATTTGCGCTCATCAATCAAAGTTGAATCTCAATTCAATTCTACAAATCAGCTTTGCGCTTGATTTCTCAATAAATTAACGCTGAATCTCAATTTTATTCTACATATCAACTTTGCATTCAATTTCTCATCAATCAATGCTAAATCTACAAAAATTCCCTTGAATCAATTTGTGCTCAAATAATTATCATCGCTAAACAATTTCCTATAATCATGTACCCTTGCTATCTTTCAATTTTGCTCCCAAGGGGGCATACTCATGAACTCGTGACCTCACATCTTCAAAGTTGAGAAAATTTTCAAACCTTCATCAAAGTCGAGCAAAAAAACTCTTTTTCAAGTAAAGAAAATCATATTCTTATTGCTAAGGGGCATCTCAGTTTCATCACTTCACATCAAGTTGAGATTTCTTGATCATCTGAATCGAACCAATCATTAGGGGCATATCAGTTTCATCACTTCAAATCAAGCTAATATTGTCTTCATTTGAATCAGTCTCCTAATGTTAATCAGTTTAATCACTTTTCATCAAGCTGATTATTCGTTTCAACTCAATGAAGGGTTTAAAGAGTATCTTCGATCACACGCTCAATCTAATCAGGTGTTTAGTTTCATCGCATCAAATCAAGCTGGACAGTTTATCTTTGCTCATTGTATCTTGATCCATCAAGTTCAAGATCTATTTTTATCTTTGCTCGTTATGTCTAGATCAATCAAGTTCTAGATCAGTAAGATCCACTTCCTGATCAATCAAGTTCAAGTTCAGTATCATTGCTCTCTATCATTCCTAGTTCAATCAAGTTTAGGATTGGTATCACTTTAATCAACTTTGTTCAACTTCATTGCTTCAAATGAAGCTAAACACCTTTCTCTTCATCTGGTTCGTGATCAATCAAGTTCAGAACTAGCATCTCCTAGACATCAACTATTCTTTGAACCAACGCACTGCTCGCACATTAATTCAAAGAGGGGCAAATGTAATACCCTAAAAATGGTCATCTAAACCATGGGCCCCTAATCTTGACAACATCACCAAGGTCCTAACCAAAGGCAATTAAATCAATCTTGAGCACATTAATTAATTCTTTAATCATCAAATATTACATGGCAAGTGAATTACTTAACTTTAATTAAATATTTATTTAATTAATTGAATTATTCCAAGAATATCATTTTGACCAATTGTCCTATTTTAATTTATTAAATATCCTAGCATATTTAATTAATTAATTAATAAATTTGCCATTTAATCGGGCAAAAAAGGAATTAATTTATTACAAAAGAGGAATTAATCACAAAGCAAGAGTTAATTTGAAAATAGAATAAAAGAATTAAATTGAGAAAGAAATCAAACTTGAGATATTATTTCTTTCTTCTAAATTGAGAACTTGAAATCAAAAAATTAATTAATTGAATTATTAATTGCTTTCTCTAAAATTGGAAATCCAAGCTTTTGAGAAAAAGAAGTTTAGTTGCATTAAAAAGACTCTTTTCTTGAATAAATCAAAGAATTATCTATTTTTATCACAAATGCATGAAATTAATTAATTCTTATTTCTAATGCAACTTGAACTTCTTATCTGAATGCATTTCAATTAAACTATAATTGGAATCTATCTCAAGGTTTTTGATTAAGGTAAAAATAGGTTTTGAAGGGGCCCCAAAATCCTTTAAAATAGAGCCTTACGAGATAAAAGCATTTAAGAGACCGAAAGGAACTAACATGAGAAAAACCAGCAAAACAAGTAGAAAAGACCAGCTAAAAAGCCCCAAAAAACTAGCGAGAATCTATCTCAAGGTTAATTGAACCCGATTTCTCAATTATTTCAATTAATTCTAAATTGTGCTTTTTCTTGATCTCTCTTATGAATTTCTATAAATTCAGCCTTCAACTCTCATTCAAATCACCCCAGAGATATTTGAGAAACACCTTGGAGATTATTATTATGCTGATTTTTCTCTGGAGTCATTGAAGATATTGTGCTTGCTTTTTGAGATTATTTGCATCTTAGTTTAGCTTTTTTCATATTTAGTTTATTTCATTATTATCTTGAATCCATATTGCTTGAATCACTATTGCTTGAATTATTCATCCATCTTGCATCCATATAGCTTAAATATCATGCTCATATAGATTAAATCCTTCATCTTGGTGTAGTCTAGTCAATGGTATTGCTTATAAAAATATGAGAGCAATCTTATACTCACATCTTTTAGAAGGCAATTAGTCGCTTTGTTATGGTTTATTATTTATTGATTATTGATTTACTAACCATACATGTAATGACTTAATTGATGTCCTATGTCTACAGCTATCAGACCTTATTTCACTTTTTCACACACAAACATATGAAAAGATATTACATAAAACAGGGGCCTACACTTGCACGAAGGCATACTACCTAGAGCATACTGCTCATCACTAAAGAGCCTCACTGACTAAAAGCTTTGCCAAATAGAGTTCCGGTTTTGGTTCTACTCTATATTGGTTCACAAATTTTGAACTACTATCGATATCTCTTCTCCTCCAAGAATGCTTTCCAAGATATCTATAGATCATTGCATGATATAACATTTGTATATAAAATGATCTCCATACATATATTTCACATCGTACAGTTCTGCTATATTCTCCTATGTCGCATCCTATCTATTCCATCATATCATATATTAAATTGACCTAACAGACTAACTTATATACCTATTACACATGATATGCCTTATGTTGGTTTACAATGCATTTACAAGAGATATTCAATGTCGGCCTTGACAATAATTACAAAATGATTTACTAAATAAATCTTCCTTGATGTTAGCTTCCTTGAAGTATTGATGTTGGTGCCGGTGCTGGTGCTAGTGTAGGCCTGATTGCTTCCAATGCTGGTATCTACTGGTATATGCCTCCTAGTGTCGGTTTGTGACTTCCATCAGATCTTGTTGCCATCAATGACAACAAAATGAATCCAATGAGTGTCAATTTCCAACAAAGACAATATCCTTATCCTCACTTTAGTCAAGAAGTGACACTATAAGGAGAGAGGGTATATGTTGGTGTTAACTCTATATTTGGTTTTAAAAAATAGAAACTCTTCCCCTAGGATCTATTCAACTGCTCATATGATCAATTGCATGTCAGTTTTGAAAATCTAGTTTAGACACACGTATGAAATTCATTGTCAACCTAATCAACATTTCCTTGAGTAAAGTGTTTTCCATATACAAAAAAGAAACTATACCTAGTTTTACATGATTTGAGAAATGAAAGCTAGAGAATTTAAAGTCAAAATGCATTAAGCTCACACAAGTGTAATCAACAAGAAAATATTTTCCTTCCCTAATTCAATTACTTTGATTTGAATAATTGGTACAAAATAGGATGAAAGTATTAAATTCAAAATGTTTAATGGCCAGTTAAGCTATAGTAATCCAATGATTAGGTAGTTAACACAAGTTTCCATAAATGACATGAGATTAACTAGATCAATTCTCATGCAAATTAATGTTTCAATTTTTCTTTTATTGTAATTTGTGAGTAATTAATTCTATTTGTGAGTTGTGATAGAAAATAAATAATATTTAAAATTTATATTTGTTGGAAACTTGAGTTGTTGTGTTATGTTGTTATTGATGTCAACCTATTTGGTGTTATCACGATGTCACTATGTGTTTTAGATGGTTCAAAAATGAATGTTTTGATGTTGCTGTGTGGTTTGGTAGTGATAATGAGTAAGTTTTAGGTTTTTCTGGAAGGTTGGTGTAGTAGAAGTTTCAATATGTAGGAAAAAGTTTTTAATGTCACGGTGGAAGAATGCTTTGCATTCCTCTAGTATGTGAAGATTATGGAGTGGGATTCTAGATATAATATTTATGGTCTATGTATGTTGTACTATCAAGTTTATAGGTTCCTTTGTTGCTCAGATGGTTGAGTTAGTTGTTACCATTTCTGATAGTGGGGTGTCTATCAGAATTGGTCCAAAGAATGCTTGGCAGTTCTTTAATATGTGGTTTTATGTGTTGTGGCTAGGAGGTCATGTTATTTTTGTTTGTGTTGTGTTCTCATTCAATTTTCTACTGACTGTTTGATATGCAAGTCAAGTTATGGTGCTATGAGTTCACAACTATCAGTTGGGTTGGTTTCTAGTTGATTGAGGTGGTGTATCCTATCTGGATCATGCCTTCTTAGTTTAGAGATAATTTGGTAGTTGAGTTTTGATGTTGATATGGGTCTCACCATGGTTTTTTAAGATCCACATTAAGTTTTATGCATTGGAGAATAGTTTTGGGATGATTGATTGGTTTGCTACATTATTTATCTACACGTTTCATTTGATGTTGACTTTGGAGGATGTGTTAGCGTGTGTGGTTAGTTGGTATCATTTGGAAATGATGGGTTGTGATGTTTTTGGGTCCCCTTTATCTCTTGGTGTGGACTATAATGGATGTTATAGGTTAGGGTGGTTGAATTTATGTAATATTGCATATTCTATCTGTGGCTGATCTAGTTGAGGGTTTCAATGAAATTTTTTCTATATATATGATTGCAGATTTATGATTTGAACATGGATGTGTGTGAATTGATGTGAAGTGGATAAGACTAATACACAATAAAATTTGGTTAGCCACAAGTTGTGAAGTGCTTTGAGACAATGTTCATTGTCATATGTGTTTGTCATGATATTGGTTTCTTGACATAGTGGTTTAAGGACAATTTCATGATTAGGAGATCTCACTTGCTAGAAGAAGGTGTGTTCCTTTTATTAGTTTGTGCAACCCTTTATATTTCAGGCCCTAAGGTTGTGCACCTTAGTTTTCCAAGTCCTTCAGGGGTAGTGATCTCCTTGGCTTTGAGCCTAAATATTGTAATCAATTATTCATATTGTGAGTGTGATTCTCACTATGGTTTTCCCCTATTTAGGGTTTCCTACATAAATCTAGTGTTCATGTGATTGTTGATTTCATATTTCATAATTTTAGTAATAAGTTAATTAATGTTTAAAGTTTGATTGATTAGACATAAATAACATATACGTCCAAACTAAGTCACCCTCCTCTCAACCATGTGGTGTGTTCAATAATTGGTATCAGAGCTTGGTTCCTCTTAGAAAAGATTAATTATGTGAGGAAGATCCTCAATGGCATAGGAAGTTAATTTCAAATCACCAAAGTTTGATGACACAATTTACTCTTATTGGAAGAAAAATATTGAATGTAATTTGGAATCTTTGTGAATTGGAATATTGGAGATCATTTAGAATGGGTATACTACTTTGACAAATGGTCCTAAGACTCTCGATGAGATTAAGGCACATGAGAATAATGTGAAGGCTAAAGTTTCACATATCAACTATTTAAGTGAGTCGGTATTTGGTAAAGCTCTAGGGTTGAAGTTAACTAGAGAGATTTGGAAAAAGTTGAGTAGTGTATATGAAGGTGATGAGATGACAAATCTAAAGAAAAAGTTTGAGAATTTGAGAATGTTTGATGAAGAGAACATTGAAAGCTATATACATCAATTGAATGATATTGTGAGTACAATTAAGGGTATTGATGGTAAATTAGAAGAAAGTGAAGTTGTGAGAAAAATAGTGTTGACACTGCCTTAATGCTAAAAACCTAAGAAGTATGCTATTGAAGAAAGTCATGATATGGAAAAATACACCTTGGATCAGTTGTATGGTGCAATTTCTACCTTTACGATTGCTGAGCTAGATGATTTGTGCAAAGAGAAGAAAGAAGTAACATTCAAAGCTACTAAGAAGACTAAAGATGAACCTAAAGCAAGTAATGCCATGAATGAGATTGAAGCAAACTTTGTCAGAATACTGAAGAAAGGATCCAGAAAGCACAAAGGCAAGTTACCCTTCAAGTGTTTTGATTATGGAAGAATTGGTCATTATTCTTCTAGATTTACTCATAAGGAAGACTATGGTATAAGATTTGAAGATGATAATAAGGGAAGAGATAATCATAGATAGAATAATAAAAATAGGAGAATAGATGAAAAAGATAAATCTAAAAATAATTTCTGTTCAATGTGGACTTATTCATTTGAGGAAGAAGATGGTGATGACTTAAATGAAGAATAATTGTTTTTAGCTATAGAGGAGAAGAGTGACGAAAGGATTGGTAATCTAGAAGATGTAGAGAACAATGGAAAAACTGGTGAATGTGAAGATTGCATTGAATGTAAAAATAGAGCATAAGGCATGTATAATTGAATTTAGATGTTCAAATCATATGATAGGTGATAAAAGAAAGCTCATTTATTTTGATAAGCATGATGGTGGATTAGTAAAATTTTTAGGTGAGGAAGCTGCACCTATTTGTGGTAAATGTACTATTTTGACTGATGGTAAGCATAAGATTGATTATGTTTATTATGTTAAGGGTTTGAGACATAATCTTTTAAGTGTGAGTTATATGTGTAGTAAGGGCTACATACAATCATATTTCATGGGTTTGGATGTGAGATCAAAAATAGAAGTTTCAGAAGATTATCTGTAGAAGGTATAAGGACTAATAGAAATGTCTACTATGTGAAGGATAACAGAGGAAGTAGCTATATGTTGGTGCATAGCAGTGCATGTTGGAAATGAAATAAAAGGATGGGACATATTGTTGGCACTCTATTGTCATTGATGTCAACCAATATGGGAGATTGATGAATAGTGTTATCATTAAGGCATACTGAAAAATGGTGTCATTGATGTCAACTAATGTAGAAAGGCTACCGATATAAGAGATGTATGTGTTGCACTGTCATGGATGCATACAGAATGAGATATATTTGATATCACCTTGTGTTGTAGTGCACCAGTAAGGTATGGTAAGGGAAATAATATCATTCAGTAGAATTATCTTTGGAGTCACTAGTATACAAGTCAATGTTTGACTTGTGTGAAAGAGATGGCTAGGTTACCAGTATAGTCTATCACTGATAAGGAAAGCATGTCAACTAGTAAGTAATGTGTTGACATGGAGAAGACAAATCAACCAAGTGAGTGGTTGTCAACCAGCAAGCTTATGATTGGTGTACAAGAAGGATAAGCAAGGTGCTTGAGCTGTTGTTTGTGATGAAGAGGCATAATGTTACCTAAATCACATCAACATAGGAGGAGAAGGATGTACTGGTCATCGGTATGATGTGTGGATGTAGAACAATAGGATTCCCACTAGATAAAGATGTAGTCATTAAATAATGAGATGACTCACAATGAATATGTCCACACTGGATCTACTAGTAAATCAAAGGAATGCCTCAAGTGCATGAAATTAGGGATAGGCATTGGACTAACATAGAAGGCATGTTATGCCATCGGGACATAAAAGGAAGAGTAGAGAATTGATGAGTTTGTCACCTTGACAAATCGATTGAGATAGCGTCTGGTCTAATGATGAAGAGGGCAAAGTGGAGCACCTACAAAAAGAATATGCAACTGGTATGCATATACCTTAGATGGATTCAGTTGAAGGTTGATGAAATGGTGTCATCAAGATTGCTACTAGTGAGCATGAGAACTAGTAAGGAAGCAAAGAGGCTAAGTGATGTGCTCCTATCTAATGAGAATGTGCATGCTATTGATAGGCATGTCTGGCGACTGGTTAAGGTGTTCCACCAACAAATCAGCAAAGTGCAGACATGATGATTAATCAGTAAAGTGTGAGATACTGCCAAGGTTTGTGAACCGACAGAAAACAAGGACCAGTTGTGTGTTGATTGTCGGTGACCGAGTCTAGCCGACATAGAGACCTTTGTTGAAGTGGATACCAAAAAAGATGGCATGTGGAGTTGAAGTGGCAATCTCATAGAGATCGATGAAGGCCATGTCGAGGAGGCAACTAGCGGTTGGTCGATATTTATGATGACTGCGAGGCTCAAGGAAGAAAAGAAAAAGATTGCAGCTCAAGATGAAGGAAATAAAAGAGATCGAGATAAGGTTGATCTTGTAGATCAAAGTGGGTAAAGGAAACTGTATCATTCATGTGATTGATCAAACAAAAGGCCAAAAAACATGCTACAAATGACGAAAGAGAAAAGACATGTTTCGCAAGGTAGAAAGATGGGCGATGCTCATTGATTGAGTGTTGAACATTGATCAAGGACGTGATAGAAGATTGGATTTTATATGTCATGATAATCAGAGATCAGATCAGATGTAGATTCAATGCATGGTGGAAACCCTAACCGTGCCTATATTCAAACTCACATCTTGATGGGAAAATAGGGCTATAAGTATGCGAGCCAAAGATATTGTTTTTGTCACTGGATGAGGGAGTGTTGCTGCATGCAAGGAGAAATTAGTCAATTTCTCATCAAGAAGGAGAAGATAATTACTATGAGGAAGAACATGGCTGAAGTGCTCAACCGACAGCAGTGAGAAAATCGACAGTGACCATATCGATAGAGAAGAAGTGAAGGAAACAGTAGTAAAGGGAGGCATAGAATTGGCATTGTGTAGTACCAGTGGAGAGAAACAAATCAATGTATAGAAGAGGCAACCAGAAGAGAGAACCGACAGTGAACTAGATAGAAAATCTAGCAAAGAGATTTGAAGAAGTGTTACAAAATCTATTTCTAACAAGGCTATTAACTTGTAAATGAATATGTTTTGTTTTCATTGAGCTAAAGCTCAGTGCAGGTGTTGTAGTTCCTTGGGTTGGTTCCCTAAACATTGTAATTAGAGATTGATTGTGAGGCTAGATTGGAGCAATAGACTCTAGCAGCATTTCTCACTGAGGTTTTTTCCATCTTGGGTTTTCCTTGTATATGATAGTGTTATGTGATGTCCCTTTATGTGTGAATGCATTTGTGATTAGTCTCCTTACTAACTGGTAAGTATGCATTGAGTTAGATCTGATAACTGGAATACACACATAAGATAGTTAAAGGGAAAAGATTGAGAACCACTGATTCACGCCCCTCTCAGTGGTACATTGTGTCTAACAATTAGTATCAGAGCCTGGGTTCCTAGTCAGATGGGATTTCTCTAGCTTGGGTAGATTCTGGCTTAAGAACACAATGGTTTGTTTAGTGTTAATCCCTACTCCAGTTTTTTATGGTTCAAACTATTCCATTTGGAGTTGTATAATGGAAGTCTACCTATCCTCTCTAGGGTTTGATGTTTGGATGTCTATTGTAAATGGCCGCCCCAGTAAAGTTAGTCTTCCCATCGATTCTGATGCTGAAAGAAGAAACCAGTGCAATATAGCAGTAATGAAGGTTATACTCTATAGGCTAACAGATGATGTCTCCTCTCAGGTGGATAGATGAAGATCTACAAAAAGCTTATGGGATAGATTGAAGAAGCTCTATGGAAATGAGCCTACTACTGCATAATTGACTTGGGAAGATAGGATGAGAAATATCTCTCATGTATTTGAAGATGATGAAGGCAAATCTGCTAGTAGCTACAACATTGATGAAGAAGGAACCCACCTCTTCATGGCTCGAGAATTAGAAGATGAGAGGCACACATTTGAGAATGATCATGCAGATCACCCCTACTGACAAGATGTGTTTGGTAGTGATAGTGAAGGTGAAGAAGAAGAGCAAGAAGAAGTTGATATTGAAGGAGAATGTGTAAATACACTTGAAGAAGTCAAAAGAGTAAGAAATGAATACAAGCTACTCAAGAATTCTACTATAGTGGAGTAGAACTGGTTGATGAAATGCCTAGAAAAATATAAGAAATATATCTTAGAGTTGAAGCCTCAAAAAGGAGAAACCAAGGAGTGCCAGTGCATTGATCTAGCCTTTGAGATAGAAGTAAGAGATAAAGAATATCAATAGCTTCTTGGAGAAATGGAGGTTCTCTCAAATGACCTTGAGAAGTGTTAGGATGAGCTCAAAGTAAGAATCTAGTTTGATAGCAACAATGATGCCTTGGACAAAATGTTGAAAAAGAAAAAGCATTCCAAGAATACTACAGAATTAGGAAGTGGTGCTGGTGAATTCTCCACCAGCAAGAATGTTCCCCACAATGGCATTCTATTTGTCTCCTCAAATAGAGAGAACAAGGGACAAGCCTTCACTATCTGGAATACTCCCCGCAAGAAGGTTGATCTAACCACAACCGGCAAAGACTTGTAAACAAGAATCAAGATTAGTTCTGCAAGAAGGAGGAACAATGAAGATCCCAAAGCTAAAGGGAATATGGGAGAAGACAGCTTCACTGAAAGAAGGAAAATGAAAAGACATCAAAGAAGACCTTCTACCAGTATAAGACAAGGAAGTGCTACCACCCACAAGACAAAACAAGTGTGGGAGAAGAAGAGATCAGATGAAAGAAACACAAAGAATGGACAACCCAGGATCCATCCTCAAAGAAGGAGAAATGGAGATGCCAGACTGGTAAGATCTCCTCATGCATGGCAAAATAAATTTGTAAGTCATATGCCATCCTTTACTGGCTATTTCTTTGCATGTAATGGTCATGGCCATAGGGTAGAAGAATGCAGAAAGAGATCTAGAAGGAATAATCCAGGATCTCATAGATATCATGCATATGAGAAAAATGTATCGAGTAGATACATGCATATTCCCTCTCCTGGTTATGCAAATATTATGTTTTATAACTGCAATGGAATTGGCCATAGAAGTTATTAATGTAGGAAGAAGGACCTGTAGTCACATGGAAGCTGATATAGTAGCTATGCTCAACATAGAAATGTATATAGAGAATATGGAAGTCATAGGCCTACATGGAACCAAATGAGAAATGTCCCTACAGGATCAAGAGGTGCACCGGTTTCAGTTTCCAGTAATAGCAACATGACCAAAAGAAGATGGTCAAATGGGTATGTTAAGAGATTCCCCAATCATGAAGTTGGGATGGATGTTGTGTGCTACTATAGCACTACTTCTGGTTGTGATGCAGAGTTCAGAAATGAAAGGACCCATTAGCAAAAGAAGGTAAGACCTACTCCCATGACTGAAAAATAAGAAGATGAATGAGACCAATTAGGTGTGGAGGAAGAAGCAAGAGGATGCAACCATAGACCGATAGTGTGCATTCAATGCATAGGTGATATATCCTAAGGCCTAAAGGAGATACAAGACCTTAAGGGGAGTATCATATTGACTAGATCATTCACCCCCTCAGTGAAGAAGGGCACTTGGAAGAGAAAGATGCTTCTGGTATGAAGGATGAAAATGTGAAGATAAGTGTGTGAAGTGGCTTCCTTGGCTACACACCTATAGATCAATGTTGGATCACTATTGCATGTGTCAATGGATGGATATTATCAATTGAAATAAGATTCACAATGACACAAAATGTCAAGAGATATAGGGAGGTACTTTAGTAGTGATGATGGACAGGTACAAGAAATTGGTATGTGCAGGGTGTTACTAGTATGAATGTCTATAGGTACTTATAGGTTATGTAAGACAATGAGGTTCAAGATCATTGCATTAGCCCTAGTAACATGGAATAAGGAGTCTATGTCTTGTTGGAAATTGACACTCATTGGATTTATATGTTGTCATTGATGGTAACAAGATTCATAAGGAAGCATTCACTGGTAAACATCCGCATTGGAGTACCTAGGGTTACATCGACACTGACACCGACATCCAACACTTCAGTGAAGCCGACATCAGGCTTGGACCGGAAGGAAGTTTTATTTGTAAAATCATTTTGTAATTATTGTATAAAGCCGACATTGTATATCTTTTGTAATACATTGTAAGCCAACATAAGGCTTATTGTTTGTAAGGGTATATAGGTCAATCTGATAGGTAATTTTGAATAGAGTGACATAGGAGAATAATAGTGGAACTATATGATGCAAAGAAAATGTATGTAGATCATTTGTATGCGAATGTTATATAATGTGATGATCTGTAGATAGTTTGGAAAGCATTCTTGGAGGAGAAGAGATACCGGTAGAAGTGTTCAGGGTTTATGATCCAGTACAGAGGAGAACTATAGCTAAAACTCTTTTTGGCATAGAAGATGCATTTTGTGAGTTCATTATTACTATTTTATTTCAGCAGAAGCTTTTAGTCAGAGAGACTCTTTTTGTGGTGATCAGTGTGCCTTCCTGCATGTGCAGGCTCCCATTTTATGTAATATCCTTTCATATGGCTAGTGAACTGATATTGTGGGTCGCAAATCCCATCGTGGTTTTTCCTCTTTGAGGTTTTTCACGTATAATTTATGTGTTATGATGTCATTTATGTGGATGGTTTATTTGCTTCAAGTTATATATTTCTTCATTTACCCATTTATATGTGTATGTTATAAAAGGGTAAAATCATATGGTACTGGTAGAACACTGATTCACCCCCCCTCTCAATGTTCTTGTATCCCAACAATTGGTATCAGAGCCTGGTACCTTGAAAGAAGTTTAACAGCTTGAGGAAAATCTTGAAACTATAATAATTGAAGATAGCTATGGAGAAGCAACTTGAGATGGCTCTTGAGGACTATGATGCTGAAAGGATGAAGAACTTGAAACTGCAAGATGAATTGAATTTTGCTAATGAATTCATTCTTATTCTACAAGAAAGGTTATCATCAGTTCAAGCTAAGAGAAAGGAGCATTTGCAAAACCCGGATGATGAAGAGAAAAATGCACTTAGGGAACAATGTCAGAAACTAAGACAAGCAAACATGTTCATCAAGAATGAAATGTGTAATGCCCGCCAAAATACCCTAGAGAAATTAAAACTACTAACACAATAATGGAGTTTAATTTTTTTTATTAACATCTATTAACAACTAATGTGTCATGTAACATCTCCATCTAATTACATTCAACCATTATGAACACACATCATTACATTAATTACGTAAGCGGAAATAACATAACATCATTAATCTCTCTCTAAGGTACTTCAACGTCATTACTTATTTTACCACCATAATGACATCCTACTCACATGATAAACATATTCCATATCAATTTAATGTATCGTATTCATTTCCTCACCATGAGATATACAACCTACCAAATTATCTATCCATCATGATATGCATGTCATTCTACCATTTTACTACATATTACATTCCTTCCTTAGAAATGTAAGACAAATCCATATTCATACATTCATTTTATGCACCAAATCTAAATGTTTTTTAACCCATCATTTCCTTTCTACATGCTCTTATCATTTTCCATAATAGTGCAATCCTAATGCATGGGTATAATCCATCCTTACTAATCCATTTAAACATACTTCAATCATATCTAATACTAACATGATCTCATTCCATCTATTATGATTATCTACTCATAGTGTATAAATCATAATTCATTCTTCAATCCACATGATAAACTAAATTCCCTTATTTCTTTACTTAATCACGAGTAAGCAAAACATAACACTATTCCTTCAATCATAAAGTTCATTTACTAACTTACAAACATATAACTATATAAATCCATTACTTCTAATATAAGTACATGACATACATCATATACAAGTCACTTACTATCTATCTAGCATGATTTACCTATTAGCAACATGATCTATTCACATTTATAATTCCTTCATTACATCATAGCTTACACATAGCACCAAAAGAAAATCCATGATTCCATTAGCAATAGTTTCCTTTTTCTAATCCAACTACACATACAACCACTTTCCTGACATGATCATTTCATTTGATAATAAACCCTAATGCATAACAAAAGAATCCTAATATTTTCCTTCCATAATATTTTTCATTCTCTACATACTTTTCTTAATTTCCAAGCGTACACGTTGAGACATCATTATCTAAACCTTATCCATATTATCTAACATCCTCAATATTGACATTTAAGATTATTTCTTTTCTCAGGGTTCTTTCACATATTAAATCACAATCTAAAGAATAACCATAAAATTCCTTTCTAACCAATACAAAAAGATCATATTACAAATCACATGTATTTCAATTGCAACACCACTGCCAAATTTAGGTACATGAAGTCATTCCCTTCATTTAACAAGAAAATCTCATTTCCACATTTATAAATCATAAAATATCCTAACTACCATTCATGAATTACTTACAAATACATTTACTTAACAATACTTCAAGAACATAGCTCTTTTTTTTACATGATTCCATCCACCACATACAAGATACTACATACATTCATTTCATCATTTTCATTACATAAATATGCTACAAGGTACATCTATATTCCATCAAGAAGGATAATCCACATCCACGCACGAAGAATCCAAGAGAACATCCCAATGGCTGAAAACACCAACCACCTGACCATGTGGAACCAAAGGAACCACCCCCCGTGCTAGGAGATGACACAAGGTCCCAACACACACTCTAAACCTAATCTAACACCTATAACCAAAGAGACTAACCACACATGGACTCGCACGCATGGGCCAATCACATCATACAAGACTAAACTTCCAGAGGTGCATGAATCAACAAGGCATAAATGCAGACTCAAAAGAGGTAATAATAAAACACAAGGGGACACATGTAGGAGTGGAGTTTCATCACATGCTATCCTCTAACATAAAAAATGTAATATATATATAACAATATAAAGCACTAGCCTTATGGGCATGTGGAGCCATCTCAACTTGTGAGAGAACAAGTGAGATTGACTTGCCATAGCAATGGCCTTCTCATGCTTATCCTAAAACATCCTCCCTAGGATCAAGTCATGAAACTCACATCACTTATTATCTTTATTAATGAATCTAACTACCCAACCCATTAATTATTAGGTTATCACTTAATTACAAAACATGATAAACTTCCAATGTCCCCTGATGGTCTAGACTTCATACATCCTTACTAGGAACCTTATGCAATTCATACATCCTTACTAGGAACCTTATGCAATTCATACATCCCTAATAGGAACCTCATGCAAGCCTATCTCTCATGACCCTGGTCATCACATGGAAGCCCACTCCCCCCTAACATGACCCAAACAATAAATGCAATAAGAGGCTCATAATATCAATTAAATCTAAAATCATAATCATCATACATCCATTCGTATACATGGTCATACAAAGGTCATAAAAATAATTAAAAAACAAGATCCTCATAGCATAAAATGCATCAATAAGATAATAAATTTCTATGGCAAGGCACATCTACTTGTTGGACTAAGCACAATAAATAACTCTCTCTACCATGGCTTCTCAACATGGTAGAGGCATAACTCCATCATAAAGATCATATAAAAGCAAAACCATAAAATATTCATCAAATCTATCAATTGTACAATCTAGAAAATGATCAATAAACATTTGAAAATCCTCTGGTACAAACAAATGATTGAGAGGAACAGATTAACATAAGTAAAATACTAGAAAACTCCAAATACATAGTCGTGGTGTTTTAGTCATAACTTAAAAACCCATATCACAAATTTCATGGTTTTTATACAAAATTTAGATGACTTCAAGGAAAAAAGACCTAATAAATTTAGTGGAAACCCAATTGATATTTTTGGATAAATGTTAGAAATAAAGTCACAGATTTGTATCTAAGAACAACAGATACACCACAAACATAAAATACAGGTTGCGACACGAATCAAAATGAATAAATTAAAATACATAATATGTAGTTTGAATATAATCATTTTCCCCATTAAAACCCACAAACAACAATTCTGTAGACACGGAGAATACAGATAAATAAAATAATCTCTACAAAGGACAAGGGCCCCAACTTAGAATTAGAAGTTATGGAAGAAATTTGACGAAGAGCTCCAAATCCAAATCCAAACACAAGATCCAGCAAAAAGACAAACCACAATCCAAATGTTGTAGAAAAACAATCTCCAAGAATGGTAACAAACCCAAGGCAAAAAGCCAAGATTACCTAATAAAAAGAAATCCAAAGCAAAACCCTAGCCAATGAAAATAAATCAAAATATAATATTTTCTACCAACCCCATGTTAGGTTGCTTTTATATTTTCTATTTTAAATTCAACCAATGAGAAGGGAGGGTAGGTAGTAGTAACACAAAATCTTCTGATACAACTTAGTGGGAAGATATTATTATTTTATTCAAATATGTTCATACACTCCCGCTAATAAATAAAGTCAACAATATAAATAAAACATAAGTCATAAATAAATAAAATTAAATATAATCTCATAAATAATCAAGATGATAACATTTAATGGTAGGTGGGGAATATAATAAACTCATTTACTTTTGTAATGAGAGAAATAGCTAAAATTGTATAAAATATTATTTACCAAGTAACAAGAGAAATGTAATAAGATATTATAAGGTATCGATTATCAATGCACAAATAATAATGACCATGCCCTATTAAATATCTAAGGTCCATTTAAGATAAAACCAATTAAATAATTAAATACAAGATGCCAAGGCTAAAAAGCCGACTAAATAAATAAATTAAAAGTCACCAATAAATATTAATCAACATTAAAATATCAAAGCATTATTAAACAATAAATAATAAATAAATAATTAAATAATTAAATATCAAAAAAATGGTCAAACCTCAATAAAGATTAAAATACCAAATAAATTAAAATCATAAAAAATAAATAACCATAAAATATCAAATAATTAAATTCTCAAGGTCAATAAATAAAATGCATTAAAATAAGCATTATTAATTATAAAATCACACATCAAGAATCACATAATCAAATAAATCAACCATCTCTAAACATACTCACAATACTAAAAGAATCAAATTCACAAACTGACGTGGCGAATTATGCCAAGATGTTACGACACTTGGTGCACATCTTAGACCTAGAGTATGTGAAGGGAACTCATGTCATCTCCGAACCACATAAGCCATTGGAATTAAAGACACACTCAGACCTATGAAGCCAGGTGGAGTTGATGTCCAATACCTGCAAGGTCCTGCAACCACAAAATGATAATACAACATATACACATATATCATAACAGGCAAGTGATAGAGAGTCGCGACAACACATCCGGCTCGCAATGAGTGATGTGGAATCATCTCTATCATGAAGACATCCAACCAATAGTCAAACACATCTCATAAGCATCTCATCAAATGTAATCATGAAATAAGGTTAGTGTAATCAAAATCAACATCAAATCCATGATCAATATAATCTTTTGATAATCTATCACATAGTAAGCATATAGTATACATCAAATCACATGATCAAATCATCCAAAATAACATATGCACAATAATGTGTATCATCACAATGCGTAACTAAAACACATGAACAATCATCATCCAAATCATCATTAATAGTCAAGATAAGTCTATCATGCATGAAATAAAAGTCACCTCTAATCAAAATAAGTCAAGTCAAGGGTGGACACTACAAAATTCAGGACCTGACTATGAGGTTATCAAAAGATATTGAGGACAGAAAGAAGAAGGAAGATAATCTTGTTATATCTCTGAAGAAAAAATTTGATGAATGTGACAGATTGAATCATGAGAATAATTTGTTGAGAACTGATTTGGCACACTCTTAGAACAATGAACAAGAGCTTGAAAGACAAATAACTAATTTGAGAGATGATCTGACTACTACAAGTGAGTATAAAGAAAAATTCAGGATTAGTGTTGCACAGTTGGATGACTTATTTGTGAGGCCCTACCCCAACTCATCCTAGCATTTGAGTGATTTTCATGTTGAGACTATTATGGATGCTTTATTTTTATGCATTATGGATTTAGAACTTATATGATTTCATGATTTGGATAACATTGATATATATGGAGGCTTCATTTCTATGCATTATAGATCTAGAACTCTATATGATTCTAGAATAGGATAACTTTGTGATGATGTATGTCATTATTGGATTTGCAGGACCTTACTATGATGATAGAAATAGGATGCATGTCTTATGTATGGATCAAAATTATGAGGATTATGATAATTACTTATGTGGATTTATTTTGATACAAGATATATTGATTTTCTTTAATGTCAATTGTATGCAGAGTGTTTAATGTGTATTCTTATTCATGTGTTTAATATTTTATGAGGTTATTTGGAAGTACTAATGTGTAATTGAGATGTGCAAGAAAATTATCCATGTGACCATGGAAATATATGGAGAACCAAACCTAGACCTATGTACGTTCATAAACCCAGGGGTTGTCTATTTGGAGAGACAACATCCCGTATGTATCGTATTTTATTTGTGAAAGTAAATGATGCATGTGTGTTAAATAGAATTTATTAATTTGTGTAAATCCAACAAGAGACAAATTTCATGTGTAATTTTGTAATGTATTTTATTGTGTCACTTGACACATGTGTTGATTTATGTCTTGATTTTTTACTTGTCTCTTAGAGGGAGTTGTTTCAACCATAGCTTTTTCAAACATTTAAATGTGGTTCTAATTTTTCCTTGGGTAGAGAGTCTTTGGAGTGGTCAACATAGGTTTGATCCAAAATTTAACTTCAGATGGGTTTATAAGGGGTCAAATAGACTCCTAGGGGTAGTTTAAAGGTGTTTCCTAAAGTCCATAAGGTATACCTATGGGTTAGGAGTATTTTTAGGCATGTATCTACTCCCACGTGACTGTTTAGTCACCTCAAAAAGTGGGTTTCCTAAGGTGAGCGAAAATTGAAATTAGAAGGTGTCATCTAGGTTAGATAACCTTCCTTTTTGATGAGAGATCCTTTTCCACTTTTTCTTACTTTTTCCTTTTTCAGTTTTAGAAACCTATGAGAACTCTCATTGAGGTCTTTTTAGGAAAGAATGAGAGATTTTGTGGGTAATCACCCACTCTCCATTTTTGGAGATCATGCAATTTTGAATAATATAGTTTTGGGATAGAATTTTGGCTAAGTGTAGAAGGAAGATTTGTGGATTTGGGCTGCTCATCCTCAAACTAGTTCTAGCAAACCTTTGGGCAGATTGAAGGTTGGTCCATCTTCTTCTTTTGTTTCTTTTTAAGTTGCATGTTTATGTTGGAAAGATTGTTTGAATGAAAAAGTTGTTGTCTTGTATTTTCTTTTGTAAAAATTATTATAGGACCTTTCTTTTATTCTTTTATACATTTCCCATGATTTGGGAGTAACCAAGGCCTTCCACTCTTGGGAGAGTAGGATGGTCTTGCAGGTGGTGGGAGTTTGACAGCCCTCGAGTGAGAGACTCTCATTATGAGAGCGAACTCAAGGGGTGTATATGTGACCCTTGCTGCATGGTCTGGTTTATGCATTTGGGGGTCATAAGGGGAGAAAGTATGGCATGAATGCCTTTGGGGGGCATAAGGATGTGGGGTTAATGAGCTTATGATATATCCTTATTTGCCATGAGGTGGCTTTGCGATCTACCATTCTTGCAGTCTCCTCAGGGTATTTGGTCCACTACAACCCATGTAAAATCATCGCATTTTGTGATGAAGTGTAGCCTTGGTTGGGAAAGTGTTGTTGCATGTTTTTCCCTTGCTTGTTGTGTTTGCATGTGTGTAACCTGTCTAGGGCTTGGTTCTCCAAGCTCGAGGGTGGCTTCTAGTAAGCCTAGGCTGGGAGGTGAGCTCTCCATGGTCAAAACCATATGATTTATTTGCAGGTTGCTTGGAAAGAAAAGAAAAAGACAAGCTAGGAGTTGCTGGTTTTTGTACTTGATTTACAGAAAGAGAATAAGAAAAGGGATGCTATATTTTCAGTTGCAGAAATGTGAATAAAAAGTTGCATGTTGTAATTACTTAAAAAAAATAAAAAATGAGAGACTAGTTGGGCATCTCACCCACTTGTAATGTTGACTATATTTTATTCTTAATATGTTCTAAAGAAATGCATTATTTTATTAATAAAAAGGAATGTCTATTTCTGGATTTAGTTCCTATAGTTCTGAAAATAATATTTGTTGTGTATGTGTTATTTTGAAAATCAAGAAATTCATTTTATCCCCTTATGCATTTGAAATATTGGAAAAGAATGAAATAGAAAAGCATGTATGTTAGTAAGCTGGAAATAAAACATTTAGTCCTATTTATGGAAGTTCTAAATGCAAATATAGTTAATTAGCCATTTAGTATGAGCACTAATGTTGCATGCGGTAGTTTAATTAATTCTGTTATTTTTTTTTCCTTGATTTATTGCAGAAAGTAAATCTAAAATTGACATGTCTATCCCTAATATTTATTTCAATGATTTCTAGTTTAATATAGTTGCTGCTTAAATTTATTTAATTCTGTCATCTTACTTAATTGCAAAAAATAAATCTAAAGTTAACTAGACTATCTCTAATTTTAGCTACATGGTATTTAAAAAAAAAGAGAGAAATACATTATTTTAAATCTGAAAATTTTAATTAATCTATTTAAAAGATCAAAAAGAAATAATATATATTTGCATAGTAAAGTCAGCCCTAGATATCTTATGCATCTAATATATATATATATATATATATATATATATATATATATATATATATATATATATATATATATATATATATATATATAATTAAAATATATAAACATATATATATATATATACATATAAACATATATATATATATATGTATATATATATATATATAAACATATATATATATATATAGATATTAATATATTTTAAACAAAAAAAAAAAAGAATTTTTAAACTTTAAAAAAAAAAACTAATCAAGGGTTTTCGGGGCCGAACCCAACACAGTGGGTGGCACGGCTCGGGCCGCCACTGTGGCTTCCCGTAGTGGTCAGCATGGAGGTCGCCACTATGGGCAACCACAGTGGTCGGCATAGGGGCCTCCCATTGTGGGTAACCACAGTGGAAGGGCACTCGGCCCGCCACTGTGTTTATCCATAGTGGGCGGCGCCCGGTCCCCACAGTGGCATTCCGGGGGCGCCCCCGCCTGGCGCCCAATGCAAAACCTTTGCCACTCCCCCTCGGCCCTGCACAATAACATAAAACCCTAACCTAGTTCGGGTTAGGGTAGGATTTTAATATAAAGAGAAATATAGAATGAGAAAAAAAAATATATAATAGTAAGGTTAGTAGGAATTCCTTGTTTTATAACTTATAATTTTAGGGTTTGTGGTTATTCTATTATTTAGGAAACAAAAGAATTATATATATATATATATATATATATATATATATATATATATGTAAAGGTCTAATTTTTAGATTATTATTTTATGATGTATTTATATTTTATATATGTTTTATATAAACATATGGGCATGTAAATATTTGAAAATGATGTTTTTGTTTTTAATTTTAAATATCTTTTAGAGTGTAATCTTTTAGGAAATTATATTGACTTTATAAGTTATTTTGACTTTGGGGGATTATTTAGTCCACTTACATTTAGGCTATTCCAGACTAAATTTTATAGGGAAATTTACTTTATGGTTTTAGTTGACCCTTTAGTCGAATTAGTTTAACCACATTTTAATTATTGTTGAAATAAAATATAGGCATTAATAATCTAAGTGCTAGGACTAATTTATTTAGTTCCTAAAAGCAATTAATGGTTATTGGAGATTAATATTATCTTTGTCAATTAATTTAGAGATTTTTGGTTGAATTAATTTATTGATTGAAATTGATGAGACAATAAATAATTCTTTTAGTATTCCGCATTTAAATTATTTTCACTTACTTGAGTTAGTGGTAGTGTTAACTCACACATAGTTAAGACAAAACTTGCTAGTGCATTTCATATTAGCAAATTTAATGTTATTAGGTTGTTATTAAAAAAAGAATTTATCCCGTTCGTGCCCAAAAGTTTGGGTAGGACATTATTGAAAAGAAAAAGGTAGAATGATTATTCTAGAGGACTTGGAATTGTACAAGGTGAAATCTCTGGTACTGCAAATAAATATCGGACAACCGATATGCAGAACTCATCAGACTAGAGGAAACTAGTAAGGCAATCTAATGCTTATAAATTCAATGGTAGATGCTTTGTTTGTAATAAATTTGGGCATATGGCTAAACAATATAGAAATAAATAAAATCAAAACTATAATTTTGTTCTCGATCAATGCACAAATTGCAAGAAATATGGTCATAGATCAGAAGATTGCAGAATGAATGTCAAATGTCATGCATGTGGAAAGTTTGGTTATTTGGCTAATTAATGTAGGACAATGAATGACACCAGATATGTTAAAGCAATTCAAAAGAACAATGTTATATGTTATGCATGCAACAAAATAGGTCATATTGCTAAGTACTACAAAAGCAAGACTCAACCGGTTAGCAATGATAAAGCAAATGAGAAAGGAAAGTAGAAGGTAGATGAAATACAACAAGATCACACCAAGAGATGGGTTAGAAAGTCTAAAGAACCAAGTGGAGATGGATCTACACTAGTAACTCCACCGGTAGAACAAAGAATTTTGCACTAGCAGGAAATTCCACCGGTAACTGAGGCATACACCTTAGGGGTTGGCAAATCTATTGCAAATCTTGCATATTCTCCAGAAGAGATCTGGAGAGTTGTCTTAATCATTGATGAATGTTTACCCGACATAAGACCGTGAAACCGACATACGGTAGGGTACATCGTGAAGCATTAATGATAGTAAAGGATTAGGGTTTACTTGATGATAAAAGCAGAAGTGAAGCAAAGGCAAATTTCAGGTGATTAAGAGCGAGCAAAGGCATTTTGAAAGGATTTCCAACAATCATCGAAGAAGCAATCAAATCTTCACATCAATGATTATTTTTTTAGGTATTTCTTCAAAATGGCATCCAGATCATCTGCTCCTACTTTCATTACAAATCCCACCATTGTTGAAGTTAAGGATAGGCTGAGACCTATTTTCAAGGAAGTTCCCCAGATAGCTAAGAAGGAAGACTCTATAGGCACATTCTCTAGGGTTCCTAATGATGTGATGTATGTTGAAGATTTAAGGGCATATATTCACTGCACCTTGGAGGATCTAGGTATAGAAGAGATTGAGGGCATGTATCAATCTGTGATACTAGGAGACTTTGGAACAATCAAGCCGGAATATAAGATCATTGAGGATCTAGGGTTAACCAATATTTTGTACATACCGGAATTCAAAGATGAGGTGATCAGATATGTTCTGAGCATGGTTCACAATGAGTTCATCTGGCTGGATAGGCCCTACATGATCACAAAGGAAGCAATTTAGGCAGACATCAGCCTACCCAAAGTTAGACAAGAACCTGGCTAGAAGATTTCCACCACTGTGGTTGAGAAGCTCATTGGTGCAACCCATGATGGAAGATCTATGAGGATCAATACAATCAAGGACACTGATGTGAAATTTGTCAGCATGATAATCGGCTATAAGGTTACTCAATCTATTCGATTGAACTCTGTTGCTAGTTCCTACATCCATGCTGCGTATCAGATGTTAAAGAATAATGAGAAGTATGATTTATGTGAATGACTGCGAAGTGAGTTAATGATAAAATATTGGAAAGATTAAGAGTGTTAAGAAAGGAACTTTCAAATTTGGAAATATCATTGTTTGTTTAATGCTTTACTTCATGAATGAGCTACCCGATCTAGGGAAGAAGCATTAGGCTCATGACATACTAGTAGGTATGCAAATCAAGGAAGAAATCACCTATCTTGGTACCGACAACGATGAAAAACTTTGGGGCTATTTCAAAACATTTTAGAAAAACATGAGACAGAGGGAAAGAATATCAAAGCACATCATGGAGAGTACTCCACTGATATCTGTTTTAAGGTGAAAAATGATGAAACTATTATGGAGGTAGTAGAACCTAGGATCATATGGATCACTAAGCTTGGATATGAAGTGGATGATAGCATTTTTGAATTTATGCAAAAATGTTGCTTGAAGCTCCATTGGATGATAAAACATAACATTTTGGTATTGCTGAAGAAAAGGCTCTTGAAGTCAAGATTGGATTCAACAAGAAAAGAAAAGAGAAGAAAATAGATAAGATCTTTGCATATATACAAGATGTAATTCATAAGATAGACACTCAACTGGGTTCTAGATCCAAACTGGCAAGGGAACTAGCAATGGTTAGTGCTCCTGAGGCAAAGAAGCCTAAAACTTTTATTTCTTCTGTCACTTCTGACTCTGATCCGGAGGATAATGAACCTCTAGCATTTAGAAGGGTACAAAGAAAGAAAGTTGACCAACCTCCAACAAAGGAGAAGAAGGTGGAGCCAAGGAGGAATCTTGTGAGAAAAGTGACAAAACCTACTGCACCCCCACCTCTGGCAAGGAAACCTATTCAGAAGAGGAAACCAGTCACATCCTCTCCGGCAACCCCCAACAAAAAGAAGAGTGATGATTTTACTGAATCTGGTAAGGCTACAATGACATGTGTTGAATTGATTGATGAAATAACCAAGGATGGCATTTTGAAAAATGTATCCATTTATTATGAAGATTTAAAGGATAATGAGCATAATGAAATTGAAGAGGCAATTTTGTTACATATAGATATATATAAGAAATCCTTAGTAGAAAATTTGAAGGAAATTTCTCTATCACTGTACAATAAATTAGATGCTAGAAGACTTGATGCAGTCAAGAGGGATATAGAAATTAAGGAAGTAGAACTTTTGAGTATGTGTGGATCAATAAACAATGAGGAAATGAAATGATGCATTGATGTTGCAAACAAAATTGTTGTTAGTAGAAAACCCCAATAAATAAGCCTAATGATGGGTAGGGTAAATGAGATAGTAAATGAGACTAGAGATGGTTGGACCAAATTCTTCCAAAAGAATCCTGATTTTCTCACTTCCCAAGAAGAATTTGTAAAAGCAACAACTTCCACCACCCTAGACAGAGCTAAAGGGAAAGGTATTTTGGATAGTTCAGCTCCAATTTTTGAATAAACCGGCAGAAACTATAAGTATACAAACACCACCGACAATAAAGGAGAGTGTAAAGTCAATACCGAAAGAAACAACTTTTGAATAAGGCAATGTACAGGGTACTGACAATATTGTGGATAATACTCAACTAACAGCAATAGATATTGCACCAAGTGGTGAAGCCATCGGCGCTAAGGAGGATAAGGCAAAGGGAACTGAGACTATACCGACAATTAATATTGATTCCCCGGCAAAGGTTTTGGCAATCGACACTTATCAAGTTGAGAAGAAATCAATCACTGAGATGAGTCCCACTAAGTTAATGATGATGGCTACTCAGAAACTAATAAAGGATCGACAGATAAAGGAATAATAGATCACTCAATCATAGTTTTGCATAGATTAATTCCTGATTGTAAGATTGAAAATGAAGCAAGCCCTTCTGACAAGCTTAAGGTATTAACTGAGCACATATCTAACAACTTTCAATCTTTGTAGAAAATTTCAGGCTGACAGGCATGTGAGAGATTTATTGTGGCTAAGAGAGCCACCTTTGACCAAATCATTGAAATAGAGAAGAAGAAAATTGAAGGAAAATTGATTCTTATTGAGAATTGTTTGAAACAATGTACAAATATCTATAGGGTCTCTTGTAACATTGAAATTCTTACAACTAATATAGGTAGCAGATTAAAAGAATTACATGATAAGATAGCTAACATTGCAAATTATTTTGATGGGTTGACCTCACTAACAACATCTGTTGATGGTCAAATCTTGTCCTTGGAGAACCAAAACTTTTCTTTTGAAAAGGAAAGAGAAAAGATCATTTGGAGAGCAAGGAGTCTTAGAGGATTGGTGAGTCCAAGATTGGATTTACTCAATGTACATAAGAGAGAATGTATGGATATGAATGTTAAGCCCACACCAATAGAAGTCAAGGAGAAGGAAACATTTGTAGACTTACTGAGTGGACTTGTATCCATATCTGAAACCTTCAGAATCAGATGGGATACATATTTATAGTTGCTAGACAAGGCTTACTCAAAACTTTTGAAATTGGTCAAGCTTTGGTAAAGTAATCTTTATTTATTAATTCTTTCAATTCTTTCACCGGTCTTTGGCATTGATGCAAAAGGGGGAGTATCTATAATATGAAAAATATCAGAGAAAAATATGGGAAAGATATTTAAAAAGGAGTGTATTTCTCAGGGGGAGCATACTTTAGGTTGAATCGATAGGGAATCCATTTTTCACATGAGTGTTGCCATCAATGCCAAAGGGGGAGATTATTGGCAATTGACACTCATTGGATTCATATGTTGTCATTGATGGAAATGAGATTCAACATGGAAACATGGTTACTTGGAAACAAGATTCATAAGAAATCTTACATTGGCATATAGCGACACTAGGAGGCATTCACCAGTAGACACCGACACTAACATCCAATGCTTCAGTGAAGCCGACATCAAGCTGGACTCAAAGGAAGTTTTATTTGTAAAATTATTTTTTAGTTATTATATAAAGCTGTTATTGTATATCTTTTGTAATACATTGTAAGCCGACATAAGGCTTATTGTTTGTAAGGGTATACAGGCCAGTCTGCTAGGTCATTTTGAATAGAGTGACATAGGAGAATAATAGCAGAACTGTATGATATGAAGAATATGTATGTAGATCATTTGTATGCGAATGTTATATTATGCAATGATCTATAGATAGTTTGGAAATAATTCTTGGAGGAGAAGAGATATTGGTAGAAGTGTTCAAGGTTTATGAATCGGTACAGAGCAAAACTATAACCAAAACTCTTTTTGGCATAGTAGATACATTTTATGAGTTTATTATTATTATTTTATTTCAGCAGAAGCTTGTAGTTAGTGAGACTCTTTTTGTGTGAGCAGTGTGCTCTAGGTAGTGTGCCTTCCTACATGTGCAGGCTCCCATTTTATGTAATATCCTTTCATATGGCTAGTGAACTGATATTGTGGGTCACAAATCCCACCGTGATTTTTTCTCTTTGAGGTTTTCCACATATAAATTATCTGTGTTATGGTGTTCATTTATGTGGATAGTTTATTTTCTTCAAGTTATATATTTCTTCATTTACCGGTTTATATGTGTATGTTATAAAAGGGTAAAATTATATGGTACCAACAGAACACTGATTCACCCCCCCTCTTAATGTTCTTGGATCCCAACATGTCTCAAGTGGTGTTGATGAAGACCTGAATGACATATGTTGGCTCGGTGGTTGATCATGTAGGCTTGCATGTTTTTGGGATAACTAGTTTGTTTTATGACTTGATGATGACATTGTATGGCATTGTGTACATCCAAGATCATGTCATAGGCTGTGGTGGATATAATGGAGCTGAAAGATCATTAGATGATCACAGTTGCACAACTCAATTGATATATGGAGATAATTGGATCCCTAATATTGGACCTGATAGGCAAATGAGGACCTGAGATATATAACTCAAGGGGAGTTCAAGTTTTTTTTAAGCAGAGCCGACATGCTTGAACTTGTAAGTGTACTGACTACCTAAACTACAAATGATGGAAATTGTTGTAGGAATACCCAGGAGAATTTCATGGTTAAGTGTATCTACATTGATTTTGGTTGGTTGTATTCATAGTACAATCACACTTGATTCTAAATAAATTTGGGATCAAACGGGAGGTGATGCAGTCTGATCTGCAGGTGAGAAGTATTCACTGACACATCCTTCTACGAATTCAGTGCTTCAATAATTTGTATTAGATTTTCATGCTCAATTGCTGTCAGTTAATGGTTGATGTCCTCCATCTCAAGAGTTTTAACTTGAGAAATGTACCAATTGGTATCAAAGGAGGAGATGCATCCAATAAAGAGAAAAAGGGGAGAAATATCTTTGTCAGTGCCCGGTAGATACAAGGATGAATGAGATACCTTGACAATGCCCTTTTCCATTGTTGTCAAAGGGGGAGAAAGATTCTATAGTATACCACATACTATAAGTGTGGAAAGCCATTGATTATACAAAGGGGGAGAGATATTATGTAGTATGTCGAATACTACATGTGTTGACATCAATGCCAAAGGAGGAGATTGTTGGGATTGTGTTGTCATTGATGTCAACTGGTATGGGAGATTGATGAGCAATGTTGTCATTGAGGTATTACCATAAATGGTGTCATTGATGTCAACCGGTGTAGAAAGGCTACCGGTATAAGAGATGTATGTGCTGAACTGTCATGGATGCATATAGAATGAGATATATTTGATATCACCTTATGTTGCAGTACACCAGTAAGGTACACTAAGGGAAAGAATGTCATTTAGTAGAATGACCTTTGGAGTCACTAGTATACAAGTTAGTGTTTGAATTGTATGAAAGAGATGGGTAGGTTACTAGTACAGTTTGTCACTGGTAAGGAGAGCATGTCAACTAGTAAGTGATGTGTTGACATGGAGAAGACAAATCAACCAAGTGAGGGATTGTCAACCGACAAGCTTATGACCAGTGTACAAAAAGGATAAGGAAGGTGCTTGAGCTATTGTTTGTGATGAAGAGGAAGAATGTTACCTAAATCACATCAACACAGGAGGAGAAGGATGTACTGGTCACCGGTATGTTATGTGGATGTAGAACAACAGGACTCCCACTAAATAAAGATGCAGTCACCATATGATGAGATGACTGATAGTGAATGTTCCCACACCAGATCTATCGGTAAATCAAAGGAATGCCTCAAGTGCATGAAATTAGGGATATGCATTGGACCAACATAGAAGGCATGTTATGTCATTAGGACAAAAAAGGAAGAGTAGAGAATTGATGAGTTTGTCACCTTGACAAACCAGCTGAGATAATGTCTAGTTTGATGATGAAGAGGGAAAAGTGGAGTAGTTGTAGAAAGAATATGCAATTGGTATGTAGATGCTTTAGATGGAATCGGTTGATGGTTGATGACATGGTGTCATCAGGATTGATATCAGTGAGCATGAGAACTAGTAAGGATGTAAAGAGGCTAAGTGTTGTGCTCCTATCTAATGAGAATGTGCATTCTATGGATAGGAATGTCTAGCATCCGGTTAAGGTTTTCCATAGGTAGATGCGTAAAGTGCAGACATGAAGGTTAACTGATAAAGTGTGAGATACTGGCAGGGTTTATGAACCAACAAAAAACAAGGACTGACTGTGTGTTGATTGTTAGTGACCAAGTCTAGCCAACACAAAGATCTTTTCTGAAGTGGATATTGACAAAGATTCCATATAGAGTTGAAGTGGCAATCTTGCAAAGGTCAATGAAGTGTCGTGTCAGGGAGGCAGCTAGCAGGTGGTCGACATTTATGATGATTGCAAGGCTCGAGGAAGAAAAGAAGAAGACTATGGCTTGAGATGAAGGAAACAAAAGAGATCCAAATAAGGATGATCTTGTAGATTAAAGTGGGTAAAGGAAATTGCATCATTCACATGATTGATCAGACAAAAGACCAAAAAATATGTTACAAACAATGAAAGAGAAAAGATGTGTTTCATAGGGTAGACAGATGGGCGATGCTCATTGATTGAGTGCTAAACATCAATCAAGGAAATGATATCAGATTGGATTTGATATGTCACAATGATTAGAGATCAGATTTGATGCATATTCAGTGCATGGTGGAAACCCTAACCATGCCTATATTCAAACTCACGTCTTGGCGGGAAAATCTGGCTATAAGTATGCGAGTCAAAGATATTGTTTTTTCCATTGGATGAGGGAGTGTTGCTGCGTGCAAGGAGAAATTAGTCAAGTTATCATAAAGAATAAGGAGAAGAGACTGAGTGTGAGGAAGAACAGGGTTGAAGTTCTCAAGTGACAGCAATGAGAAAACTGACAATGACTATACCGACAAAGAAGAAGTGAAGGAAACTATAGTGAAGGCAGGCATAGAACTGACAAATTGTAGTACTGGTGAAGAGTAGCAGATCAGTGGAGAGAAGAGGCAACTAGAAGAGAGAACCAGTAGAGAGAGATCCAACAGTGAACTGGATAGAAGATCTAGCAAAGAGATTTGCAGAAGTGTTACAAAATCCATTTGTAACAAGGCTATTAACTTATAAATGAATATGTTTTGTTTTCACTAAGTTGAAGCTCGATGCAGGGGTTGTATCTCCTTGGTTTGGTTCCCTAAATAAAGTTTTGGTGCTCCTTGGGTTGGTGCCCTAAAATCAAGGGTTGGTGCCCCTAAACATTGTAATAAGAGATTTATTATGAGGTTGGATTGGAGCAGTAGACTCTAGTAGCATTTCTCATCGAGGTTTTTTCTATCTTTGGTTTTCCTCATATATGTTGGTGTTATGATATGTCCCTTTATGTGTGAATGCAATTGTGATTAGTCTCCCTACTAAATGGTAATTCTTCATTTAGTTAGATATGATAACTGGTATACCCACATAGGATAGTTAAAGGAAAAAGATTGAGAACCACTGATTCACCCCCCTCTCAGTGGTACATTGTGTCTAACACATATCAACTTTGACAATATGGTGAAGATTAGTTCTATTCATGTTGTAAGGGATTTACCAAATATTATCAAAGCTATTGATACTGTGTAGCGAATGTCAATTGGAAAAGAAAACAAAGAGCAGATTCAAGAACTAGGAGTATTCAACTTCAAAATATTTCGGGTTGGTGCATATATATCTATGTGGGCTTAGAAGGAAAAGAGGTTTGATTGGTGAATGGTATTTTATGTTGCTTATTAATGATTATTCTAGAATGATCTGGGTTACTTTCTTGAGAGAAAAATCTGAAGCTTTAGGGAAGTTTTAAATATTCAAGTCTATGGTTGAGAATGAAGTTGATGCTAAGATCAAGTGTTTAAGGTCTGATAGAGAAGGAGAGTTTACTTCAAGTAGATTTGATAGATTTTATAAAGAGTATGGTATTAGAAGATATTTTTATGCTCCTAGGACCCCTAAGATAAATGGAGCTGTTGAAATAAAGAATAGGACTATTGTTAAAATGGCTAGAACTATGATTAAGTATGATAACATGCCTACTATGTATTGGAAAGAGGTTGTGCATAATTATATTTATATTATTAACATGGTTTACATAAGAGTGAATCACATAAAGAAACCTTATGAGTTATAGAATGAAAGACCTGTTAGCAGCAATCAAGAAGGAAGATTGAGAGGGGAGGGGGGGTGAATTAGTCTTCACCGGATGCACAACAAATTAAACTTCCAAAACATAAACTGATAAACCACAACAATAAAAATAAGAAAATTAACAAAAAAAAACATAACACCAAGATTTTGATGTGGAAAACCTAGTTAAGGGAAAAAACATGGTGGGAACCTACCGATAGTAAGATGATACTCTATAGTAGTATGTGAGAATACTACAAAGAGGAATACACATGAATTCAGGCACACTACCTAGAGCTCACTGTTCAAAAGATATATGCTCGGAAGGATACAACCCTTAGGAAAGTCTCATTGACTTACAAAAATGATTCAGACTACAATCCAGAAGGTATGAAGTGTAGTAATAGCATCTACAATTGCTTAATGACAGTTCCAGTTAAGCACAGTTGTCTGCCCTACAACACCAAAACTCACCACAACACTTTGCAGAATGATATATCCTTGTTTTCACATTTACCTCTATCTGATAATGCAAACACAATATTGACACCTAAATTACATAAGTATATCAGCTATGTATACAAATCATCAACCTTGATAACAAGGTTGGCTAAATCCTCAACCTTTATCTCATAATTAGAAAAATTACATTACATGATACAAAGATCGACCACTAGACCAATATTATGATGTAATTTACATATAATGGACCTAATTCAAATTCTCAAATGATTACGTCCACTAGAAATTATGCCAAGATCAACTGCAACATGCTACACCACCAGAAATACTGTATAACACACAAATAATCACTGATTGATAGAAATCAGCAAAACTCGCACAATGATCAATGAAGATCACTAAAAAAAATAAAACATGATTAGGAAACACCAACAAACACATTAGAATCATCTAAAACAATTTTACCAACACCACTTTTCAAATCTTCATCAGCCAATGTCTCAAAGCTCAAGAACACAACCAATTAGCAACTGTCATGAGGAAAGATAACTTGCAGTGCACCAAATCATGTACCAACTGAAATGAAGATACACAAGATCATCCCAAAAAATAATCCAAAGTATCAGCACAAGATTTGTTCATACTAGAATATACCAGAGGGAATAGCGACAAAAATAGCAACAGGAACTAGTAATCAAAGAACTGCAAACTGGATAAGAAAATCTTCCCAAACTCACCAAAATAAGTCATGGGAATATGTTGACATCAATGGCAACAACATATTATAGCAGCATAAATGAATAGCCAAATCAACAATAATCCAACAAGACCTCCTAAAATCAAGTATTTTAGAATCTTTGGAAGCAAGTGCTACACACAGAGAGATGAGGAAGATCTAGGGAAGTTTGATGCAAGATTAGATGAAGGCATATTCTTGGATATTCTACAAGGAGTGAAGTATATTAATGTTACAAGAGGATAAACAAGATTGTGGAGAGTTCAAATGCCATATTTAGTGAAGAATGGAGTCAGATTAAGACTATACTTGAATCCAAGGCTGAGGTAGAAGTTATTCCTGTGTTTGTAGAGGAGAAGGATGATCCAAAAGAGAAGGAACATACAAGCACAAAAGAAAAGGAATCTGAACAAACTCCTAAAACACCAACAAAGTATGCATAAGAGAATCACTCAGAGGAATAGAACATTGGAGACAAGAATAAAGGAGTTCAAATAAGAAGACTTGCAAAAACCAATGAACAAGAAAATTATTGTTTCTTTTCTTAGGTGGAACCAAAGACCTATGTGGAAGCTAGAAAATATGAAAGTTGGATTAAGGCAATGAAAGAGGATTTGTATTAGATAGAGAAGAATCAAACATGAGAACTAGTACCTAGACTGCTATATAAAAATGTGATATGAACTAAATGGGTGTTCCTAAAAAAGCTGAATGGAGATGAAAAATTCACAAGGAACAAGGCAAGATTGGTGTATGAGGGTTATCATAGGTTGAAGGCATATACTTTGAATAAAATTTTCTCTAGTTATCTTGACACCCATCTAATACACTTTAAATTTCTTGTGAGTAGAAAATACAAGAAACAACCAAATGGATTCAAGCTATTAGAAGACCCAAATATGCTTTGTAGACTCAAAAAGGCACTTTATGAGCTCAAGCATTCTCCTATATCTTGGTATGTGAGGCTGGATAGGTATTTGTTGTAGCAGAATTTTAGAAAAGTTACTTCAAATAGAAATCTTTATTTCAAAGTTGGAGGTGATCAACTATTGATTATTGCTGTGTATATTGATGATAGCATATTTGAAGGAGATGATGATGTATATAGGAATTTTGTAGAGGTGATGTAGAAGGAATTTGAGATGTCTTTGATAGGTGAGATTATTTTTCTTTGGTCTTCAAGCTACTCAATCAAAAAGAGACATTTTCATCTCTCATACCTAGCATATCAAGGAGATGTTAAAGAAATTTGGGATGGAGAATTATAAACTAGTTGCAACCCCTATGGATACTAGTTGTAAGTTAAGAAAGGATTATGGATCTCCAAATGTTGACTAGAAAAAAATATAGATCTATGATTGGAGGATTGTTGCATTTGATTCTTTCAAGACTAGATACTATGTAGGTTGTCTATTTGGTTGATAGATATCAAGCTAATCCTAAGAAATATCATGATCAAGTAGTAAAAGGACATTCAAATATTTGAAAGTGACTCCAGATTATGGATTATGGTATAAGAAGGATGATTATTACACTCTAAAAGCATATATAGATGCTCATTGGTTTGGATGTACCGATAAAAGGAAAAGTAAAAGTGGTGGTGCATTTTTATTTGGAGACATATTGGGTTGGATGTGCTGATATCTTGACTGAGTAAGAAACACAATTCAACGTTATTATCCACTCCAAAAGCAAGATGCAATGCAACAACATCCTTTTGTACTCAAATTATTTGAATGAAGAAAACTCTTAGTGATATTAAGGTGAAGTATGATAATGTAAATACTAAAGTAAATGATAGGAGATATAACTCAAAAATACAATGACTTCTAAGAAGATTGATGATTCAATGCTCCTTTGATATGATCATAAATGTTGAATGTAATAACATGACAAACACATGAACATGAAATACCTAATCATACACACATGCTTGCATGAGGATAGGTGTGACTTTACTAAATGACACTTGAAGGATATGATGCTTCCTTGAATTCTTGAAAATTCTTGATGACAAATGCATGACAGATGCACAAATGATGGGTATGTGTCTTATGCTGAAATGAATTCATAGGATGTCCTTATATAGGGTTCCC
The DNA here is from genome assembly GCF_030272615.1 of Cryptomeria japonica. Lineage (NCBI taxonomy): Eukaryota > Viridiplantae > Streptophyta > Pinopsida > Cupressales > Cupressaceae > Cryptomeria > Cryptomeria japonica. The sequence continues at coordinate 439,516,650 of NC_081405.1, read as the reverse complement.
TAGGTAGATTATAATTAAGGTCGCTCTCCAATGGTCAAGTTGAGCCATAGGGACCAAAATCCATTGGGGAGGGAGAGAGTTTACCCAAATTCAAATTGGATCTTATTTAAGGGGGACCAATGTGTGGGGATTCCTTAATTTGGACCATGGTGCACCACACCCTAGTCCTCCAAAAATAGGACCAACAAATCAAGAATTGGGGGAGTACAATTCTAGGATGGGGCCCACTTAGCAATTTCAATGGGTGACAACATGTTTGGAGTAAAAAGGGGCTAAAATGGGCCTAGAGGAATAAAAATAGGACACACTAAAGTAGAAGCACAAATATGAGGTGTAAATTATACCAGTTATAATTTACGATGCTTCACCATCAGTGACAAAGGGGGAGAATGTTGGAAACTTGAGTTGTGTTATGTTGTGATTATGTGTTGTAGATGGTCTAGAAATTAATGTTTTGATGTTGTTGTGTGGCATAGTAGTGATATCGATTAAGTTTGAGGTGTTTCCAGAGGGTTGGTGTAGTGGAAGTTTAATATGCACAAAACAATATTTATGCAAGATATAGTTTTAATGTCCAAGTGGAAGAATTCTTTGAATTCCTCTAGTATCTAAAGATTATGGAGTGTAGTTTTGGATGTAATATTTATGATCTATGTATGTTACACTATCAATTTTATAGGTTTGATCTATTTCTTAAATGGTTGAGTTAGTTATTATTATATCAGATAGTGGGGTGTGTGTCAAAACTAGTTTGAAAAATGCTTGGTGGTTCTTTAATATTTTGTTTTTTGTGTCATGACTTGGAGGACATGTTCATTTGGTTTTTGTAGTATTCCAGTTCATTTTTCTTATGATGGTTTCACTAGAAAGTGAAGTAATGGTGTTTTGAGTTTAGTGTTGTCAATTGGGTTGGCCCATTGATTAAGGTAGTGTATTCTATTTGGATCATGCCTTCTTGTTTTTGATATAGTTTTGTGGTTAAGTTTTGATGGTGATATGGGTCTCACCATATTTAGATCCACATTAAATTTTGTGCATTGGAGAATGGCTTTGGGCCGACTGGTTGACGTACTATATTGTTTATCTACATGTTTCATTTGTTTCCGACCTTGGAGGATGTATCAGTGTGTGCAATTCATTGGAATTGTTTGGAAAGGATGTGTTGTGATGTTTTTGGGTCCCCTTTATCTCCTGGAGTGGACCATAATGGATGTTATAGGCTTGGGTTGCCAAATTTATGTAATATTGTATATCCTATTTATGATCGACCTAGTTGAGGGTTTCAATAAATTGACTTGTATATATAATAATGTGAATGTATGGGTTGTGCATGGATGTATGTGAATTGACATGAAGTGGATAAGAATGATGCACAAACATATTTGGTATAGTAGAATTATGAAAGTCGGGTTGTAAAGAGATTTAAGATAATGTTTGTTTTTAGATGTGTTTGTCTTGATATTAATCACTTGACACAGTGGTTCAAGGAAAATTTCATGATCAAGAGATCTTGTTCATTTCCGTTCCTTAAATCCTTTGCACCTATTGAAAGAAGGCATGTTCCTTTTGGCAACTTGTGCAACCCTTTTTATTTTGTCCCAAGGTTGTGCACCTTAGTTTTGCAAGTCCTTTAGGGGCAGTGAGATCCTTGGCTTTGAGCCTAAACATTATAATCAATTATTTATATTATGAGTGTGATTCTCACTATGGTTTTTCTCTATTTAGGTTTTCCATGTATTATTGTGCTTGGTGCTTTCATGTTTCATAATTGTAGTAATAATTAAATCATTTTTAAAGTTTGATTAATGAAAAGTAAAGTATTTATAGGTCCACCCTGATTTACCCCTTATCAGTCTTGTGGCGTGTTCAACAATATTTGCATATGTACCACTAGATGATTAAATACCATTGACTTAGGTTCAATTTCGGGTCAAATTTTTGACACAACCAATTTCCTACATGGAGTCATTAAAATTGAGACAATTTGTTGCCTTCCTATTGTGTTGCACATGGATTTCATATTGCCTTTTCATGGAATTAGTCCCACCTCAAAGTCATGATGCTACTAAATTACTTGATGTGATTGCCGAATTAAATTCACACAATTCTAATAAAAAAGAAAATATTTTCTTGCCATATTGGTACAACACAAGACCATAGTGTATTAAATTCAAAATTTATAATGGTTGGTTGATCTAGAGTAAGCCAGTGATGAGGTAATTAACATAAGTTTTCATAAATGACATGGGATTAGCTAGATCAATTCTCATGCAAATTAATGGTTGCTAAATCAATTAATGTTTCGATTTTCCTTTTAATGAAATTTTTGATTAATTAATGCTATTTATGAGTTGTGATAAAATTTAAATAATAAATAATATTCAAAATTTATATTTACATATGCACTATCAGATGGTCTAATATCATGGACTTAGGTTCAATTCTAGGTCAAAACTCTAACACAATCAATTTTCTGCATAGAGTCATAAGAATTGAGACAAGCATCACCTTCCTATTGTGTCACGTAAGGATTTCATATTGTAGCTTTATGGAAGTGGTCCCACCTCAAAGTCACAATGTTGCTAAATTAATTGATGTGAGTACTGAATTTAATTTTATAGCCTTGCAAATGGCAAGGAATTTGGTGATGCAACCTCATTGAAGCTCAAATTTCAATTGCTATCATTTTGACATTATTTGGTTGATATTTACATATGAATTTTCATATGATCAAATATTAATGACATAGGTTCTATTCTGAGTTGAAGCTCTGACCTAGCCAATTTCCTAAGAAGAGTCTTTGGAAATGAGACAAGTTTCACCTTCCTATTGCATCGCACAAGACTTTCATATCACAACATTATGGCAACAATCCCACCTAAAAATCATGGTGCTACAAAATTACTTGATGTGACTACTATTTATTTCATGCATACTATCAATAGAAATTTTATGTGACTATTGAATTTGTTGGAAATATGTTGGATTTGGTTTAGTGTTGTCATTGATGTCAACATTGTATCCCGGTTAGTCCTAGTGATCATCTTTGTTTTGGCTATGATTCTGATCTGATATGATCAGATCTCTAGAATTGATTTTGGATGCTTATTCTAGATGGTTATATGTTTTCCATATTCTGTTAGTTCATGATTTGGTGCTCCAGTTGCTATCACTTTTGTTCTCAGTTTCTATTGCTTTTGTTTGCAATTCATATTTCCTGGTACCGATTAGCTTTACTGGTAAGCAATATTTGGTGATTTGGTCAGATGATTTTGGTTCGACTTATGGGATCAGTTTCTATCTTGCTGAAGGTGTTTCTTGGTCATGTCCTAACTATTTGGTGACTTTACATTGGCTAGCGTGTTGTTATGATGGTCCTATTTGGATCCAGTTAAACTTTCTGTTACTTCACTGAGGGTTTCTACCGGTTGGTGAAGTGTGTTGGATTTTGGTCTTAGCAGAATTCTTGATGGATTTAAATGTTTGGATACTTGGTTTAGGTCCATGCTATGTAATGTAAATTATAATATTGGTCTAATGGTACCGTGTGATGTAATTTTATCTCTCCTACTAGAGATATCTTAAATTCACTTTTCATCTCATTAGTAAAGTCATCACACATGTCATCATTGCCTCCAAAAATGATATCATCCATAAATACCTCACTAACCAATATCTTATCTCCTTGCGATTTGAGATATATATTGTTGTCTTTACTAGTTCTCTGAAAACCTATCTTCACCAAGTGAGAATGTAGTCTTTCATACCATGCCCTAGGTGCTTGCTTCAAACTATATAGTTCCTTGTGTAGTTTGCACACCATATCCTTTTCTTCAGTCAAAGAATAACCATCTTCCTTTTCAATGTAGACTTCCTCTTCCAATATTCCATTTAGAAATGCTGACTTCACATCCATCTGATATACTTTGAATCCTCTGTATGCTGCAAATGCAAGTAGAGTCCTAACTCCTTCCAATCTTGCAACTGGTTCAAATGTCTTGCCATAGTATTCACCTTCTTCTTGTGCATAACCTTTGCATACTAGTCTAGCTTTATTTCTAACTACTACTCCATCTTCATTTAGTTTGTTCCTGAATACCCATTTTATTCCTATAACATTCTTGTTCTCCGGTCAAGGTACTAGTGACCAAGTATTATTCTTCTCAATATAGTCAAGCTCTTCTTCCATATCCTTTATCCAGTGATCATCTCCAAAAGCTTCCTTTGTTGTTCTAGGATCAATAGTGGAGATCATACAAGAATTCTCTCTTATTCTTCTTCTGGTTAACACACCAACATCTTTATCTCCAATACTCTGATCAAGATTATAATTGAGTCTAACATACCTTAGAATAACATGATCACAGTCTTCAGGTTCTTCTTCCTCTTCACTTTCTTCATCTTCTATAGAATCTACCTGTTCCGGTTGAACTGGTGCTACAGTATTCATTTCACCAACTTCTAGCTTCACTGGTTCTAGTTCCAAAATCAGAATGTAAGGTTCATCTTCCTCTTTCTCCTCACTGATTTCTCCTAAATCTTCAGGAAACTCATCCACTTGAACATTAGCACTTTCAATGATCTTCTTTCTCTAGTTGTTGTAACATTTGTAGGATTTGCTCTTGGTGGAGTAACCAAGAAATATGCCTTCATCACTCTTAGCATCAAACTTACCAACATAGTCACCTCTCTTGATAAAACATCTGCTACCAAAAATCTCAAAGTAACTGACATTAGGTGATCTACCATACTAGTATTCATAGGGAGTTTTATCCTTACCTCTTTTAACCAGTATCTAGTTCATTTTGTAGACAGTTATGCTGACAACTTTCTCTTCAAAATGTATTAGCTACACCTCCTTGAATTAGCATAGTCCTAGTAGCTTCAACAACTGATCGATTGTCCCTCTCTTCAATACCATTCTATTGTGGTGTCCTAGGTGCAGAAAGTTGCCTCTCAATTTCATTGTCTTCACAATATCTAGTAAATTCCTTTGAAGTAAATTCACCACCTTGATTAGTTCTTAAGAACTTAAGCTTTGTTCCACTTTCTTTTTCAACTAAGGCTCTAAATGCCTTGAAATTTCTAAAATCTTATGTTTTTTCCTTCAAGAATGTGACCCACATCATTCTTGAGCAATCATCAGTGAAGATCATAAAATACTGATCACCTTGAATGCTTCTAGTCCTTATTGGTCCACAAAGGTCGCTATGAACCAAATCTAGAAAATGTTCTGTTGAGAAATATTTGCTCTTGAAAGTTGAGGATCTCATCTTTCCTAACTGACATTACATAGAGCATTCATCGATTTGTCCAACTAAGGAAAACCTCTTACTGATTTGGACTTACTGACTTTTACAATGTTATCAAAATTTACATGACAAAATCTCCGATGCCAAAGCCAACTATCTTCTACTTTTGCAATTAAACAATTATTGACTTTAGTACTTAGGTGAAACTAGTTACCTTTTGTCTACTTTCCGGTTACAATCAATTCACCTTTTCTTCGATAGATTTTTCACATCCCATTCTTTAATTCTAGTGGATAACCTCTGTCATTGAGTTGAGCTACACTCAAAAGTTTGTGTTTCAGTCCTTTAATCCAGTAGACATCATCTGCACTTCTCTTTCCATTAAGAGAGATAGTTCCCTTTCCTTTTACCATGTAGGGTGGGTCATTCCCAAATCTCACAACACCTCAGTCAAATTCCTTCAAAGCAAGAAACTTACTCCGGTCACTGGTCATGTGGTGTGAACAACCACTGTCTATATCCAATCATCAAAACTATCCATGCAAGAGATTAAAGCCTTCTGATATGATGTTTCTTCTTTAATAGCAACAAAGACAATGTCCTCATTTGCATCTTCTTCGGATTCCTCATCTGTAATTCCTCCATCCACAACAATGAGACAATCTCTTTTGCCTTTACCTTTGTACTTCTTATAATTCTCATGTTTCTACTCATTATCTCCATTTGGATAGTTAGCAGCAATATGTCCAATCCGGTTACATGAAAAAAAATTCAAACATAATTTACCTTTGTACTTATCAATACCTCTGGGTAACCACTTGGCCAACAATTCTTCAAGCTCAATTAGACTATCTTTATAATCAACATCCCTACTGGATCTAGACTCATGACTGTAACTAGCTTCTCTATTTTTCCTTACCGGTGGGTTTGAAACTAAAGCTCTAAATGTAGACTCTGATTTCTGAATACTTCCATCACAACTATTTAATTCAAAAGTAGCCAGTTTACCAATGATAGAGTTAAGAGTTACCTTTGATTTATCAATAGAATTGAGTTCCTGAGTGGCTGCAACTCGGATAGCGTAGACCGATAGAAGGGTTCTCAACACCTTGCTAACTATTGTGGTATCCTCCACTATACCACCAACACTTTTGATCTCACTGACCATCTCCTTGATCCTCTGACCATACTGTTGAATGTTCTCTCCATCAGCCATCCACATATCATCAAATTTACCTCTTAGACTCTCTTCTTTCGCAATCTTAACATTCTCATCACCGCTATAGATATCCTCAAGTTTCTTCCACACTTCAAAATAAGTCTCCAATCCGTGGACATAAACATATTCTGAATTAGACAAGGAACTGATAATGGCCTCCAATGCTTGATTATTCTCTCGTTGCTCCTTCTTTTGATCATCTGACAAAATCCCACTAGGCAAGTTATATTTAGTAACAACATGTTTCCAATATTGGCTTCCTAAACTATTGATATAGATCTTCATCCTATCACTCCAGATTTTGTAGTTTTCCCTATTGAACTTTGGACCTTCTTTCTTCATCATGTTCTCCTATATCTTTACCTCAAGCTGTTAGGCTTAAACACAAGAGGACCTAGAATTCTCTGATACCAATTGATGATATGATGAATCCATAAGGATCCGGTCAATAAATGAGAGGGGGGGGTTAATCAGTAGATAGAAAACAAAATAAACTTTCACCAAAATTAATCCCAACTCATAAACCATTAACTGAACTAACTGGTTTAAGCACTGTAACAAAAACTATTGATGCACTACCAAGCTTACTCATTGACTAAAAACATCAATGATACAATGTAACAGATCTAAAACTCATATACCATTTAATCAAAACATCAAACCACTTTACTAACATTAGTATTAGCTCATTTTAGATCACTTATAGTCATCTAAACATGTCTTAGTGGTTTTACTAGTTAAACATATTAACCATATAAAAAAAACACACAAAATCATTCACCACTTGACACAATGATTTTTGACGTGGAAACCCAAATGGGAAAAAAAATGGTGGGGATGAATACCCACAAGTATTCTGAACTCTTCTAAAGTTCACCCTAATAGGAGCCAAGCCTTGTTAGAAGCTTTACAAAAATGTCTTGTGAGGAACAAATCCAGTTAAGGACCACCCGGTTAAGGGATTGACAATAATACCCTGTTAAAGGCTAACCTTGTTAGGAGTAACCTCGATAGAGGATTTCAAATCCAAACTAATGGATCACCTGGTTAGAGGATTTAGAAAGCACCAAGCTTGTTAAAGCTTAACTAGTCAGGGGATTTAACTGTTGTAATTGTTAGAGAACAATAGGGTCTTGATGATGAGGTAATAGAACTATCTTTTTTAGTCAAATCCTTTATGCTCCTATCTGCCTTCAAAACATTCTACAGACACTCCTTCTGGTTCGACAACAGTCTCACTACCACACTTAACAAAATTGCTAACATAATTGCAAACAACTCATCACCTTTATAAAATAATACAATAGGTCGGTAACACATCACAAAACCTAAGATCTCATAGAGATTACAAACATATCGGTTTAAACATGATCATTGGATTACATAGCAATCAACTACACATTGTTCAAGACAACTTTGACCGCTCCTAGACCACCACTCATCGAATCCTGTAACTCATCACACGGTTTCACTTCATGCTATGCATTTGATCATTCCAAAGATAAAATAGTTATCTCTATGCACCAAAACCACTTTGAAACTCATCACGTGCATCATGCATACATCACATCTCCATCTCTAATCACCATTTGATTATAGATCATCATAACCGATTCACCAAGCTCCATCAGTTAGGGTTCAACATATTAATAGGTTTGGATTACCAGTTGATCACTCTGCTTGAATAACAATACCAGTTTCCTTCACTACTCAACTACCAGTTGCATTACTGCATCACTATTGGTTGCAATACTGTTGGTATTATGGATAAATTGATTATGTGTTGCATTTATGTTTTTTCATTGATTTCAACACTAGCTATTATGAATGGTTACCGGTAGAAGATCTAGTGTTACCAGCAGAAGAGACTATCTATTAGACACTTCCAACATGTTTGGATCAATGGAGTATTTTTTATTTTATGTGTTACATGCTCTTGGGACATGTTTTGGTCATTTGGTATTGACTTGGTAATCAGATGCTATCATACATTCTTGTAAACCCTTACCAGCATTTGTTTAAGGTTTTACCGACAAAGCTTTCATCGAGGAATCATGACAAGATGCATAAGTGGTGTTGGTGTGGCTTCTAAATGGATTTTAGGATGCTTAAGATGTTCTTTGATCATGCTTCAACTACTTGAAGATATTTCTTTGGAGTGGTGGACCCAGAATAGGTCTAATGCCTATCTAGGTTATGGATGGGTATCATATTAACATGTACTCTACACGTTATCAGGATGTGTCAGGATGATTTATAGATTTGTTATTGTTGTTTTGGTCTTAAGATGACATGGCATATCATTGTAATATGGATTTATGTAATGACCTTATTGTAATATCTTTTAGGTGGCGGACCTAACTGGATTAGGCCTTAGGGTTGATATAAAATGATGTAAGATCTCATTGTAGATAAAGGGTATGAAATGTAATGTGCGAATATTTTACTATCATTTAGGTAGAGGATTAGGTTGATCATAGGTGATCAAATTGGGATTAAGGAAGAGGTCAAAGGCCTCCAATATTGAGCTTAACCGGGACTGTAATCAGGCATGGTAGATGCTATCTCTAGTAGTTCACTCTATTGGATTGTTGTCCAAATATCTTGAGGTGGTTTTGACCTCTATAGAGAGTGAGGTTGTTTTGTAATGAGTAGTGTGCTTTAGGCAGTGTGCCTCCCTGCATGTGCAGGTCTCTCATTGTAACACATACTTTCTATAGAAGTATCATCTGACTATGGGTAGGCTTCCTACTGGGGTTTTTCCCTTTCCAAGTTTTCCACATACAAATCATGGTGTTATGTGGCATGATTGCATTATGTTGAGTATCTGTTTCATTGTTAAGTTTAATTGCTTACTGGTACTTAATCTGGTTAAAGGTTATTAAGTGGATTAAATGTTATAATCTATTAACAACTGACTCACCCCCCCCCTCTCAGTTGTTCATCGATTATCTTAATAATTGGTATCAGAGCTTTGGTCCTCTTTTTCATAAGCTTAACCGCTTGAGGTAGATCCTATGACAGCTAACACTTTTAATCCACCGACAACTATTTTCAGAAGATAAATCCCTAAGCTTGATGGAACAAATTATGGGATATGGAAGATTCATATGGAGACTCATATTAGATGTCTTGGCAAGGTTATTTGGGAGATCACTGAGAAAGGATACACACCTTATGATCTGGCATCTGGCAATCCTACTCCTACAGACTTGGATAAGAATATTGAAAATGATTGCAGAGCTAAAGAAGCCCTCTTGTGTGCACTTACTGATCAATAGATCATGGGATTGACTTATAAATCATCGACAAAGGTTATGTGGGACAAATTGCAAACTCTAAATGATGGTGACCCTACTGTCAAAATTGCTAAACTTGATGGTTACCGGGTAAGATATGAAAACTTGAAAATGGAAGATAATGAAAGAATTGTCATGTTTATGGAGAGAGTAAATGATATTGTTGTGGGAATTCAATGTTGTGGAGGATTTCTGAGTGAGTTGAGAACAATGAAAAACACTTCAGTTAACAGACACATTTTGATTGGGAAATTATCTTCTTTTGAGCTTGAAGAATTTGGATCTTCTGAAGCTGTAAAGTTTGAACCTGCTTTTCATGCATCATCATCATCATCATCATCATTTGCTGGCAAAAGTGATTGGAAAGTCCTATATGCAAAATAATTGGAAGACATGAGGAAAGAAGATGAAGAACTTGCACAACTTGAAGCCTTATTTTCTAGAAGAGTACCTAAAGGACCATCAGGAAGTAAGTATGAAGGAAAAGCACCTTTTAAATGTTTTGCATGTAATAAGATTGGTTATTTTGCATCTAGATGTCCTAAAAGGAATGAAAGGTTTGAGGAAAGAGTTAAGAAATATTTTAAGCCTAACCAAGACATATATAGATTCAAGAAAAGTAAACAATGCTACATAGAAGATGGGGAAGGAGTAACTAATGACTCTAGGGATGAACCAACAAAAGACTCTACTAGTGGAACCGACAATGGAAAGGAATGGGTGTTCTATTCTTTAAAGGAAGATGAACCAAAATTGGCTATCAAGAGTGAAGAAAAGGTTGTGGCATAAAAAGTTGAAGATAAGGATGAATGGGTAATTGATAGTGGATGCTCACATCATATGACTGGAGATAAAGGGAAATTTTTGTCCCTGCAAGAATACAATGGTGGTCAATTCAGATTTGGAGATGACAAAGCATGTATGATCAAAGGTAGAGGTATTATTTCTTTGGATGGAAAGAATAACACTGATAATGTCTATTATGTAGAAGGTTTAAAGCATAATATTTTGAGTGTTGGTCAATTGGTGGACAAGGGTTTCCAACTTTAGTTTAAAGATAGAAAATGCAAAATCATTTACAAGATTGGTTTGGAGATTGCAACCGATACTCAGACTGGAGGTAATATCTTTCACTTGAACACTGGTAATAAGACATGTTTGATTGCTCATATTGATGAGAGTTGGTTATGGCATAAAAGGTTGTGTCATGTTAATTTTGATTGTATTATTAAGATCAGTTCAACTAAGGTAGTTAAAGATATACCTAAGATTATGAAGCCTCATAATCCAGTATGTAAGGAATGTCAATTGGGAAAGCAAGTTAGAAGTTCTTTTAAGAGCATACATGATAAATCTAATGATGTACTTGATTTGATTTACACTAACTTATGTGGTCCAACAAGGACTAGAAGCTTTCAAGGTGATAAGTATTTCATGCTAATTATTGATGACTATTCTACAATGATGTGGGTGACTTTTCTAAGGGAGAAGTCTGAAGTTTTTGAGAAATTCAAGATCTTTAAAGCAAAGGTTGAAACTGAAATTGGATTGAAAATCAAATGTCAGATCAGAGCAAGGAGGTGAGTTCACTTCTCATGAATTTAACTATTATTGTGAGACAAATGGAATCAGGAGACAACTATCTGCACCTAGGACTCCTTAGCAGAATGGGGTAGTGGAAAGAAAGAACATAACCATTTTGGATGTAGCAAGACCTATGATGATGGAAGCCAAATTACCTCATATCTACTGGAGAGAAGTAGTAAGTACAATAGTCTACACATTCAACAAAGTTCACATCAAAGGTGAAACTGGTAAGACCCCTTATGAACTATGGTTTGGACATACACCTACTATTAAGTATTTCAGAATTTTTGGAAGTAAATGCTATATCAAAAGAGATGATTCAATTGGAAAGTTTGATCCTAGATGTGATGAAGGGATATTTCTTGGTTACTCAATTTAAAGCAAAGAATATAGATGTTATAACAAAAGCTTGCAAAAAATTATGGAGAGTACTAATGTGAAAGTAAATGAGCAGTACAAAAATCATTCTATATCATATGACAGGGAACCGATAGTGGAAATGATCATAATTGAACTAGCAATGCCTCAACTGGTATAGGAAGCTGAGATAGTTACACCGACACAATCAGAAAATTCAACTATGATTGATGATCAAAGCAGTGAACCTAAAGTTCAAAAGACACCAAGGTAAGTAAGATTAAATCATTCTGAAGATCAAATCATTGGAGATAGGAACAAGGGAGTTATGACTAGGAGACTGGCTAATGAAGAGGTATGTCTTATTTCTCAAGTTGAACCAATAACTATTATTGAATCTTGTAAGGATAAATATTAGTTAAAGGCTATGGAGGATGAATTAGATCATATAGAGAAGAATGAAACTTGGACTTTAGTTCTCTGGCCTAAAAATAAGAATGTTATTGGAACTAAATGGGTTTTCAGAAATAAACTGAATGAGGATGGTCAAGTTATAAGAAACAAAGCTAGACTAGTTTGTAAAGGATATTCTCAAAAGGAAGGAATTGATTATGGTGAGACATTTGCACCTGTAGCTAGAATTGAAGCTGTTAGACTATTTCTTGCCTGTGCAGCTTATAAGAACTATAAGGTTTATCAAATGGATGTTGAATGTGTATTTTTGAATGGTGAACTTTAGGAAGAAGTATACATTGAGCAACTTGATGGATTTTCACTGACAGATGATAAAGATATGGTTTGCAAATTGAAGAAAGGTTTATATGGTTTGAAACAAGCTCCTAGAGCTTGGTATGCAAGGTTGGATAAATAGCTTTTGAAGCTTGGTTTTACTAAAGGCAGTGCTGACAGTAATTTGTATTACAAAATTACTAATGATGATATTCTGATTATTGAAGTATTTGTTGATGATATCATTTTTGGAGGAGAAGATAAATTGTGCATGGAATTTGCTAACAATATGAAGAATGAATTTGAAATGTCCATGATTGGTGAGATGAAATTTTTCTTAGGTTTACAGATTACTCAAACTGATAAAGGCATTTTTATTTGTAAAACTAAGTATCTAAGGGAATTGTTGAAGAAGTTTGGTATGAATAATTCCAAATCGGTAAGTACTCCTATGATGACAAGTGAGAAATTATCTATCAAGGATACTTATACACTGCTAAATCCGACAAGGTATAAGTCTATGATTGGTGGTTTCTTATGAATGTAGTAAGTATTGTTTCAAGATATCAAATTAATCCTAAAGAAAATCATGAATGTGCAGTAAAGAGTATATTTCGGTATTTGCAAGGAACAACAGAATATGGCTTATGGTATTCTAAAAATGATTATTTCACTTTATATGCATATACTAACTCAGATTGGGTAGGATAATATGATGATAGGAAGAGCACTTCTAGTGGAGCTTTCTTTCTTGGAAAGAAACTGGTTTCATGGATCAACAAAAAACAATCATGCATTTCTTTATCTACTACAAAAGATGAGTATGTTGCAGCAACAACTAATTGCACACAAGTCTTGTGGATGAAGCAAATGTTGAAGGATATCAGGGTAAATTATAGTGAACCAATAGTTATCTACTATGATAACTCTACAGCTATTGACATGTCTAAGAATCTAGTATTTCACTCTAAGACTAAGCATATATCAATAAAGTATAACTTTCTAAAGGACAAGGTAGAAGGAAAGGAAGTCAAATTGGTTAATGTGAACACTAAAGAACAAATTGTAGATATATTCACTAAACCGGTGTCTAAGGAATCATTTGAGTATTTAAGAGACAGTTTAGGGGTTTTTGCCCCTCCGATAGAGACTTGATTGATGCATTTTGTCATCAGTCTGACATGCTTTATCAAAGATATTATGCATTCCAACACTGATGAGTGGTGCTACTACTCAGGGGAGTAGTTAGCTTTGTGATTCAGAGGATTACATTATTGCTTTGATATTTTTGTCAGATTTCTGGCATTGATGTCAAAGGGGGAGAGATATTGATGTGAAAAATAAAAAAGGAGTTGTATACATTAGGGGCAGAGATTTATTCAGAACTTTACAGAGATATCATTCACATAGGGAGAGTTATTGATATTCAGGAGATTGTTGGTTGTCTTCCACAGGGGGAGACTTGTTTGGCATTTCTTGGTACTTAGATGTTTTTCACATCTAGTGTTTCCATCAATGCCAAAGGGAGAGATTGTTGGAATTATGGATGAATTGATTATGTGTTGCATTTATGTTTTGTCATTGATGTCAACACTAGCTGTTATGAATGGTTACTGATAGATAGGTTTTGGTTACCAGTAGAAGATCTAGTGTTACTGGCAGAAGAGACTATCTGTTGGACACTTTCGACATGTTTGGATCAATGGAGTATGTTTGATTTTATGTGTTACATGCTCTTGGGACATGTTTTAGTTAGTTGGTATTGACTTGGTAATCGGATGCTATCATACATACTTGTAAACCCTTATCAGCAGAGCTTTCACTGAGGAATCATGACATGATGCATAAGTGGTGTTGGTGCGGCTTCTAAATGGATTTCAAGATGCTAAACATGTTCTTTGATCATTATTCAACTGCTTGAAGATATTGCTTTGGAGTGGTGGACCCAAAATAGGTACGGTGCATATCTAGGTTATGGACCGGTATCATGTTAATGTGTACTCTACATGTTACCAAGATGTTTTAGGATGATTTATGGATTTGTTATTGTTGTTTTGGTCTTAAGCCAACATGGAATATTATTGTAATATCTTTTAGGTGGCTGACCTAATTGGATTAGGCCTTAGGATTGATATAAAATGATGTAAGATCTCATTGTAGATAAAGGGTATGATATGTAATATGCGAATATTGTAATATCATTCAGGAAGAGGATTAGGTCGATCATAGGTGATTTAATTGGGATTAAGGAAGAGATCAAAGGCCTCATGTATTGAGCTTAACCCAGACTGTAATCAGGCATGGTAGATGTTGTCTCTGGCAGTTCACTCTATTGGATTATTGTCCAAATATCTTGAGGTGGTTTTAACCTCTATAGTTAGTGAGAATATTTTGTAATGAGCAGTGTGCTCTAGGCAGTGTGTCTTCCTATATGTGCAGGACCCTCATTGTAACACATACTTTCTACAGAAGTATCATCTAACTATGGGTAGGCTTGCCACTGTGGTTTTTCCCTTTCCAGGTTTTCCACATACAAATCATGGTGTTATGTGGTATGATTGCATTGTGCTGAGTATCTGTTTCATTGTTAGGTTTAATTGCTTACCAGTATCTGTTTCCTCTTTACTAGTACTTAATCTAGTTAAAGGTTATTAAGTGGATTAAATGTTATAATCTGTTAACAACTGATTCACCCCCCTCTCAGTTGTTCACTGGTTATCCTAACAAATACAACTCCATTACCGGTTACTATTGACATCAATGACAACACTATAGTTCATCAATGCAATCTTCATTTAATGCCAACATATGTATGCACTGTCAAATGATCAAATATCAATGACATAGGTTCTATTCTTAATCAAAACTCTGATACATCTAATTTTTGACATAAAGTCTCCACAATTGAGATAATTTTCAACATTCAATTGCTTCACACAAGGCCTTCATATCATAGTTTCATTGAATTAGTCCCACCTCATTGTTACGATGTTTCTAAATTTTACCATGTATTAAACCTATCAATAGGCCCTTAAATACTTTAAGTTTCTATATACCCTAAACCCTCATGCTTTAAAAATTTCTCTGCGTTCTATTTTGTTGTTGACTCCTTATAATAGGTGATTGGTACCTTAATTTATGACTTATGTCTATAATCATCCTTGAAATAATTGAACCCATTCCGTAGTGTATTACCTTTTAACTGTTTACTTCATTTAAAATGTCTTTAAGTCTTAGACTTTATAACTTAAGCATTTTAAATTATCCATGTGCAAATAAAATTCCTTCAGTTGTGCTAGGTTCCTTTTAGTTTATGTACTCCCTACGAGTCCACAAAGGGGATACATAGTAATTTTTTAATATTTTGGGCATTTCAAAATAACAAAATTACCTTCATGTGCTCTTGTCAAGTCTGTTTATGACTAGTCTTTAATGTCCTTGAGTTTTATGGGGGTTAACTTGTTAAATGAAAAAAGGTTTTACAAAACTATAGAAAGGGATTGCATACATTTTCCTTAATACCATCTTGAGTGATTAAGATTTATTTTGTTTTTGAATGGTTGATATAAATCCACATCAAGATCAATGACTTTGACAAGCTTGTGAGCCCAAGGTGATGTTTCTAAGTTTTCTTAGTGGAATCACGAGAGATCACTAAATGAGGTTGGGCCTTGATTTGGCTAAGCTTATTATTGATTAAAGTTTTCATAGTGAGGATCATCATGATTTAATTGAATGATCCTTGTGCCCCTATAAATAGAGTACAATGGGTCTTGATTTATTCAATAGATGATAACTTCCATACAATCAAGTGATTGTTGTAATTCATAGTTTGAGTTTATCTTGCAAAAATTTTCGTAATTGGTTTTGTTTGTATTTTATTAATGCCTTTGCAAATTGTAGGATTTTTCATGTCTATTAAGGTAAAAAAAATTCTCTGTCTCTATAAACCCTAAATCCTTGTTCCTTAAGGCCCAATTTGCATTCTATTTGTTGTAGGTTGTTATCATTGATGACTTAGTGTTTTCATTAATGTCAACCCCCACGGTAGTGTTGTAATTAATGTCAAATGGTGTAGTTAATGATGAAAGTACTTGATGATGCTTTTAATGATGAGGTCTTTGTTGGAAATGATACTATTATTATTGGTTACTATGATTATTGGATAGTATAGATTGATATTTTAGGTACAAATATGGTGGATTCAAAAAAATGTGTAGATGGTTGATGTTCTTGTTGAAGACTGTAGTACCCCTTCTTGATCAGACTTATTAGACTGATTTCATGTTGCAGTTTACTATTCAGTTGACACTTTATTGCTCGACATTTTGCAGACATATTTGATATTATTTCCTGTTTATCTGGATATTAGATGCATGAGTTATTTTCAGTATTTCAGTATTGGTGATTTCTAGTATTTCATGGATTATTGCTTTGTACTGACATCTTACTTTATCTAGGCGATGTGTCATATATATGTTGCGTGTTTGCTATTGTATTGGATGCAAGGGGACGATTTTCCTTCACTCATTTCAATGAGACAGGGAACGTCACGATTCTCCTTCATCGGTGTGCATGCCGTGTATTCTATATTTATATGCATGCATGTGTGATTCGATGATGCAGGATATTGTAGGAACAAGTACCGGGTAGGTACGGGGTATCGTCTCCACCTGGCTTCACAGGTCTGAGCGTGCCTTATATGTCCGATGGGAGTGGAGGAGATAGCTGTTGACCCTAGTCCTTACCTAAGTCTATTCTTGTGAGTGTCGTCAGTCGGTCGTCCATCCCTATTGTTCAAATTTTGAGTCTTCTTGCTTTTCCTCGATTTGTGTGCCATAGTGGTTCAATTATTTATTTAAAGTTTAAGTTGTCATTCTTTGTTGGTTTGAGCAATTTATTCTTTATTATGCCTTTATGTCTTGAACCAAGCTTAATTGATTAGTTTATTAGATTTTAACCCATAGTTGTTTATTTTGGAAAAGTAATCATGTTTAGATCCAACGGAAGAAGTAGAATAAATAGAGTTAATTGCTTTTAATATATACAAATAAAGCTAACTCATTGTTTTCCTTTTTAGTTGAAAAGTTGATTTAATTGCTATATATGAGAAATGTAATTTTCAAAAAAAGTGAATTCTCATTTATTTTAGAGGAATATGAAAAAGAAAAAAAAGTCAATTGTTTTATTTTAATGGTTTTAAATAGAAAAAAATTGCAACCTAGAAAATTAGGTTAAAACATGGTTTTACTATTTTACCTTGGAGAAGATTTTTGGGGAAAAGATATGCTTGTTTGGAGGAGAAAAAGAAATTCTAGAAAAATTTCTTGAAAGGTGGATTTGGGTCTTGAACTAGCTGGGAATTCTGCTGAAGCATACAACTCCTTCTTGGGAACTCTAGAGGTTGGTTGAATCCTTGTTTATTTTTAACAAAAATCCTTGCTTTCTTCCAATTCTCTGTTTATTGTTTAAAGCTTGGTTTATGAGTTTTGGGTGTTGAGTCTTTGCTTGCCATGGGATTGTTGAAGAAGAATTCTATCAAATTTGTTATCAAAATTCAAACTCAAACTCTCTCCAAGTAGTTTCATAATTTAATTATGCTCTTCATTTTTGCTTGTGCAAGAAATTCATGGCTTTTGCTGTTTGTAATTGGAAATATTGTTTTTGGGTTTTAGTAGTGTTATGCTGGCAAAATTTTGCCAAGCATTTATAAAATAGTTCTTCCTGGTAATTTTCAGTTTAAAAATAATGATTATGAGTTAATTTCTCTTGTCCATGCTTGTTTGGAGCAAAGAAAAACTAATTGGGGATTAGAGATTAAGCTTATTCCCATGTAATTTAATTTTAAGAATGAACTGGGCTGATTTGGGTGAAGTTTTCTTGCCTCTGTTTTGTCTCAGATGTTTATTGCTGGCAAATTGTTATTACCAGTGATTTTTATAATTTATCTATCTGTTTAAATGTTTAAAAAAAAAAAAGGGAGGTTATTGGTTGGGGAAATTATTTGTTATTTGTTTTTTTTACAGAGATTTTCATCTCTTATTTCTGTTTGTTTTATCCTTTTGTCTCAGACGTTTTTATAAAAAAAAGAAACAGAATTTAAATTTATTAAAACCAAAAAAAAAATTATAGTTTGGGATTGGGGGCGGTGGCGGGGAGCTGGGCTCAACCCAGCCCATGCACCCCCTCTCCCTGTAGCTAACGCTACCTTCCCCCAGTTTGGGGTTAGCAGCAGCGCTGCTTTCCCCAAGTCTGAGGATGCAGCAAGCGCTGCTTCCTCATACATGGGGATAGCAGCACTTGCTGCCGTGGGAGCTTTGGGCCCCGCGTGATTTGTTCATGATTTTTTTTTTTATATTTTTTTTTAGTTTTAAAAAAAATAAAATAATATAATATTGCTAGCTGTTAAAATATAATCAATAAAGTTATCTTTTTTAATATTAAATAAAAAAATATTTTTATTTAAACAATAATAATAATATGTTATTATTTATTATTAAATAATAATATTAAGTTAATTGTTAGATTATAATGATATTAAGGTTAATTAACAATTCTTCGATTTAGTGATTAGAATTATTTGCCTTGCATTTTGAAAATAAATAAAATGATATGGAGGTTAGTATTAACGTTTGGAATAAAGGAGAAATTGGGTTAAATTTAATATTAATGTTCGTTATCCAAGTATTGTAATATAATCTTATGATGATTGTATTCGACGAATAGGTGTTATATTGGAATTACTTTATATTAGCTTATATATATTTGTTTAATTTGATTTAAATGTTGACTTGGTTATAGTCGATTTGAGTAAATTGTAATTTTATCATCATCAACTGGTTGGGGGTTTAAAATTGTAAATGTGGTTCCAATTCAACCTTTTTAGACATGTGACTTCATCATTTCTTTATGTTAAATAGATGCGATGTCTTTATTTCCAAAAATCCTTATTGCGAGCATTTTATGTTGTTGACTGTTTAAAGAAAGATTGCTTGTGTAGGATCTTGTGTTTCAATATTTGCAGTCTAGTTGTTTAAATGTCGTTGCATTATGGTTAAGATGGTCATTATGACGTTGATGTTTACCCCTTGGTCAGGTGTTGATGTTTAAACCTTGAGGATGTGAGCCATTATGTGTTATGTCCCTAATGGTCAACCCTGGGTTTGTGATTGTGAGTCCTTCACCTGTGTTATGTCTGGATTATTTATGGTTGTCAGCCCCACCATAGAGTTCTCATAGATAGTCTTATCCAGTTAGTGTCCTAGTAGAGAGAGTGGCTTTCGGGCGGGGGCCGCACCCGAAGTGGATGGCAGGATAACCCCTCGAAAGTCAGCTATTAAGTGATAACCTAATAATTTGATTAGGGGTTGGGTAGTTATTAATTTAATTAAGATAATGTACCTCGTACACGGTTGAGTGCTTGTATAGGCTCAAGGTGTTTGGGAAGGCCTGGAATGGCAAACCTACCACCTTGTCCTCACGAAAGGATGGTAGGGTCCACATGATGCTTAGATGGAGCCGGGGGTTCGGGAGAGGTTACCAGGATAACCCAAGATGGGGGCCGGGACCTATGGAGACCTACCTCGGGTAACCGTCTTAAGCCATGTGATGAGACTCTCTCTTTAGGGTCGCTAGTGTTTTGTGAGTTGAGTCACTTGTGTACTGCGGAGTCATGTGTACTGTTGTACTTTTCTTGCTTGCTTGAGGGTCTTCTGCTATGTCCTAGCACGGTGGGGTGGTTCCATTATGGGATCACATGGTCGGGTGGTAGTGCCACTTTCCATCGGATATCTTGATTCCTACCTTCATGCGAGGATTGGCTTCGCCGATGTATCTTGGTTCTTGCTTCGTGTAGCAACTCATGTTTTGATATTGTACATTTGAGGCCCGTGTGGTCATTGTATCAGCAACTTGTAACCTTCGTACTTTATTGTTCTATGGAAGCCATGTAATTTATGGAATGTTGTAATTTAAGTTCATGGGATATATGTTATTTCAATTATGTTTCTTATTATGTATAAATGAATCATTGGAAGTATATATGTTGTAATTCTTTAAGCCTATCCTTTGGAGATCAATTTATGAATTTGAGTTATTTAATCGTTATTGACTTTCCCCTATTTTAGATGGATAATTGGATTAATATTGTGATGTAGTTTTAATTAGAAGTAATCTTCATTGGTAACCCTTTAGGATGTAAATGATAGTCTCCCGCTTATGTTTTATTGTGCAAAGTTATGATTAATTCATTTAATCTTAAAAAAAAAAAAATTATTACTCCTTTTAGTTGCCTTGTTGTGTTGCTATCCTTTAGGGTTCCTGGCGGGGCATTACATTTGGTATCAGAGCACCTGTTTCAACACTGGGTACTCTGGGATTGTAGTGAGCCCATTCAGCTTGGCCTTGTGTGTAGATCTTAGTGTTTGGATTTCCCTTGCCTTATCCTTGTCATTGATCTGAACTATTTTCTCTTTTGCAGTTTTGGTCATGGTTAGGAAAGCTAAGGGAGTTGGCCGTGTTGGTGGCCGCAATAGAGGTAGAGGTGGGGGACAGGGCCGAGGTTCAGACCGCCATAGTCCTTCACCACCACCCGCTCATGTGAGTGTGGAGCAGGATCAGTCAGTGCATCAAGAATTACCGCATGTAGAAGAGCAGGTTCCCAAAAGGGAAGAGTTGAGGCAGATGTTTTAGGAAGTTCTAGCTAGGCTAGGCCCCAGGCCTGAAGGTGAGCAGCCCATCCATGCTCAGGTTGGGGAGTCGCATCAGCATGTTTCAGAGGAGAGAGAGAGAGAGAGGTCTCCTAGGAGGAGAGAGGTTCCAGTCGGCCATGATTCAGCTCCCTCGAGTCACATCAAGGATCTTTTGAGGACCAACCCTCCTTTCTTCGATGGTCGAGGCACAGGTCTCGAGGCAGAGACTTGGTTGATTAGTTTGGATAGGTGTTTCGCTATGTTCCCATATAGTAGCAACACCCGAGTGAGATGTGCGATCATGCGCCTCGATGATTTTGCTTCTATATGGTGGAAGTTAGAGGAGGAGAAAATTGGTCTGAGTATCAACACTGTTTCTTGGGAGATTTTCTTAGAGAGATTCAGAGCACGGTTTCTCTCACCGTAGTGGAGACAGACTTGGGAAGATGATTTCTATGCATTGCGGCAGTTTGGTATGTCAGTTGACCAGTTCGAGCATAGATTCTATGAGCTGAAACAATATGCCGGGATTGGCAATGATGAGACTATGCTCGTACAGCATTTCTTGAGAGGTCTAAACGACCGCATTAGTGGAGGGGTTAGAGTCTTTGAGCCAGTTTTAGTAGACGCAGCGGTGGTGAAAGCCAGGTTGGTTGAGCAGAACCTCATCCGTGCACATGGTGGACAGATAGGAGTTCAGATAGGGAGTGTTCCCTTCAGTGGGAACAGAGCTCGTGGGAATCAGTCCCAGTCAGCGACACCATTCAGGACTCCTCAGGCACCCGCTAAGGGTGAACAACAGCAGCAGCCCCAACAGCAGAAACCGAAACAGTCTCAGGGCTAGCAAGGTGGCAACCCTCATCATAGAAGGAACATGAACTGGCGGAGGAGCAAACAGGGTTTTCCAGGACAGTCTTCTCAGAGTGCATCTCAGGCCCCTAGCAGGGGAAGCTTTCAGCAGTCCAATGGGCCGACTGGAGGTAGAGGACCAGGTAGAGGAGCTTGCTACTCTTGTGGGCAGTATGGTCATATAGCTGCGTAGTGTCCTCAGCGTGTCCACCAGACAGGGAATCAGAGGCCAGCTGCATCAGAGCCTACAGTAGGGGATGCTGGTAGGTCCCACAGAGTGTTTGCAGCAGTTGATAACCGCCAGGCTGAGCATCAAGGGACAGTTATTGAGGCCGCAGGTGTGTTGTGTGATATCCCTATCTCAGTGCTTTTTGACTCCGGTGCATCGGATTCTTTTATTTCTTCGTCCATTATGGAGCGGTGTGGACTCACGTCTGCTAAGCAGGTGGATAGGTGGCAGGTAGAGTTGGCTACCAGGGTGCACGTGTTCGTAGATGCCTTTGTTCCTAGTTGTGAGTTGGATCTAGGTCCCTTTGTGACTTCTGTTGACCTTCGAGTCATTCCTTTGGGATCCTATGGAGTGGTGTTGGGGATGGATTGGTTAGCATCTCACAGTGCTCATGTGGACTATCGTTAGAAGACAGTAGAATGTTTAGATGACCATGGCAGGAAAGTGGGGATCGTTGGAGTTCAGAGATCAATATCCTTACGTATGATTTCCGCTATGCAACTTAAGCGGTGTATGAGTAGAGGATGTCAGCTTTTAGCAGTAACTCTTGAGGATATGGATGAGGGAGAGAGTCAAGAAATCGCTCTTGATAGGCACCCTATTCTTCGAGAGTTTGCTGATGTGTTTCCGCTGGAGATTCCTGGTATGCCTCCGAAGTGAGACATAGATTTCCGCATTGACTTGGTTCCTGGTGCAGAACCTATTTCGAGAGCTCCATATCGGATGACTACTCAGGAGTTGAGTGAGTTGAAGTTGCAGATGGAGGAATTGTTGACCAAGGGATTCATTCATCCTAGTGTCTCTCCTTGGGGTGCGCCTGTTATCTTCGTAAAGAAGAAAGATGGTTCTCTTTGGTTATGCATTGATTACCGACAGCTGAATAAGGTAACCATCTGGAATCGATATCCATTACCTCGTATTGATGATCTTTTCGATCAGGTGAAGGGAGCCATGGTGTTCTCTAAAATTGATCTGAAATCTGGGTACCATCAGTTGCGCATTCAGGATGCAGACATTCATAATACAGCGTTTCGCACTCGTTATGGTCACTATGAGTTCACAGTAGTACCATTTGGGTTGACAAACGCGCCATCAGTTTTCATGTGCCTCATGAATGGGGTTTTTTGTGCATACCTGGATCATTTTTTTCTTGTGTTCTTGGATGATATATTGATTTATTCTAGATCTATGGAAGAGCATGAGGGTCACCTGCATCAAGTTTTGCAGTGTTTGAGGGAGAATCAGCTTTATGCCAATTTGGCGAAGTGTGATTTCTTCCAAACTGAGGTGAACTATCTTGGTCATGTGGTTTCAGGAGAAGGAGTATCTGTGGATCCTTCAAAGATCCAAGCCATAGTGGATTGGCTAGCGCTGACCAATGTTTTAGAGGTTCAGAGCTTTATGGGCTTGGTCGGATATTACCGTCGCTTTGGTAAGGATTTTTCCCGTATAGGTCACCTGATTACTTCTCTTCAGAGGAAAGGGAAGAAGTTTGTTTGGTCAGAGTAGTGTGAGTCAGCGTTTCATGCCTTGAAGGAGCTCCTTGTCAGTGCTCCGATTTTGGCAATCCCTGATCCATCCAGAGAGTTTATGGTATGCACAGATGCCTCTTTAGAAGGTATAGGTGCGGTGCTTATGCAGGATGGACGTGTGGTAGCCTATGAGTCTCGCAAACTCAAGGACCATGAGTTGAACTATCCAGTTCATGATTTGGAGTTGGCAGCTGTAGTGCATGCGTTGGTTAGGTGGCGTCACTTTCTGTTAGGGCATCGGTTTGAGCTGCATAGTGATCACCGCAGTTTGCAATATATCTTCACGTAGCCGAACTTGAATGTCCGACAGCGAAGGTGGATGGAATTCCTCTATGAGTATGATTTTGAGGTTCGATATATTCAGGGAAAGGAGAATGTAGTGGCTGATGCCTTGAGTCGTAGGCGGCATGAAGTTTCAGCATTGTCCCTTGGAGTGGACTTGAGACAGAGAATTCTTGGAGTTCTTCCTCAGGACTCTTGGTATCAGGATGTTAGAGTCGTGTTGGAGTCTAGAAGGCCCTTAGAGGGTAGATTTGCTGGGTATAGTCTTGAGGCGGATGGCCTTCTACGTCATCTTGGCCGGATCTACGTACCACCTTTGGAGGGTCTTCGCACTTTGATCATGACTGAGGCCCATCGTGCACCTTATTCGGCACATCCAGGTGTCAAGAAGATGCATGCAGATCTTAGACAGATTTATCATTGGGCTGGTATGAAACGTGACATTGCCGATTTTGTGTCGAAGTGTTTGGAATGTCAGCGAGTGAAGGCGGAGCTTCAGCACCCGGCAGGGCTTTTACAGCCTAATTTAGTACTGGATTGGAAATGGGACATCATTTCCATGGATTTCATTGTTGGGTTGCCTGTTTCTTCACGTCGTCATGATGCCATCATGGTCATTGTTGACAGGTTGACGAAGGTTGCTCATTTTGTTCCTATCCAAGCTTCCTATATAGTAGCAGTGGTGGCTCGTGTCTTCTTGGAAGATGTGGTGAGATTGCATGGGATTTCGAGGCGGATAATCTCTGATAGAGATCCAGTCTTTACCTCAGCATTGTGGACCTCACTTCAGCATGCTTTGGGAACTCAGTTGAACTTTAGTTCAGCTTATCACCCAGAGACAGATGGTCAGACTGAGCGTGTGAATCAGGTTTTAGAGGACATGCTTTGCATGTATGTTATGGACCAGCAGTCGCATTGGGAGGATTATATTTATCTTGTGGAGTTTGCTTATAACAATGGATATCATAGCTCCATAGGTATGTCTCCCTTTTAGGCATTGTATGGTCGTCCTTGCCGTACTCTGTTGAGTTGGGATCGGTTAGAGGACAGGGTGCTTATAGGCCCGGATATCCTTCGAGAGATGGAGCAGCAGGTAGAGCGGATTCGTGAGCATTTGGTAGCTGCACAGGATAGGCAGAAGAAGTATGCAGATGCTCACAGGGTAGATCGTCAATTTTCTGTTGGCGACTGTGTTTTCTTGAGAGTGCATCCGCGAAAGAGTCCGATCCGTTATGGAAAGGGTTCTAAGTTGGTGCCTCATTTTGTTGGCCCATTTGAGATCCTTGAGAGGATAGGACCTATTGCCTACCGTCTTGCCTTGCCACCGAGTCTATCCCATATCCACAATGTCTTTCATGTTTTAGTTCTTCGACCTTATCACCCAGATGTGACTCATGTGCTTGATTGGAATGCTTTGCAGGTCAAGGACGGGCAGCTTTCCATGGAGCCCGTGCGCATTCTTCAGCGTCGAGATTTGACCCTCAGGGGTCGCACCATCGACTAGGTAAGGGTCCTATGGGACCCAAATGATAAGACCTCGGCGACATGGGAGGATGCAGCAAAGATGAGAGAGCTCTATTCTTATCTATTTTAGGCTTCCAGGAGTAAGCCTAGTTTTGTGGGGGAGAATGTAGTACCCCTTCTTGATCAGACTTATTAGACTGATTTCATGTTGCAGTTTACTATTCAGTTGACACTTTATTGCTCGACATTTTGCAGACGTATTCGATATTATTTCCTGTTTATCTGGATATTAGATGCATGAGTTATTTTCAGTATTTCAGTATTGGTGATTTCTAGTATTTCATGGATTATTGCTTTGTACTGACATCTTACTTTATCTAGGTGATGAGTCATATATATGTTGCGTGTTTGCTATTGTATTGGATGCAAGGGGACGATTTTCCTTCACTCATTTCGATGAGACAGGGAACGTCGTGATTCTCCTTCATCGGTGTGCGTGCCATGTATTCTATATTTATATGCATGCATGTGTGATTCGATGATGCAGGATATTGCAGGTACAAGTACCAGGTAGGTACGGGGTATCGTCTCCACCTGGCTTCACAGGTCTGAGCATGCCTTATATGTCCGATGGGAGTGGAGGAGATAGCTGTTGATTCTAGTCCTTACCTCAGTCTATTCTTGTGAGTGTTGTCAGTCGATCATCCATCCCTTTTGTTCGAATTTTGAGTCTTCTTGCTTTTTCTCGATTTGCGTGTCATAGTGGTTCGGTTATTTATTTAAAGTTTAAGTTGTCATTCTTTGTTGGTTTGAGCGATTTATTCTTTATTATGCCTTTATGTCTTGAACCAAGCTTAATTGATTAGTTTATTAGATTTTAACCCATAGTTGTTTATTTTGGAAAAGTAATCATGTTTAGATCCAACGGAAGAAGTAGAATAAATAGAGTTAATTGCTTTTAATATATACAAATAAAGCTAACTCATTGTTTTCCTTTTTAGTTGAAAAGTTGATTTAATTGCTATATATGAGAAATGTAATTTTCAAAAAAAGTGAATTCTCATTTATTTTAGAGGAATATGAAAAAGAAAAAAAAGTCAATTGTTTTATTTTAATGGTTTTAAATAGAAAAAAATTGCAACCTAGAAAATTAGGTTAAAACATGGTTTTACTATTTTACCTTGGAGAAGATTTTTGGGGAAAAGATATGCTTGTTTGGAGGAGAAAAAGAAATTCTGGAAAAATTTCTTGAAAGGTGGATTTGGGTCTTGAACTAGCTGGGAATTCTGCTGAAGCATACAACTCCTTCTTGGGAACTCTAGAGGTTGGTTGAATCCTTGTTTATTTTTAACAAAAATCCTTGCTTTCTTCCAATTCTCTGTTTATTGTTTAAAGCTTGGTTTATGAGTTTTGGATGTTGAGTCTTTGCTTGCCATGGGATTGTTGAAGAAGAATTCTATCAAATTTGTTATCAAAATTCAAACTCAAACTCTCTCCAAGTAGTTTCATAATTTGATTATGCTCTTCATTTTTGCTTGTGCAAGAAATTCATGGCTTTTGCTGTTTGTAATTGGAAATATTGTTTTTGGGTTTTAGTAGTGTTATGCTGGCAAAATTTTGCCAAGCATTTATAAAATAGTTCTTCCTGGTAATTTTCAGTTTAAAAATAATGATTATGAGTTAATTTCTCTTGTCCATGCTTGTTTGGAGCAAAGAAAAACCAATTGGGGATTAGAGATTAAGCTTATTCCCATGTAATTTAATTTTAAGAATGAACTGGGCTGATTTGGGTGAAGTTTTCTTGCCTCTGTTTTGTCTCAGATGTTTATTGCTGGCAAATTGTTATTACCAGTGATTTTTACAATTTATCTATCTGTTTAAATGTTTAAGAAAAAAAAAAGGGAGGTTATTGGTTGGGGAAATTATTTGTTATTTGTTTTTTTTACAGAGATTTTCATCTCTTATTTCTGTTTGTTTTATCCTTTTGTCTCAGACGTTTTTATAAAAAAAAAAATAGAATTTAAATTTATTAAAACCAAAAAAAAAATTATAGTTTGGGATTGGGGGCGGTGGCGGGGAGCTGGGCTCAACCCAGCCCACGCACCCCCTCTCCCTGTAGCTAACGCTACCTTCCCCCAGCTTGGGGTTAGCAGCAGCGCTGCTTTCCCCAAGTCTGAGGATGCAGCAAGCGCTGCTTCCTCATACTTGGGGATAGCAGCACTTGCTGCCGTGGGAGCTTTGGGCCCCACGTGATTTGTTCATGATTTTTTTTTTTATATTTTTTTTTAGTTTAAAAAAAAAAAAAAATATAATATTGCTAGCTGTTAAAATATAATCAATAAAGTTATCTTTTTTAATATTAAATAATAATATATTGTTATTTAAACAATAATAATAATATGTTATTATTTAATATTAAATAATAATATTAAGTTAATTGTTAGATTATAATGATATTAAGGTTAATTAACAATTCTTCGATTTAGTGATTAGAATTATTTGCCTTGCATTTTGAAAATAAATAAAATGATATGGAGGTTAGTATTAACGTTTGGAATAAAGGAGAAATTGGGTTAAATTTAATATTAATGTTCGTTATCCAAGTATTGTAATATAATCTTATGATGATTGTATTCGACGAATAGGTGTTATATTGGAATTACTTTATATTAGCTTATATATATTTGTTTAATTTGATTTAAATGTTGACTTGGTTATAGTCGATTTGAGTAAATTGTAATTTTATCATCATCAACTGGTTGGGGGTTTAAAATTGTAAATGTGGTTCCAATTCAACCTTTTCAGACATGTGACTTCATCATTTCTTTATGTTAAATAGATGCGATGTCTTTATTTCCAAAAATCCTTATTGAGAGCATTTTATGCTATTGACTGTTTAAAGAAAGATTGCTTGTGTAGGATCTTGTGTTTCAATATTTGCAGTCATTATGTCGTTGATGTTTACCCCTTGGTTAGGTGTCGATGTTTAAACCTTGAGGATGTGAGCCATTATGTGTTATGTCCCTAATGGTCAACCCTGGGTTTGTGATTGTGAGTCCTTCACCTGTGTTATGTCTGGATTATTTATGGTTGTCAGCCCCACCATAGAGTTCTCATAGAGAGTCTTATCTAGTTAGTGTCCTAGTAGAGAGAGTGGCTTTCGGGCGGGGGCCGCACCCGAAGTGGATGGCAGGATAACCCCTCGAAAGTCAGCTATTAAGTGATAACCTAATAATTTGATTAGGGGTTGGGTAGTTATTAATTTAATTAAGATAATGTACCCCGTACACGGTTGAGTGCTTGTATAGGCTCAAGGTGTTTGGGAAGGCCTGGAATGGCAAACCTACCACCTTGTCCTCACGAAAGGATGGTAGGGTCCGCATGATGCTTAGATGGAGCTGGGGGTTCGGGAGAGGTTACCAGGATAACCCAAGATGGGGGCCGGGACCTATGGAGACCTACCTAGGGTAATCGTCTTAAGCCATGTGATGACACTCTCTCTTTAGGGTCGCTAGTGTTTTGTGAGTTGAGTCACTTGTGTACTGTGGAGTCATATGTACTGTTGTACTTTTCTTGCTTTCTTGAGGGTCTTCTGCTATCTCCTAGCACGGTGGGGTGGTTCCATTATGGGATCACATGGTCGGGTGGTAGTGCCACTTTCCATCGGATATCTTGATTCCTACCTTCATGCGAGGATTGGCTTCGCCGGTGTATCTTGGTTCTTGCTTCGTGTAGCAACTCATGTTTTGATATTGTACATTTGAGGCCCGTGTGGTCATTGTATCAGCAACTTGTAACCTTCGTACTTTATTGTTCTATGGAAGCCATGTAATTTATGGAATGTTGTAATTTAAGTTCATGGGATATATGTTGTTTCAATTATCTTTCTTATTATGTATAAATGAATCATTGGAAGTATATATGTTGTAATTCTTTAAGCCTATCCTTTGGAGATCAATTTATGAATTTGAGTTATTTAATCGTTATTGACTTTCCCCTATTTTAGATGGATAATTGGATTAATATTGTGATGTAGTTTTAATTAGAAGTAATCTTCGTTGGTAACCCTTTAGGATGTAAATGATAGTCTTCCGCTTATGTTTTATTGTGCAAAGTTATGATTAATTCATTTAATCTTTAAAAAAAAAAAATTATTACTCCTTTTAGTTGCCTTGTTGTGTTGCTATCCTTTAGGGTTCCTGGCGGGGCATTACAAAGACTATGTAGTTGATTATTGCAGATTGTGTTTGATGTCTACCCTTTGGGTGTTGATATCTAACATCCTTTGGTTTCAAGATTAAAAATATTGATGCTAGTGATGACGAGTTGAGTCAAATGAAAATGATGTAGTTGATGAAGTCCTTAATTAGATTTCCTAATAATGATGATCTGCTATGCTAATTCTGGTCATATATCTACACATAGTGTGATGAAATGGTTGTATATTATGGTATAGAGATGTTCCTATTTAAATGACTATACCCAAGGATTTGTGGAATGGTCTTAATGGTGTAAAGAAATGATGATGATATGATGCATTGGAAAATAATGAATAAATATATTATATATAAGGCATGGAATTTTATGATAATGTTTATGGTTGTGTTGGTGTTAATGGTCTATGTTATGGATGTCCACCTCCTTCTTGTTTGATGTCTACTTTAAATATAATGTGTTTATATTGATAGAAATATCATATTAAGATGAGGATTAGATACCATGAGAAAAGGAATATTAGGATGAAAATTAAAAATATGACAATAGAGTGGATGTGATTGTGATGATCTTGTGTATGATACAAGATGATGGTTTGATGCTTCAAAGATATTCTTGTCCTTGGAAGAATGATGGAGTAAGCAGTTGTAGGAAAGTATGTTGAAGACAGTTTCAAAGAATGCTCTATATTCCTCTGCATTTGTTAATTTCTTTGTACAGATTTGAACATAATATTTATTCTCTATGGATGTTATATTCCTATATTTTTAGGTCCATGGTGTTGCAATTGATGTGCTTTGTAATTGCAGTTTGTTGGAACTTTAACTATCTATCAAGATTGGTCTAGAAAATGCTCCTTATTTCTCTATATTTCTATTTCTATAGATTTGAGGATATTATTGTATTGTTTGTGCTATGTCTTAGATCAATTTTCTAGTGTTGATGTGGTCTTCAAGAGTTTATATGATGTTCTATTCATGATTGTGGTTTTTAGCCTTCCAAAATAAAGTGTTTTGCATCAAGAGGTGTTGCACTAGCATGTTTTGATGTGATATTAAGAAATAATTATTTGGGAATGTTTTGGGATGTTCAAGAAATGTCATTATGTGCTCCACATGATGTTAAATGATATGTTTTATGTTGTATTGTGTTTGATGTTAATGTTTCAAGGTAATTACTATGATTTGGCCAACAAAGTTTGTTCTATTACTTATAGTGTATCCTTTGGTGTCTCTACTTGTGTTGGAGGTTGTGTTATGTTGTATTTGGGTCCTACTTTTGTGTGTGGGGATATACATTGAGGTAATTCCCCTGGATGATATGTTTCTAGGCCAATTGGTTATGTGCTACATGGTTTATCTACACATTGCCATTTTGCCAACTTTGGATCATGTGTGATAGAATGTGTTATGTTTGGGGCTACATAGAAATATGTGACATGATGTTTTAGGTCCTCTCCATCTCTTATGTTGGACCACTTTCACTATAATTGTGTTTGGTGGCCAACTTGAAAGGACCTATGTTTGTCCATTGTTCTAGTTGACCTAATCAATGTTTTGTGATGAAGTGAATGATAAATACAAGATAAAAATAACATATATTCTATGATATGATTATAAGGATCAAAGTGTGCATGCATGCTTATAAGATCATATCATTTTTAGAGTGTGATGCAAAGTTGAGGCAAATAATTTTTTTAGTGAATGTTTTGAAGTTAGTGGCTTGAGACAAAGATTCAAGGGAAGCTTCATGCTTGAAGTGTTGAAAACATGAGTTTGTGTTGTCATTGATGTTAAAATTTTTGTCATGAGAGATTATTGGTAGTTTTCAGAGTGTTGTCATTGATGTCACACTTGCATGTATGATTACAAAGGTAAAGAGGAAGTTATATATGTTTCGTACAATTGTGGTTGTTGTTGCATCTGATTGGTATATATGTATGTATGGTATTTAAATGAGTGTTCAGATGTTGTTATGATATCTGGTATTTATATTGAGTGAGTATATGGTATTTCCAAAAGGTAATAGTAGTAGAAGCTTAAATATGCAAGAAAGAGTATTTAATTTCTTTATGGGAGAATATTTCACATTCCTCCACATTTGCGGTTAATGACTTGTATTTATAGATTTAATGTCTATGCTCTATGTATGTTGTATTATTATGTTTTCAAGTCCTCAGTTGTTTAGATGCTGAAGTTGGTTGTTGCAATCTATTGACAGTAAGGTTATCTATTAGGATTGGTCTAGAGAATTCTCTGTAGTGTTGGTTCAAGCATTGTGACTTGTATAACATGTTCATATTTCTCATGTAGTGTTCCAATTTAGAATTCAAGTGTTGGTTTTGTTATCCCTATTTTTCAGCTATGGCATAAACATGGGATAACCCCCACACATTTCATCCAAATTTATAGCCCATATTCTCTAAGCACGTAAATTGAGGTGATTTTACATTCCACTTGTCCATATTTTAGTCCTTGTAAAACACCTTGATTTGAGTCTTGGTTGTCTTTTTAGAAATTGACTATGTTATAACATAGTTTTTATTTTTAAGTACACTTTTTGGGGTTTAACTTTGATTTTGCACTTGTTCTTATATCTTGGTTTATTTTGGGGTTATAAACCCAAAATACACATCTTGTTCCATTTTAGGTTTATAATCTCGAAAGGCACCTATTCATATTTATCACATATGGCATTTAATGATAAGAGTTTGTAAGATAATTAGTTTCTTCTTTCCATTTTTACTATTTTTGTGCCATTCCTCTTTGTGTACTTTCTATTGAATTTATTCTTCCCTATTTTGCATCAATTGGAAGCTCAAGAACTTTGACATTTCTATCGGGTATGTCTCTTTTTCTTTCAGTATTTTTCATTCATGTCTTTTGAATGAAAATTTGTGCCCTAATTTTGAATAAGTTTAGGGCTTTCTATATTTTTAATGTTATTAAACCATGTTTTATTTTATGTTTTGAATGAATGCATTACCTCAATAGTGTTTTTTGGGCCTGTAAGCCTAAACACTAGTATAAAGATTATTTTGTATTATTAGTTTCATTTAGATATATGAACCTAAATGAAACTGTCATTTTTTGTAGCTCCCTTATATGTAGTTTGGTATTGTGAGTACAAACTACACATTATTAACTACTAGTTTGGGCTAGAAACATTGAACTACACTTTTTTTTTTTGTTGATCAAACACCTCATAGTGTAGTTTGGGGTTGCAATCCTGAACTACACTGGACTCTATGTCTTTTCAAAATATCACCCAAAAGTGTGATTTGGGGTTTCAATACCAAACTACACTAAACTCTATTTAATTGAAGTTTGTTGAACCTAAGGTTGGACTGAGAGGAGGGTGAATTAGTTTAAATCAAAAGGAAGGCTTTAACTCATAACACTTAAACAACAACACATAATCAACACCAAAATTTTGTATATGGAAAACCCAAAATAGGAAAAAACCACAATGAGCACCAACTCACAAAAATGATCCACTATATATATCAGATTATAATGTAAGAGATCACTGCTTTGGGCTTTTTGACCAAGGCTATTTGTTCTTGGAGCAAAATGCAAAAATGACTTGCAAACTTGATGCTAACTACAACATAGTAAGATACAACAAATTGATATTAAATGAAGGATCTCCTAATCATGAAGTTGTTCTTGAACTTTGCATCAAGATACCAACATCAAAAAAAATAACTCAAATCTCATCTATCAACATAATGTCTCATATCTCTACCATAGTCTCATATATATTGCATATCATTCAAACACAACTCTTCTTCTCTGCTCTTCATTGAGTTTCACTGACTATTTCCACATCACACTCTCTACCGTGCTTATACAAAACACAATTACATACATTCTTTATATACAAGATAGATCATCCGAATTTGAACCAAGTTGGCTTGAAACAAAATATACATTTCAAATTAAAAAAACGCACGCTAATCCACTTTAGGAGAAAGAGGGGACCAAAATGTATCTTCCTAAGTTCAATCCATTGATCTACAAAAAATAGAACATAACCCACAACATTCCAACATGCAACATGTCCATATAGACAAGAAACAAGTCAAAACATATTCTCCAATGAAAATTACTCTTATCGAGATCTCCACACGTTATGGTGAGACCCATAACACAACAAATTACCTTCCACAAATCATACCAAGACCAAAAGGTAGGATTAATATAGAATATCACAATTGGATATGAAATAAATAATATCTAGAGAATACAAAGATATTTATAAACAAAAAAATTAACATATTCACAATGCCAAAAACATAACCAAAGAAGATAACAACACCAAGAAACATCAGTAACACTTTTTGGACATGAACACTTCTGAAGCAACCAATAGAATAACTGCAATACCAATACAACAAGATATCTCTGTACCAAAGAATTTTTGGATCAACAACTATCCAAACAAAACAAATTTCACATCAATAACAACCACAAAAACACGTACTTCAAACAGTCTCCCCCTTTGTCATTGATGGCAACACTTGATCGATTTGAACACTCGACCAATTTGTAAAACATACTACCCTATCAAAAACTACATTCTCTTTCAATCCAAAGTAACTTTTTCTTTCTCTCCCTCTTTTCCATCAAAGACAAAGGCCACAACACCAACATACACTCCACTTCTCCCCCCGAGAGTATGCACAAGATCAATCCAAGAAAACAAATAGTCATGAATGTTGGCAGTGGGCCAGCATCCCTCGTGTGGATTCGTGACATGTTTTAATAGCCTCATGTGGATTCTATAAGTCTAGTGGTTGTATCGGGAATTCACAGGTCGATCTTTTGGTACAACGACGACCCTAGATTGTAATAAGTGGTATCAGAGCTTGGTCATTGGTCTGAATCACGCAGGATGCGACGAGTGACGCTGGGAGAAGGATTGTTGGCAGTGGGCCAATATCCCTCATGTGGATTCATGACTTGGTTTAACAGCCTCCTGTGGATTCTATAAGTCTATTAGTTGTATCGGGCATTGATAGGTTGATCTTTTGGTGCAATGACGACCCTAGCTTGTAACAATGAAGCTCCCCTTGGAAAGATGCACCCTCATAATGCACCTATTTAGAAGGAGGGACAATAAACCCAAGATTCTCCTAAAGAAACTAAAATGTATCATTTTCCAATGCCTTAGTGAAAATATCTACAACTTGTTCTTTAGTTGAAATATATTCCAACTGAACTTCTTTCTTAACAACCTTCTCACCTTAAGTAGTGATATTTGATTGAAATGTGTTTTGTTCTTGAATGCATAACTGAAGTTTTTGAAATATTTATTTCACTTGTATTGTCACACATAATAGGAATTGCTTCATCATATTCTACCTTGATATCTCTAAGAGTCTATCTCATCCACATTATCTGAGTACAACAAGATGCTGTTACAAAATGATTTTCTTCAATAGTAGATAGAGAAACCAAATTTTGTTTCTTACTGAACCAAGAGATCAATCTGTCTCCTAAAAAGAAAGCACCACCAATAGTACTCTTTCGATCATAAAAAATTCAAGCCCAATCTACATCAATATAAGATTTCAACATAAAATCTCCACCCTTTTTGTACTAGAGTCTAAAATCTACAATCCATTTCAAATATATGAAATTATTTTCACAACATGCTCATGTGTCACTTTTGAATTAGCCTGAAACCTAGCCACCAAACAAAATCTTGCATGATATCGGATCTTGGTGTTGTCAACTACAGTAATCCACAAACCATTGATTTTTACCTCTTCTAATCAACCTCCAAAGACTCATCATCTTTGTGCAACTTGCATCCAATAGTCAAAGGAGTTGTAATAGGCTTACAACCATCAAACTCAAATTTCTTCAACATTTTTTTCACATATTTGCTTTGTGAGATAAAAATTCCTTCTTTCTGCATCTCTTTAGCAAACTCTTTACATAAGTTACCATTTCCTTTGAATATAATATCATCAACATTAAGAATCAATATCTTATCTCCATCAATCTTGAAATAAAGATTACTATTTATCATACCTTTCTTGAAATTTTGTCATAGCAAATACCTATCTAATATTGTATACTAGGCCTTAGGTGCCTATTTGATCCCATACAATGAATTCTTCAATCTACACACCATATATAGATTTTATGATAGTTTAAACCCATCTAATTTCTCAATGTATACATCTTCTTCTAGGTCTCCATTTAAAAACACCAATTTGACATCCATCCAATAAAATTTACAGTTCTTGTAAGCAGAAAATGCAAGAAACATATGTATAGTTTCTATCCTTGCTACCAGAGTAAAATTTTCTTCAAAATATATGCCTTCCACTTGTGAATAACCTTTACATACTAGTCTTTCTTTATTTCTTGTGATTTATCCTTTCTCATTTAGTTTGTTCCTAAATACCCATTTGGTTCCTATCACATTCTTGTCCATCAATTTGAGTACTTTCTTCCAGGTCTTGTTCTTCTATATCTAGTTTAATTCTTCTTCCATTGCTTTTACCCAGCTTTCATCTCTACTTTCTTCCTCATAAGTCTTCAGCTTAGTCATTGATAGAAAATAGTATTTGGCTTGTTCTTGTGCTTCTATAATTTTCCTTCTTGTCTGAACACCTTTTGTCTTATCTCCAATTATCTAATTTTCTGAATGGTGCTTCTAGACATACTTAATAGGAGTTTTTACTATGTTTTCCTCTTCTTCTTCTTCTTCATATGATTCCTCCTTGTTTTCTTTGGGATCACTTGTCTTCTCTATAATTTTTGGAACAATCTCCACCTGGGTTTTAGTGTTAGGTTAAATTTGATTCCTCTTCACATACTTTCACATTTGTACTTTCTACTATTTAGTTTAGCCTTTTGTTGAAATCGCCAGTAAGACTTTCTATTTGTAGCATATCATAGAAATATCCCTTCATCTTCTCTAGTATCAAACTTCCCAACGTTATCCTCATCTCTTCTGATATAACATTTTTTTTTCCAATTTTTTAAAAGTATTTCACATTAGGTGGTCTTCCATTCCACAATTAATAAGGTGTTTTAGTATGGTTTACCTTGATCTACACCATGTTTAGAAGATATACAATAGTATGTAATACCTCTTTCTAATACACGTTAGCTAGATTAGCATCCTTTAACAAAGTCATATACATCTCTATAACTATCCTATTCTTTCTTTCCACAACACCATTCTGCTAAGGAGTCCTTGGAGAAGAAAAGTGCATTCTAATCCCATGTATTTTAGAAAAATTATCAAACTTTCATGAAGTGAATTCTTCTCCTCTATCTAATATTAAGATCTTAATATCAGCATCTACTTGATTTTCAACCATAGATTTTAAAATTTTGAATCTATCAAAAGCCTCAAAAATTTCTTTTAGAAATGTAACCCAAGTCATTCTACATAAATCCTCAATA
The DNA here is from genome assembly GCF_030272615.1 of Cryptomeria japonica. NCBI lineage: Eukaryota > Viridiplantae > Streptophyta > Pinopsida > Cupressales > Cupressaceae > Cryptomeria > Cryptomeria japonica. Next base: position 439,479,516 of record NC_081405.1, on the reverse strand, counting down.
AGTAACATGGAATACCTCTTTTCATTTAACCCTCTTGTCCTTGTAGGTCCACACAAATATATTTGAATCAACTCCATTGGTTTCATAGTGGAATACTCGTTATTCTTAAGTATTCTCTTTGTTCGCTTCCCCAATTGACATTCTCTACACACTATATTAGTAGGCTACACAACTCTAGGTAAGTCTCTAACTACTTCAAATCTACAAATCTTAATCATATTATCAAAATTGACATGTCCCATCCTTTTGTGCCATAACTGACATTCATTAATTTGTGTTAGAAACCATTTTATTTCTCTTTTATCCTTGATGTAGCACACATTTCCACTTTCTCTAAGCCCTTCTAGAACCCTTTTACCAGTCTTTTCTTTTCTGATCACACATCCAATACTACTGAAAAAAATTCATAGCCTTTTCTACACATCTAACTAACACTTAACATACTATGTCTGAAATCTTCAACATAATACATTATCATTTTTATGCTTACCATCAATAGAAACACTTCCAATACCTCGAATAGCTACACCATCTTCTCCAACAAATTTCAGTGATCCACTATCACATCTCTTGAGATTAATAAACTTGTCTTTGTCACCAGTCATATGGTTTGAACATATAGAATCAATGATCCATGAATTTGGTTCTATCTTTGCATGAAATGTATCCATGAGTGTTTTCTCCTCTTCCAGTTTCTCTAATGCATTCTTCTTCTCTTGAGTTGCTAAAAACAAGGATTCTTCATTTGAGTCATCTACAAGTTCATCTTTAGATGAGTGTTTCTCTAAAGAACATAAGACCTTTTTCTCTTTTCTGTTAAATTTTTGTCTTCTAGTTTTATTTTTCTTCTCATCATCACTCGGTCTCTTATAGTCTTCCATGTAAGTGCAGTGAGAAGTATAATGTCTAATTATACCACAAGAAAAACATTTAAGAGGTAATGATATGTTATGTTGTCATTGATGTCAATTAACCGGTAATGATATTGTTGATATTGGTGTTATTATTGATATTGTCTTATAACTGGTAGGAAGAGCTTTGTGGAAGACATTGTAAAATGGTATGTAAATTTGTGAGTTGAACCGGTAACCAGTATAAAAGGTTAAACCCTATCTATGTAATGTAATCGGTAAACCCTACCAGTTGTTTTTGTTAAACCCTAACCAATTAAGGTTGTTGAATTGATTATGTTGGTTTATGATCTAATGATGATGACACATGTGATAATTATATGAAGACAAGTTTAAATTATTTTGGTGTGTTTTTTTGTCTAGGGAATGAGCAAAGTGTTGCATTTAATATAAAGTGTGTGATGAGTTACTGAGTCTGATGAAGTGGTGATCAAGGAGAGGTTGGAGCTTTCTTGATTAATGTGTACAGATTTCTATGTAAATCCAATGGTCATACTTGAACCGATATGTTTGTAATCTCTATGAGAGAATTAGGTTTTTGTTGTGTTACCAACCTAATTGATTTGTTATAAGGTCGATGAAGTTGTTTTGTAAAAGGTGTTGGTAGAAATTAGTTGAGTGTGTGGTTGCCAAACCGGATAATGAATCTGCAGTTTGAGTTAAGGCAGATAGAAACTTAAAAGGATCTGATCAAGAAAGTATAATGCTATTCAGACAGATCAAGCAAAATCCTGTTGTTTTCTAACAATTATAGGAAAACTGAAATCCCCTAACCGGGTAAGCTCTAACAAGCTTGGTGACTTATTAAATCCTCTAACAAGGTGATCCATTAGCTTGGATTCTCAAATCCTCTACTGAGGTTACTCCTAATAGGGTACTTGCTTCTAACAAGGCATTTGTAGTCAATCCCTTAACTAGGTGATTCTTAACATGACTTTTATAAAAGATTTAACAGGCATGGCTCCTAATAGGGTCAACTTCAGAAGAGTTCAGATAGTTATCTTGTGAGTCTCATCTCACTATGGTTTTTCCTATTTGGCTTTCCATGTTAAAATATTTGTGTCACATGGTGAATGTTTTTGTGGTTATGATCTTATGATTGATTTGATTAACTACCTAACTATTCTGATAAGGCATGATAACCAAAAGCATTGAGAAATGAAGTCTGTTGACATATGAAAAGAATTTGGATGTTTACAAGTTTAATGTTGTTTACTGTTAAGTTGCTATAATAGTCAACCGGTTTTTCTTATGAGATTTTATCTTGACAGAGATATTTTATTGATATGTTTACTTTGTGTGATTGAGATTGAGATTGGGAAAGTTTGTATCAGTTTTTCAATTTACTGATTCACCCCCCCTCTCAGTAATCTACCAGATACTTATTCTTTCATCATGCCATCAATTGGTATCAGAGCTTCTCAGGTTCTCTAAGATCTAAGCCTAATAGCTTGAGGAAAAGATCTTGGAGATAATGATGAAGAAGGAAGCTCTGAAGTTTAACAGAGAGAACTATAGGATATGGAGCGACATAATGAAATTTACATCAAGAGTCTAGGAAGTCAGTATTGTGAACATGTCATTACTAAATATATTGCACCCACTAGGATTCTGACTGATGATCAAAAGAAATAACAACAAGAAAATCATCAAGCATTAGAGGCCATTATCAATTCCCTTTCTGATGCTAAATATGTAGATGTTCATGGTCTAGAGACTGCACATGTGTAATGCCCCTACCCTAATCGGCCTTGTAAAACCTGTTTGACCTTAGTTGACTTCCTATGTGGCATTCTTGAATGGTTGATTTACCACGATGTAATGTTGTAGATTAGATAATATAAATAATTGTGCATACCTATTATTGTGCTTTTGCATCGATTCTTGTGTAAATGTAATTATTCCCTAATTCTTGTTATAAATCTCAAGCTAACACCTTCATTGGATATGTATATATATGTATGCTTGCGTGACTCATGGTTGCAGGAGATTGCAGGTACTATATCGCCTAGGGCGAGGTTCAACTCCACTAGGATTCGCAGGGTTGAGTATACCTCCTTCATCCTTAGAATTCGGATTAGGTGGTCATAAAACTCTCGTCTTTCCTAAGCCATGATCAGGTGAGCATCGTGTGTGGTCTATAGGGTTCTTTTATCATTTGGGTTGCGTGTCTTGTGATTGGTGGACTTTCTTGGTTTGCGTGTGGTAAATGAAGTATTTTATCCTAAGTATTTAATTTAATTTAATGTGTTCATTTACGCATTTGTAATTGAGAAATCAAAATAAATAGGTTTCTTTTGGGAGATTAATCATTAATTAAAAAGATCGCTTTATTTATGTTGTAGCGAATTCAATTTAATGGTTAATTTTAAATAATGAATTTAATTAGTTTATGCGTTTTTTTAAAAAAAAAAAAATATTTAAGTTATTTGAAATATAATTAATTTAACCTCTTTTACATTTTGGAAAAGAAAGGTTAATTTTACTTATTTAAGAAAAGCATTTTTTATTAGAAAAGCAAGTTTAATTTATAAGTAAATTTGATATAGTGTGAAAGATTGATTTTGGGAATTAGTTTAATTAAATATTTACCCTTGTCAATATTGTGAAATATAAATGTTGGCTTAATTAATATTGAGAAATTAAAAAATTTAATAAGAGAGAAGCATTTTAATTTTAATTAGAAAATCAAGTTAAAATATTCGAATAGTTGAAAAGAATTATTATTTCCTTTTTATTTAAAAAGTGCTTAAATTTCGAAATTAGAAATTAGGTCAAAATGTGATTCATTTAACCTAGGTTGAAAAATATTTTGGGGGGTTGTTGAATTTTTGGAAAAGAAAAAAATATGGGGATGGAGATTTGGGGATTTTGGCAAGGATGGATTTCTACAGCTGCAGGTTGGGGGCTCTTCTTCGAATCTTACCAGGAATGCTAAAGAGGTAGGATCCCGGTTTTTCCCTTTTGTTTCTTTGCTAAATCAAAATAAAAATGGTATTTGGTGGATCTTCATGAAATGCTAGTTTAAAAATATCCATGAATGCTCTTAAAATTTGAGTATTAGTTGTGAATATTGTTTGTTTTTGGGTTCAAGAATGTTTAAATGGTTTCGTGTTTGAGCAAATCTTGTTATCTGAAAGCTATTGGTTTTTTGGGAAAATCATGAACTTGCTGGAAAATTTCCCCATTTTATTATTTTGAACATTCTGGAAAAATATATATATCTGTGACTGTGAATGAATGAGATTTGGGTTTTTGAGAAATGACAGAAAATGTTGTTTTAGAATGTCAACAATATCTCCAAATTTACAAACTAGGTTTCTACGAAATATTTTGGGTTTCTTTGTGACTTTGCATTATAACTTCTGTATAAATTATGTAAAAATAAAGTTCTGGGTTTTTGAGAAATGACAGAAACCGTGTGGCTATTAAAACAAATTTTATTTATTTTTATTAAATTTAAATTTTGATTTAAAAAAAAATAAAATAAAATAAAATGTTTTAATGCTATTAAATTAATATAATATATTTTATTAGTTATATATTATATATTAATTATTAATTAATGTATAGATTTAATTATATGTTAATTGTGATAATTTTTATAATAATATATATTAATAAATATATATTAATTGTTGATTCCTAATTTGGAGTATACTTTCAAATGCATAATAATTATTGTTTAGTCATTGCTTTATTAATTTAGGCACGTATATACATAGAGAAGTATATGCTAATTCATACCTTTAGATCGTGTATTTGTTTAGTATATGCAAGAGAATTATATTTTTATGGGAGATTTTCGAATTAAAATATAATTATTATTTTTTGATGTTTAAAAATAATATATTATCCAAGGATATATTATTTTTGGATTTTAATGTTATAGGTCATCAGGTAAATTTAGAAGTGGAATACTAAAGTTTAGGAGTAATTGGAAAATGAAATGTTTTATCATTGGATCTTTCTTTTGAAAATTAAAATGAGATGCTATTAGAAATAACGGAAATTTAATAATGTACCATTGGAAAAATTAGTAAGTTAATGATATCTCATTTGATAAAATAAATGGGTTAGTTTTACTCATCCTTGGCATTGGGAAATAGACAAATGGAAATATGGCAAGTTTAATTTATTAGTATTCGCTTAGTTTAAAGTGATGGCAAGACCCTATTATGTTTGTTTAGACTCTGTCGTCTGTATGGTTGCTTGTGTTTGGTCATAGTCGGTCAAGTCCCTAGTTAGGGAACCATCATACAAGAGACCATTGTAATTGCTTTTGATGTGTTCAGTTGGATCAGCTTCTATGAAGGAATAATTTATGTAATTATTGGCCGAAGTGGTCGTTGTATAGTGGTTGTGTTTACCTTTAAGGTCGAGATGTAAAAGACATGAAACTTATGTAATCCTAACTTAATTAATTGCCAGAGGGGTCTTGCAGTTGAGCAGACCCGAAGATGTAGCCCTTTAGGGGTGAACTCCAAGATCATATCTGTGTTATGTGATGCTTTCGTTCCTCATGTTTCATACTTAGAGCTAACATGTATGGTTGTATTTTGTAAGTGTATAATGGGGATTTAATGAAGTCATTTGTTGAATGCATAAATATAGTCATCTTATTAAAATGTAGTAATTAGGGTCATAAAAGATTGTAAATATGATTATGAAATTTATTTTGTTAAGGAAAATAAGTAAGCATGGAAAGAAACTCACTAGGTTACAATTATTGAATTAACTTGTCATAAAGCTTGTAATTTGAACGTAATAAATGTATAACATGTTAGGGTTCCCACAGATACTGAGAGGGGGGGGTGAATCAGTATCTGACCGGTAATGAAATTTTTTTAAGATAGAACATGCAGAACATAATGTAACAGTATACCGGTATGTAAGAATTAATGTAATAAACAGAATCAAAAACATCCACATGAAAAGAACACCATAACACAAGATGTTTAACGAGGAAACCTGGTGTGGGAAAAACCTCGGTGGGATTTGTGACCCACAATATTCACTTATTGGCCTATAAGAGAATATTACTTACAATAGGGGCCTGCACATGCAGGAAGGCCAACTACCTAGAGCACACTGCTCAATAAGAAGTCACATTGATTTACAATGAGGATTATGCAAATCCAATGATCTATACTACTTTACAATAGCATCTTCAATGCCAGATTCAGTACCGGTTCTTGCTCTATTCTTTACATATACCCTTGACCTACAATTCGCACATTAGGTCTGCCTAATAATTTTCTTTATGCTTCCTATCCATATCCTACAAATGTCTACAATGATCTCTTTTATATACAAGAGTCATTTTATAATTTGCCAAGTCGGCTTACAATAATAAACAAAATATTACATATCAAAAATCTTGTCAGCCTCTATGCCGATATACATCTTTTCTTCTATGCCGGTGCCGGTGTAGAGTGGTCTTGCTGATGCCGGTGCACTATCTTGCTTGAATAATGCTTTGCCGGTAGAATGTCTTGCCGGTGCCATAGGATTGCAAGGTTGCCTGTGTAATGCTTTGCCGGTATAGTGTCTTGCCGGTGCCATAGGATTGCAAGGTTGCCTGTGTAATGCTTTATCAGTATAATGTCTTGCCGGTGCCATAGGATTGCAAGGTTGCCATCAATGACAAAACCTTCAATCACACACAATGTCTCATTGGAGTGTCCATATGCCAACATAACAAATATTGGATTAACTGTCATAATTTCTAAATTGAAATCTAATGGATGAACCTCATTTGGGTATTTACCTTTTTATCTTAGTAAATGAACATCGTCATGTTAGCTATATTTCACTAAATTAGATGAATTCATTTAGTTAATTACGTTTTATTCTAAACAAATAATCCTCACCAAACTAGTTGTATAATTGGACGAACTCAATAGGTTATCTGCATTATAACCTTAATACATGAACTTCATCATAATAGCTATAATTGAAGTAAAATGGGAGAAATCATTTAGTTGTTTATATCTTAATCTTAGCAAATGTTTTTCTTCATATTAACTTTATTTTAACTAAAATGAGTGAACTCAATAAGTTACCTATATCTTAACCCTATTGGATGGTCTTCATTTGGCTATTTACATTTTATCCTCTATAAATGAACTATGATTTAATAGTTGGTTATGGTTAAACCCTAATGAATGAACTTCATTTTGTTTGTTTACATCTTAATCCGTAATGTATGAATTTCATCTTATTAGCCATATTTTAACTATAGAGGATGATCTCATTTGGTTGGTTATTTTCAAACCTAAATAAATGAACCTCGATATATTAGTTGCACTGTATCTAAAATGGATGGCTCACCAAGTCAACGATATTTAAACCTTAAAGGGAGAATTTCTTAAGTTGCCTACATTTAAAATTCATTGAGTAAATATCCTCATGTTAGTCTCATCTCCAATCATATTAGATGAACGCTTCCTAAATTCTAAAATGTCAATTCAATAAACATAATATATCCATGTCTTAAGTATTAACTTGTAATTAAGATATCCAGCTTAATTGGATCAAACGTTGTGAATTGAGTTAGGTGTAAGGATACGTAATCACATTGGGAAACTCCTTAGGTTCATTTAGTCTTCTGTTGTGTTATCTAAGCATTAGATAACTCCAAAGTATCTTACTGTTGTGACTTAATATTTACACTCTTATTATTATAAAACTATAACTCTAAAAAAAAAAAAATAGTTACACTTCGTTTGAGTGTTTTAGCTTTCACCCTTCGGGGTTTCCTAGCGGGGCATTACAACATGAGTTATGGCAAAAACTTGAAGAGATTTATAGCAGTGATGAACATGTTAAGATTTCTAAAGAGGAGAGTCTAAGAGGAAAGTTTGATGACATGTAGATGATTGAAGGTGAGAATATCCAACAGTATGGTCAAAGGATAAAAGAGATAGTCGGTGAAACTAAGAGTGCAGGAGGTAAAGTGGAAGATGCCACAATGATCAGTAAGGTACTAAGAACCCTACTACTGGTCTACGCTATCCAAGTTGCACCTATTCAGGAGCTGAAGTCCATAGACAAAACTAAGGTAGCTCTTGACTCCATTATTGGCAAACTTACTAATTTTGAATTAAACGGTTATGATGGTAGTGTACATAAATTAGAGTGCATTCATAGCTTCTATCTCTAACCCATATGTGAGAAAAAGTAGAGATACCAGTCATGGTTATGAATCCATATCCAGCAAAGATGTTGATGATGAAGACAGTTTAGTGGAGCTTGAAGCATTGTTGGCAAAGTGTCTGCCTAGAGGCACTAGCAAATACAAAGGTAAATTACCTTTAAAATGTTTTGCATGCAACAAGATTAGCCACATAGCTGCTAACTATCTAAATGGTGAAGCTGAACATAAGAAAGAGAAATTCAAGAAGTATAAGGGTAAAGGCAAGAGAGATTGTCTTATTGCTATTGATAGTGGTATCATTGATGAAGAATCTGATGGTGATGCTAGTGAAGATATTGTGTTTGTAGCTATTAAAGAAGAAATATCAGACCATAAGGCATTAGTGTCCATGATGGATAACTCTAATGATTGGATCATTGATAGTGGTTGTTCACATCATATGACCGTTGATCAGAGAAAATTTCTTTCCTTGAAGGAATTTGATGGTGGTGTTATAAGATTTGATAATGACTCACCCTGCATGGTTAAAGGTAAGGGGGTTATTTCTCTTAATGGGAAGAGCAGTGCTGACGATGTCTACTGGGTTGAAGGTCTAAAACACAATATTTTGAGTGTGGCACAACTTAATGATAGAGGATACCCATTGGAGTTCAAAAATGGCATGTGCAAAATCTTTGACAACAAAGGTGAATTGATTGCAGTCGGGAAGCAAACTATAGGTAACCCATTTCACCTTAATCCTAAAGTTAGCTTGATTGCAAAAATAGATGATATCTAGCTTTGGCATAGGAGATTTTGTCATATAAACTTTGATAATATTGTTAAAGTAAGTAAGTCCAAGACAGTGAGAGGTTTGCCTCAGTTAGACAAACCGGTTAATGCTCTTTGCAAAGAATGTAAGCTAGGCAAGATGACTTATTCAACTTTCAGGAGCAAATCCTTCTCAGTAGAGTATTTGTTAGATTTAGTTCATACAGATCTTTGTGGACCAATAAGAACAAAAATCATTTGAGGTGACATATATTTCATGATCCTCATTGATTATTGCTCAAGGATGATGTGGGTCACATTCTTGAAGGATAAAACTGAAGCTTTTGGTAAGTTCAAGGCATTCAGGGCCTTAGCTGAGAAAGAGAGCAGAAAGAAGATAAAATATCTTAGAATAGATCAAGGTAGTGAATTTACTTATGAGGAATTCACTAGGTATTGTGATGAGAATGACATAAAATGACAACTTTCTACACCAAGGACACCATAACATAATGGTATCATAGAGAGGAACTACCGGTCAGTGGTTGAAGCTTCTAGGAAAATGTTGATACAAGGAGGTGTAGCGAAAACATTTTGGAGAGAAGTTGTTAGTACATCTATCTACACTGGTGAAAAGAGGTAAGGACAAGACCCCTTATGAATATTGGCAGGGTAGATCACTTGATGTTAGCTATTTTAAGATATGTGGAAGCAAATGTTTTATTAAGAGAGGTGATTACATTAGCAAATTTGAGGCTAAGAGTGATGAAGGCATATTTCTTGGCTATTCCACCAAGAGTAAGGCCTACAAATGTTTTAACAATCGGACACAGAGAATTCTTGAGAGTGTTGATGTTCAATTGCATGAATGTCCTAAAGTTTCAAAGGAAATCAGTTTGGAGAAGAAGGATGAAGATCCTTGCATTTTGTTTTTAGAACTAGAAACAGTTAAATTTGAAACCGACAAAGCAAATTCTGACTCACTTGTTCAACCAGAATAGATAAATTCAGAAGATGATGATAATGATGAAGCTAAACCTAAAGAAAATGATCATGTTATTCCTAGATATGTGAGACTGAATCATAGTCTTGAACAAATTATTGGGGATAAGGATGCTAGAGTACTAACCAGAAGGAGAATGAGAGAGAACTCTTGAATGATCTACACCATTGAACCAAGAGCTATTAAGGAGGAATTTGGTGATGATCATTGGGTTAAAGCTATGTAAGAGGAATTGGATAAAATTGAGAAGAACAACACTTGGACCCTATTACCCCGACTGGTAAATAAGAATGTTATAGGTACTAAATGGGTATTCAGGAACAAGTTGAATGAAGATGGTGTTGTAGTTTTCAATAAGGCTAGGTTGGTTTGCAAGGGTTATGCACAAGAAGAAGGAGAAGATTATGGTGAAACTTTTGCACCAGTAGAAAGACTGGAAGGTGTTAGAACTTTACTTTCATTTGCAGCTCATAAGAAGTTCAAGGTATACTATATGGATGTTAAGTCTGCATTTTTTAATGAGATGTTGGAAGAAGAAGTATACATAGAGCAGCCAGATGGTTATGCTCCGACTGATGAGAAAAACATGGTATGTAGATTGCATAAGACTTCATATGGATTAAAGCAGGCACATAGAGCATGGTGTGAAACACTTCATACACATCTGATGAAGATAGGCTTTCTAAGAACCAGTGATGATAGTAACATATATCTCAAGTTTGAAGGAGATGAAATATTGGTCAGTGAGGTATTTGTTGATGATATCATATTTGGAGGTAATGATGTCATGAGCAATAGTTTTGCAAATGAAACAAAAAATGATTTTGAAATGTCTGTAGTAGGGGAAATCAAATTTTTTATAGGCTTGCAGATACAACAAATGAAGAATGGTATTTTCATTACACAATCTAAGTATGTGAGGTCTTGAAGACATTTGGCATGAGTGACTGTAAACTAGTTGGGACACCAATGGTTACAGGTTCTAAGTTGTCTAAGGAAGATGAATCTAAGTCTGTTGATGAGAAGGAATATAGGTCAATGATTGGAAAATTGCACTATGTTGTTCACAATAGATCAGATATAGCCCATGCGGTTGGCATAGTTTCTAGATTCCAAAAGAATCCTAAGGAAACACATTTGATAGCAACCAAGAGAATTTTTAGATACCTGAAAGGTACTGTTGACTATGGATTATGGTATCCATATGGAGGAAACTTTGATTTGAAGGTGTACACAGATGTTGATTGGGTAGAAAATGTTGATGACTGGAAAAGCACAATTGGAGGAGCATTCTTTCTTGGAGGAAGACTTGTTTCAAGGAGTAGTAAGAAGCAGAGTTGTACTTCACAATCTACTGCTGAAGCTGAGTATGTTGTAGCTTATATGAATTGCACATAGGCTATTTGGATGAGGCACATATTGGAAGGTTTTAAGATGAAGATTTCAGAACCCATAAATATTTTATGTGATAATACAAGTACCATAAATATTTCTAAGAATCTTGTTTTGCAGACACGAACCAAGAACATTGAATTGAAGTATCATTTCTTGAGGGAAAAAGTACAGAGCAAATATGATAGCTTAGAGCATGTTTCTACCAAGGAGAAACTTGTAGATATTTTTACCAAAACTCTACCTAATACTACATTTGAGTATCTTAGAAGTCAACTAGGGGTTGTACCCCTTCATGAGGTTAGTTGAGCATGATGTTGATTGCATCAGTCCCTGAACCACTTGCAGAATTTTACAGAAGGATTGGTGTAGTAGTGGAAGCTATTCCATAGGGGGAGCATTAAGCTGCAGATTATTGTTGTTGTACAGTGAAATTTGCAATTACTTGATTTACTTTCAATTTGGCATTGTTGTCAAAGGGGGAGAAGTCTTATGTGATTATGAGGAGGAGAACCAATAACAAGATGAAGGCATGGAGAGCATGGTGAATACTTGGTAATGTAAACCAAGATTCCTATTCACAATCACATCAACAATCAATAGGCGTTGATATTTGTATTTCCATCAGTGCCAAAGGGGGAGATTGTTGGCATTTGCATGAAGATTGCATTAATGATATGTTATGTTGTCATTGATGTCAATTAACCAGTAATGATATTACTTATATTGTTGTTATTATTGATATTGTCTTATAACTGGTAGAAAGAGATTTGTGGAAGACATTGTAAACTGGTATGTAAGTTTGTGAGTTGAACCAGTAATTGGTATAAAAGGTTAAACCCTATCTATGGAATGTAACTGGTAAACCCTACTATTTGCTTTTGTTAAACCCTAACCGATTAAGGTTGTTTAATTGATTATGCTAGTTTATGATCTAATGATGAGAGGTAATGATGATGACATGTGTGATCATTGTATGAAAACAAGTTCAAATTTTTTTGGCACATTTTTTTGTCTAGGGAATGAGAAAAGTGTATTTCATCTAATGTAAAGCATGTGATTAGTTACTCATTCCAATGAAGTGGTGATCAAGGAGGGGTTGGAGTTTTCTTGATTAATGTGTACAGATTGCTAAGTAAATCCAACGGTCATACTTGAACTGATTTGTTTGTAATCTCTATGAGAGAATTAGGTTTTTGTTGTGTTACTGACCTAATTGATTTGCTACAAGGTCAATGAAGTTGTTTTGTAAAAGGTGTTGGTAGAAATTAGTTGAGTGTTGTGTGTGTGAAAAGTGGAATAAGTATCTACAAGTTGTAAGACAAAAGACTTCAATTAAGTCATTACATGTATGGTTAGATAGATATAAGAATGAATAATAAAACCATGACAAATTGACCCATTTCCTTCTAAAATATGTGAGTATAGACTTGCTCTTAGATTTGTATAAGCAATACCAGTGACTAGATGACACCAAGATGAAGGATTTAATCTATATGAGCATGCTATTAAGCTAAATGGATGCAAGATGGATGAATAGTAAGCTATATGAATTCAAGCAATCATAATTAAACTAAATATGCAAAAATCTAAATTAAGATGCAATAATCTAAAAAAGGCACAATATCTTGAATGACTCTAGAGAAAAAACTATATCTAATAACAATAAATCTCCAGGGTCTTTTGAATGAGAGATGAAGGCTGAATTTATAGAAATCCAAAAGAAAGACCAACGGTCAAGATCAATTAGCAATGAATGGTTGAGATTATTCAAGAAAATGTACAATTTAGGATAACTGAAATAATTGAGAGATCATATTCAGTTAACCTTGAGATAGATTCCAATTATAGCTTGTTTGAAATGCATTCAGATTATAAGTTTGAGTTTGTATTGGATATAAAATTCAATTAATTCCATGCACTTGTGATAAAAATAGATAATTCCATGCGATTTCTTTAATTTTTTCAAGAAAAAAGTCTTTTCAATGCAACTGAACTTCTTTTCTCAAAAGCTTTGAGTTCCAATTTTAGAGAAGATTAATAATTCAATTTAATTGCTTTTCTGATTTCAAGTTATCTGAATTTAGAATAAGAAATAATATCTCAAGTTTGATTTTCTCTCTCAATTCAATTCTTTTATTTTATTTTCAATTTAACTCTTTCTTTGTAATTAATTCATCTTTTGTAATAAATTAATTCCTTTTTTTATGATTAAATGGCAAATTATTAATTAATTAAATATGCTAGGATATTTAATAAAATAAATAGGATAATTGATCAAAATGATATTCTTGGAATGATTTAATTAATTAAATAAATATTTAATTAATATAGAATAATTCATTTGCCATGTAATATTTAATGATTGAAGGATTAATTATTTGTGTGCTCAAGATTGATTTAATTGCCTTTGGTTAGGACCTTGGTGATGTTGTCGAGATTAGGGGCCCATGGTTTAGATGACAATTTTTAGGGTATTACATTTGCCCCTCTTTGAATTAATGTGCAAGCAATGCGTTGGTTCAAAGAATAGTTGATATCTAGGAGATACTAGTTATGAACTTGATTGATCATGAACTAGATGAAGAACGAGGTGTTTAGCTTGATTTTAAGCAATGAAATTGAACAAAGTTGATTAAAGCAAAACCGATCCCAAACTTGATTGAATTAAGATCGATGAAGAGAAAAGATACCAAACTTGAACTTGATTGATCAAGAAGTGGATCTTACTGATCTAGAACTTAATTGAAGTAGACACAGTGAGCAGAGACAAAATCAATCTTGAACTTGATGGATCAAGATATGATGAGCAAAGATAAACTGTCCAGCTTGATTTGATGTGATTAAACTGAACACCTACTTATATTAAGTGTATGATCAAAGATACTCTTTAAACCCTTCATTGAGTTTAAATGAATAATTAGCTTGATGAAAAGTGATGAAACTAATTAACATTAAGAGACTGATTTAGATGAAGACAATATCAGCTTGATTTGAAGTGATGAAACTGATATGCCCCTAGCGATTTTGATTCAGATGATCTAGAGATTTCAACTCGATATGAAGCAATGAAGCTGAGATGCCCTTAGTGATAAGGTCTTGTTTGATTTTCTTTAGTTGAAAAGTTTTTGTTTTTTTTTGCTCGACTTTTGATGAAGATTTGAAAATTTTCTCGACATTGGAGATGAGAAGTCATAAGGTCACGAGTATTCCCTCTAGGGAGAGAAATCGAAAGACAATGAGGGTACATGATGATAGGTAATTTTTAGCAATGATAATAATTCAAGCACGGAGATTGATGTTGAAGATTATTTAAATTTTTAGCGTTGATTGATGATAAATTGAGCATTAAGTTGATTTGAGGAATGAGCATTTGACGAAAGCGCTAAGTGGTTCAAGTTGTGCAAAATTGACTAGGAGAATGATCTCAGATTTCAATTTCAATCTCGAAAATAGAATCAAGATGGGCAAATTAGCTTAGGGCATAGTTTTCATGTCCATCAGAGAAAGTTGAAAAATTAGGGTTTTGGCTATATAAGGGGTCCAAGTGTCATTTTTAATTCATTTTAACCTCTCCAAGTTTGAAATTTTAAAAGCCTTCTATGAAGAAAAATGGTATTCCAATCTAGGAGCATCAATTTGAGTGCTAGAGATGACATAACTGACCACAGAACTATGAAGCAACGGTAAGTGATCAATCTTAAGCCTTTGCATTTCATCAATGTATAATTTTTGTTAAATTTTTTGCTTTTTGAAGTCGTTGAAAATCATTCAATGTCATTTTGTCATGCGATAAGACATTGTTTGTTAGATGACAAATTGTTCATCTTGTGGTTTGTCATTTTAGCCTATATGTTCTATCGTGTGGAGTCGTCCCATGTCTCATATGAGAGTTTTCTTCATAGCCCATATTATCATGCGATAGTATACCATATGTCATATGAGAATGATTTATCGTTCAGCACGTATTCCTGACTTGTATGAGTTTTTGCTTACACTATGAAAGCTCGTATGGGGAATAGTGAGCATTTGTAAGGGTCAAAACATGAAAATTTGATTTGGCATTTGGTGTATTTGGATTCGCGTGATGTTTAACATGTTTTGTAGAGTAATTTGGATGAATTGTTGATGCTCTGTTGTTTGATTTTTGTAGATTTGATTGCCAGATATCCTATTTTGGTGGGTCTATCCTCTGATGATGAGGCTAGTCCATGAGCTATCAGATATAGATAGAGCACATATTGATTTGTGCGACTTTACTTACCTTTTAGAGATGCCTAATATCCATGTGAATCATGGGATACTTACTGTGCTAGTTAAGCATTTCCATTTAGAGGACAACACTTTTCATCTACCAGTGGCAGAGATGACCATTACACCAAAGGATGTGTACAGGATTTTGAGGATTTCATTTGCTAGGGATAAGGTTGACTATGATTCTTCTTAGCGACCTAGTATCTTAGTCTTCAGATGCATATTTCACGATGAGGACATTCTTGAGCGGGCTATCACTTGAGACCGATAGTTGGCGGAGGTCAGAGCTGAGCGCGATTGTCAGTTCACTGAAATGAGGGTAGAGTGAGATGATCTTCAGTAGGAGGTGTTGCATCAGACTAGTTGAGTAACTTATTATGTTGCAACATATAGCATAGTAGTTCCTGTAGCACAACAGGTTGTCCCATATTCTTAGTATATGGCACGATCTGAGGGAGCTCAAGCACCTAGGCAGGATGCTAGTCAGTAGGCTCCACCTCCTCCACCACCTGGTGATGAGGGAGAAGCAAAGAGATAGATTTTTATAGCTCTTAGATTTTGTTATATACTCCATTTTTTGTAGCCTATACGATTCTTTCTCTGATGAGACATTGTATATGACAATTAATATCATTTGTACTCTTAAGACTTTTATGATATATATACGCGATCTTGATTTGATTTCATCATACTTGTCTTGATTGATTTATGAGATGTCTTTCTATATGCTTTATTCTATATGTATGTATATATTTTCAATATGGATATATGTAATGTAGATGAATATGGATGTTCTTTTTTGTTTCTTTTCAAATACAAATAAATGATGAAAAGGAGTAATTAGTAATGCAAATTTTTATTTTTCTATGCGATAATATGAATGCAAACAAGTATATTAAATGTATGGATCTATATAAGATGCTTATGTATGCATCTAACATCTCAATACACAAGTACTCAATCGGAGAAATGGTGAAAAAGGGACCACTTAGCTGAGAAATGATGATGCTTCAAACTCTCATTCAAAAGATAAAGAGATCATTGTTATCATGCCGAAATCACTTGAAATGCATAAAATTTAGAATGAATGCAACCTAAACCTAGTCACTAGATTTGGAATGCTTAATTTTCATCACTGAGCATTTACAAACATAGCAGGTAGAATAGAGTTCCTTTCTTTTCATGTACCATATTAATTATCATGTTCGTAATGACCCTTTTTTTGTTCATATCCTTGGACAAATTATGCATTCATTATTATATCAGTCAGATATTGATTCACCCCCCCCTCTCAGTATCTTTGGAAATCCTAACAATTGGTATCAGAACTTGGTCCTCTATTTTCAAAAGCCTAACAACTTGAGGAAGATCTTGACACCAGTAGAGATTTAAAATTTGAGAAAGCAACTGGAAACAACTCTTTAGACTATGATGCAAAAAAAGTAAAGGATATCAAACTTGAGGATAATTTGAAGGCTACACAAGATATTATTCAAGGACTTCAAGAAAATTTCACTATAGCAAGGAATAAAAGAAGAGAACTTTGTGAAAAGATGTAGAATAATGAAGATGAAAAAGAAACTCTTAATGATTTGGTAAACAAATTGAGACAAGAGAACAGTACAATGAAGAATGAGATGCAAGATATGACTATGAGATTTTGTAAATAAATTGAAGATAGAAATAAGAATGAAGATGATTTGGTTAGAAGAATAAATGATGCTGGAAATGAAAACACAAGACTCAGTCATGAAAATGATATGTTGAAGACAGATTTGATGCATACACAAAATGACATAACTAAACTCATGAGAAAAAAGGAATCTTGGAGAATGAACCAACTGTTGCAAATCAACACAAGGAGAAATTCAAGAAAAGTTTAGAAGAACTTATTGACATGCTGAAGAATCAGAAACCTAATGGTGGTACAAATGGCCTTGGCTTTGAAGTTGGTGAAAGCTTTGGTACTGCAAACAATCATGATCATAGTAAACCGGTAAGACAACCTAATGCTTACAAATTCAATGGGAAATAATTTAACTGTAACAAGTATGGTCATAGAGAAAATCAGTGTAGATCTAGAAATTATCAGAACACTACTACACCCACCGGTCAATGTTCTAAATGCAACAAAATTGGTCATAATTTAGGAAACTATAGAATGAATGTAAGATGTTATGTTTGTGGAAGATTTGGACATCTATCTAATCAATGTAGAACACATATCGGCATAGGATATGGGAAAGCTATTTTGAAAAACAATGTGACTTGTTATGCTTGTAACAAAATTGGACATATTGCAAAATTTTGTAGAAGCAAGACCCCACCAGGAAATAACAAAGGTCCTAGTTTGAAAGGTAAAGAAAAAGTTGAAGAGGTAAAGCAAGAATTCTCAAAACAATGTATCAGAAAGTCAGATCATAATGTTGATGGGAATACTCCTCCACCGGTAGAACAGAGTAACACTCCACCAACAGGAGACTCTTCATCTAATTGAAGGAAAATCCTTTGGGGGTTTAGCAACAAACTGAAAAAACATGCTAACATACCCTCGGTTGATGGTGAGAAGTTGAAATTACTTCTTTATCGACAAATGAGTTAAGTTGTGACTTAACCGACAAGCATTAAATATGGTATTTGGAGAAAATAACATTATAAAGCAAGTGTTTTGGCTCCTTTTTCATTCACCGAGCATTCAAATTTTCAAGAGTGCAAAAATTCCTGAGCGAAGGCATCCTTAGCGAAGAAGTGAAGCAGTTCATCCAAGCACTCATCCTAAAGGAAGATTGAGGTATTTATAAATATGGCTTCCTCATTCACTCCTTGCAAACCCTATTGTGATTGAAGTAATCAAGCACCCTAGACCCGTATTCAAGCTTGTTCCCAAAATAGCAAAGAAAGATGATACCCTGGTGCATTTTCTCAAATTCCTAAGGGAGTAGTATATGTTGAAGACCCTAGGATATACATACATTTTTATATAGAGGAATTAGGAGATGATGAAATCAAGAACATGTATCGGACTTTGATTTGTGATGAATCTAGAAATATCAAACTGAAACATAAGATAGTGGAAACCCTAGGTTTTACTAAAATCCTTAGTGTCCTAGATTTTCCCAAGGATATTATAAGGATTGTGCTAAGCAGAGTGCATGGTGAATTATTTTGGTTGGATTCAATTCATAAGATCACCAAAGAAATAGTAAAGGTAGTAATAGGGTTACCTTCCACTGGTAGTAGGCTTGACAGAACTAAAAAGGTCTCCAATGACATAGTAGTAGACCTAACCAGCGCAACATTTGACAAAAGGTCTATAAAGGTAAATGATGTGAAGGATATCAATGTCAGATTTATCAATATGATTTTAGGCTACAAGGCTACACATGCAAATAGGTTAAACTCAATATCTAGCCTATGTATTAGAAGTGCATATGACATGGTTAACAACAATGCTAGAATAGATGTGTGTGAATGGCTCACAGATGAATTAATAGACAATCTGAAGAAGATAAAGGGAGATAAGAAAGGAACCTTTAGATTTAGAAATTTTCTTGTATGTTTAGTGTTGTATATTACTAAGAAAGTACCCAGTATTGGTAAGAGAGATTTTGGTTTTGACATACCTGTAAGAAAGTAACTTTTGGATTCACTAAACAACATGGGAGATAATAGGGAGAAAAACTTAAATGAACATTTTCAAGCACTGAAAGCTCGAATGAAGACTAGAACAAGAATGTCATAGGAAATTGTGGATAAATACCAAAAGGAAATATGTTTTGTAATTAAGAAAGATGAAATCTGGATGGAGCTAGTTATCCTGAGGACTATCTAGGTAACTGAAATGGGCTATGAAATAGATGATAACATCATAGAAACTTATGCAAAAGCCCTCCTTGAAGCACCAAAGGAACCCACTAAGAAAGTCTTTGGAAATGCAGAAACAATTGAAAGTGGAATTCAGTCAAGGGAAAGGGTTAAGAAAGTTGAACAAACTGTGAAGAAAGGAACCCAACATGCAAAAGCAATTAAGGAAGATGTTTTGAAACAAACTGATATCAAGGAAAGTGAGATGGAAGGACTTCAACCGGAAGCTCATCTTTCACCGGTTGGAACTTCTTCTGAGAGTGATATACCGACAGTATTCAAAAGGGTGGAAAGAAAAAGAAAACCCTCATCGGTACCCTCACCCACACCCAGGAGAACCAGACAAAAGTAACAGGCAGTGAGGCCTCCAGCAAGGAAGTTGACTCCAAAGAAGAAAAAGGTAAAACAAGACATTTCTCCAATAGATAAGCTCCGTAGTGAAATAATAGAGGATGGAAAGTTAAAGAATATTAGCAAACTATACAATACACTTTCAACTGATGACAGAGAGAGCAAAGAAAATAGTGTAATTTTACACTTGGATATTTACAAGAAATTTTTGATGGAAATTGTTGATGAAATACCCACTGATCTTTACATAAGACTTGAAGCTAGAAGGGTAGCTATTGTTGATTTGGACAAGAAAATAAAAATTGAAAAATTACTTGCAGTTCATCCAGTGAACTCACCGGAAGAAATTGATCAATTAATCAGTGAGGCCAACCGAACTGTATTCTCAACCGGTCACTGACATGTAGCACTGATGACAGGGAGAATGAATGAAATTTTAGAAGAGACTGCGGATCAATGGGACATATTCTTTGTTGAAAAGGAGAAACAGGAAGAACTCAAAAGACCCAAGACTATCAGAGTATATCAAAAGGACAAGGATAAGGGGAAAGGCAAGGAAGGTGGACCTCCAAACCTTAAGATAACTGACAACTTACTGCCACCTCCTTCTGATACTTTACCGGAAAAAAAAAATGACACACAACTAGCTACTGAGAGTATGGAGACTCCTCTAGAGGATACAAATCTTGAGTCTGAAGTTGTGTATACCATGAATATTGATACACAAGAGGTGAATATTGTGGTAGATAAAGAAACCACTTAAGATAAGAAGAAAGATGTGACTACTGAGTCACTAGCTGTAGATGTGGAAATCAATGTTAGCACAAAGATAGAGAAACCGACAGAGGACTCTACTGAGAAACAATAAGAGAAACCGGAAATGAATAGTGTAGAGGCAAATACACACAAACCGAAAGTACATTTAGAGGCTACATCTGAGAAACCGATAGTTGAGAGCTTAGAGAAACCATCTAAGGCATTGGAACATAAACAGGTTGATGTACAAGTTCAAACTAAAAAGCATAAACCGTTGCTGATAGAAATGTATACCCAAACAGATCCTCCTGAGAAAGAGGAAAGCAAGGTTATCACTACAATTGGCATCATGGATATTGTAAAAATAGTTGGACAGACATCTGGTACTTCTATAGCATAATTTCGGCTTACAAATGTAACAGAGGTCTTATTGGACTCAATAAAGAAAATCATAGAGTGTAGTGCACAATCTTATAAAGCTATTGATGATACAATCCCCATTCTTAAATTGATAGCACCCAAGTGCATTGTGAATAATTAAGATTCTTTAGGTCAACTAGACACTTTTTCTAAATACATCACCGGTAACATTTTGACAATTGATCAAATAAATGAGGACACAGTTAAGGAGAAAATGAATAAAGAGAAAGAGAAATTATTTGATGAAACAATAAAGAAGTGCATGGGACACATTGGCACACTTTTACTAGCACTAAACAAAACAATAATGGAGTTTAAGGAACTCTATAGAGATATATGCAAGACACATGTTCTGACAATAGATATAGACAAGGAAATAAGTAAGGTACAAAAGGAGATTGACAATATAGCTAATAACCTCATCAGTTCATCTGAACCATTATCAATTACAGAGTAGAAGATACATAGTCTTGAAGAAAAACATGAGAAATTTGAAAATGAGAAAGACAAAATAAAAGGGAAGGAAAAAGACCTTAAATGCAAACTCAGCCCCAAATTGGAGTACCTCATCTCTTTGAGTAAAGAGATCTCTGAGGCACTTGTTCAAGGACTGAAGACACCGAAGGAACAAATGCATCACCTCACTGGTACTATTCAGAGGACAGAGGCTGCACTAAAAGACAGTGAAAAGTTCACTGAGGGTCTAAATTTGGTACTAGGAGAACTCTTTTAGATTGTAACCCACATGATACAAGGATCCAGGCAGGAAACACACTCCACTGACAGCAAATGACAACCTTTGTCATTGACGTCAAAGGGGGAGTAGTGAGATGAGAAAAATAATTAGAATAGGACATCATCAGCTCAGGAGGAGCATGGATTTTTTGACAACACAGTTTTGGTAAGAAATTCTTTTTGGACATCATTTTTTTTGGACACTTTTTGATTTTTCTCATGAGTGTTGCCATCAATGCCAAAGGGGGAGATTGTTGGCAAATGCACAATCCAATGAGAAATTGTAGGTGCTTGAAGGTATTGTCATTGATGGAAATCTTACAATCATGTGAGACCGATAGGAAGACAAAGGCACCAACACCGACAGACTCTACACTGACATACAAATCACCGACACCAAAAAGATTGATCACCAACACCATGGCCAACATGAATTTTGTTTAAATGTATTTTGTATTTAATAGTAAAATATTTTGTAGGCCGACTTGGCGAATTGTAATATGACTCATATATGTATGAGATCATTATATATCATTTATGAAAAAGAGAGAATGCAAAGTATGAAAAGAAGATAATAGACCTAATGTGTGAATTATTGGGATAAGGGTTTATGTATATTGCAGAGCTTAAACTGATATTGAATATAGCATAGCAGATGCTGATCTGAAGTAGTACAAGACATTGGATTAGTATAATCCATTTTGCAAGTCAGTGTGACTTTGTTGTAATTGAGCAGTGAGCTCTAGGCACTTGGCCTTTCTGCATGTGCAGGCCCCTATTGTAAGTAGTAATATTCTCTTATTGGCCAGTAAGTGAATATTGTTGCTTACAATAGGGGCTTGCACATGCAGGAGGGCCAAGTGCCTAGAGCTCACTGCTCAATTACAAAGAAGTCACACTGACTTACAAAATGGATTATACTAATCCAATGTATTGTACTACTTCAGATCAACATCTGCTATTGTAGATTTAGTACCAGTTTAAGCTCTGCAACATACATAAACCCTTATCCCAATAATTCACACATTAGGTTTTCTATCTTGTTTTCATACTTTGCATTCTCTCCTTTTCATAAATGATCTACAATGATCTCATACATATATGAGGCATATTACAATTCGCCAAGTCGGATTACAAAAGATTTTACAATTAAATACAAAATACATTTAAAAAAAATTCATGTCGGCCATGGTGTCGGTGATCAATGTTTTTGGTGTTGGTGATTTGTATGCCAGTGTAGAGTCTGCCGGTGCCAGTGCCTATGTCTGTTTGTCGGAATCGCATGATTGTAAGGTTTCCATCAATGACAATACCTTCAATCACCTAAAATTTCTCATTGGAGTGTGCATTTACCAACATGCATCTAGATTGCACATTAAAGAAATTCCCTAAAAATAGACAAAGAAATGATGCCAACCTCCCTGTAGCATACAAATAAGTAGAGTTGAGGTATATGTGGAAATTTCACCTTGATCTAAAGGCACTTATCATAAACACTCAGTTGATTACATGTTTCCAGATCATCAGAATCATTCCTACAAGTAGAAAACAAAGAAAATATTATGTCCCCAATCCTTGCTCCTCTTAGTCAAGATAGACTTCCTTGAATTACTCAGAGGGAATAATAATTGAATACTAATATAAAAGACAACACACAAAGAAAATTTCATGCATATCTCAAACTGTTTAGTGATTGTTTTCAGTAATATTGTTTTGCTTGTTTACTCAATGATAAAAATCTTTAGTAGTTAGGAGACAGGTGACTGAATCAGATTGGATGACCGGGTATCACTAACTGAAAGATGACTTGGTTGATACTACTCAAGACATGTAAATTGCTCAGTCGATTACCCTAAGACTGGGATATTGATTAGTTTCAAGCCATGAGGGTTCTAAAAAACTAGGATGTCACAAAAGTGACTAAAAGATATGTAAAAGTGAAATCAAAGATGCAAGAAAGCAGGAAATGCAAAAGTTGCATTGATAGATGGAGCACTTGAGTACAAGAGGTGCCTGTTTGCTAGGTTTTCACCTACTTGGCAAAGATTCTTTTCTTTTCCTTTTTTTTTTCTTTTTTTTGACATTTTATAATTTTTAAGATTTTTTTCAGGACTTTTTAGTTGTGTAGGTTGCTGAAGCAAAGAATACTAAGTGAAGAATTTCTTCAAGTGGATGATGTTGATTGGTTCATAGAGCTATTCTCCTTACGATGTTGAGAGTTGATAGGCACCAGAGCCAAAGACTACAGTAACGATGTAGTGACCCATCTAGTTGGGTTCAAACTTCTCTTTGTTGTCTCGAAACTATTGATTTTTAGAATTTTCTCTCAGAACAAGGTCACCAACCTGAAATTCTTGTTGTTGAACCTTCTTGTTATATCCTTTAGACATTCTCTTTTGATACACTCTTAGATGATCAAATGCCACTTGCTGACATTCATCCAACAACTCGAGTTCTTGCAATCTAGATATTCTATAGTCTTCATCAGTAATAAGACCTTGCAAAGAAACTCTTAGAGATGGTATTTACACCTCAATAGGTAAGACTGCTTCAGATCCACACACCAAAGGAAAAGGTGTAGCCCCAATAGGTGTTCTGATACTTGTTCTATAAGCCCATAATGCAGGATTGAGTTGTAGATGCCAATCTCTTCTAGATTTATTTACTATTCTGTGTAAGATAGTCAACATGTTTTTGTTAGATGCTTTAGTTTGTCCAATACCTTGAGGGTAATATATCGATGACCATTGTTGTTTAATTTTTAATTTTTCACAGAGCTCGTCTAGATCTTTATTCTTGAACTGCCCTCCATTGTCAGTCACAATGGATGAAGGTATACCATACCTACAAATGATATAGTTAAGGATGAACAAAGCTACTTGTTTATCGGTTTCTTTGATGAGGGGAACCGCTTCTATCCACTTAGTGAAGTACTATGTGGCAGTTATGATATGCTTGTGTTTGTTAGATGATGCAGGATATATTTAGCCAATTAGATCAAACACCCATTGTTGAAAAGGCCAATGTGTAATGAAGGGTATGAGATCCCTTGCTGGAGCATGTATGAGATTACCATGTAACTGACACTTCTCACAAGTTTTAGCAAACTTTATAGAATATTTCTCCATGCCTGACCAGTAGTAGCTAGCCCTTAGCAATTTCCAAGATAAAGTTAGACCATTCGAATGAGATCCACAAATACCTTCATGGACTTCAGATAATTCGCGTTGGGACTCTTCAGTTTTCAGACACCTTAGAAAAGTACTATCCAAACCTTGCCTAAATAGATCATGAGTGATGATGACATACTGTGAAGCATTTTGGATTAGGTTCCTTTTCTCATTATGGGTAAGATTAGTAGGGATTATTTGGTCACGTAGGTAAGAGTAAATGTGGATGTAGTGAGATGAGTCATGTATGATAATATAACATACCATCTAGGAATCAAAAGAATAATAGGCGGGATAATGTAACTCTTCCACCAAGAATTCAAAGCGAGACCTAGATTGTTGTAACTCTGGTATAGATGCCAAGGTGGACATAACATCTGCTGCTCTGTTTGCTGATCTGGGAATTTGCTAAAATGATACAAAAGTAAAATATTTCTTGATATGATCAACCATTCTCTTATAAGGCACCAATTTTTCATCTCGAGTCTGATATGTATCATTGATTTTATTAATGATTAGCTAAGAATATCCATAGATGTGTAATTTGAAAACCTTCCATTCAATAGCTAGCTTGATCCTGTTTACCAAAGCTTCATATTCTGCAATGTTGTTTGTGCAAGGGAAAATAATCTTGTAAGCCTTTGGGATTGAATATTTCTGAGGAGTAATAAAGAGTATTCCAATACTAGAACCATGTTGAGTAAAAGACCCATTGAAGAACATCTTCCATAATGATTGAGTAAGGTGCATGATGGATTC
Source organism: Cryptomeria japonica (assembly GCF_030272615.1). NCBI lineage: Eukaryota > Viridiplantae > Streptophyta > Pinopsida > Cupressales > Cupressaceae > Cryptomeria > Cryptomeria japonica. The sequence goes on along the minus strand of NC_081405.1, from coordinate 439,453,992 downwards.
ATCCAGAAATTCTATGTGTAGAGGTTGACTGTCTTCAAGTGGAGCATCTACAAGTTGATCTGCAATTACCCATCTTTTGATGGCCTTGCATTATACATATTCAATATCAAACTCTATAAGAACCATGACCCATTTAGCCAATCTTCCTGTAAGTGTTCGTTTGCTAAGAAGATATTTGAGTGGATCAATGTTAGCCACCAGATTGATTGAATGTGCTAACATGTAGTGTCTTAATTTTTTTGATACAAAAACTAATACCAAACAAGCTTTTTCTATTATAGTATAGTTCATTTCATAAGACACCAAAGTTCTACTGATATAATATAGAGCTCTTTCCTTTTTATTCTCATCCTGTTGTGCCATAAGTGCCCTCAGTGATGTATCAGTAGCTGATATGTATAGAATCAAAGGTTTACCTTGAATTGGTGGCATCAATATTGGTGGATTAGAAAGGTATTCTTTGATTTGTTGAAGGTGCTACTCACATTCCTGATCCCATTTGTATGTTACACCTTTCCTTAACACTTTCATGAAGGGTTGAGCTTTATCTGCTGGTTGAGAAATAAAGCTTCTGATTGATTGAATATGTCCTTGTAAACTTCTCATTTGACTGATATTCTTTGTAGGTGGCATTTCCATTATAGCTTGGAATTTCTTAGGATCAACCTCAATTCCTTTCTTTGAAATAATGTAACCAAGTAATTTCCTTGATGTCACTCCAAATACTCACTTTTTAGGATTTAGCCAGAGCTTGAATTTTTCCATTCTATCTAGTATGAGGCCTATCTCTTGAATATGTGTGGATCTCTTCATTGTCTTTACTAAGGTGTCATCAACATAATCTTCCATATTCTTGTGCATCATATCATGAAAGATAGTAGTTACTACTCTTTGGTAAGTTGCTCCTGCATTCTTTATCCCAAATGGCATGATGTTCCAACAAAAGGTTCCCCATGCATAGGTGAAAGTTGTCTTTTCTTGATCTCCAAGAACTATTTTGGTCTGATTATAATAGGAGAATCCATCCATTAATGAGTACATCTCATATCCAGTAGTCATATCCACTATCATATCAATGTTTGGCAATGGAAAGTTGTCCTTTGGACAAGCATTGTTGAGATCAAGTCTATGCAAACCCTAATAGATTTGTTTGCCTTTGATATAGGTACTATGTTTGAAATCCATTCTGCATAGTCTATAGCTCTGATAAATCCATCTTTTAGTAAATTTTCTAGCTCAACCTTGACTAGCAGTCCCACATAAGGGTGCATCTTATGGAGTTGTTGCTTGACTGGTTTAACTCCTGGTGTAATAGAAAGATAGTGCATGATAAGATTAGGATCTAGGCCTGGCATATCAGAGTATGTCCATGTAAAGTTGATCTTATTTTCTAAAAAGAGATTGCTGAAATATTTTAATTCTTCTGCTGATAGTGATTGAGCTAAGTGAATGACATGTGGTGTCTCTTGACTCGCAATACTTACTAGCTGAGTTGGTTCAATCAATATAGAAGACCTTTCCTGGAAGTGACTTGGTAGTCTTTTATTTTTCTTTTTTAAATTTTTTTGACTAAGATACTTGATATTTGTTTCAGTCATGTTCTCACTTTGTTCACTAGTGGAATAGTCCATTGGTTCAACTGCACTAAGGTAGTAGGCTAATGTGTAGTCATTAGTAAAGATAGGTACATTCATAGGCTGGTCTTGTAGACTACAGTCAATTAGTTCAGGATGTACCAAGGATAAAGTTTGAACAAGTTCGAGGGAATTCACAGTATTATCATCATAACTGCGGACTAAAAAGTCAAGTTCCAGAAGACTACCTTGCATAAATGTCTTGAGACTAGGAGGAGTTACAACATGATCATTGAAATGCACATTAATATTTAGTTGACCTAATCCAATTGACCTACTCCTAGCACTATTCTCTACTCCAGGCTAGACTACATATCGTAGTTCGACAGTAACAAGATCAGTAGATAGATTCCCAACATTCATGACAAAGGAGTCAGAGTTTGATGTTGAATAAATAGAACTGTTGTCAAAGTCATCAGAGTCATAGGATGAAGTTTCTTACTCTTCTTCAAGTGATTGAGTAAAAGTATGTATAGTGTCAATACCTACCTCTTTGATGCTGCAAGTTCCTTCATGATTTGGTTCATTTATCACTTGTATTTGACATACTTGTTGACATAACCTTAATGGTTATGTGAATCTTTGTCATCTACTCTATTCAATTTCTTTTGGACTAATGACTGGTTCTATTTCTGTAGCTTCCAATTCTTCTTGTCTAGTTCCATACTTGATTTGTTCTATCATATTAGATGGAGATATGGCAGGTGAAGGATTTTCTTGTGTTCTTCCCTCTTCTAGCTTTTGTTTAGTCTTATTGTTTCTTTAGTTTGATTTTTTCTATCTCCATTTGTAGCTTTAAACATATCATCTCTTGTGTGTCATCTGTGATATCAGCAGAATCTTGTGGAGTTTCTATAATAGATGTATCTGAGAGATGATTTGGACCCCATTCATACTTGTTTGACTCAGTTTCTGAATCATCTACTTGTTGTCTACCATTATATGTGACTGGAATTTTTAGTGGTGCAAACAATTCTCTGATTCTTTCTACTTGTTCTCTCATATCCTCTGGGACTTCTACTTCTTGTAGTGTTGTAGCTGACACCATCAAAACTTGAGTACTAGTTTCTTCCCCCCTCTTGATTGCTAGTTCTTCTTGTTATTTTTCACACTCTTCTTGAATTTGTTGAGTGTTTACTTCCTGTGTAGTTGAAAGTAGTATTCTTTTCCTCCACTTAGACTTAGAAGCATGTTTTTGGTCTAATGTTTTTCTTGGGTTGTATCCCAGTCCAGCTTTATCATTTGTAGACTTAGTTTGTAGTTGAATAGGTTCAATAATACCTTCATGATGTTTTCCCAGAGGATCTATTCTTGAATATCCCATGCGTTGAATCATTATGTAGCTTGGACCATATTGCGTCGAGGAAATCTCACAATGCCACACTTCTTTGTTTTCACTATCTTCTTTGAAAAGTCATTTGAGAACAACATTCTCTTCTATTTCATCTGCAAGGGAAGTAGAGGACTGTACAAAAAGACCATCATAAATAACATTTGGAGTGGAAGACTCTGGCTTCATAACCTCTGATGGTTTTCCTAACTGTCTTGGTGATGGAGGAAGAGAGATTAGTGAAAGTACTGGTTCTATCTTGTATCCATCCATGCCAGAATCTGTAATTTTCAATTTCTTTTCTAAATCCTTCATCAAGGTTTCTGAACTTTTAGCTGTAGAGGCTGCTCTATTATGAGGAACAAAGGTATCAACACCCTGAGTTAATGCATTACAGGGGTATATTATATCAACAGGAATACTTACTTCAACTCTGTTATAAAGAAATTTTAAGCACTAGTGATATGTAGATGGTGCTGCCCTCATTTCATGAATCCATGGCCTACCTAGTAAGATGTTGTATGAAAGAGGGAGATCAAGCACCTAAAAATAATATCTCTTTCTATAGGTCCTACCCTGATTGGTAATAGTACCAGAACTTTAGAGGTTCTTTCTTCTTCATCATAGGCTTTGATTGTTATTTTCTTTGCTGGAACAATGACATTTTCAGAAAATCCCAACTTTGTAAGTAGATTGAAGGTATAAATATTCAACCTAGTGCCTCCATCTATCAAAACACATTTAACTCGGTGTTTATGGATCATAGCTTCAATGTGCAATGTCTGGTTATGTGGGTGATTCAGTGAGTTGTCATCTTCTTCAGAGAAAGTGAGATAATGAGGCAAAGTCAAGTGACCCACCATAGATTGAAACTGATTGACATCTAAATCTTTTGGGACATTAGTGGTAAGCAAAGCTTTGTCCAGGATCTCTTTATGAGAGGAAGAGATTTTGAGCAATTCAAAGATGGATATTTGAGCATTCGTTCTTTTGAATTATCTGACAATGCTCTAACTAGGAGAGGATGATGAAGTTTGTTGTTTAGATTTATCCATGATTGTATTTGTTTGTCTATTTAAATAAGTTGGTAGATTTGATGTTGTTTGATTAGGAGTTGAAGAACTGGCTCCTTGGAGAGTAACCTTCTTTTGAGCGCGAGTCACAGTTGTTACGGTTTGTGATTCATTTTGTTTATCTTTAATTATGATCACATTGCAATATTCAGGTTGGGAAGACTCAATCATGTTGATCACATTGTCATTGTCGGTATAGGTGTAATTGACTTTGGCACCTCCTTTTGATTTTGAGGAATCACCTTGTTCGTAAATAGGTAAGGGATCTTTAAAATCTTTGTGATCAACATTAGTCGTGTGATTTCCAACAATAATTTTGCCAACGTCAATGAGATCTTGAATCTCATGTTTGTGCTTCATGTAGTTGTTTGTGTTATGACGTTTGTTTCAATGGTATTCACAATATTCATTTTCTCTCCACCATTTTGGTTTGACTTCTGGATCATATGACCTAGAATTGTCTGGTAATGTTATTAGATCATTTGCCAATAAAGTTTTAAAAGCGGATTTGTATGATTCATCCAGAGGAGAGAAGTCGTGTTTAGGCTTTGAAAGCCAAGGTTTCTCTTTGAACCACTCTTTTACTTTCTTTGGTGGATTTTTTGTTGTAGTTGTAGCTTCTTTGAGTGCTTGTGTGCAACTAGCCAGGTTAAATATCGTAGGTTTTGAGTTTTTTTTAATAGTGTCTACCACTCCATCATTAACAATGTTTCTATTGTTGTCTTTGCCATATTTCAAATATATGTTCTTTTCTTTGGAACTGGAGCCTTCTTGTGTTTCTTTCCAAAGTGAGATATCTCCTTTATTTATATGTACATCTTCCATTCGGAGGGCACTATCTTCCATTTTATTGAATGAAGGGTATACTTGAATTTGGATACTGTATTTCAATTCAGGGATCAAGTTATTGCCGAAGATATCCATCTTCTCCAAATCTTGAATAGGCCGTGAATATCGAGAGAACATCTTTCTCCAACATTGGAGAAAAGTGAGAAAGGGTTCTCCTATTTTCTGTTTGGTATTGCAAAGCTCAATCATAGTGACTATGTGACAAATATTATAGGAGTATTATTGCAGAAACAATTAGATTAGTTCTTCAAAAGTTTTGAATCCCATAGGTAGGTTTGAGAACCATTCCATAGCTTGTCCTCCTAGACTTCTTAGGAAAAGGCGCATGAGATATGTTTGTTCATGCACGAACTCCATACATAAAGCATAAAATTCTCTGACATGGTCTTGAGGATCTGAGTTGCCATCGTATTTGTCAAATTTTAGAATATCCACTTGTGAAGGAAATGGAGGCATGTAAAGGTTTTTGTCAAATGAAAATGGGCATATCGTGTCCATAGAATATTGTTTTGATGATTTATCTTTATTTTTTAGTTCTATGATCTAAGTCCGTAATGCTTGTAATTATTTGTTTACCATTGCTAAGGGTGTCTCTTCCTCTTTAGTAATTAGGGTCTCAATGTTATAACCAGTAGGAAGTTTAGCACCTTGTTTTGCTAGTTCTAGAAAATAGTCTTCTTTTTCTCTTGCCATGATAACCTTCATCATTTTTTGAAAATATTTATCCTTTTGACATTTATGTATATTAATTTCTAGAGGTTCAGAGGCTTTAGATTCACCTAATGAGGAATCACTTTCAGTAGTATGGATACTGAGATTGTCATGAGCATCATGTTTATCATCTTATTTTTGTTGTCTTGCTCCAGATATGGTGGGCGACAAAAGTTGATAAAAAACTAGTATACTTGATGATGAAGGTTTATTACTGACAGGGTCTTCTACATAAAATGGATTATCTTGATATGAAAAGGATGGTCCTTTGCCTCTATTAACTTTCTTACGAGCACTTCTAGTTTGAGTAGGTATTTTTATGACTAATGTGACCTAGAGTTGTTTGTGATGCAGAAGTCAAGATCAAGTTTGGAGCTAGTTGTCCATTTAACATATTGTTTGAGAGAAGCAACTAAGATTTAGTCTAGTTTTAGGAAAGATCTATCCTGTGTAAGACATGATCTAAGTTACCTAGTTTGATTTGAGAGAAGTGACTAAGACTCGGTCTGGTTTCAGGAATGATCTATCCTGTGTAAGACGTGGTCTACGTGATTAATTTTGATAAGTAGTTGATTGAACTAGCTAAAAGATGATCGACTAAATCATGCAATACAACGACAAAGGTATACTGTTTAGATTTGTTTATGCTCAGGATGATGATAACTAGTTTTATGCTTACTGTGGACTGTTTTAGGCAAGTTTGACTATTCTGGGTTGAGAAAATTAAGAATTCGTACGACATGATTTACAGAACTAAACAATTTGACAACTTCAGGACGATGAACACAATATTTCATACGAGTTGTTGCCTAGGTTCATAAGACAAGTGGGTATACCTCAAACGATAAAATGATGAATGTGATTATTGTTTCGTACGACATAGAATCAAGGATCAGACAACACTTCCCTAACTAGGATGATAGTTTATCAGATCTCATATGACAACAAAAGTAGGGTCAGACGACAAACTGTAAGGCTTGATGAAACCTTGTACGAAAACAAGTGTGTAGCAGGACAATATTTTAGAAGATTGGTACGACAGTTTACTGGATAGAGATGAAATTCTGATAGATAGAGTTTTCAATGACTAATGACAACTAGTTTTGAGATGGACCGAGTTTTGATGACTAAGATAGACTAGTTTTTGATACGGGCAAAGTTTAGACCACTGAGTTGTTTATTGTTTTCTCTAGTTCTGGTATATTTTAGTTTCAATTTCAGGGATGAAAACATAGTAAACATGCAATATGTATAATGAATTCAATCACAGCACACTAACCCTATGGAAATTGGTGAGAGAAGAAAACCTTTGCTTGCAGACTCAGGTACACACCCAATAGCTAATCTGAAAATGGTTGCTGAGTCTCACACAATGGATTCTCAATGCTGTATTAGCCAACTCCAAATGCTAATGGGGGTACAAAATGACAAGTATCTTGGGAGAGTTACTATCTCTCTTGCACAAAGATTATCCTCCCTTTCGAAGGTGAACCAGGTAGCCTTTATCTTATAGTTCTTAGTTAGGAATTCCATTAAAAATTACCCCTTGAAGTCATACAAGCATGATTGAGGCCTATAGCCCGACAAGGTACCGAAACAAGCTGTAGTCATGTAAATGTGATTGAGACCACGAGGCCCTACAAAATGCCTGATATGAGAGATCTCAAAGAGAAAACTCAAATAATCTCATCCTCTGAGACTTTAATCACTAGAGACCTCTGTGATAGGCCTGCTAAAGGTACACAAATCTCAAACCTAGAAAAAGCCTCAAGGGTCTGGATTTTGGATTGTCTATGCAGATAAGAGCATACTCTCCTACCTCATAGAATTTACTTAAAACATGAAAGACAAATTTGTTCATTAACAAGATAGCAATTTAGGTGCCTAAAAATGAATTTAAAGAATACATGATATTTACTTGAATTTCCTCAGGCAACCTGCAAAGATAACGAATCAGTAGTCATATTGTCTTTGTGCAACAAGCATATTCTTTGACAAGCATTCTGCAAAAACTGATTAGGCTGTGAAAATTCCTTAGACAAACAAACAACAAGCCAGGGTCAGTGTTAGTATGATCAAAATTGAAAGAACTTGAAGAATGCAGTCTGTTTTTAACCCAAAATACATAATACCGTATGACAATTCTCACTGTCGTACGATACCTCCAGTTTGTCATTCGAGCATGTGGGAAATATCATATGATATTTCACAGTAACTCTACAAACCAAAAATTCAAAAAAATTGAAATCTGAAAAATAAGAGAAAAAAAGTTAGTCTTTGAGGCTGAAAGATATAGTCTTTTGCTCCACGGTGGGCGCCAGAAATGTGTGTGTGAAAAGTGGAATAAGTATCTACAAGCTGTAAGACACAACACTTTAATTAAGTCATTACATGTATGGTAAGATAGATATAAGAATGAATAATAAAACCATAACAAATCGACCCATTGCCTTCTAAAAGATGCGAGTATAGACTTGCTCTTAGATTTGTATAAGCAATACTAGTGGCTAGACTACACCAAGACAAAGGATTTAATCTATATGAGCGTGAGATTAAGCTAAATGGATACAAGATGGATGCAAGATGGATGAATAGTAAGCTATATGAATTCAAGCAATCATAATTAAACTAAATATGCAAAAAGCTAAATTAAAATGCAATAATCTCAAAAAGACACAATATCTTTAGTGACTCCAGAGCAAAAACTGGATAATAACAATAAATCTCTAGGGTGTTTTGAATGAGAGATGAAGGCTGAATTTATAGAAATCCAAAAGAAAGACCAACGGTCAAGATCAATTAGCAACGAATGGTTGAGATTATTCAAGAAAATGTACAATTTAGGATAATTGAAATAATTGAGAGATCAGATTCAGTTAACCTTGAGATAGATTCCAGTTATAGCTTGATTGAAATGCATTTAGATTATAAGTTTGAGTTTGCATTGGATATAAAATTCAATTAATTCCATGCACTTGTGATAAAAATAGGTAATTCCATGCGATTTCTTTAATTTTTTTTAAAAAAAGTCTTTTCATTTCAATTGAACTTCTTTTCTCAAAATCTTTGAGTTCCAATTTTAGAGAAGATTAATAATTCAATTTAATTGCTTTTCTGATTTCAAGTTATCTGAATTTAGAATAAGAAATAATATCTCAAGTTTGATTTTCTCTCTCAATTCAATTCTTTTATTTTATTTTCAATTTAACTCTTTCTTTTTAATTAATTCATCTTTTGTAATAAATTAATTCCTTTTTTTATGATAAACTAATTCCTTTTTTATGATTAAATGGCAAATTATTAATTAATTAAATAGGATAATTGATCAAAATGATATTCTTGGAATGATATAATTAATTATATAAATATTCAATTAATATAGAAAAATTCATTTGCCATGTAATATTTAATGATTGAAGGATTAATTATTTGTATTCTCAAGATTGATTTAATTGCCTTTGGTTAGGACCTTGGTGATGTTGTCGAGATTAGGGGCCTATGGTTTAGATGACCATTTTTAGGGTATTACAAGTGTGTGGTTACTGAACCGGATAATGAATCTGCAGTTTGAGTAAAGGCAGATAGAAACTTAAAAGAGACAGATCAAGCAAAATCCTATTGTTTTCTAACAATTACAATAGAACTGAAATCCCCTAACCGGGTAAGCTCTAACAAGCTTGGTGACTTCTTAAATCCTCTAACAAGGTGATCCATTATCTTGGATTCTCAAATCCTCTATCGAGGTTACTCCTAATAGGGTACTTGCTTCTAACAAGGCATTTGTAGTCAATCCCTTAATCAGGTGATTCTTAACAAGACTTTTGTAAAAGATTTAATAGGGTTGGCTCCTAACAAAGCGAACTTCAAAAGAGTTCAGATAGTTATCTTGTGAGTCTCATCTCACCGTGGTTTTTCCCATTTGGGTTTCCACATCAAAATATTTGTGTCATGTGGTGAATGTTTTTGTGGTTATCATCTTATGATTGATTTGATTAACTACCTAACTATTCTGATAAGGCATGATAACCGAAAGCATTGAGAAATGAAGTTTGTTGACATATGATAAAGCTTTTGGATGTTTACAAGTTTAATGTTGTTCACTGTTAAGTTGCTATAATAGTCAACCAATTTTTCTTATGAGATTTTATCTTGACAGAGATATTTATTGATAAGTTTGCTTTGTGTGATTGAGATTGAGATTGGGAAAGTTTGTATCAGTTTTTCAATTTACTGATTCACCCCCCCCCCCCCACCCTCTCAGTAATCTACTAGATACTTATTCTTTCATCATACCATCAATAATTAACACATCAACACCTAAAATTTATACATGGAAAAATCAAAATAGGGAAAAACCATGGTGAGTACCAACTCACATAAATGATCCACTATATATATATATCAGATTATAGTGAAAGAGCTCACTTCTCTGGACTTGTTGACCAAGGCTAACTGCTCTTGGGGCAAGATATAAAAATGACTTTCAAACCTAATACCAACTATAATAGGTCAAGTTACAACAAATTGATATTAAATAAAGGATCTCTTGATCATGAAGCTATCCTTGAACTTTGCATCAAGTGACCAACATCAACACACACAACTTAAATCTCATATGTCAACACACTGTCTCATATCTCTGCCATAGTCCCAAATAGATTACATACCATTTGAACAAAACTCTTATTCTTTGCTATTCACTAAATTTCATTGACTATCTCCACATCACACTCTCTGCCATTCATACATGCAACTCATTCATATACATTTTGTATATAAAAGATAGATCATGAAAATTTGAAACAAGTCAACCTAAAACAAAATGTACCTTCCAAACAAAAAAAACACTTTCTGATCCACTCTAGGAGAAAGAAGGGGCCAAAAAACATCTTCTTAAGTTTAATCTATCGATCTACAAACATGAAAACATAACCCATAATATTGTAGCATGTAGCGTGTCCATATAGGTAATCAATGGGCCAAAAAATATTTTCCAATACAAATTACTCTTATCTGGATGTCCACACGTTACGGTGAGACCCATAACACATCAAATTACCTTCCACAAATCATACTTGGACCAAAAGGTAGGATTAACATAGAATATCACAACCGGTTATGAAATAAACCACAACATACAATGAATACAAAGATATTTCAGGACCACAAAAATAACATATCCACAATACCAAAAATGTAACGAAAGAAGATAGCAATACCAAGCAACATGAGTAACACTACTCAGAACCAAACACCTTCAGAACAACCAATAGAATAACTATAATACAAATACAACAAGATATATTTGCATCATGGAATTTCAAGACCAACAACTGTTTGAAACAACATGTTTGACATCAATGATAACCACAACAAGACATACTTCCACCAAAGTTTCATAAGCTGGTGTACTTTGGGGTTAAAACCTCGAATTACACTAGGGTCCTTCCCTCTGGTTTTAGTTCAAGGTTGTAACCTAGAACTACACCAAATGCATGACAAAATCCTACAACAAATTAAAGGTGTAGTTTCGGGTTATAACCCAGAACCACATCTAAGAACTGTTGGCATTATGTGAACTAGTATGAGGACATAATGACATTGTATGTTGTCATTGATGTCAATATGCTAAAGAGGAGAGAACTGGTATATACGAGAACCGGTATAACACTGTGAAGTGGCATTTGTGCCAAAGTGAAGTGTTGTGTTTGTTCAAGGTGAACAGGCATATGGTTATGGGAATCGGCAAATGGAAGCTTTTTATGACTACCGCTTGGTAGTATCAACTTTAGGGTTTCTGGTTGAAGTACTTCAAGCCTGTGTGGCTCAACCGGTGACTTTGTGTGATGAGTTAGCATTGTAACGAAGAAAAAATCATGTTTCCCCACTAGCCTTGTGTGCATGAAGGCTCTTTCATGAAGGAAATTGTTCCCATCTACCTCGGGAATGTACGAAGCCTGTAAACAATGGTAATGTGTGATGGGTTATCAGCCACCATGAAATCAGTAGAAAATGAACGATGGCGAATGTCTTGAGATTGGATCAAGATTATTGCATTTAGTGCAGTATGCTCAATGGTTAGGATTGAACCATTTGAATTCCTTAACCTAATAGGTTTAGGGTTTAGGGTTTATGCTACTAACCTATCTATTTTCCCATAAGGTCGATGTTGTCTTTCTTTCTGAGGTTGTTGGCAAAATTTGTGTGTGAGTATCCAAGTGAAGAGATACATGATTCTTGTCAGACCAGAAGAGTGAAGTGATACTTGTAGAGTGTAAGTGCAGAAGGTGAAGAGGAGGTAAAGTGGATCTGCATTGGCATTGAGTGTTGTTACCAGATCATTGTAATACCTGTTGATCTCTAACCACTTCAATAGTCAGGAAATCCCTTAATAGGGTAGCTTTAACTGGCTTGTTGTAAATCCTTTAACAGGGTGACTCAAAACCATTGAGTTCTTGAAATCCTCTAACAAGGTAACCTTTAACAGGGTTTAACTCTTAACCGAGTATTCTAGCCATCCCTCAACCGGGTGATCCCTAACAGGATTGGTTCCTAATAGAACCTATTGTATCAGTCTTTAACCGGACAAGGCTCCTAATAGAGAGGACTTCTAAAGAGTTCAAAAACAAGATTGTGGGTATTCATCCCCTGTTGGCATATGCACACTCCAATGAGACATTGTATGTGATTGAAGGTTTTTTCATTGATGGCAACCTTACAATCCTATGGCACCGACAAGGCGTTACACTAGCAAGATAGTTCACCGGCATCAACAGATCACACTCTACACCGACACAGAGAAATGAAGCATACCAGTACAGAGGCCGACAAGATTTTTGTTATATTATATTTTGTTTATTATTGTTAGCTGACTTGGCAAGTTGTAAAATGACTCTTATATATAAAAGAGATCATTGTAGACATTTTGTAAGGGATGTAAGAGAAAAAGGAAGATATTAGGCAGACCTATTATGTGAAATATAGGATAAAGGTTTTATGTAAAAAACAAAGTAGAAACTGGTACTGGATCAGGCATTATAGATGCTATTGTAAAGTAGTACAAGATATTGGATTTGTATAATCCACATTGTAAGTCAGTGAGACTTTCCATTGAGCAGTGAGCTCTAGGCAGTTGGCCTTTCTGCATGTGCAGGCCCCTCTTTTGTAAGTAATATTCTCTTATTGGCTAGTAAGTGGATATTATGGGTCACAAATCCCACTGAGGTTTTTTCCACACTGGGTTTCCTTGTTAAATCCTTGTGTCATGGTGTGCTTTTCATGTGGATGTTTTTAATTCTATTTATTTCATTATTTCTTGCATACTGGTACACTGTTATAATATGTTCTACATGTTTTAAGTTGAGAAATTTTGTTTACCAGTTAGATGTTGATTCACCCCCCCTCTCAGTATTTGTGAGTTTCCTAACAATTGGTATCAGAGCCTGGTCCTCTATTTTCAGAAGCCTAACAGCTTGAGGAAGATCTTGACACCGATAAAGATGGAAAATCTGATGAAGCAACTTGAAGCAGCTCTCTCAGACTATGATACAGAAAAATTGAAAAATATCAAAATAGAAGATGATCTAAAAGCATCTCAGGATATCATTCAGGCACTTCAAGAGAATCTTACTATTGCAAGAAATAAGAGAAGAGAACTTTGTGAAAAGATGTAAAATGAGAATGATGAAAAGGAATCACTTAATGATATGTTAAGTAAGCTAGAACTGGAGAACATAACTACAAAGAATGAGATGTAGGATATGACTATGAGATTTTGTAAAGAGATTGAAGATAGGAAGAAGAATAAAGAAGAATTGACCAGAAGACTAAGTGATGCAGCAAATGAGAACACAAGACTTAGCTATGAAAATGATTTATTAAAGACAAATCTGATGCACACTCAGAATGACTCCAATGAACTGATGAGACAGAAAGAAGTCTTAGAAAGAGAACTAGAAACTGCAAATCAACATAAAGAAAAATTCAAGAAAAGCTCAGAGGAACTTGGTAACTTATTGAAGAATAAAAAACCTAAAGTTGACACTTCTGGAATTGGCTTTAAAGTTGGTGAAAGCTCCGATACTGCAAACACACAGGATCACATCAAACCGATAAGGCAACCTAATGCTTATAAATTCAATGGAAAACACTTTAACTGTAATAAGTATGGTCATAGAGAAAATGAATGTAGATCTAGAAATTATCAAAATATCAACACACCCACTGGTCAATGTTCAAAATGCAACAAAGTTGGTCACAATTCTAAAAAATTGTAGAATGAATGTGAGATGTTATGTTTGTGGAAGATTTGGACATTTATCTAATCAATGCAGAAAACAAACTAGCATAGGTTATGGGAAAGCTATTCAGAAGAATAATGTGGCTTGTTATGCATGTAACAAGATTGGGCATATTGCAAAATTCTGTAGAAGTAAAGGATCACTAGCAGACAACAAAAGTTCTAGCCTGAAAGGTAAAGAAAAAGTTGAAGAGATTAAGCAAGAATTCTCAAAACAATGGATTAGAAAAGTTGATCTAAATATTGGGAATACTTCTCCATTGGTAGAATCAGTCAATGCTTCACCGACAAGACAAAGTGATGCTTCACCGACAGGATAGAGTGATGCTCCACTGGCAGGAAGTTCTTCATCAAATTGAAAAAAAAATAAAAATCTTGAGGGTTTGGCGATCTAATGACACATGTGCTATTATTCCCTCGGTTAGAGATGAGAAGTTGGAAATTACTTCATTACCAGTAGATAATGTTAAGTGAATACTTAACTAGCATGCATTTATTGTGGTAGATGGCAAATTAACACTATAAATTTGTGATTTCGGCTCCATTTCATTTCACCATGATTTCAAACATTCGTGGAGCATGAAATTTGCAGAGCTAAGGAACTTCAAGCAAAGAGGCAAAACACTTCAAGCAATCAATCCATCCAAGATAGAAAAAGGTATTTATCATCATGTCATCCACCTCTGCACTTGAATATATAGCAATCGCTACTGTAGTCGAGGTCATAAAATGCCCTAGGCCCGTATTTCAATTAGTTCCCGAAGTAGAAAAGAAAGATGACAATATAGGTGCTTTCTCACAAATACCTAAAGGAGTTGTTTATGTTGAAGACCCCAGAATTTACATTCATTGCAACATAGAGGAATTGGGAGATGAAGAGATCAAAACTATGTATAAAACTGTCATATGTGATAATTCTAGAAATATGAAACCAAAACATAAAATCATTGAAACCCTAGGATTTACTGAAATCCTCTACATTCCTAAATTTCCCAAGGATGTGATTAGGATAGTCTTAAGCAAGGTACATGGTGAATTTTTCTGGTTAGATGCAATTCACAAAATCACCAAGGAAGTTGTGAAAGCTGTCACAGGGTTACCGACCACCGGTAAAAGGCTAGAAAAAACTAAGAAGGTCTCCAATGACCTAGTTACTAAGCTAACTGGTGCTACATCTGATAAAAGGTCCCTAAGAGTCAATGATGTAATCGACATCAATGTAAGGTTTATCAGCATGATATTAGGGTATAAGGAAACTCATGCAAATAGACTCAATTTAGTTTCAAGTTTATGCATTAAAATTGCTTATGACATGATCACAGATGATGCAAAAATTAATATATGTGAGTGGTTGAAGGATGAGTTAATTGACAACCTAGGCAAGATTAAGAAGGGTAAGAAAGGAACTTCTAGGTTTGGAAATCTACTAGTATGTTTGATGCTACATATAACCAAATAAGTTCCTGGTATAGGTTACAAAGAAATTGGATTTGATATACCGGTAGGTAAACAACTAACAAAATTATTCAATAATATGGGAGAAGATAAGGAAAACAATATCCATGATTTCTTTCAAGCACTTAAGGCCAAAATGAAGAAGAGAATCAGATTATCACAAAAGATTGTTGAAAAATATAAGGATGAAATATGTTTTGTAATAAAAAAGGATGAAATCTAGATGGAAACAGTCATCCCAAGAACAATCTGGGTAACAAAGATGGGCTATGACACAGATGATCACATAATTGAGACTTATGCTAAAGCACTTCTGGAAGCACCAAACGAACCAAAGGAAGAAGTATTTGGTAGTGCTGAGACTATAGAAAAACAAATACAATCTAAGAAGAGAGTGAAAAAGGTTGAGGCAGTTGTGAGAAGAGGCTCTAGACAGGTAAAGGCTATTAAAGAAGATGTGTTAAAACAAATTGGTATCACTGAGGATGAGCTAGGAACTCTATAGCCTGAGACTCATCTATCACCGGCAGGCACTTCTTCGGAGAGTGACATGCCTACAGCTTTCAAAAGAGTTCTAAGGAAAAGAGATCCCTCACCGGCAACCACACCTTCACCTAGGAGGACAAGACAAAAACAAGCAGCGAGATCACCAGTTAAGAAGACTACACCAAAGAAGAAACTGACACCCAAGAAGAAGAAGAGAACAAAACAAAACCTGGCTCCTCTTGATAGACTATTGAATGAAATTATAGAGGAAGGGAAACTGAAGAATATAGAGAAATTGTATGACACTCTAACATCAGATGAAAAAGAACAAATAGAAAATAGTGTTATATTGCATATGGACATGTATAAGAAATTTTTGATGGAAGTTGTAGATGAAGTACCAGATGAACTATTCAAAAGACTGGAAGCAAGGAGACAAGCAGTAATAGAACTTGACAAGAAAATCAAGATAGAAAAGCTACTTGTTGTGTATCTAGTGAACTCACCTAAAGAAATTGATGATTTAATTGTTGAAGCCAATCAATCAGTATTCTCTACTACACACTGACACATTGCATTAATGGTTGGGAGAGTCAACGAGGTGACTGAAGAAATAGAAAATGGATAGGATATATTCCTAGTTGAAAAAGAAAAATAGGAAGAATACCAAAACCCCAAACCAATAAAAGTATATCAGAAAGAAAGAGACAAAGGAAAAGGAAAGGTTGGTGTACCTCTGAGTATTAAGGTAAAAGACAACTTACCCCCACCATCTTTTACATCACTGGTAACAACAACTATAGAAGATCAACCGGTAGCTGAAAGTATGGATGAAGAGGATGTCAATCCTAATCCTGAAGTCTTATACACAGTAGATGTTGATACACAAAAGATCAACATTGTGGTAGAAAAAGATACAACTGGTAAGACTGAAATGGCTAGTGAGCCACCAATAGCTAAGAAAATTGTTAAAAAATAGGAGAAACTGGCAGATGACAAAGAACATCAGGCAGAAGCTTAGACTGAGACAGTGCAACAACAACAGGAACAGGCTCCAAAACAAAAACAAGAATAGGTTCATGAGGAAATAGTGCCACCGGCAACTAGAGAAGTACACAAACCATTTCTTAAAGAAATGCAAACACAAACAGACCTACCAGAGGTCACAATAAGCTTGGTTACTTCTTCCACCGGCGGAATTCAGAATGTTGGTTCCTCCTCAGCAGGCCACAAACCAACAAATGTAACTGAAGTACTTTTGGATTCAATCAAAAGGATAACAGATTGTAGTTCACAGGCTTACAAAGCTATAGATGATATAATTCCAGTTTTGAAGGTAATTTCTCCTAACTATAATATAGACAATAAAGATTCTTTAGGACAACTTGATACTTTGTGTAAAAATATCACAGAGAACATTGAGAAAATAAAGGAAGAGACATTGAAGGACAAAGTAGAAACTGAAAAGCAAAAATTCTTTGAAGATCAGATAAAGAAGTGTACTAGGTATTTTGACACACTTCTATTGGAACTGTGTAACTTATTGAAACAATACAAAACTTTGTACAAAGACACCTATAAGACAAACTTTTTGATAGTAGACATAGATAAAAAAATAAGCAAGGTATAGGATGAAATATATAAACTTGCTGATAATTTTAACTCACTTGATACATTATCAGTTTTTGAGCAAAGGATAACAAATTTTGAGGAAGAGTTACTTAAATTAGAAAGAGAAAAGGAGAGAATAGTGAATAAGGCAAAGCATCTGAGATTAAAATTGAGTCCAAGATTGGACTATCTAGCATCATTGCGGAAGGAAATATCTAAGGCACTGATACAGGGACAAAAAACACTTGCAGAGCATATGCAGCACCTCACCGGTATAGTTAAAAGAATAGAGACAACAATAAGAGATAGTAAAAAGTTAATGGAGAGTATAAACTTGATTTTGGTGGATCTATTTCAAATTGTAACTACCCAGTTACAAGGTTGAAACTACAAACTCTACTGACATCTTGACAACCTTTGTCATTGATGCCAAAGGGGGAGTAGTGGTAATGAGAAAATTCAAATTCAATATCATAGGAATCATATGCTCAGGGGGAGCACACATTTTTGGTAACATTTTTGGACTTCACATTTTTGGATACACTTTTGAAATTTCTCATGAGTGTTGCCATCAATGCCAAAGGGGGAGATTGTTGGCATATGCACAGTCCAATGAGACATTGTATGTGATTGAAGGTTTTGTCATTGATGACAACCTTACAATCCTATGGCACCGGCAAGGCATTACACCGGCAAGATAGTTCACCAGAATCAACAGATCACACTCTACACCGACACTGAGAAAGGAAGCATACTGGTACAGAGGTCGACAGGTTTTTTGTTATATTATATTTTGTTTATTATTGTAAGCCAACTTGGAAAGTTGTAAAATGACTCTTATATATAAAAGAGATCATTGTAGACATTTTGTAAGGGATGTAAGCAAAAAAGGAAGATATTAGGTAGACCTATTATGCAAAATATAGGTTAAAGGTTTTATGTAAACAATAGAGCAGAAACTGACACTGAATCAGGCATTATACATGCTATTGTAAAGCAGTACAAGATATTGGATTTGTATAATCCACATTGTAAGTCAGTGAGACTTCACATTGAGCAGTGAGCTCTAGGCAGTTGGCCTTCCTACATGTGCAGGCCCCTCTTTTGTAAGTAATATTCTCTTATTGGCTAGTAAGTGGATATTGTGGGTCACAAATCGCACTGAGGTTTTTCCCACACTGGGTTTCCTCATTAAATCCTTGTGTCATGGTGTGCTTTTCATATGGATGTTTTTAATTCTGTTTATTTCATTATTTCTTGCATACCAGTACACTGTTATAATATGTTCTGCAAGTTTTAAGTTAAAAAATTCTAATTACTGGTTAGATACTAGTTCACCCCCCCTCTCAGTATCTGTGAGTTTCCTAACATCCCCACTGTGTTTTTTCCCAGTTGGGTTTCCACGTGAAAAATATGTGTGTCATGTGATGTCCTTTTCATGTGATGATATGTTGTTTTCTGTCAAGCGGTGAATCATGTTGATCTAGCTGTTTACATATAGGTGTTTGATGATAGTTTACCTGTCCATGCACTAGGATGAAATGGAAATGAAGTATTAGATTGTGTGAGAAGATAAGTGTCAACCGGTTTATCCTTGTCTTAGGTATTCTAGGTTTTGCTGGTTGTACTCTGTTTATGACCGGTGTTACTGTTTGTCTGTCAAAGCATAGTGTCTGCTGACAAACCAGTTTAGGATTATGTTTTTGTCTATACTGATTCACCCCCCCCTCTCAGTACCAATTTGGTAGTATCTGTTCATCATTGAGTTATCAATTGGTATCAGAGCATCCTCTAGGTCCTCTATGCTATAAGCTTAACCGCTTGAGGTAAAGATCCCAGTCTAATGATGAAGAGGGAAGGTCCAAATTTTAACAGAGAAAACTTCAGTATATGGAAAAACAGAATGAAGATATACATCAGAAGCATGGGTGCTTAACACTGGAGCTATGTTGAGAATGCCTATGTTACCCCTACTGGTACTCTCACCGATGACCAAAAGAGAGAAACACAGGAGAATGGGTAAGTCATGGAAGCCCTAATTAGTAGTTTATCTGACATTGAGTTTATTGATGTCCAAGATAAGGTAAATCCCAAAGAAGTATGGGATACTCTTGAAAATATCTATGCCAGTGATGAGCATGTAAAACAAGCTAAGGAAGAAAGCCTTAGAGGGAAGTTTGAAGACATGCAGATGGTTGAAGGTGAGACCATTCAATAGTATGGAATAAGAATCAAAACTGTTGTTGGAGATATCAAGAGTGCAGGTGGTAAAATAGAAGATTCCACTATGGTGAGCAAAGTCCTGAGATCCTTATTACCGGTCTATGCAATAAAGGTTGCTGCTATTTAGGAGTTGAGATCAATAGACAAGACTAAGTTATCCATAGACTCCATCATTGCAAAGTTGACGAGCTAAATAGTTTTGATGGCAGTGTTCAAAAGACTTAATCAACTTTTAAAGCTTTTGTTGTACCATCCAGAAAAGGAAAAGAAGCTAGCTCTAGTGGTGAACCAAGATAGAGTAGAGAAATGGATGATGAGGAGATTCTGATGGCATTTGAAGCTCTTCTTGCTAGGAAACTTCCTAAAGGAACCGGCAAATAGAAAGGTAAGCTCCCTTTGAAATGCTTTTCTTGCAACCGGATAGGACATATTGTTGTAAACTGTCCTAATGGTGACAACAAGGACAAACTAGAAAGGTTCAATAAATTCAAAGGAGGAAACCGGAGAAACTATTTTGTGGCAGTTGATGAAGGTGTCACAGATGAGGAATCAGAAGATGAAGAAAATGAAGATATTGTGTTTGTTGCTATCAAGGAAGATGTGTCAAACAAGAAGGCTCTTGTCTCCAGGTTTGATAATTCCAATGAGTGGATCATTGATAGTGGTTGTTCTCACCATATGACTGGTGATCAAAGCAAGTTTATATCCTTGGGAGAGTATGATGGAGGTGTGGTTCACTTTGGAAATGATGCACCATGCATGGTCAAAAGCAGAGGGTCCATCTCTCTGAATGGAAAGAGTAGTGTTGACAATGTGTATTGGGTTGATGGTCTCAGACACAACCTTCTAAGTGTTGCCCAACTAAATGACAGTGGTCTCACTCTAGAATTCAAGAATGGAGTGTGTAGAATCAAAGGAAAGAATGGTGAATTCGTAGCCACCGGCATGCAGACCAAAGGTAACCTATTTCAGCTGAATGCAAATATAAGTACATGTCTTATGGCTAAATTTGATGATAGCTGGATATGGCATAGGAGACTCTGCCATGTAAACTTTGATAACATTGTGAAGGCTAGTAAGAACAAGATAGTTAGAGGGTTGTTGATGCTAAGCAAACCAAATAATACCTTGTGCAGAGAGTGTCAATTGGGGAAAATGTCTTCCTCAACCTTTAAAGGTAAATCTTTCACTGTTGACAATTTGCTTGATCTTGTGCATACTGATTTGTGTGGTCCTATGAAAACTAGGAGTGTGCAAGGTGATAGGTACTTCATGAATCTCACTGATGACTACTCAAGAATGATGTGGGTCACATTCTTGAAAGATAAGTCTAAAGCTTTTGTAAAGTTCAAAGCTTTCAGAGCTTTAGTAGAGAAGGAAAATGGTAAAAGAATCAAGTGCCTGAGAACTGATCAAGGAGGGAAATTCACTTCCGGTGAATTCAATAAGTACTATGAAGAACATGGCATCAAGAGACAACTGTCTGCCCCCTGAACTCCATAACAAAATAGCCTACCAGAGAGGAATAATCGGACTATGGTTGAAGCAGCTAGAACCATGTTGATTCAAGGAAAGGTAGCTCACACCTTTTGGAGAGAAGCGGTGAGCACTGCAGTCTACACAATGAACCAGGTGTATATGGTGAAAATGGATAACAACAATGTTGAATGACTAAATGAATTCAACCACAAAACCCTAGCCTAACAACAACAAAGATCAACCATAACATATGAAGATTACCTAAGACAATGCAAATCAAATGAAATCACAAAGATTATACCATCACATGTCCAATAGGGTTTTGGATCTCCATTGATCTTGCTTGATACATTTTCTCTCAGATTTTATGTGTGCACAAGAGCTCAACAAAGAACGGAAATGTGGTTGCAAGTAGGCTTGATTGCATATGCAAGTTCGAAAGCGTAGTTGGGGCTGAATGCATAGTGAGGGTAATCAATTGATTAGGATGCATAGATTGATTAGGGTTGATAATGAAGGAAGTATCCTCTTATATAGAAGACGCTATATGAAATGGAGGGATAAGATTGAGAGGTGTAAAAGAGGTCGGCTATGATTAGAGGGTAGGTAGAGGAAATAAGAAAATAATAAGAGGGTAGGTAGTGTAGGAATTAAAAGATCAATGCCATGTGTCATTGGTAGAAAAGGCTCATGAATTAATTAAATAAATAAATATGTATTTAATTAATAGAGGAAGTGGGATCAATTAAATAGATAAAAGTATTTATTTAATTTAGGAAAAGGGATAATTTAAATAAATAAAGTATTTATTTAAATGAGAAATAAGGCTAGAAGAGGATAAATAAATTAATTAAATAAATAAGGATTTATTTAATTAATAGAGGAATTAGGCTAATGATAATTAAATAAATAAAATATTTATTTAATTAGACTAGACAATTTTAGGTGTCTACACCAGGTACTCATCAAGAAAGGTAAGGATAAAACTACTTATGAGTATTGGACCGGTAGGACACCTATGGTTAGCTACTTTGGAGTGTTTGGTAGCAAATGCTACATCAAGAGGAGCGAACACCAGAGAAAATTTGATGCGAAATATGATGAGGGAATATTCCTAGGGTATTCCACCAAGAGAAAAGCTCTCAAGTGTTTCAATATTAGGACTCAAAGAATTATGGAAAGCATCATCATAAGAGTTGATGAAACCTTTGAGAAAATTGAGGAAACCGGTCATGAGCAAGTGGTAAATGAATTGGTTGAAAACTTCTAGGAACCAATTGTTAGTTAACCAAGTACCAGTTATAGTGTTCCTACACCGGTAGATGTAGATGCTGATACTGATGGATATGAGGATGAATAAGAAAAGCAAGAGGAATCTATCAAGACCATTCCTCAGTATGTCAAGCTAAATCATGATCCTAAGAAGATCATAGGAGATAAGGATGCAGGAATCCTTACAAGAAGAAAGGTCAGAGAAAACTCATGTATGATCTCTAAATTTAAGCCTAAATCTTTCAAAGAGGCACATAATGATGAAGACTAGATCAAGGCAATGGAAGACGAACTTGACAAGATAGAGAAAAATGCTACATGGTCTTTGGTACCCAGACCAGAGCATAAAAATGTCATTGGCACCAAATGGGTTTTCAGAAATAAGTTGAATGAGGATGGCATAGTGATTAGAAATAAAACTAGACTAGTGTGTAGAGGATATGCCCAAGAAGAAGGAGAAGACTATGGAGAAACCTTTTCTCCTGTAGCTAGATTGGAAGGAGTTCGTATGCTTCTTGCATATCCAGCTTTTAAAGGATTCAAAGTATATCAAATGGATGTAAAATCTGCATTCCTAAATGGTGTACTTCAAGAGGAAGTGTATATAGAGCAACCAGATGGGTTTTCCCTATCTGAAGATAGTGACATGGTGTGTAGGCTACATAAAGCCTTATATGGTCTAAAGCAGGCACCTAGAGCATGGTATGAACGCCTGCACTCCCATCTTGTGAAGATTGGATTTGAGAGAACAAGTGAAGATCTACATGAAGTCTGAAGGAGATCAGATCTTGATATGTGAGGTATTTGTTGATGACATTATCTTTGGTGGAGATGACAAGATGAGTCATGAGTTTGCAGATGAGATGAGGAAAGAGTTTGAAATGTCACTCATAGGGGATCTTAAGTTCTTCATTGGACTGTAGATCCAGCAAATGAAAGATGGAATCTTTATCACTCAGTCCAAGTATGTCAAAGAGGTATTGAAGACCTTTGGCATGGAAGATATCAAACCAGTGGGTACACCTATGGTGACCGGTTGTAAATTATCCAAAGAGGATGACTCAGCATTGGTTGATGAGAAGGAATGCCGATCAATAATTGGTAAGTTGCATTATGTAGTGCATAGCAGACTAGATATTGCACATGTAGTTGGCATTACTGCAAGGTTCTAGAAAAGCCCAAGAGAATCCCACTTGGTTGCAGTCAAATGGATTCTTAGGTATCTGAAGGGAACTATTGATTATGGATTGTGGTATTCATATAGCAATGACTTCAACTTGAAAGTATTCATAGATGTTGATTGGGCAGGTAATGTAGATGACCAGAAGAGCACAACCAGTGGTGCATTCTTTCTTAGTGGTAGACTGGTCTCATGGATGAGTAAGAAGCAGAGTTGCATCTCTCAGTCTATAGCGGAAGCAGAGTATGTTGCAACTTTCATGAACTGCACTTAGACAATTTGGATGAAGCATGTATTAAATGGCTTCAAAGTTCCTGTATCTGAATCGGTAAGTATATTTTGTGACAATACTAGTGCAATTAACATCTCCAAGAATCCAGTTTTGCATTCTAGAACCAAGCACTTTGAGCTTATGTATCATTTCTTGAGGGAAAAAGTTCAGAACAAAGAGATTGCACTAGAACATGTCTCCAGTAAGGAGCAGTTAGCAGACATATTCACCAAGCCTCTCCCAAAGGCTACATTTATGTACTTAAGAGGTGAATTAGGGGTGCTGCCCCTTCAGGAGGTGAATTAAAGGTATATGCTCCACATCAGTCAGGTATTGCACAGTCAAATTTTTCTTCAGGATTGATGTTTTGAAGGATGCTACTCCTTAGGGGGAGCAACATAATGGAACAGGGAAGCGTGTGCCTCCACTTTGGCATTGTTGTCAAAGGGGGAGAAGAAGAGAAGCTGAGAAGATATCTATAGAATTTGGGGGAGATGATGTGAAGTGGAGAGATATCTTTGTATATTGCCATCAATGCCAAAGGGGGAGATTGTTGGCATTATGTGAACCGGTATGAGGACACAATGACATTGTATGTTGTCATTGATGTCAATATGTTGAAGAGGAGAGAACCGGTAGATATGAGAACCAGTATAACACTATGAAGTGACATTTGTGGTTTGTTCAAGGTGAACCGACATAGGGTTATGGGAACCGGCACATGGAAGCTTTGTATGACTACCGATTGGTAGTCTCAACTTCAGGGTTTCTAGTTGAAGTGCTTCAAGCCTGTGTGGCTCAATCGGTGACTTTGTGTGATGAGTTAGCATTGTAACGAAGAATAGATCATGTTGCCACGTGAGCCTTATGTGCATGAAGGATCTTGCATGAAGGAGATTGTTCCCATCTACCTCGGGAATGTGCGAAGCTTGTAAACGGTGATAATGCATGATGGGTTATCAGCCGCCATGAAATCGATGGAAAACAAATGATGGAGAATGTCTTGAGATTGGATCAAGATTATTGCATTTAGTGTAGTATACTCAATGGTTAGGATTGAACCATTTGAATTCCTTAACCTAACAGGTTTAGGGTTTAGGGTTTATGCTACCGACCTATTTGTTTTCCTATAAGGTCGATGTTGTCTTTGTTTTTGAGGTTGTTGGCAAAAGTTGTGTGAGTATCCAAGTGAAGAGATACGTAATTTTTGCTAGACCAAAAGAGTGAAGTGATACCTGTAGAGTGTAAGTGTAGAAGGTGAAGAGGAGCTAAAACGGATTTGCATTGGCATTAAGTGTTGTTACCAGATCATTGTAATACCTGCTGATCTCTAACCACTTCAACAGTCAGGAAATCCCTTAATAGGGTAGCTTTAACCAGCTTGCTATAAATCCTTTAACATGGTGACTCAAAACCATTGAGTTCTTGAAATCCTCTAACAAGGTAACCTTTAATAGGGTTTAACTCTCAACTAGGTATTCTAGCCATCCCTTAACCGGGTGATCCCTAACAGGATCGGTTCCTAACATAACCTATTGTTTCAGTCTTTAACCAAACAAGGCTCCTAATAGAGCGGACTTCTAAAGAGTTCAAAAAAAAGCTTGTGGGTATTCATCCCCACTGTGGTTTTTCCCAGTAGGGTTTCCACGTGAAAAATATGTGTGTCATATGTGATGTCCTTTTCATGTGATGATATGTTGTTTTCTATCAAGCGGTGAATCATGTTGATCTAGCTGTTTACATATAGGTCTTTGATGATAGTTTACCTATTCATGCACTAGGATGAAATGGAAATGAATTATTAGATTGTGTGAGAAGACAAGTGTCAACCGGTTTGTGCTTGTCTCAAGTATTCTGGGTTTTGTCGGTTGTACTCTGTTTATGATTAGTGTTACTGTTTGTCTATCAAAGCACAATTTCTACTGACAAACCAGTTTAGGATTGTGTTTTTGTTTGTACTGATTCACCCCTTCCCCCTCTCAGTACTGGTTTGGTACTATCCTTTCATCATTGAGTTATCAAGAACTACCTCATGCTCATCACTTGTAAATAAGTGTAGTTTGGGTTTATAAACTCAAAATATACCAACTAGTTATTTTTAACCCAAGCGTAGTTTGTGGTTATAAACCCAAACTCTACCACTACACAATGTTAGCGTGGAATGTATTAAGTGTAAATTAGGGATGTAAAGCCGATTTACACCTTTGCACTTCATAAGATAAATATGATATTTTAACCCCAATTTCATCACAAATGACTTTCTTCAAGTCAATTGTTTAAGTGAAGAATATTTCTCTTTAATTTATGATGGTGATTTTATTCTAACTCTAGAAAGATTTTTCTACCAAATGTTGCAACTTTAATTTCTTGACAAA
The DNA here is from genome assembly GCF_030272615.1 of Cryptomeria japonica. Classification (NCBI taxonomy): domain Eukaryota; kingdom Viridiplantae; phylum Streptophyta; class Pinopsida; order Cupressales; family Cupressaceae; genus Cryptomeria; species Cryptomeria japonica. The sequence continues at coordinate 439,427,744 of NC_081405.1, read as the reverse complement.
TGACAAAGCCATTCTCCTAGTAAGAAAAGCTTGAAATTCAAGAAGTGAGACCCTCATCCTATTTTCCCACCTTCTTCAGTGTCATCTAACATTGATAACATCAAAGATACTAAAATAGGTATTGTGGACCTTGAGGAATCTCTCAAAAGGGTCAAATAATCACTCTAGTACTACAAAATGAAGTCCACCATCAATAGTGGTATCCACTTAGTTTTGGACTTTCCTATCTTTGCACCAAATCTAGAGTTCATCCTCATGGTGGCCAAGCATTTTGATCTTGAAAACATAAGTGTCAAAGGTACAGATGGTAAAATATCATTAGGTCAGATGAATATTTATTTGACACTATCTTCAAATGTCTGGACATTGATAAATATGCTAATATAAACATGTAGACAACTCAAGCTTATTATTATAAACACTTAGACAAGTTCCAAAGAAATACGAATGATAATTGGTTAAAGACTCCAAGACCCACCATTGTTAGATGGCCTAAGACCTTTCATCATAGTGACTTCATTAAGAAGGTAAATGATTTAGTTACTCTTCTCAATAGATTAAAGGGTCTTCTTGTCTCTGATACATACCATGAGTGGATGTATCAATACATTCATGTCATCATACAAAAAAAGAAAAGATATATTGAGGCAAATAGATATGTGATGTCCTATGTGACCAGCTAATCAAGGTACCTACCACTCTAAAGTTTTATATGAATTCTTATTTATTGTATGTTGAAACATCAATGAGGCATTTTCCAGTATTGTCCATAGAAGGAGATGAAAGACATGTTCTAGCTTAATTATGAGTACTACTCTCAGCTAGTTCTAAAGAACAACTTGCATCATTTCAAGAGAGTCAATTATGATTTCTTCTATCATTACATGTGTATGCTTGATAAAGACCTACAAAAGAAGAGAGTATTGGATGAGGCCTAGGATGGTCAATCGGTATGGATGTATGTTCCTACAGTTTCCTAGTTTCACCTACCTTAGGGTGGGATGTTCTGACGAGCAAGCCTTCATGCTTCCAAGATATCCTTTGATAAAATTATTCTCATGGAGTTACCCCGACAGATGGTTGTAGATAATGAAAGAAAATCATGTTCCCATAAAGATGATTTCAAATTCATCTTGACCATTAGGAGGTATTCTATTTATTCTATCTACAAAGCCAAATAAATGGAAGATGAAATAAGAGTCACAATGAAATTATTTAAAGCTTGCAAAGATTTTGATCATAGGGGAATAGAGAATAAGTTGGAAAAGAGATACACTCATGTGCATCACATAGAAGATATTTGGATAGATTAAATAATTGAAGATGATAGCAGGAGACTTTAATTCTATCATCTTACTCTAGAATAGATTGAGAATATCAATTTGGTAGACATCCTTGATGAACTAAAGGATGATGGAAATGTCTTGAATGTATTGTATTTAGATAAAAATATTGTATAAACACCATTGCCACTTATTCAATGGTCTCAAAAAGAAGTGACTTCCATAAGAGCAAGATTCTAGAACATCCTCACAAACACCAATGTTTGGATATTGCAAAAGGAATTCAATTGGAAGCATTCAAAATTGGGTCAGAGGATGATACCGCTGGACCTATTGGTAAGAGATCAAAGATTAGAACTAAAAATATGAAAGATCCTACAGCTTTACAAAAGGCTCCAAAATAAAAATTTATTGTGAGAAAGTGTAAAGGTAAAGATCAAGATGAGTCTTCTACTCAAATTGTTCAATGGGAGAAATAATTAGAAAAAGGAGAATTAGAAGATGAACCTGTTGATGAAGATCAATCCGAGGAAGAAGAACTACTAGATGAGGAACAAGAGAAAGAATATAATGAAGGAATATTGCCAGGAACTCCTGAAGCTCCTCAACATGAAAATACACAAGGGTCTACTCCTCAGGGAATGAATCTTGTTTCTACTTTTGAGTCAGTACCATCTAGTTCCACCATTTCACATACTTTGGTAGCTAATAGTTTGGTTGTCCATACTATTCCTTCTTCCACTATCAGCGAGTCAACCTTAGATACTCCATAGGACAATAGTGAAAATGTATTTTCTTCCTTCACAAACTTGTCCAAAGCATCTACTACTATGCTTAATGACTTTGACAAGTTTATGTCAGAGATGACACATAATCTAAATGCTTCCACTATAGAAATTTCACCTATTGTTATGACTTCCACTCCACCTTTTGTAACCACTACTATATAAGGAAAATAAACTCCATATTAGACAATGATTGTAGGGATTGAAGATGATTCTTCCTTACCACCTTGGTTGCTCTCAAACACTCCTAAGAGGAAGAAACAAGCCATCTCTCTAGATGAATTCAACTTCAGCTAGTTAGCTCCAGTAAAGCCTAAGGCTACAAAGAAGGCCAAGACTATTTCTCGAATCAAGGTGGACAAGTCCAAGAAAAAGTTTGTTGAGATCACTATGCCTCCTCTATATACAGACATTGATAATATTCAACTTACAAATTATGTCATTTGTATAATAAAATTGGGAAGACAAACTAATGAAGCTACTATAAAAGATGCAATCAGATTTTGATACACTTGCGACAATATATAATGAAGAAATGATCAAGAAAGATAAGCTTTAGATACAAGTGGAAATATTCACTATGGTCTTGAAAAAGATTGTAGATGCTCAAATTAATTACTTTAATTAATTTAACTTTACTACATAATTAATTAATTTAATTATGTTAACTTTTATTCTTCTCAGTATTAACTAAATTAAATTTAATTAATTCTATCACTATTGTCCAAATAATCAATTTATTTAATAAATCAATTATTCCCTACTCTTCTAAAGTTTGCCAATTAATTATTTCTTCTAAAACATCTTTAGTTAATTTATCTAAATCAAGTGATTCCTACAAATCACTTTCCCAAATCTTCCATTATCTTAATTTATTCTTCTAGAATCCCTCATAATCATGCTTAACATTATTATTCAATTTTAAATTCCCCCCTCATTCTCTCTCCTCTTATCAAATCCTCCTACAAATCCCACTTTCCTCCCAATTCTCCATTATCTCACCTAATCACCCTCTTAATCATTTGCTAGTGGCTAATCCCCATGATTAGCCACAAAGTCAACCCATGGCCATTTATGGCTAAATACCTCTTGTCCCCTCCTCACCTTCAACCTTAAATGCTCCCTTTTTGGGTGAATGTGAGATTTTCAAAATCTCACATTCTCCGATATCCCTCACCTTCCCAAGGAATTTTAAGTTCCTTTTCTTATCTCATTCTCCCATGCATCCAATATTTTGGGCGTTTTTAATTCTCTCTTCATCCCACAAGAAAATTTTAATTCCTTTTTGTCTTTCCAATGTACTTAGGGATCTCTTCCCCATGTACATTGTGGAGTGTGGAGACAAGAAATGCCTTTATGGAAAATCTCTTGGTCTCCACACCATGGGTCCTTGATCCATGTTCTCCTCACATTCAATCTCAACCCTCTATTTCTATTTAATCTCAACCATCCATTTCTCCTCCCTCAAATCTATAAATTGGGGTCTCCTCCCCTTTATCTCCATCTCCAATCCAAGTAATATTATGTTGTTATTTTGAGCTTAGAGATCATCCAAAGCATCACCATTATAGTCAAATTTGTATCCATAATCACCTAGCCATTTCATCCATCACTTGATAATCCATCCATCTCCCATATCCACTAGTATTTGTAACATTGGAGAGCAATCCACATCCCAAAGAAGGAGCCAATCCAATCAAGTGAGGAAGGGGCCCATTCCTCATTTTATCTAAGGCTCAATCGAAGGAACAAGAGAGAACTCTCTCTTGCAAGGTATAATTGTGTTTGTTAGTTTATGCTTTCATTTGAGTTATTGAGTTCATTTGGCTTAAAAATAACAATCTAACCTTGCTTTAGTTTTCCCTTGGTTCATTTTGGCACACCCGATTGGACCCACCTCCCCATTTTCTAACATTTTTTGCATTTTTCATATGTTTTAAGCACGAAGGTTCCTCTTTAGTGCTTGCGCTTGAAAATCAATGCATTTGTAGGGAATCAACAGGTGCATTTCAAAATTTGAATTTTTGACCACCTTTTTTGCAGGTTTTGCAGATTAGCGTGTCCACCTATAGATCAATGTGTCTGATCAGTGTCTATTGACACTTCCTATTTGAGCCTCAATTTGGTCTTTTTGCTTTCTTTTTTATTAAAAAATCCAGAAAAAAAACACTTAAAAAGTTTAAAAAGAACAAAAACAAATTTAGTTAGATTTTATTTTCTATTTTGCAATGATTTAATTAAGACTTTTGGGTTCACAAGAAAATCAATGCCTGCGTAGGCGGAGCAACACCTATGCTCTAGTTTAGCGCGTTCGCTGGATCAAGACCACCAAATTCAAATTTTTAAATTTTTGTTAATGACTAACTGTTTGTTTCAATTTCTACCGTTCAACGTCTGCGCATATGCATCGACATTTTCTCCAGGTATCAACTCGTGCATCAGGTATTATTTAAATTTAAATTTTTGAAAAAGTTTTAATTTTTTCAGTCTCTTGCCTTTTTTATTTATTAGGGCTGTAGAGTCACTTCAACGACTACACAGGTGGATCAATGCCTACACAGACATTGCAACATGTCTGCCTATGGATCAGGGCCTATGCTACATCTTTAGATACTTTTGGATATTGATCAAATTTTGAGTTATTGCAGGTCTATTACGTTTGTCCAAGACATAATTTGCAAAAAACTGACAATTTTTTGTAGCTCGTTTTCCAAAGACATTGGTTACACACTAGTTTAGATTGTTTTTGCATTTCTACTTAGAAAAAATTATACAAAATGGGATTAAAATGAAAAAGTGTTTATTGTCCATGGTGCACTTGCACGCTTAGTGTAGGGTGGACCCACCATTGCACTCAAGTATCCTCTCCTCTTGCCTTCATGGACCTTGGGTGCAAGAGAAAGAGTGATCAACAACACCCACCTTTTTATTTTTTTATAGTTGAGGGGTATTTCTTGATTGGGGATTTAATCACCCCATAAGAGTATCTTGAGTTGGAACACGTCGGGGATATCAACTCTTCTGATACAATCTCAAGTGGGTTTTCTGAGCTGCTATATAAATAAGTTGGTCAAGCGACTGAGGTGTTGAGTGAATTCGATGTATGTGGGGGCCCTCCCTACACTAATAATCTCAGTTAGAGCCTTAAGTGGCTTGCTTCAAGAATTCTCTGTTGGATTGGTGATCCCTCAAAAATTACACTAGACACTAGTTTTGGTAGCCAAAATCCTATATTTGATAGTGCAGGGGATGCAGATTTTACCCCAAAGTTACTCCTCATGTATTCACTCAGGATGAGACATAAATTCCCCATGTAATAGATCCTTGGATATTTGGGGTAAGAGAATCTGGTATGCCTGAGAAGTGAGTGTCGTGGAGTGGAGCTAGTACTACCAGAATCTCTATTTGTTTGCCTGAGTGAGGTATTGCTTATGCGAGGGGTCTATCAAGTGGTTTCGACTTTCCAGCCTAAGTTGTGTTGTCTTCAAGTGTATCCAATTGTTCTATACCTGTAAAATCAATTTGGGGCTAATCTAGTCCCCCCATCACTTGCGTACTAATTATTGGGGAGTACACTTGGCCAATGTGTTTACTATTCTTTATGTTTTCTTGCCAAGAATATATTGAAAAAAATCCTCCCCATTTTCCACATTTGACAAACATTCCAAACCCATATTTTCACATCAAGTCCACCCCATTTTCACCTCATGTACCATAAAGATAAGTTGTATAAGCATCCCAAGAAGTTTATCCATCGTCAAGTCAAGAAGAAGAAACTCACCCAAGCACAACTCATTAGATGTGAAAATTTTTGGTATACTAGCCGCAAACTCTTGCTTAAACATAGGAACTTCTTGTACCGATATCATGATTACACCCATGGTCATAGCAACAAGTTTGATGCTAGTGATGAACTAAGAGTCTTCACCCTCCACCTAGGATTAGGCTTGTCTTTCAATACCAACTATCATCAAAATCAGAGTGGTCGCATCCCTTCATACAATTTGTTGTCCGAACCTATCACTTATTGAGCCATTTTCTTGTCAAGAATAACCTAGTCCTCAATTTCCTCTAGTCATAAATGCCCCTGTTTAATCTTTCATCATCAACTTTTCTAAGGACTTATCACATCAATTAATCAATCCAATCAATATTTAATAATCCAATCTTCAATCAATCATCCAACCTTCAAGAAATCATCCAAATCAAATCAACCTCACTCTAAGGTTTGTACCTTGTGAAGTTTTATTTAAACCTCATCTTCAATCAATTAATCAATCCAATCGATATTTAATAACTCTCTACTGGTTGATAGTTTTTTTATCCTTCACTGAATCTCACATTGTCGGTTGTGAGATTTATATCTCTCATTCTCAGCCTTTGTTTCCTTTGTTTCCCTCTCTCACACAGTCTCTCAACACACTGTGTCATGCGTGGATGCTGCCTGCTTTGCCACACCTTGTTGGTTAGGCTCAACTGCAAGACTATAGTTCTACTGGTAGAATCATCTCACTGATATGCTTGGTCACACAGACTACAACTTTCTTAGAACTCTTTCTATGGCTAGTAATCCTTCTCCTTGCTCACTCTCTCTTCTCTTCTCCTTCTTTGTAGCATCATCACATTTTGTCTTGAGCTCTCATTTCTTATACAGTGATTTCCTGCTAGAACACAATTCAAACTTTGGAGCAGTTACGATTTTCTCTTTTCGACAAGATCTTCAATTTGATCCAATCTAGTCTGTCTTGGATCGATCACCTGTCCTTCAAAGATGCATTTGTACATGGTTTGCATTATCCAATGTATATCTATTTAAAATAGCAATCTTGAACAAGATCTCCTGCCTTGAAATCCATTGACACATAAAGACACTTTATCTATTTCCTTTTCAAGGATTCCTGAATCGAATTTTCTTTGTATTGATTCAGGTGCCAACTACTCCCTGATCTTCCTCTGTCATTCCTTCTTTCTCAAGCCACAAACGGTCAAAAAAAATCTCATGATTTGTGACTCCTTCATTAATGGAAATTATCTATTTCATTGACCCTATCGATGAGGCTTCACCAACTACAACACGTTTGCCACCTTTGCTCCACATGGCATCACAATGATCAAGACATGGCCCACCAATCACAAAGTCAATCTGGCAAACACAAACCAGTACATCCCTTTCCTGGTTGAGGTTTCTTCTTCTGTTAACTAGTAGAGCACACTATACCAGTAGCACATATTCACCTCAGTGGTTTGACTCACAACTTTCACATTCTGCCTCTTCATCATAAACAAGTAGCCAACCTTTAGACCAGTTTGTACTTTATCGACAGGCCTTCATTCTTTATGCTCACCCTTATGTGTGTTGGTCTCAAAAAAGACACTCAAGTTCTTCTGCAATCTATATATGAAATAGCCAATCTCAATCAATGAAAATCTTTAGGGCTTGGACAACATAACATAGGATCCTAATGATCCTTCTACACTTCAGGTTCTGCAAGACCTAGGGGGGACACTCTTTGATGCACAAATTACAACCAGTTACAAACATATGACATCAATAAAAGTAGAAAAATCTCACAAGGCTCAACAACAAGAAGGTTACTATAGATGGGCTAGATCTACATTGACATCTCAACAAGATTGGAGCATGAGATAGATGGGACAAACTAAAACTATAGACATAAAACTAAACGAATATTTGATATTTTAAAATCTCTGAGAATCCCCAGAATCTACAAGACCAGTGCCTTATCCAAGGGCATGGAATCATACATCAAACTGAAAATGGAAACCTCTATTGCAAATCCAATTTATTAAGAAAGATATCCCTGTATCAATGCCTGACATCTATACATTCTAAACTCAAATGGAGGATCATACATATCCAGACATTATCCTGAATCCAAAATGATTATTCATAGAATTTAAACTCTTCCTTGAAGAATACCTAAGAACACCCATTACACTCCCACTGTGAGAGGATAAACCCAAACTCCCTTGAAGACTGGATTTATTGAAAACAAGAGAAAGCCTAGAGACAATCCAATAAACTGTATATATGCCTTACATATATGTGACCTACAATAGAAAACACTTACATCAAGAAGATACTCTATTTCTTGAAAAGGGACATTGTATTACAAACTTGGAAAAAAAGCTCAGAATTAGAAACTGAGATTCAGGAGCCTTGCTCACAAAAATATGGAACACCTACAAAATGAGAAGACTCTCGAATAAGAAGGAAAGGGAGGAAAAAATCAAATCTCATCCTCTGACAATAGAAACTATGCTATCCTTCAGCAATCACTACCTCACACAACTTTGGCCTATAGAACATCCAATCTCTCTGACTAAAAATCCAATCTGGTATCCCAAGGTAACTGCCCCAAATATATTTTCCATGGGCTACACTAGATTGCAGAATCAGATTCCTTGGATCCAGAGATTTCCAATGATATATAACACTTATATATCAGGCAAAAAATAATCCTTCAGGTGCATTAATCCCTCTGCAAGTCAGTCATTTAATTTTGTAAATGTTCACCACAACTAGAAATTATATTTTTAAATCTTTGAATTTCCCGCACAGACATCTTCCATGCACTCCACCATGTGGCATCTTCTAATTCATTCTGAGGCCCTTGTCATGCCACCTTAGCACCGCCTACCTTCACCGCTAGAATGAATCTCTTAGTCTTTTCTTCGACTTGCCTGTTCTTTTTATCAGGCCCCACCACTTGCTCGCCAAGTCTCGACTATTAGCCATCGAGCAACTTCATGTTGTGACTTGGTGATAGCTATTGATCTTCCCTAGATCACCTTTGATCTTCCTTGACTTGTCTAGCTTTTACCTCACCTGAGCGGCTCCCTCTATCACTCTTTCTTTTGACTGGCCTGACACGTGGCACCATCTATTTCATTCCAGAGCCCATGTCCTATCACCTCAGCATAGTTTGAACTCACGACCAAAATGAAACCATGAATGTCCGATCAACCTTGATCTATTCTCTTAGCGAGCCCCATCGCACGTCTTCTGATCAACTCAGCTGACCGTTGGATCTCTCTCAACTTGTTCAATCCTTAGTCCTTTTGAGTGGCTAAATCCTTTGCCACATTGTCACCACGTGTCCACCACTTGTTTTCCACCTCACCATGGCCTGGACTCACTATTAGAATGGAGCTCTCCTTTGTCACGGGGTCATGAGGGATAACATTTTGGGTACTTTTCCATCGTGACCTAGCGACCACTGTTGGATCACATTGGATCTGCTCACTCATGAGGTCTCAAGTCTTTTGGGTGTTAGCATTTTATGCTAGCGAGATGGAGACTAGATTTAAGTCGTGAGGTCTCAAATTGGTCTTTGCTGCTTAACCCTTATGTCGGGCCCACCTTGTCTCCTAGTCATGATGGATACTCTAACGAGCAGCTTCCCATCACAACCTAGTGACTACCGTTGGATCATCTACAATCACCGTTGATCTGCCTAACTTGCTCATTGGTTATTTTAACTTTCCACTACAAAATTTGGCCGCTCTGAGATGCATGTGCATGTGGGGGGCCCACCACCTGCTTGATCGATCACTTGGCAAAATCCTTTAAGCTTTGACACTAAGGATGTGCATGACCAAGTATTTAAATACAACAAATTTCCTCCGCGCCCAATGTGGGATAAAAGTTTATGCCTGATGAAATTTACTTGGAGGTTTCTCTGGCCTTTGAAAACCCTCTTCACTGCACATAGGGAAGAATGCTGACTTCATTTTACCCTTCTTTGAAATGGGCCTCAAGAATTAACTCAAATTTTTATGAGTTCCAACAATGTGATTATCCATCATGCCAGTTGACATCAATGACAACTAAATGCCAAAAATCCAACAATCTCCCCCTTTGGCATTGATGTCAACTTCTCATGATACACTCCATACCGACATCATTTCTCCCCCTTTGACATAATGAGAAACGGTATTGTGCACTCCACTTGAGCCACATAAAGCCTACCTAGATAGAAGACACAACACCCAATTTGTGTTGGAGGTACTCAAAAGTGCTTACCGGTATTGGTTTGGTGAAAATGTTTTCTACTTGTTCACCAGTAGGAACATAATCCATCTTTACCTCTTGTCCTTCAACCTTCCCTATGAGAAAGTGATGCTTGATAGCAATGTGCTTCATTCTAGAATGCATGACTGGATTCTTTGCTATGTTGATTACACTCTAATTGTCACACCAAATGAGAATAGGATTAGTGATATCGACCTGTATATCTTTGAGATTCTGCTTCATCCAAAGCACTTGAGAACAATGTATTTAGCTTCAACAGTAGATAGAGAGACTAAGTCCTACTTCTTGCTATGCCATGAGACCAACCGGTCACCAAGAAAGAATGCACCACCACTTGTTCTCTTTTGATCATCAATGCAACCTACCCAATCAACATCAGTGTATGCTTCTAAGATAAAATCCCCTTGTTTAGGATACCACAAACCATAGCTGAGTGTCCATTGTAGGTACCTAAAAATTCTCCTGACATCATTCATATGTGACTGCTTTGGTGCAGCTTGGAATCTGGCTACCATGCATACTGCCTGAACTATATCTGGTCTTGATGCAGTTAGATACAATAGACTACCTATCATGGATCTATACAGAGTTTGATCCACCATCGGCGATTCATCATTCTTTCTCAATTTGCTGCTGGTCACCATGGGGGTACTTACTAGTTTACAATCTTCCAGTTTGAATTTCTTCAACATCTCCTTTGCATACTTGACCTATGAGATAAAGATTCTTTTATCTTGCTGTAATATCTGCAAACCAAGGAATTATGTCTATTCACCAAGCATTGAAATCTCAAATTCTAACTGCATTTGATTAGAAAATTCCTTGCAGAGAGTCTCCTTGTTGCCTCCAAAGATAATGCCATCCACATACACAACCACAATGATCATGTTGTTCCCATCTTTCTTTATGTACAAATTTCTATCTGCACTCCCCTTTTTGAATCCCTGCTTCTTTAGGTACTGATGTAATCTTGAATACCATGCTCTAGGAGCTTTCTTTAGACCTTACAAGGCCTTCTTCAACTTGCACACAAATGTCTCATCATCATGCAGTAGAAACCCTTCTGGTTGCTCCATGTACACTTCTTCTTCTAAATTTCCATTTAGAAAGGCTGATTTTACATCCATTTGGTATACTTTATAACCTTTGTAGGTAGAGAAGGATAGAAACATTCTAATTGCTTCTAATCTAGCTGTCGGTGCAAATGTTTTTTCAAAGTCATTTCCCTCTACCTGAGAGTATCCTTTGCACACTAGTCTAGCTTTATGCTTAACAATCTTACCTTCTTCATTCATCTTATTCTTGTATACCCACTTTGTGCCAATGATGTTTTTGTCTTCTGGTCTAGGGACTAATTCTGAAGTCTTGTTTCTCTCAATCTGGTGCAGTTCTTCTTCCATGACATCCATCCATTCTTGACTTTTTCTAGCCTCATTGAATGTTTTGGGTTCAACTTTAGTCATGACGCATAGGTTGACTTGTTCATCAATCCGGCCAAGTCTTCTTCTAGTCTACACACCATCACTCTTATTTCCTAGAATTTTCTCTTCCAGGTGATTTAGCCGTACATACCAGTTGGGGACCTTCTTGGATGCTACCTCTGGTTCAATATAATACTAAACTTCATCATGTTCATCATCGGAGTCATCATATCGATTAACCTATGGTTGACATCCTTTGTGCATATCTTCATCAACTTTTACATGCACACTCTGAATGACTCTTAGTCTTTTATTGTAGCATTTGTAGGCATCGTTGTTAGATGAGTAACCAAGGAAGATTCCTTCATCACTCCTGGAGTCAAAAATTCCTAGACCATCCATATCTTTCTTGATAAATCACTTGCTTCCAAATACTTTGAAGTATTGACCGATGGATTCCAGTCATACCATAACTCATAAGGTGTCATTTTGTTGTTTTTTTCTTAATTGAACTTGATTCAAGGTATATGCAGTAGTATGAATATCTTCTTTCCAACATGTGTCTGATAGACTGGCCTCATTTAACATGGTTTTGGCCATCTCCTTGAATGTCTTGTTCTTCCTTTCCACCACACCATTTTGTTGTGGTGTTCTAGGAGAAGAGTATTGCCTTCTAATTCCATGTTTTTCATAGTAACCTTGAAATTCATTTATTGTGAACTCTCCACCCCTATTTGATCTTAGGCATTTTAATATGTACCCACTTTCCTTTTCCACCATCTTCTAAAAGATCTTGAATCTTTCAAATGCTTGTGATTTATCTTGCAGAAAGGTGACCCATGTCATTCTTGAGCAGTCATCAATGAAGAGCATAAATTATCTTTCATTAGCAACTGCTCTTGTTCGAGTTGGACCACACAGATCTGTATGCACGATTTCAAGTGGTCTTGAGGTGTTGTGCTCCTTTGTCCTAAAACTCACTTTAGTTTGCTTACCTTTTACACATTCATCACATAATGTGTTTATTAGCTTGATGATGGGTGGAATATTCCTCACACACCCCTTTTTTCTTACTACAACTAAGTTATCAAAATTTACGTGTCCCAATCTTCGGTGCCATAGCCAACTTTCATCTACTTGTCCTAACATACATTCAAATTCATAGCATTCCTTCAAATTATAAACATTTCCATCTATTCTCTTTCCTTTTGCCACAACTTTACCGGTACCGTCTTTCTTTATCTGGCAACCGGTTGAGTCAAAGGTAAATTTGTAACCTTTGTCACACATCTGACTCACACTCAACAGATTGTGCTTTAGGCCTTCCACATAATATACATCATGTGCCTTCAATTTTCCATCAATGCTTAGAGTTCCTTTTCCCTTTATTTTGATGGAAGAATTATTTCCAAACCTTACTAATCCACCATTCCAATCTCAAGTTTAATGAATTTTTTTTTGTCACCAATCATATGGTTTGAACAACCACTATCTACCAGCCATATATTTTTCCTTTCAGCATGGAAGGCAATTTGTACTATGAGACTTGATTCTGCCTTTTCCTTTTCTTTTTCAACCCAAACTAGTTTCATTTCCTTCTTCTTGTTAGCTACTATATTGAGCTTAGGTTTAGTTACTAGCTCTTGCTCCAGATTTGCCTTCATCTACTTGATCTTCCTATTTCTGCATATCTTTGCTATGTGTCCAAATTCTTGATAGTTATAGCATTTTACATTTTAATTTAATGAGACATCCTTGAAATTATTGTAGGGTACTGGTTTATTCTTCCTACAATCAAAACTCTTATGACCATATCGATTGCACTGATTTCAGAAAACCTTCATATCCCAGATTGCATTAAATGGATTCTACTTTCATAAATCATAGATGGCTTATTGATTAGTCTTCAGTCAACTATTTTTTACCCAAATTTGTTACAATGATAACAATAACCATGAAAATTTGAAATATACCATTTATGTTGTCTTGGTCCTAAATGGAACTGCCTCACTGGGGGTCTTCCCTTCATGTTGTTGAGTCTAGTGAATCCTTCATGGTCAATTATTGCATTTCTCCTTGGTTTTGCATATTGGTACAAGAAGTGTGGCCTCCAGTTCATTGTTGTATACCGATTTGAGTGGCGATTTCCAACAACATTTGCATGTCTTTTTGCCGGTATCCTTTTCTACAATGAATGTCTTCTTTTCTTCACCTTTAATTGAAGAGGTTAACATTATCTCTTTGCCAAACTTATCTTTGTGAGTTGAACTTTGACCTTCTTCAAATCCTAAGCCATTGGTGTCTTTGGATTGCTTTTGTTTGCTCAACATCTTGTCCAAGGCCTCAATACTGCCTTCATACTTACTCCTTATTTTTATTTCTTCCTTACTCTCTTCAAGCTCCTTTCTGAGCTTTACTATTTCTGCTTCCATCTCTTGATGCTCCTTTTCTTTCTTTGTCAGATCAGAGGCTATAGCTTCACAAATCCTCTTAGTTTCTTCCAGTTGTAGTTTCAAGTCAGATATGACTTGACCGGACTCATCCAAAGACTGCTTCAAGAGATCTTGTTCATCTATTGCAACAAGCTTAACCCTCTTAAGTTCTCTTCTTGTTTTACTCAATTCTTCAAGAACACTGATAAGTTCATTCTCTAGATCCACTTCAGCTTCAATATCCTCTTCTTCCTCATCTTCATTAGCTAGTCTATCAAGTGCCATGAAGAGATTTACTTTTCTGTCGTTCTCATGGTAATTATCTTCTGATGCATTTTTGTCATCTGTTGTGTCATCCTCAATGGTAGATAGGTTGTTCTAGTTCTAGTAGCCTCTCCTTCCCTACCGGTAGTCATTCTTTTCTCTAGCTTTGCCAATAGATCTTCTGAACTCTCTTGAGTCATCTCCACTGGTTTCTTTGTGAGGACAATTTGCAGCAAAGTGTCCTACCTTTCCACAGTTGAAGCATTTAAGTGGTAGCTTTCCTTTGTACCAGCTAGACCCTCTTTTTAGCTTCCAGAAAAAGTTTTCTACTTTTGCATTAGAGTCTTCACTGGATTATTTATGAGTATTAGCTTCTTTCCCCTTTTTGGTGATGTTAAATGTTGCTTCTTTCCTTGAGGAATTATCACCAATTGTTCTCATCTCATAGGCTGTCAGAGAGCCAAATAACTCATCCATTGTAAAAGTCTTCAGATCCTTGGCTTCTTCTATGGCTGAAACCTTAGTATCATATCTGGGAGTGAGAGATCTAAGTATCTTCTTGACAAGAATCTCATCTGCAATCTCTTCTCCAAGTCCTCTAATAGTATTCACAGTTTCATCAAATTTGTGAAGATAGTTTGCAATCTTTTCATCATCTTTCATTGTGATTCTTTCAAGTTGGCCCCTTAGTGTTTGCGGCTTGGCTTATTTGACTTTTGCATCTCCTTCAAACAACCTCTGCAATTTGTCCCATGTCTCCTTTGCAAAAACATAGTGCATTACTTTGACAAATTCATTATCGGATAGTCTACTCAAGATAGAATGTTTTGCCTTTGCATTATTCTCATACTCCTTTTTTGCATCCGGATCAGTGGGAGGAGCATTACGAACAACATACCCATTCTTGACTGACATCCACACATCAAAGCCAAGAGAGGAAATATATGTCTCCATTCTTCTTCTCCAGAAGGCATAGTTTGATCCATCAAATGTGGGGTCTTGTGAGGAAGTAGACTCACTTCTTGCCATTATGTTCAAAGTCTAGAAACTACTCAAGGTTTAAATATAACTAGGAACCTACGCTCTGATACCAATTGTTGAACACAAAATACCATTGAGAGGGGGGTGAATTTGCAGTTTCTAAGCTTTTTTCTCTTTTTCTCTAACTTCAAAATTTCAGTTATTCACTTACCCACTAAATAGTCATACTGGTAATACAAGAAAGAAGGCCAAAGAGATCGTTCACACAAAATTAATTCACAACTTCAGATTTACAAGGAAAACCCAATATGGGAAAAACCTCGGTGAGAAAAGTTGTTGGAGACTACTGCTCCAATCTAGCCTCATAGGTAAAAAACTAACTTACAAATATTTAGGGCACCAACCCAAGGAGCACCAACCCTTGCACGTTTAGGGCACTGACCCAAGGAGCACCAACCCCTGCACCAAGCTTCAACTTGGTGATGTATATTTAAATACTATTTGAATACAATTAAGGCTTCTTGTTGCAACTCTTTGATCAAATAACTCTCTATTGGTTGATATTTTTTCTCCTTCACCGAATCTCACACTATCGGTTGTGAGATTTCTATCTCTGATTCTCAGCCTCTATAGCTTTCTCTCCCTCTCACACAGTCTCTCAACACACTATTTCATGCGTGGATGCTTCTTGCTCTACCACACCTTGTCAGTTAGGCTCAACTGCAAGACTATAGTTCTGTCGGTAGAATCCTCTCACCGGTATGCTTGCTCACGCACACTACAACTTTCTTAGAAATCTTTCTATAGATGCTAATCCTTCTCCTTGCTCACTCTCTCTTCTCTTCTCCTTCTTTGTAGCATCGTCACATTCTATCTTGAGCTCTCATTTCTTATACAGTGATTTCCTGCTAGAACGCAATTCAAACATCAGAGCGGTTATGGTTTTCTCTTTCCGACAATATCTTCAATTTGATCCAATCTAGCCTGTATTGGATCAATCACTTGTCCTTCAAAGATGCATTTGTACATGGTTTACATTATCCAATGCATATCTTCTTAAAATAGCAATCTTGAACAAGATCTCCTACCTTGAAATCTGTCGACACATAAAGACACTTTAGCTGTTTCCTTTTTGAGGATTTCCTGAATCGGATTTCCTTTGTATTGATTCAGGTGCAAACTACTCCCTGATCTTCCTTTGTCATTCCTTCTTTCTCAAGCCACAAACGGTCATATAAAATCCCATAATTTGTGACTCCTTCATTAATGGCAATTATCTGTTTCATTGACCCTGTTGATGAGGCTTCGCCAGCCATAACACGTTTGCCACCTCTACTCCACATGGCATCACAACGATCAAGAAATGGCCCACCAATCACACAGTTGGTCCAGAAAACACATACCGGTACATCCCTTTTCTGGTCAAGGTTTCTTCTTCTGTTAACCGGTAGAGCGCACTATATGGGTAGCACATCTTCACCTCAGTGGTTTGACTCACAACTTTCACATTCTACCTGTTCATCATAAACAAGCAGCCAACCTTTAGACCGGTTTGTACTTTACCTATAGGCCTTCATTCTTTATGCTCACTCTTATGTGATTATCCATCACACTGGTTGACATCAATGACAACTAAGTGCCAAAAAGCCAACACTTCTATCCCATCTTCCTACACCCATCTAAACGTCTCTGTCCCTCAATCTTCTATCCCCTTCAACAATATCGCTAACTTCATCAATGCTTGTCTTTCTCCTACTACAACAATCCATGGGTCATGTCCAATCATCACCTCTCAAATCCCCATCACATTGGTCATCACATCTCAAATCCCCATTTCTTCATCTTACCAATACATTAGTGGTGGGGGTATGTCATCCGTGAATCACCAGATAACTGGGGAAAACATAGTTCACCACATTCCTCATGTTCAAATCCTACAAAATGATTTAATCAAGGAAATTCAGGACATGAAGGATATCATTAACAACATGAAGGATGGGACTAACAAAAGAAAACCTTATTCATTCGAGAAATTTTGTCCTTGCCCTTATGATCCATCAATGTCAGTCCCACCTTACTAGCTAGGGTTTGAGATGCCTAAGTTCAAGAAATACGAAGGCAAGGGTGATCCCCAAGACCACGTATGTGAGTTTGACATCTTATGTCAAGAGGTCTCTTATAGTGATATGTATCTTCGTAGACTTTTCTCTAAAAGTCTTATAGGAGATTCCCTTGCATGGTTCTCATCCCTAGCTCGAGTCTCTAACACTTCTTTCCTGAAATTAGTAGAAAATTTTATGGCCCACTATGCTTATAACATTGTTAATTATGTTTCTATGATGGACTTATGTAACACAAAATAGAAGCCCGAAGAAACCTTCACCAACTTCTTACAAAGGTGGTAACATCTTATCAAAATAATTAGTGGGATATGCTAGAGGCACACCAGATTGAATTATTCCCAAATAATCTTGTACCCAAACTAACAAAACCCTTGAGAGCTCAGTGTATAAATAAAAAATTGACTAACAAGGGCTTGACCCTTGAATTTTTCTTGTTAGAGGAAGGCACTTAAAAAAATTATCAGAAATTAAATCAAAACACTTCCTCTTATAACAATGATAAAATAAAATTCTGGTCTAAAAATAAGAACGTAGTCAATGATGGGGTCACTGACGTAAAATTGGTTCAAACTGTGGCTCCTCCTCCTAAACTGACCACCACTAGCAATAAATTCAAAAATCAATAAAACAATCAAAATCAATCTCAAAGACCCCCCGACAATATTTCAGTCTAAGGGCGACCACCTCGATCTAATAATCAAACTCTGTGGGAGTATACTCCTCTTGCTTAGCCTATTGAGGTTGTATTCCAAAAGCTTGTCTAGGCTAGTGCAATTGTCTTTCTAATAACTCACCCATTTTATCCTAACCAACCCAAACCTATATGGTATAATTAGAATGAGTATTGTGACCATCACCACATCAATAGGAATGATACACGAAAGTGTATAAAACTAAAAAACTACATCCAATACCTCATTAATAAGGGTGATATTGAGGTAGTAGCAACAAAACCTGGTAACAATAATGACAAACTCAAGATGTACCAAGAACCCTCCCTAAAGAATGATAAAGGCAAGGCATCATCATTTAATGTCGTTAACTATGATTACACCAATTACATATCCGACTTTGACTCCTTAGTAGTTCACATAGGGCTCGTTGATAACCATGTCAACATGATCACTATCCAAGGATATAACTATCCCCCTTTGTAAAATAGACCTATGATCACTATCCAAGGTGGTCCTCCCCCTTCACAACCGGCAAGAAGGTCCAACCTTTCCAAGATAGTAATTCAAGGTGTCACACCTTCTATTTCTTAGAATGACTATAATCTAACCACTCACCGAGGAAGAGTGACTGTCCAAGGAGCTCCTCCCCGGTCCAATCCTCCCCCCACTTCATCCACCCACCGTTATGACCTCCTTGATTATCTCATAAAAAATTCTGCATATATTTCTATTAGATATTAACCAGTGACTGAGAGGGGGGGTGAATCATTCAAAACAATTTATATTTATAATCAAACTTTCAAGCTAACTGGTCTGCAACTACCATTTTCAAATTAACTTTAAACATTGCATTAATCATGGAGACAAGAACATTGAAGGAAAGATATTTAGATACATTGAGTAAACATCACATAACACTCGCAATTATATGTGGAAACCCTCAGTTAGAGGGAGAAAACCACGGTGGGGATAACCCAAAATCTCTTTCAGTGTATTAGAAAAGAGTGTCCGGTTAAGAGTTTACAATCATGTTCCTTCTGAGAACATCACCCTATTAAAGATCACTAGTATCCTATTAAGAATACCTTGGAATCTGTTAGGATTCACCTTGCAAAAGGACTTTACACTTCCTCTATGGAGTGACCCTGTTAGTAAATTTTACAAGCAAAACTAGTTAAGGTTCACCCTGTTAAGGGATTTAATCTGCTGCAATTATTAGAGAGCAACAAATCATTGATCTGATGATGACACCCTTTTGTTGAATAGATCCATTTTGTATCTACTTCAGTCTCTGCTCAATGATGACTTCACCGATTCATGATGAACCCTTATGTACTTCCCTTGTTCTTCACCTTACTCTAATTTTTGACCTTAATCCACTAACAACTCCATCAACACTACAAATTCAAGATGAAAAAAATGTATATAGCTATCTTCAATCTTGGCGCAAACTTTCCCTCCAAAACATGAACTCAAAAAATCATTCTATGCACCCATTTTCCTTCCTCGGATCTTGCCGATTATACTGGTAAGACTAACTATTCATGCTACAAATCTCGCCAGTTCTCTAGCAAGCACTCTGACTTCAACTGGCTCTTTCTAAATAGATCAGATCTAAATTTCACTATTGTGATCTTCTACCAATTTTTTTCTTTATATTGGTGAAACTGCTTTACTCACCAGTGGAAGCTTTTAGTCCCCTATTCCTTACCAATCCACTATAATCCTTTTCTGATCGGTTATGATGATATTAGAACCATAATTTCCATCAATGACAACTTATTAAGTACCTCAAACTTCATCATACCCACTATGATACCAGCAATCTCCCCCTTTGGCATTAGTGGAAAAACATCTAGCTAGATTGAGTTGGATCTCCCCCTATTCTCAGCCTTCTCTACTAGTACTATCTTTTCTTCCAATACTGCTCTACCACTCTACCGGTACTACTCTGCCTCTCTGCCGATACTACCTTTTCTGCTAGTACTGCTTTGCCACTCTACATTGTCTCTATATTCCTTACTCCTCATATGTCCAATCAACTATAAATTCATTCTCTCCTTTTTTATAACAATGACAAAGAATAAAGGAATCAAAGTATACAAAATAATTCATGAGAGTAAGTCAAAATTTTCTTTGAAATTGACCTTAGTAGCCTCCAAAGAAGATTCCCATGTAGGCTTCACCTATTTCATAGTGAGAATTTGTCCATGCAGGTGTGTGACAAAATCCTCCATGTCATCTACTATCTTGCAATCAAGTGAACTGATGAGGCCTTCTGCTTGTTTTACATTGCCTTGCAATAAATCAATGAAAGGGGCAAGATAGCATTGTATGTCTAGCAGGTTTAGAGCTTGTTTGTCCTGTTCCTCTTTCAACTTGTTGATTTCATGAGTCAAATGTTTGAATTTTCCACTAAAAGTTTCTATTGAGCTTGTAATAGGATCAAAATAACCTAGAAGATCTTGAATTTCCTTTTGAGTCTTTACTCTTTTGTCTTCAAGATCTTTGATGAAATCGGGGAAGTTTGAGAATTTGACCAATAATTGGCCAACTTCCTTTAAGATTGATTTCACCTCTTCAGTGCTGGTAGAGAGAGAAAAATTTTCAACTGATATTTGTTCCATTAATTGCTCACCTCTTCTGGTTTCATACTACCTTACTGCAACCTTCTCCAGATTGGTTGCCTCTGAACCGATTGCTTTGACAAGAGTTCCCAACTGATTGATGATAGGTGTATTCTCATCAACAATAATATCAGGAATGAGATCAGATAAGATTGTCTTTGCAGTATTAAGAATTCTTGCCTTCTTTTTCTTTCCTTTAAGTTTGACCTTTTCATCTTGAATTCTCAATTTTTCAGAAACTTTTATCAACTATTTGGGGGTCATCTTCTTGATATCAATTACCAAGTATTTCCCTTATTCCTCTTTTGTTTCTTCTTCTTCTTCTTCTTCAACTTTTACCTTAGAGTTAGCTGAGGTGGGGAGTTTAGCTTTCTTTTTCTCAGTTTCCTTTTCTAAAACTAACTTCCTCTTTAACGAAGGAGTGTCCACCACTGTTTTCTCACCACCTTCAGGTTGATCAGATGAAGAATCTTCTATCTTCTTCTCTTGTTCCAGTCCCTTGGTCTGCCCTGGACCAATATCGGTTGTTCCTACTTCCTTCCTTTTTGTTTTCTTTTCGTCTATTTCCTTCATCTCTTAGTTCTTATTTTCTCCTTCCTTCTTTTCTTGTTCCTTCTCATTCATTTCATCAATAGATGGTATTGATGAATCTATCATCTTAGGGTTTTCTTCCTCTGCACCTTTTTCTGGTAAATGAGGTTCATTTCCAGTAGGGAGTGATGTGGGAATATTTATTGTCATCAGATGCCTTTGAGGTTTTTCCTCATAAGGGATAACCTCAATTATAACTATTGTCACATGGATTTCCACCCGATGCAAGCTTGAAATTCTTGCAATCCAGTGACACATTGGACTACTCTCACGCTGTGGGTATCCTATTATGATAGCAGACCTCCGGATTATAGGTTGGCTTCCTATTTGATCACCTAAAGAAATTAAATGAATTTCTGAGAAAAGGGATGAAGGATATGCATAAAACTGAAAATTAACTATTGCTAGGTGATCCACCAATGATAAAGACCTGCAAACTGCTTACAAATCCACAAGATAACCAACTAATCAAACTACTTAAACTCACAACTAAAACATACATGTTTGCATAAACAATTCTCTTGAAAGGCTATCTTACTGATGTTCACAGAAAGGAGAATAATAATGTTCTCACAATTTTTGATGCAACAAAATCACATACACAATCAGAGACCTGCACTATAACATGTATCTTTGCCCTAAGCATCTGGAGAAACTAAGATAAAATGAAGGGATCTACAAAAGAATCACAAAATTTTAATCAAAATGCTTACAATCATAACACTTAGACCAAATAATTTAAGGAGGAACTCAGCTTCTTTATTGAAAACAAGGAACTTTCTGCATTACAAATCTGGAAAAACTCCTAAAAATGAGTTACAAGAGCCTGAGTATCTTCTTCTACACAATCTCAAAACTCCCCAACTCCTTACAAAAGAGTGAAAAACAAACACTTATACCAAAGCTTGCAAAAAAATTCAAAATTTGAATTTTTGGCTCCAAGATGGACCATTTGTCATTAATTCTAAGCTTTTCCTCAAAATCAAGGGGCTTAACTGAGAGAGAAACTCTTCCAAAACTGCAAAAAAGAGTAGCCAAATTGAACACAACTTCACATCATTTCATGCTGAGTTCACCTAGATGCTACCGGTTACTTGACCATTTGATTTAGCTGCCTACATTAACCATCAACACATAATAGAAATTGTTGAGACTGTTGATGACTTATCGCTATGTCACAAGGATTAACCTTTATGCACCTTTTCATTGTGGTATAGCGACAACCCTCAGATCTTCAGGAACCTGTTCGGCTTTGAACCACTCTACTTTTTTGTTTTTATCTCTCATGTTGCTCTCTTCATCCTGGACCCACGGGAATGAGTGACAATAATGAACTTTGAACCATTGAACCACTTTTAACTAGTTCAAAGTTCAAGTTCAAAGTTAATTTAAAAAATATAGACATCCACTCATCTATAGAATTTTTCCACATGTCAGCCTCTGATTTTCTCGCGGGTCCACTTTGTCTGCCATCTGGACTTGGTCTAACTTGGTTCTTCATCTTCTCTCTACCACATGGCACATCCTCATTCATTATGAGCCCACCTGGATGGCCACCTCAACTTCCACCTCGCCAATCACCAAGTCGCATGAGATAACCAGCAAGCATCTTCATCATGTGGTATAGCGATGATCATTGATTTGTCCTCAAACTACTTGATTTTTAACCTCTTAGCTGCTCACCTTTTTTGCATGTGCTTTTTCACCAAGTCACTATGATAATTGGCAAGATTCTTTCTATAGCGGTATAGCGATGGGCATTAGATCTTTCAGACTACCATTGATCTTTCCTAATCTGCTTGGTCTTTAGTTTCTCTAAGCATCCGTGCCACATGTCAATCTCTAATTTGCCACCTGATCCACCTGAGCACCACTGGGCCCATCATTTTACTTTGGTTTGTTTGGCATCAGTCTTTCAGCCAAACTACCTCCCTTGATGAATAGTTTTTACGTCTCATCAAAACTGCAATTTCATCGATACCTATTATTTAGATGAGACCAATGCATTCAGTGAAACCATTTAGAGATGTGTCACAACCAAGGCTTGTTTGACATTCATCTTGATGACATGCCACCTATCGTGAGGCATATCACCATGTGTCACCTTGTGATATGCTCAAAGTCCACCTCGACACCACCTAACATGCCACCTATCATGAGGGTATTCATTCCAAGAACTTCACAATCGTGGTACAATGATAGTCATGGATAGCCCTGGAATGTCACTTCACCATCCAATCTTCCTTGATCTGCCATTGATCTCAGTGATCTACTCAAGCTTTAACTTTCTCTTTTCAGTACGTGCTTTGTCGCCAAGTCGCGGGGAGTATTTGGTGATTATCTTCCCATCACGACAACCGTCAGATCTTTCTTGATCACCATTGATCTACCTGAATTTTCTCAATCTTTAGTCTCTCTAAATGACTCTCTCTTATGCCACGATGTCACCAAGTGGCACGCCTCTATTTTTCTACATGATCCACCCGAGCACCACTTCAACTTCCACCTAGATGCCACCTCACTAGTCGCTAAGTCGTGGTGATTAATAGTCAAGCACTTTCGCATAGTGGTATAGGGATGACCGTCAGATCTTTTGCAACCTGCTCAACTTTTTATTTTCCCTTTCACTACAAAAATTGGCCTCTTTGAGATGCGTGCACACGTGGGAGGCCCACCAACATTGAACTGCTCCTTGTCAAAAGCCCATAAGCTTTGACACTAAAGATATATGTGGCCTCGCATATAAATGCGATAAATTTCCTTCGTGTGACCAATGTGGGATAAATGGTCCTTCTTGGGACTTTCCTTTGTCACTTGACCCCTGCAGTTTGCTTTTACCTGAAGGTTTCTGAGCCTCTCCAAATTCAAAAAATGAATTTTGCAATGGAGCATGAACATTTCTGTGATCTATCTATCTTTGTAACATTCATCTCCATCAACATGCTGGGCTCAACCCTCATGGGAGCCACATTTTAACCCACATGCTATATTTTACATTTCCTATATCTACACATGAAGCAAACAAGTTAGACAGAAACATGTATTATTTTCATACTTAACACTTGTTTCTGCTTCTAAGGCATATTGAGCTTGTAGAGAAAATACGTAACATTTTTGTCAACATCTACCAAATGTTTGCTTGCTAAACATTTTGTCCAACTTTCTTATGTGTTCTATTGGGCACAGAGTCACTAAGACTGATAGAAAACTGAAACAACACATCACACATGACTACAAAAACTCTCTTTTCTCTCAAAAACCTATCCTAATCTATGGAGTGTAGGTGTGTGGTTTATGGCAATGAGATTAGCACCTTACTGTCATGAATTAGACATGTGTATTGACAGATTAGGATAGGACAAAATAACAAAACACTTCAGAAACACTGCAACAATTTATTGCAGCTATATGAGGGAGATGCCTTTTGTGCATGAGAGGGGATAAACATATTCCTTGTTTCATATTATGGACACCTCTCTTTTATGGCTTCGATGGATTGCAACAATATGACTCTTATTACTCCTCTTGAGCTATGCACTAGGCACTTAGGGAAAACAAAACTACAAATTGACCTATTGTGCAAAGCACTCATTACCACTAGGAAAACTGAAATATGTACAAATTTTAGGCATACCTCAAAAGAAATGCTTGAGGTGAATCCCATTGACTGGGATTGGTTCAACTTAACCATCCAACTTAGACAGCTGGAAGGCATTGTGCTGCTTGCACTTAGAAATCATGTAAGGCCCACTCCAAAAACATCAAACTTTGTATGCTTGCCTGGCCTACTCTTGAATTCATCCCATTTCAGGACAATGTCAACTTCCTTGAACACTCTAGGAGAAGCCCTCTTATCAAAAGATCTTTTCATTTGATCTTGGTGATGGTCAATTTGCCTCATTGCCTTATTTCTAACTTCCTTTAGCTCAATCAACTGAGCCAATCTTGCTAACATAGGCTCTTCTTCAATCATATCCAGCTGGTTAGATAAGTCAAGGGCTGGAAACTCAAGTGAAATAGGTAGCCTTGCCTCTTTCCCATACACAAGCATGTATGGAGACATTCTAGTGGACCTCTTTGGTGTGATTCTATTAGCCCATAAGGCTAATTTAAGCTTGGTATGCCAAGCTTGTTGATTTCCTTCCATGGTCCTTTTGATGATTCTAAGAAGATTCTTATTTGTGGACTCAGCTTGTCCATTGCCCTGAGGGTAATAATTAGATGAGGTGTTGAGATAAACACCATTCTTTACTGCCCAATTAGATATTTGGCTCCCTACAAAAGCAAGAGCATTATCTAAAACTAAAGATTCAGGGACACCAAATCTAGTTATCAACTCGTCATAAAAGTTCAAAATAGCTATCTCGTTTGCTTCCTTTAGTGCTATAGCCTCAGTCCACTTAGTAGAATAATCAATGGTTGTGAGCACCCACTTGTGGCCAACACTTGAAGGTGGATTTATGACTCCAATGAAATCCAAACCCCACTTCATAAAGTGTTATTCTACCTGAATAGGCTGCAATGGTAGCACTGCCAACCTCTCTTTTCCTGCAAACATGGAACATTCTTTACACTTTCTAATCCATGAATGTGCATCTCTGAATAAATTAGGCCAATAATAGCCTCTTTTCATAACTTTTAGAGCTGTAGCTCTTTCTGAAAAGTGTCCTTCTGTTGATCCTTCATGAAACTCATGCAATACCTTATCATCCTAATCAACATCTCTGCACCTCAATAATACACCATGAAAATCCTTTCTAAATAGAAAACCATTCAAGAGTACATAGGGAATGGACTAAAGTCTATAATACCTTCTTCTTGACTTACTCAATCCATGAGGACACTCACTAGTTAGCAAGAAATGTGTCATTTCTTGTACCCAGCTAATAGGAGGAATAGGAACAACTACTTGTTCTTCATCTTGGAGGGCCAAAACAACCTTCTCCTCATCCTCTTTACTGCTATTTGTGTGATTGACAAGCTACTCACACAGTCCCTTACCTCTGACTAGCTTGGTGACCTTAATATCAAGATCAAATTCCATCACCTTAGTCACCCAACCAACCCTCTTATCATGTAAGTCTTTGCTAAGTAAAAACTCTTTAATTAAGGGGTGAGAAACCATCAACTTAATCCTATTGTTAGATATCATATACTTAAAATTTTTCAAACTCCTAACAACAACAAGAACATGTTTTTCAATAAAAGAATATTTCTCCTCATAATCCTTAAGGCCTTGATTCAAAAAAGCCAAAGGCTACTCCAAACCATGCTCATTTTCTTGAACCAACATAGCTGAGATGTTGTCAATACTGCCATAATCATACAAAATAAAGTCTTTTAAGAAAACTAGGTTTAGCAAAGTAGGAGCAGCTGCAAGTGCCTCTTTTATAAGCTCAAAACTCCTTCTCCCATCCTTAGACTAGCTGAAAGGAATATCCTTTTTCAACATAGAAGTTAGAGGTTTTAATAATTCTGTAATATCTGGAATAAACCTCCTAACAAAATTAATCCTACCCAAGAAGCTTTGCAAGCCCTTCTTGTGTGCTGGTAGAGGTAAGGAAAGAAGAACACTTGCCCTCTTTGGATCAATAGTAATACCCTCTTTTGACACCACATAGCCCAGGAGCTTACCCTCATGAACAAAAAACACACATTTATTTGGGTTAAGAGATATACCATACTCTCTACACCTCTCAAAAATTTTCTTTAGGTGAGCTAGGTGTTCAACTGAAATTCTGGAATAAATAGTGATATCATCCAAATAAAGAAGTACAAATTTATACATCAAACCATGAAATGCCATATCCATAGCATGCTGAAAAGTGGCACCAACATTTGACAAACCAAATGGCATCTATTTATAGGCCATAGTGCCCAATTTAGTTGTAAATGTTGTTTTGAATTGATCTTCCTCCTTAACTAAAACTTGGTTATAACTGTGTGCATGTAAAATTCATCTTATTCAAAACAATAATCAATTAGAAATCAAGGGAAATCATGCATCCCTATCTAATCAAAGAATCTAACAAACAAGACAATGAAATAATGCAAATATCAAGAAATAAGAATTATAATAATTCAATGAAACTCCCCATTCCAAGATTGCATATTTCTTCCATTGCTCTTCTCTTCTCCGTGGTATCATGGCTCTCAGATATTGCGTTGGTAACTTGCAAGTGACACAAAGATTCAAAATTCATGATTATTGAAAATGGAGATTGGATGCTCAATTTATAGAAAAATTGAAGTAGATTGATTGAAAGGTGGAATAGATTGATCAGGAGGTGGAACTCAGGTGAGCTCACATGAAAATTGATAGTTGAACTGTTGATTGTAGGAATGAAACTCAATAGATTGAATAGATTAAAGGAGTCAACTGATTGAGAAAAAGCTAACTGAAGGAAGAAAAAGAATGATTGGTGGAAATAAAGAAGATGACACAGAAAGCTTAATTTAGAAAAAGCTAACTAAAAGATGGAAATAGAGATTGGAGAGATAAATGATTTAATTAATTAATTAATTTAGCATGTGCTTGCATTTAGATTTAGATTTTCAATTTAATCTTTGCATGAGATTTATTCAAATAATTGAATTTATTAATTCAATTTTAGCATTTGAATATATTTAGAACTTGACTTTGATTTTCAATTTGGTTTTTGAAATCATGCACATATAATTGAATTTGGAAGAAATTAGAAGAATATTAAATTAAATGAAATTAGAATTTGGGGATTTGGAAATGGAAGAATTAATTAGCTAATTAAATAATTTAAAGAAACTATTTAATTATTTAGAAATTGAATTGAATTAAATAATAAAGATTATTTAATTTAAAGGATTAAATCACAATTAATTAAATAATAAATATTTAATTAATATTTAAAAGAGAGTTGAATGATTAGATGATTGGAGATAGAAATTGGATAATTAGTAATTTATTTAAATAATAAAGATTATTTAAATTGGGGAATTAATCATAATTAATTTAATAATAAATATTTAATTAACATTAGAAAATGATTAAATGATGATAGAAATAGAAGATAGAATAATTAGTGAAACGATGAGGAAATATGAAAAATAGAAGAGTTAGAAGAATTAGAAGAATAAGAATAATTAACTTAATTAAATAATTAACGAATTATTTAATCAATTAGAGGAATAATTAGTACATGATCAATGAGACATTTTTAGGTGTCTACATTTGCCCCTCTTTGAGACAAAGTCGGAATGACATTGTTTCAAAGAAAACAAAAAATTATGCCCCAGTATGCCTCGGTATTGCTGTATGGTGTAAATATGCCCCCTCGGAAAAGGTGGTCGGAAAATTAAAAAATTGAGACCATGTTTTTGGATATCAGTTTAACGAGCAAGCGTCTAAAATTTCATGTGATTTCGAGATCGTTTAAATAGGCTACAAGGTGTTTGAGGTTGGTGGGGACCACGGGCATTGGGGTGTCAAAAAACCCTAATTTTGAGCTATAAATAGAGATTTTTAGGTTTTCATTTGTTGATTTGCAATTTGGTAATTCCTTGGTTTTCTCTCTAGTTTTTGTGCTTTTTTTGAGTATTTGTTCGTCATGGCTGGTTATAGAGCGTGATTGCACCTATCAGACCGAGTATGTTCATATTAGAGACCTCCTAGGACTGGTAGCATGGTATTTTTCCAATTTTTTCCTGATTTTATGTCTGTTTTATGCTATTTTCCAAAAAAAAATTCCATGATCAATTTTTGCACTGTGTCACGCAATCACTTGTCGATGTTTACGCATTAGTGTTAACTGTACCGCAAACACTTTAATTGTTATGCATGCATCCTAAATGTCATGCATTTGTATTAAACATGCCGCATTCATGTATATCATTACGCATAAGTGTTTATTGTTACACAAGAGCTCATATCATTACACATTAGCTTTAAATGTCACACAAGAGTCATAATTGTACCGCATTAGTCATAACTATCACTCATTTGTTGTAAATGCAATTTTTTTTTCATGCGTTTTGAAATATTTTTGTTTTTCGAGACCCAATATCTGATATTTTCAACATTTTCTCATTGCAGGAGAACATTGGAGTGTTATATTACCGACAGAGCAGACCCAGTGGACTTGATCTTCAAGCTGACTTACTGGATGAGGAGATTGAGCATATCTGACAGCTTGGTCTATATCATGTTTTACACTTACCAAAGGTGATGGCCAACAGGGCCATGATTACAACTTTGATAGAGCGGTGGCATTTCGAGACTTGTTCTTTTCATCTTCTGACTTGTGAGGGATCCATTACCTTAGAGGATGTATGGCATATACTATGTATTCTTATTCATGGTGAGAGAGTTGTATATGACCATGATGATGGCATTGCTTGACTATGCACACTTTTTGAGTGTGAGATTTAGGACTTGTAGATCAATTATCGTTATGACATCCCTTGGGCCCGATTAGACTATTATGACATGACTATTATATTATGTGGTGTTGTTGGTGGTTTACTAATACCTGACAGATGAGGTCATGGGTTTCTAGTTGGATGGGGCAGAGTGCTCCATGATATGATCGTTCATCATAAACTGTATGCTTGGGGTCCTTGTCTACTAGCTATGTTATACTATCAGTTGCATGGTATTGTGTATCTTGGATACCGTTCTATCAATTGTGGTGTTACTTTGCTTCAGACATGGGCATGGGAGCATATTTTTATTTTGAGGCCTATTATTCATGTTGATTTGTAGCTTGGTGAGCCTTATGCTTTCAAGTACACAATAGGGGTTCAGGGAACACCTCGTATTGGAGACATCAGTTTGACATATTGCAGCATTTTATTTGGAGACCATACTTAGATTTCCCCGGTTGGGAGGATGGTGTAGTACACTTGCCTTTCTACCGACAATAGAGATATCTTATTGGTAGGACCTTTGAGACCTAATGAATCATTGAGATGCATCTTCCAGGGCAGGTTCTCAGATAGTTTGGTGAGGTACAGGTGACACCTGTGGTTACTGCTTTTTTTTTTTGTGTACCAAATGAGGTATCTGATTGGGGTGTTTGCATACAGCCACATGTTGCTTCTGCTGAGTTTGATTCTCTACAGCCATTACTCTGGGGTTGGGGTAGAGGTGCAACGGATCCAGGGATGATGGTGGAGTATGATGCATGGTTTGCTAGGCATAGGCCAGTGCCTTTGACTGATCCTATTGTTCCGATTACAGCACAATAGATTCGCCATCCTAGACAAAGGTTGAGGATAGATGCAGGGGAGAGAGCTGAAGGAGATGGTGGAGCTGAGAGAGGAGGTGGTGGAGATGAGGGAGATGAGGGAGATGAGGGAGATGAGGATGTAGACATTGGTGGAGACACCGAGTCTATTAGTAGTGAGGATAGCGATGATTCTTCAGAGTCATTGAGTAGTGAGAGTGGAGGTGATGATGAGGATACGCTTGAGCTAGAGGATGTGCCTACTACAGAGGGTGGGATATGATAGGTTGGTGAGGAGGATGAGCTGCAAATTCTTAGAGCGCAGGTCCAAAGTTTGGAGGATGAGGTCGCTAGATGAGATATCAAGTGAGAGACTTATCATGCAGATTATGGTGCCCTTGAGGCTGAGAGAGATCGTCTCTAGAGGGAGAGAGATGAGGCAATCCAGAGAGGTCAGATTACCATGGATGCCTTTCATCATCTTTTTAGAGCATGTACCAATGCACATGACCAGGTAGGTAGGTATTTCATTGCTATGTAGGAGGCTATTTATTATAGATAGGCATATGAGTGAGCCATCCCTGAGGGTCAGAGAGAGCCTAGCTTTAGTACATTTATGGGGAGGAGATCGAGTAGATCTACTTCATGATGGACTAGCAATGGTGGCATTATGGGACCACCTTGACATCCTAGGGCAAGATCTAGTGGATAGGATCCACCTGTTGACATAGGCAGTGTTGGTTGATCATGTTATATGAGCCTTCGGGCTTATTTATTGTATTCACACACATTATGATTTTTGAGTTATATATACATGATATGCGGGTTTCGATAGTGATCTATGTATGTTTTTCTTCTCATGTATGCTTATATGATGTTATGAGTTTTATGATGTATATCTATTTGATTCTATATGATTTTGAATGCAACGGTAATACATGAATGTATTAATGATGGTAATGGATTTTAAAATGAATGCAAATGAATCTATAATGAATGCAAATGAATCTATAATGAATGTTTTTTGTATGATAATGGTTGAACCAATTTTAACTCAGATACACCTTGAAGAAATGTTAGTTAGATGATAGAAAGAAAAATTGATGGTAGAAAGAATGTTAGAATGCGATTTAGAAAGAAGATGAGAAATCAACAAACTATCAATAAGCAAATGAGATGAGAATGAGAATGAAATTGAATGAATCACGAACCTGTGTCACATATTTTATTGTGTTAATATATATTCATCACTAAGCCTTATTATTGAACAATGAAGCTTAGCACATCAGGGTATAAGAAACCAAGATGCAAAGATATCTCATTGTAGAAACAAACACGTAGCAGACAAGGAGTGAACCCTCCATTATAGGAATCATGCTAGGGGTCAAGGTATGTGTGGCGATTTCACCTTGATGTGAAGTCTCTTATCACAGACACCCACTAGAGAAATTTCCCTATAATTTCATCGGTTCACACCACAAACAACAAACAAAGAAAAAGATAATGCCCATCATAGCTCCTCTAGTCACTTGTGGACATCCTTGAGTAGCATAGGAACAATATCTGTTGCCAAATGATAAAAGATAAAGATTGACCCGGACAAAATTTAGCATCTATACTGGCCTTGTGCCTTTGTTCTTAGTTGTTTGATGTGATGGTTGATAATGTCTGGTCTCAAAAAGTTGCAGACCCTGTTTAAGACCGACCTATCCGATTTCGAGTGTATCCTCTTCTGTTTAAGACAAGATAATGATCACGTTGATATGGATATGATACAATTGATAAAACAGTTTGATTAGTTGATTGCAGATGTTTGACTGGATAGTCGTATCCTTTGTTAACTTCGTGCGAAGTGTTTGCTGGATATCTGCTAGGGTATTTGTTTCTCACAAGACATTTTATTGCAAGTTTTTTTGATTGATTGATTTTTTATTTTTAGTTCTTTTCCAAGAGCTTTTTCTGATGATTTTGGATTATGTAGATCGATATTTGAATATTTTTATTGATTTTTTCTAGGACGTTATTTGAATGTTTTTTGGTTGATTTTTTCAGGATCATATTTGAATGTTTTTGGATGATTTTTTCAGGATCGTATTTGAATGTTTTTGGTTGATATTTTCAGGACGTTATATGGATGTTTTTGAATGATTTTTTTCAGGATGTTATATGGATGTTTTTGAATGATTTTATGGTTTTTAATGTTTTTGAATTTTGAATTTTTCATTGTTTTTGAATTTTGAGTTTTTCATTATTTTTGAATTTTGAGTTTTTTTCAATGTTTTTGGATTTTGAATTTTTCGAAGGATGTTACATGATTTTTTAGGATTTTTTCAGGAATTTATATGAGTTTTAGGATTTTTTCAGGACTTTATATGATTTTTAGGATTTTTTTAGGACTTTATATGATTTTTAGGATTTTTTTTAGTTATGCCCCTATTATGTAGACCTGTATGACATGATGATCTACAGAATGTATGTGGAGACAAATGAATTTTTGACATGAACTATGTGAATGCAATATGCAGGAGGAAGATGGATTTCCTATTCGAACAAGGTTGACTGTGCTTGTTTTTGCATTTGTAATACATCAATTGAAATGGAGGTGCAAAACATTTCATAGATAAGCGGTCAATCGATCCCTAAGGTCCCTTGGAACATTCATCTCAACAAACTTAGTGACTGGGATTTACAAATGGAGACGCGGAAAACTTCCCCATTGGTTCTTGAAACTTTGATCTTCGTTTGCCCATGTGTGTGTAGATGAGTTAATTCCTTCTCTTGTGTTCACTAGATATCCTTAGCGTCCTATATGACTAGCTACATGGTTTATCCTAACTTCAAAAGCATCACGGATAGAGCCTCGCTGCCAGCAAGCATTAAGAGCTCTGACGAGGTTATAGACTATAATTTATTAAATATTGCTCCATTTCCAGTAGGCATTCATAGCCCTGATGGAGTTACTTTCATGTTCCCATAATCAAGCTTTTTGTCGCACTTGCATGCGTGATATTTCAGTTATATTTCATTTCTCTTTTGCCTTGAGATGGATATTTGGCATAGCTTTTTTTTTCTTGTTTTTTTCTTGCCTTGACTTGTAAGTAATGAAACCTACTTGGGTGTGACAATTACAGTGGCGCTGAAGTAGAATTTTAGATTTTTCACTAGTCATATGATCAACTAGGTGTCTAGAATGAATTAGAGATTTATTGTGTTTGAGATTTAGCAATTGAGAGATTTTAGGTTAAGTCTCAAATAGTGAAATAACTACCCAACCATAAGTAAAGCATCGTCACAGGGTAGTGTTGAAAATGAATGACCTTATGACCTCATAGACTTCATGTCCAAATATCTAAGAAAGGAGAGAACCCTTGCTTCTCTTGGATGCACATAGATGAAAAACTTGGATAGTTGCCTTGTTTTATTGATGCTTCTATATGTAATTGCCAAAAATTTTGAGAATACAATGCATTTGAAAAGAAACTATATGCAATGCAGATGTTTTAAATGATATGATATGCAATGCAGAAAGTAAAAACCTAAACTACACAGCCCTTAGGTATAATATCGCTTAAGGTGCATGCTGGTCATAGGGTCAGAGAGTGGATCTCCCTCCATGGTAGCCAAATTATATGCTCCATTTCCTATGACCCTTGTTATAATGAAAGGACCTAGCCAGCTAGGTTTAAATTTCTCTGGCCTTTCTCATTCTGCTAGGTTCCTTTGATTCTCTTTAAGTACTAGATCTCCCACTTGAAAAGTTTGTAGATGGACCCGTTTATTATAACTTTGTCTCAGTTTGTTTTGATATCCTTGTAAATGGTTAAATGTTGTTTGTCTTTTTTCATCAAGGGTTTTGAGTTCTTGTAACCTTGCTACTCTGTAGTTTTCCTCTGATATGATGTTCTGTAAGGAGACTCTTAGAGACAGTATTTCTATTTCAATGGGGAGTATCGCTTCTATCCCATAGACCAAGGAATATGGTGTTGCTCCTGTAGCTATGCGTACTCCTGTTCTGTAAGCCCAAAGAGCGGGATTTAACTGGAGATGCTAGTCTCGTCCAGTGTCAATGAGTACTTTCTTAAGAATTTTCAATATTGTTTTATTTGTAGCCTCTGCTTGTCCATTACTTTGTGGATAATATGGTGTGGCAAATCTCTATTGTATATGAAATTTGTCACACAACTCTTTCACTTCCTAGTTTTTAAATGGACATCTATTATCTATAACAAAGCACACTGGAACTCCGTATCTACATATAATGTAGTTTAGCATGAATTTGGATATCTTCTTTCCAGTAGTGTATGTTAGAGGAATTGACTCAACCCATTTGGTAAAGTACTCAGTGGCTATCAAGATGAACTTATGCCCATTGGAAGAAGTAGGGTTGATTTTACCCACTAGATCTAATCCCCATTGTGAAAATGGCCATGGTGATGTAATGGGTTGAAGATCTTGTGCTGGTGCATGAATAAGGTCTCCATGCATTTGGCACTGTTTACACTTTTGTACATACTTGTAAGCATCTTTTTCCATGGTTGGCCAATAATAACCTATTCTCAACAATTTATTTGACAATGGTGGACCACTTTGGTGAGCCCCACAAATTCCATCATGGACTTCTTTTAAAGTAAGGTGTGCTTCATTCTCATCTAGGCATCAAAGAAGAGTTCCATCGAAACCCTTTCTATACAAAGTATCAGCTATAATGGTGTACCTAGATGCCTGATGAATAAATGTCTTCTTTTGATTCCTAGACAGATCTGGTGATATGTATTGAGTATGTTGATATGTATATATTTCATTGAACCAAGGTGATTCTAGACCCACAATTGCACATACATATTCTGATAAGGGAGTCTCATATGCAGGTAGCATCAACTTTTCTATGATGAACTCAAACTGAGTTTCATTAGCAGGCATATTAAGAAGAGATCCTATGGTTGCCATTGCATCTGTGGCCTTGTTTTGTATCCTTGGGATTCGTTCAAAGGTAATTTTGATGAAGTGCTCCTTGTAATCTTTGACCAACTTCTTATAAGGCATGAGTTTGTCATCCTTCATGTTGTAATCATCATTGACCTGGTTCACAATCAAGTGAGAATCACCATAGACCTATAACTCTTGTATTTTCCATTGTATAGTTGTATGAAGCCCTATGAGGAGAGCTTCATATTCAGCCAATTTTTTGGTGCATTGTAAATTGATCCTAAATGACTTAGGTATAACGTCCCCTTGAGGAGTAATAAAGAGAATCCCTGCTCCAGATCCATGATTTGTATATGACCCATCAAAGTATAATTTCCACATTACAGAGGCAGTTAATGTAAACACAGATTCATCTAGAAAGTCTATCAGCAATGGGTGACTGTCCTATATAGGAGCCTCTGCTAATTGATCTTCTATAATTTTTCCTTTGATGGCTTTTCTGTCTATGTATTCTATATCAAAATCACTTAGGATCATAACCCACTTAGCTAATCGCCCGGTCAATGTTGCTCTGCTCAATAGGTACTTGAGTGGTTCGAAGCATGCAATGAGTTGTACCTTATGACTCAACATGTAATGTTTGAGATTTTGGGATGAAAAGATTACTGCTAAGTATGCTCACTCTATAGGGGTATAATTAAGCTCATAGTCGATCAGAGTCCTACTTATATAATAAATGACTCTTTCTTTTCCATTTTGGTCATG
The DNA here is from genome assembly GCF_030272615.1 of Cryptomeria japonica. NCBI lineage: Eukaryota > Viridiplantae > Streptophyta > Pinopsida > Cupressales > Cupressaceae > Cryptomeria > Cryptomeria japonica. Next base: position 439,391,616 of record NC_081405.1, on the reverse strand, counting down.
TTGTGCCAATAGAGCTCCTAGAGCTGAGTTTGTTGCTAATATGTATAACAATAGAGGTTTTCCTAGAGTAGGAGATATTAACACTAGTGTGTTCAAAAGATAATCTTTTAGAGCTTGGGAAGCTTCCTGGCATTGTTCTGTCCATTTAAAAGTAACTCCTTTCCTGAGTGATTGCTAGAATGGGTGACACTTATCTGCCAACTGTGCTATGAATCTCCTTATGGATTGCAGTCTTCCTTGTAACCCTCTGTGTTGTTTAAGTGTTGATGGAGGTTGCACATCAATGATTTCCTTGACCTTGGCAGGGTCTATTTCAATTCCTCTGTTTGACACTATAAACCCTAACAGTTTACCTATTGTTACGCCAAACACACACTTCTTCGGGTTTAATCTGACATTATACTATTCCAACCGATCAAATATTTGTGTAAGAACTGCAAGGTGACTTTCTCTTGTTTGTGATTTAGCCAATATGGCATCCACGTAATCTTCCATTATGTTGTGGATCATGTCATGAAACAATATTGTCATGTCTCTTTGGTATGTTGCTCTGGCATTTTTGAGACCAAATGGCATCACATTCCTGCAGTATGTTCCCCATGGGCATGTAAATGCCATTTTATGTTGATCTTCTGGTGCAATTTTAATATGGTCATATCCTGAAAAACCATCCATTAAGGATAGCATCTCATTTCCAGCTGTTAGGTCAACTATCATATCGATATTTGGTAGCAGGAAGTCATCCTTAGAACAAGCTTTATTTAGATCCTAGAAATCTGTGCAAATTCTTATGCCTCCTATGGGCTTAGTCACAGGTACCAGGTTGGATATCCATTCTACGTAGTCAATAGGTCTAATAAAACCTACATCCAACAACTTTGGTAGTTCTATTTTAACCAGTAATGCGATACTTGGATGCATTTTTCTCAATTTTTGCTTGTAAGGTTTAACTCCCGGTATCAAAGGTAAGTGATGCAACACTAATTCAGAGTCTAAGCCTGGCATGTCTAAATAGGACCAAGAAAAGTTGATAGGTCATTGCTTGAAAAAATGAATGAATCTATCTTTTTCTTCTTTGCTTAGTGATTTTGCCAAATGGATGTTATGTACAACCTCCCCTTCTGTTATGTTTACTTCTTTTGTTTCCTCTGTAAGTGATGCTAAACTTTCTCTTTCCATAGGAAGATTACCCAAGTCACTCTTGCCATTATGGGTAGTTTGATCCTTATCTTCTATTGTAGAAGCACTTTCTTCTCCAAAGTATGTCGTTCTATTTAGGTCTATAACAAACCCTACTTTATGATCACCTTGTGGAAATCCCTGTCTGACTCCTAGAAATTCTGAAATTGCTTCATCATTTTCAAACCAATCCAGCGGTGGTTTTCCTTCTTGTGCTCAATCAATCAAGTGTGAATGCACTAGGGGTAAATCATTAATCCCTTCTTTAGTAGATTTTGATAACATGAAGACTTGATTGTTTTATATTACACTTTTTGGTGGGCTAGAGTTATGGAGTGATAAGAATTTTTAGTCATGTGAGTCTGTCTCACTTTCAATATATGTTTCATCATATGAGCTATCATCATTGATTTCTTCTTGTTCCTACCTCTGATTGTGTTGTAGATTGACTAGTCTTCTTTGGACATTAGTTACCCTTCTTAAGCCTGGTATAAGCCTTTGCAACCTTTCTTCATTTGTATTGTTAGGTTGAGCCTGAGTTGCTTCTCATGGTAGAAGTAGTGACAATAACCATGGGTGGGATTCGGGTGGTGGTGGTAAACCTACATTTGTTGCCACATTAGCTTGTACTGTTGTGTAAACAATTGCATCATTTTGTAACTCAGTGGTAGCTTTTTGCAAGAGTTGTCTCATGTCTTCTCCATCTAATTCTGCACTAGATGATGTAGGTACCTAATTACTTGTTTGAGATGAAGATGGGAGCACTTGTGTGGACAAATTCCTTTGTGATATATAGTCTGACGGTTTTCTTGGTCGATTTAGAATATCAAGGGTATGCTATCTTGATTCCGTGATATGTTCTATATTCTTATATCCCAATCCTTTATTCCTTGGATTATCATTAGGAACAATAGGTTCTAGCCTTCCTTGTTTCTATAACCCAAGGCCTGTGGTACCATCATATCCATGTCTTTGGAGTATTTTGAATCCATTGCCATAATAATTTGTGTGTATTCTGGGTATTGTCATATGATCTTCTTCTATATATATCCAATGGTTAACATCTTCATTCAAGGATTCTTCTTGTAAGTCACCCCATCTAATGAAAGAGCATGAGTCTATATATCTAACAATTTCTTTTCCTTTGTCTTGTTTTTGTACTGTATTGTGAAGTTTTCCAAAGGACCTAGGAGAAAGAGACAACTATTTCCCACTTAAAGTATTTGTAATAGAGTACTCACCACAACCCATATCTTTGATTTGTAAGAAGGATGTTGTAGGTATTTCCTTTTTTGTTTATGTGATCTTTAATGTTTCCAATTGTGTAGTGAGAGGCAGAGCTTGATTGATAGGTACCTGATTATCCACACTATCCTTTAGGTAATTGCAATGTTGGAATAGATTTGGATCACCCTTTATGGTGATTTCAATAAGATTGTATGGGAATTTGACACAATGATGAAATATGGATGGTACAGCTTGCATGGTGTCGATCCATGGGTAGCCCAATAACATGTTATATCACAGCTCTCTGTCCAAGACTTGAAAAGAAACCTCTATCATTATAGGTCCTACTTGTATAGGTAATGCTACAATGCATTTTGATGGATGTTCTTCATCATCGTAAGCCTTGACATTTATCCTCTTGGAAGAATCAATGTGAAGTTCAGAATATTCTAGTGCTTTGACCATCTTTAAATTACAAATGTAGAGACCGGCTCCCCCATCTATGAGTACTCTTCTGATTCTTCTTTTATGAAAATAAGCTTCTAGATGTAGTGGGTCATTATGAAGCAGTCTATCACTAGGAATATCTTGTTCTGTGAATTCAATATGTGTGCCTTGTGTCAGATTTCCCACCATAGACTAGAAGACATTTTCATCTATATATTTGTCCACTACCGAATCTTGAAGTGCTTTGTCCAGTATAGCTCTATGAGTGGGTGAAATACGTAATAGTTTGAATAATGATATCTGTGTTGGAGTTTTCTTAAGTTGCTCAACAATATTGTAAGTCCCTACTATTGGTGGTTGATTTTGTGGTATTCCTTGTAAAGTTACCTTTGATCTGCGAGTAACTACTACATAGTCTCTATCTTTGGGAGTTATGGTGATTGTAGCGACTGTATCATATGACTTACAAGGCTTGTCTATATCATAGGCTATTTTATCAAGATTTATGTTAAATCACTCTTCATATTATTTATGTGTATGTTTGACATCCATAATGTGTTCTATGAGTTCATCTTCAAACCAACCTGAGTGAGATGGTTGATCATGTCCCCAGTCTTTGAGACAAAGATTTCTATCATCATTGTACTTCGGTACTTCTGATATCACGCAAATTTGGTTATCAACTATGTGAGTGCCTTGATGTTGGTCATCTTGGTCGAGTGTTTCTTGTTAATAATTGTTTGCTATATCTCTTGAGCTAATGGCATGAATAGAGTAGTCGTATGAGACCTTTGTGTAGTTAGTTGTATTTCCTTGGGTACCTGATGTGGTAGCTTTCCCCTTGTCATGCTTAACAAAAGGATCCTTAAAAATTGTATGATTTGTGTTTGCTGAGGTTTTATCAGTATCAATTATGATGTCCCCTTGGTCTATCATATCTTGGACCAAGTTTTTCAATTTGTAGCAACTAGTTGTTTTGTAACCTTTAGTCCAATGATAATCACATAAATCATTATCATTCCCCCATGTGGGTTTGAAAGGACCTGGTTCATACACTCTTACTTTCGGTAAAGTAATCATGTTTGTCTGTATTAACTTTTTGAGTGCTGTCTCAATAGGTTCTCCTAGAGGTGTGTAATTTCTTCTTGGAGAATTTACCTTGGGGTATCTTGTGTTCATGTTTTGTGTAGCATTTACATTTGTTGAGGTTGTGTTATTCCATATATATGGATTAGATGACTGACTTGTTCCCAAAGATAAAATGGGTTGAGTTCTGTTTATCGTTCTGGCATCTGCAATACCATCATTGGTCACATTTTTGTTTTTCGACAAAAACTTAGATTTGTCATTGTTGTTGGTATTGTCATACTTAATAAGACCTTGTTCTACAAGTCCCTTCTCACATTTGAGAGCCTTTTTCATGATTTGTTTGAATGTGGTTAAACATTGCATTTGTATCAAATATTTAATCTTAGGAATCAAATTTTTTGTGAACATATCCACTTGCTTTGTTTCTAGGATAACTATCTTGCACCTCCTATAGAGAGCCCTCCATCATTGTATGAAGGATGCAAATGTTTCATTCTCATATTGTTTAGCTACACACAAGCCCATCAAAGTAACCAGGGTGTGAATGTTGTGCGAGAAGTTTGCAATAAATTGTTTAGCTAATTCTCCCCATGATGTGATAGTTGGTGGTAAATGTGAAAACCACTCTAAAGCCAGACCTCCCAGACTTTTAGGAAATAATCTCATTAGATAAGTATCTTCTGAGGCAACCTCTATACATGCCATAAAAAAATCTCTTATATGATCTCTAGGATCACCCTTCCCTCGATATCTATCAAATTTGGGCATTTCAAAATATTGTGGGAAAGGCGGCATGTATAATTAGTGATCAAATGGATAAGCACATAGATCCTGCATTGTGTAGCTTTTCTTGTCATTACTGGTTTGCATGGTTGTCATTTGTTGTTGTAAATTCTATATTTATTGTGTCAGAATATCAGTTTGTGTCAAAGGTAGACCTTGTGTTTGTGTATGTCCCATAAAAGGATTCGTGGTTGCATAACTAGGAGGTTGTTGGAAGGTACCAAGATTATAACCTTGTGTGTTGTGCATTCCACTAGGTACTGTGAAATAGGTGATATGTGAACCCATGTTTGGTTGAGTTGTACTTGATGTTTGTGTTTGAATAGGTGCTGAGACACTTGATATTATCAGTATGCTATGTGATGGTATACTAGCATTGATCGCTGAGGATGACACACTTGTTGGAAAGTTTGCATTTGTGTTGACATTTGTTTGGATAGGTACGTTTTGAGGAAGATTGGAGGTTATTGCTTGTATTTGTGTCAAGGGTGGTGTTTGACTGTTATCTTGACCTAAAGTTTTTCTTGGTGGTAAAATCTTTGTGACATCAAAATCCTCAGGTAGTTTTGCCCCATTTTGTATTAACAACGAAAGATACTTGTCCCTATCACTATGTATAAGTGCATCTAGAATCATGAGGACGTGTGGGTCTTGCTATGTGGACTTAATTTCTTCCTTGTCAAATGCTGTTGTAATTCGTTTAGGGTGGACATTGTCTGTGTACCTAAGTGTTGACCTATTGACATGTCCAAATTCCAAGTAGGGTTTACAAACTATGTGTTGTTTGGGTCCATTATTCCTTTCACTTTTTGCGACCTTGTGACGGGCATCTAAAATTTCTTATATGAGGGTAGTTCTATGCAAGACGATGACTTAACACTAGACTATAGATGTAAATATGAGATATGCAAGGCTATACTAGACTCTCTATTGAAGATTTTGATGTGAGACCTTTTGATCATTTCTTGATTTCTCTAATGCAAGTCTTTCCATTTGTTGACAAAGTTGTTTAGCCTCAATCTCTCTATCAATTATACTGGAAATCCTAGACTCAATGTTTATCTTGTGTATGACTCCTATATATTGAGGTGCACTTCTTCTTAAGTCCCAAGCTAGGTTAGCTAGACCATCAATGATTTCTCATTGACCACCATTTGGAACTAGATTAGGTTGCTCAAAGGGGAGCAAACCGTCACCTGGGAGACCCATGAAGGCACATGCTATGAATCTATAATTGACAATGAATGTAGATGTATATGAGGTCTAGATGGAAACGTATATGATAATATAGGACTATGTAACTAATATGGATGATAATGCAAAATACTTAGGATGATAATGAGGATGTAAGTGGGACTATGCAAAAGACGTAGGATGATAATGAGGACGTGAGTGGGACTATGCAAAATATGTAGGATGATAATGAGGATGTAAGTGGGACTATGCAAAAGATGTAGGACAATAATCAGGATGTAAGTGGGACTATGCAAGGACTATGTAAAAGATTGCCTAGGGTCACAAGTATGTAAGGACTTTTGAGTTTTGGTTTCAAAATGGACTTTATTTTCTAGAACTTCATGTATGGGACAATGTTTTGTAGTTTTCCAAATCTGAGAACTATGGCTGGTAGGTATGTATAGTTGACTGACTCAATTTTCATACAATCTCAGAAAATTCAAAGATACGTGGGATAGGGCCTGAAATAGCCCAAGGGACTGACACAATATTGGTCTAGAACAATGATACATAAAAAAGCACATAATACAATCTTAGGCTGGATAGTGGACACCATTTAGTGAGGCCCCCGCAGCAAAATACCAAAACAAGATGGAGAGATAAAGAGTCTGGCAGCATTGGTTCCACTCCATTGCACACACTTCTCGAGCATGCCAGTCTCTCTTACCCCAAAGATCTGAAGATCTTATCACTAAGGGATTTATATCTCATAATGTAAGGTACATGAGGGGTATCTATGGGGTACGATCCGCACTCCCAGAACCACTAATTGTAGGATTTTTGGCAACTAAATTGGTTCATAGTATTAGGTTTTGACGGGTCCCAATCCAACAATAGATTCTCAGAGCAAGCCACTTAAGTCTTTAGTTGAGCTTATCAGTGTAGGGAAGGCCCCCACATACATCGAATTCACTCAACACTCTGGCCGCCTGACCAGTATATTTATTGTTGGCATTTCAATATCAGAAAGATTGTTGATATTCAATAAGGATATTGAGAAGGTTGTTGAAGATTATTGGTATAACTGAAGAAGGATGATAACTATCTTTATAACATTATTTTGTCATTGATGTCAAGAAATTGATTATCTGATTCAGTATGATGTTGCCATATATTGAGAAGATTGATTTGAAGAGAACTAAGATGTCGGTAAAAGACACAGAAAGAATGTGATGAATAAGAGGAGGAATAAGTTATTCAATGGGAAACTATTACCGAGTTAAACAATGATGAGATCATGATGTTTAGATTGTTTTGATATCCTACATATGTTGTTGATTGTAAGGTTAATACTATACTATGTCACTGAGTAAAGAACCTAGTCGGTAAACCCTAAGGTTATCGATATTGGTTAATGAAGGCATAATGTATACCGAGTTGCAACCGAGTTATGACAGTGCGCATTGGATGGATACAAGAATTATTTAATGAAGGACAATGATTAGCTGGAGATGTATAAATGATTGGTATATCATGCGTGAAGTTTTTTAAGGATCTATGGCAAAGGAAAATCGGCAGGAAGATCTACAGCGCAAATTGAACCGCAATAACCTTGTGCAAGTTCCAAGAAAGGAATGCAAGTCCCTAGGCAAGGTAAAATGTTTTTAGATCAAAAGGATACATTAAACCTGGTCAAGTTTGAAGATCTGATGGCTAAGATTGGTCATGGGAAATGTGATCAAGGAGATTAAGCGGTTAGCAATTGTTTATAAGTAAGGAATTGTTAATAAACAATGCATGCAGGGAAGTGTAAGCATGGGGATGCTACATAGTAATTACCGAGCACAGAAGCTTGAAGGCCTATTTGAATAACAAAGTAGGGAGCCCAATAGAATACTAGATAAGTCTTATGATTATATTGTTTTGAGCAAATAAGAATCTACTTTAACATTTTAGATGTGAAGTTGCAGATATATTTTTATTACTATTATTTTGTAAGTGACAGGAAATCTCTTAACCGAGTAGACTTAATAGTCTTATTTGTAAACCCTCTAGCAAGGTAACATTCTAAATGAGTGTTTGAAATCCTTTGACAAGGTCACTTCTAACAAAGTGAAGATCCTAACAGATCTGAGGGAAATCCCTTAACTGGGTCACATCTAGCAATGTGTTTGTAATCTTTAATAGGATTTTCTTTTAACCAAGCATACTCTAGAAGAGTATATTTCTTAGTGGATCCAAAATCCCACAGTGGTTTTTCCCTATTTGGGTTTCCACGTTAAATTTGGTGTTATGAGTTTTATGATGATTATGTGTTTATGAGTTTGCATGTTTAGCAGTTTTTGGTTATATTGCTGAAGTATAAGTTGCTGAGGTTGAATCTGTTGATTTCATTGAGGATTAAGTTTGAATGATTCACCCCCCCCTCTCATCTTGTTAGCTATTAACATCAGTACTTTACAATTAGTATCAGAACTATCAATTGGTATTAGAGCTTTGCACTCTGGAAGAAAATTTTAAAGGTACTTGAGGCAAAGATCCGAAGATGTATAAAAGGGATGCACCGAAGCTAAACAAGTCAAGTTTCTCCACATGGCAGAAAAGGATGAAGCTACATTTATCAGGAATTGGAGAATATGCAACATATTATCTGGAAAATGATTACATTGCACCAAGCACCAACCCTATGACCTTGGAAGAGATAAAGGCAAAGCAAGAACATATTCAAGCTATGATTGAAATAACATCAGCACTGATCGACTCAGAGTTTAATGATCTAGAAGGCTGCAATGATGCAAAAGAAATGTGGACTAAGCTCATATATGTGTATGGAGGTGATGAACATGTTCAAAGAGATAAAGTAGATAGTCTAAGAGGACAACTTGAGTCAATGAGAATGAATGAAGGTGAGAACATAACCCAATACAGTACAAGACTAAAGGAGATTGTCAATCAAATTAAAGGAGCAGGTGGAACTATTGAAGAAAAGGATATAACAAGTAAGTTGTTGAGAACCCTTCTACTAGCTTATGCTATTCGAGTCTCTGCAATCAATGAATTGAGGTATGTACATAACATGCCAGTTTCTTTGGATGCTACTATTGGTAAGCTACATGCATTTGAGTTAAGAAATTTTGATAACAGTGGGTCTTCGATAAATAAAGTAGAATCTGCATTAAGTTCTTTTCATATTGGTGAATCTAATGATTACAATGATAGAATGGGTAAGTATTCTAAAGGGAATCATAGTGGAGCAAGTGAAAGATTTCGTAAGAACATGGAAGAAGTGCACAAACTTTATGAAGAAATCAAGAAGCAAGAAGAGTTTGAAGCATTATTAGCCAAAAGGTTACCGAGAGGAAAAGGTAAGTATAAAGGAAAGCTACCTTTAAAATGTTTCAATTGTGATAAAATAGGACATATGGCTTCTAACTGCCCTGACAAAGAATCTAGTGAAAAGAGAGAATACTAAGATAACAGATAGAAAGACAACCAATACAGAGGACACCGAGACTTTAGAAGGAGAGATAGAAAGACATGTCTAGTAGCTGATGAGGAATCCAACGATGACAAATCTGATGAAACTGATACAAAGGAAGTTGTTTATGTGGCTATTAAAGATGGACCTGATGAAGAAAGGTATGAAGAAAGAGCCCTAATATCTCACATAAATAATAATGATTCTTGGATCATAGACAGTGGATGCTCACATCACATGATAGGTGATAAACACAAGTTTGTTAAATTAGAAGACTATGATGGAGGCTATGTAAGATTTGGTAATGATGCACCATGTCCGGTGAAAGGTAAAGGATCTATAACACTTCTTGACAATGCTAAATGTGATGATATATACTGGGTTGAAGGATTGAAATACAATTTGTTGAGTGTTGCATAGCTAAACAATACATGATACCGAATAGAATTTCAGAAAGGAATTATCAAAGTTCATGATAAGCATGGAAAGTTAGCTGCTACTGGGACACAAACAAAAGGTAATACATTTCATCTTGACTCAACTCGGAACAAGTGTCTTTATGCAAAGATAGATGATACCTAGTTATGGCATAAAAGGTTTTGTCATGTAAATTTTGATAATCTGATCAAAATAATTAAGAAGCACCGAGTAAGAGGTCTACCAAGTCTTGAAAAACCTGAGAATGCTATGTGCCAAGGATGCCAGATGGGTAAGATGACAAGATCAAGCTTTACAAGTAATTCCTACACTTCTAAAGGAATTTTAGATCTAGTACACACTGATCTTTGTGGTCCCATGAAAGTTCAAAGTTATTATGGTGATAAATATTTCATATTATTTGTCGATGATTACTCAAGGATGATGTCAGTCATGTTTTTAAAAGAAAAATCAGAAGCTTTTCAAATGTTTAAATGGTACAAGGCAAGAGTTGAAAATGAAATAGGAAGACAATTGAAATGTCTTAGATCTGATAGAGGAGGAGAGTTCACTTCTGATGAATTTAACTTATTTTGCAATAATCATGGTATAAAGAGGCAAGTATCTACACCAAGAACACCTCAGCAAAATTGGATAGTTGAGAGAAGAAACAGATCAATTGTGGATTGTGCAAGAACCTTGATGATAGAAAATAGGGTACCTCAAACATTTTGGAAAGAAGCAATTAGCACTACAGTTTACACCCTTAACTGAGTTCAACTGAAGAAAGGAACTATGAAGACACCATATCAGATCTGGTATGACAAGAAACCTAATGTTAGTTACTTTAAAATCTTTGGAAGTAGATGCTATGTTCACAAAGATGACAGAAATGGAAAGTTTGATCAGAAAAGTGAAGAAAGAACATTTCTTGGTTATTCTTCTAGAAGTAAAGCATTTAAATGTTTGATCAAGTCATCTAACAAAATAGTGGGAAGTGCAAATGTGAAAATTGATGAATTTGCAAAAAGAAATGATGAAGGAAATTCCAAAGAACTAGAAGATTATGAAGAATTTGTTTATGTTCAATCGAGAAGTCCTACCGAGAAAGCTGTTGAAGAAAATGAAGATAATGTCCAGTTACCAAGTGATGAAGAAGATCATATAGAACCTACTGAGCCTATATTAGCCAAATATGTCAGAAGACATAATGCATCAAGTCAGATTATAGGAGATAGAGATGATCCAGTGATGACAAGGAACAAACTGAGACATAACACATGTCTAATATCTGAATTTGAACTGAGAATAGTAAAAGAAGCATTTAACAGTGAAGATTGGGTAAATGCTATGACAAAAGAGATTGATCAAATCAAGAAGAATGACACATGGACACTGATCCCAAGACCAAAGGACAAAAATGGAATTGGTACAAAGTGGATTTTCAAAAACAAGCTAAATGAAAAAGGTGAGGTCATTCGCAACAAAGCAAGACTAGTTTGCAAAGGTTATGCTCAAGAAGAAGGAATAGATTATGGTGAGACTTTTGCACCTATGGCTAGACTTGAGGGAGTAAGAACATTGTTGGCATATGGTGCTTTCAAAAATTTCAAGGTATATCAAATGGATGTTAAATCTACATTTTTGAATGGTATACTAGAAGAAGAAGTTTATATAGAACAACCTGAAGGATTTGTTGAAGACAAGAGTAAAGATTAGGTATGTAAACTGAACAAAGCTTTATATGGTCTAAAACAAGCACCTAGAGCATGGTATGAGAGACTACACACTTATTTGATCAAGATTGGTTTTATAAGGACAAGTGAAAACAACAATATGTACATGAAGAAAGATGAGGACAATGGAATACTGATCTCAGCCATATTTGTTTTTGATTAAGTAAAAATAGGTTTTAAGGGACTCAAAACCCAATTACATTTGAAAGATATTCAAGAAGGAAACAAAACAAGATAGCTGCAAAAGACCAACAAAAAAACTAGCAACAGAGAAAAGGATAGCAAGAGGCCAGCAAGAAATTGACCCCAAGCCCAGTATTACAAGAAAATTAAAAACTCTTCATAGTTTCCTCAGCATTTTGCACCAAGAGCATCATTACCTTGGCCGCTTCCCTTAGGTCTTTGTTTTCTTGTACAATCTAACTCTCTTTCATTTTCATGTCCTTCTCAGCAGTAGTCTACCTAGTTGTGTGCCTAGGGTTCTGGTGGGTTAGGCTGGAAGTTGGAGCATCTTCTATAATTACTAGGTTCTTCTCCTGATTTTTCTTTTCCAGATGATCCACCAGTGCATTCATATTCTGGGAAGAAACTTTAAGGACTTGTAGGCTATTGTTCATAAGGCTTTTCAATGCTTTCTCATTATGGGCAATCCGGGTGTTGACATTGTCTTTGTCCTCCTCCACCTATTCTTTCATAGTTTTAATAACGTCCTCCAAATGTTTCAGGTCACCTTTTATCAGATCTTTCTTTAGCCAGTCCTCCATCTCCATTTCCTCCTCCACTTCACTATTTTCTGTATCCTCATTCTGTTTCCCAGAGTCAGACATCTTAATCAGCTTATTGATCTTATCTTCCAACTCGCTTTGCTTACCCTACATGCTGGTGATGTTTTCAACAACCCATTTCTGGAAATTGAAGAATTCAAGGGTGCAGTTGTAGGCGGTGTCCAGGATGGTATCCGCAGAGTTCTTGCTTTGTTCATTCTCCTCAGCATTAGGGTTGTCACCCTCCTTAGGATTCGGAGCCTCATTCTCACTTTCTAAACCCTTAGGGTTAGAGTGAGGGTTCTCAGAATTACCCCCTTCCTCCCCTTCACCATAGTTCTCATCCTTGTTTGGCTCCATTTTAGTATTAGTTTCCTTATCATTTCCCTCTTCTTCATCACAATGCACCTCCTTTTCTTCATGCTCTATTTCAACTTTCCTTTTTTTATGGGTAGGGGTGCTGGGTTGATCCCCATTCGAATCAAAGTCTTTTCATTTCTCAGATATATGAGCATTGATGATCAAAGGATCATCCTTGGTTGCCCTAGCCTTATCCTTAATATGTTCATATATAAGCAGAATGAGTCCCTGGTGAGCTAAAGGATAGGAACTAGGCCTTTTAGCATAGTTCGCAAGGCTCTCGTTTAGAGAGGAGGCTAAATAGAAGGGCAAGGATATTTTAGCCTGATGATAGAAATGGTTTAGGATAGCAAAATGATAGTTATAATTTTTTTTAAATCTGCCATCCATAGTCAAATATTCCATTAAAGCCCTAAGAAATTTTTTCCAGAAAGGCTTTACCTATTGGGGGGTGTAGTAGGATATGTTGTCCTTCTTTGCAAGGTTGCCCTTCTCATCCTCCATCTTTGGGAAATTTTTGAAAGCCCTAATGGCATACTTTCAATCCCTATAGAATTTAGTCCCCTCCATCTTGAGTCCCATGACCTCTGCAATCAAGTTTTCATCAATTTGCCAAATCTCCCCAAATAGGGTGGCTCTGTTGTTACTCTACCTTTTAGCGAAACCGTAAGACACAGAGTTTTTGTTTCCTTGAAGCTTTTCCATATAATCAGTGAAGCCGTTTCTGTGGAGCCTTCTCCAAACCTTTCTTTTTCTCTTCCAATTCTCGCAACCTAGAGGCTCGTTCCTGTTTAGGTTACCGCCCATTCTGATTTCCAAGTAAAGATACCCTCTGCTGCAGTTCTCAATCCGCAGATAAAACTCTGAAAACTTGTTATTTCTAGATTCCCCGTGTAAAGACTCTTTCATAGTTTTGAAGTTGCTTCTCATGTCCACACAAACCCAACTATTATTACTATAATCTTTCACACACATATGATCTTGGTTATGATGCCAAGAAACACTCATAATTTGACAGTTAATCCACCCCCAAAATCTGTCGTTGGAACTTGTTTAGCCATATTTGTTGATGACATTATATTTTGTGGAAATAACTCCTTATGCAAAAACTTTGGAAATGAAATGTGCAAAGAATTTGAGATGTCACTAATAGGTGAGATAAAGTATTTTATAGGTTTATAGATACTGCAAATGAAAGATGAGATTTTCATTACTCAATCCAAGTATATAAAGGAAATCTTGAAGAAATTTGGAATGGAGGATTCTAAACCAGTAAGTACTCCTATGACTACTAACTGTAAACTATCAAAGAATGATGAATCTGCATCTATTGATGAGACACTTTACCGATCTATGATTGGAAAGTTGCAATATGTTGTGCATAGTAGACCGGATATAGCACATGCATTAGGTATTGTTGCAAGATTCTCTATAGATCCCAAGGAAACCCATATGATAGCAATCAAGAGAATTTTCAGATATCTGAGAGGCACTAAAGATTATGGCTTAGTATATGAAAAGAGGAATAATTTTGATTTAAAAGTTTATACTAATGCTAATTGGGCAGGCAACATAGATGATAGGAAAAGCACAAGTGGTGGAGCTTTCTTTTTGGGAGAAAGACTAGTAAGTTGGCTTAGCAAGAAACAAGGATGTATTTCATAGTCAACAATAGAAGTTGAATATGTTGCTACAGCATTGAATTGTACCAATATAGCATGGATCAAACAACTGTTGGAAGGTATAAATGAGAAAGTTACCAAGCCAGTAACTATATTCTGTGATAATACTAGTGTCATTAACATTTCAAAGAATCTAGTAATGCACTCTAAGACAAAGCATATATCTATAAAGTATCATTATCTCAGAGAAGAAGTTCAAGAGAAGAAAGTTGTGTTGGAATATATCAGTTCAAAGGAGCAATTAGCAGACATCTTCACAAAGCCATTGCCAAGGGATACTTTTGAGTATCTCATAAGCAAGTTAGGGGTCCTACCCCTATCTTCTACTCACTGACCGAGTTTGGTGAAAGCATTAATTCGATGAATCTATAGAATATTATGTGTGGATTGATGTTGATTTACACACTTTAGAAGGTTTTCTAATGGTGTGCAGGAAAAAGTGAATAGAGGCAAGTTGTTGTGACCAAGATTGAGATGATACATAGCAAGGCAAATCACTTCACAGAGGAAGAAATCATGATTTAGTTCTTTTACTTTTTAGCATTGTTGTCAAAGGGGGAGAAGACTAAATGCCTAAATGGTTGATTGAATGATGAAGATAATAGAAGAATAATGACAGGGGGAGATTACTGCAACAAGGAGAAGACTAAATGCAAGACAACAACCCAGAAGCCTAATAACAAAGGGAGAAGACTTCAGAAGATTTTAACAGCCCAAGGATAATAGGAGAAGTCTAAAAACAATTTGAATCTGAATCAATTTGAATATCTTGTTGGTATTACTATTTAATTGTTGGTTTTGCCATCAATGCCAAAGGGGGAGATTGTTGGCATTTCAATATCAGAAAGATTGTTGATATTCAATAAGGATATTGAGAAGGTTGTTGAAGATTATTAATATAACTAAAGAAGGATGATAACTATCTTTATAACATTATTTTGTCATTGATGTCAAGAAATTGATTATCTGATTCAGTATGATACTGCCATATCTTGAGAAGATTGATTTGAAGAGAATTAAGATGTCGGTAAAAGACACAGAAAGAATGTGATGAATAAGAGGAGGAATAAGTTATTCAATGGGAAACTATTATCGAGTTAGACAATGATGAGATCATGATGTTTAGATTGTTTTGATATCCTACATATGTTGTTGATTGTAAGGTTAATACTATACTATGTCACCGAGCAAAGAACCTAGTCAGTAAACCCTAAGGAACCTAGTCGATAAGCGCTAAGGTTATCGATATCAGTTAATGAAGGCAGAATGTCTACCGAGTAAAGTTTAGTATTTATCGAGTTGCAATTGAGTTATGATAGTGCGCATTGGATGGATAAAAGCATTATTTAATGAAGGACAATGATTAGCTAGAGATGTATAAATGATTGGTATGTCGTGCATGAAGTTTTTTAAGGATCTATGGCAAAGGAAAATTGGCAGGAAGATCTATAGCATAGTGAACCGCAATAACCTTGTGCATGTTCCAAGAAATGAATGCAAGTCCCTAGGCAAGGTAAAATATTTTTAGATCAAAAGGATACATTGAACCTGGTCAATTTTGAAGATCTGATAGCTAAGATTGATCGTGAGAAATGTGATCAAGGAGATTAAGTGGTTAGCAATTGTTTATAAGTAAGGAATTGTTAATAAACAATGCATGTAGGTAAGTGTAAGCATGGGGATGCTACATAGTAATTACCGAGCACATAATCTTGAAGACCTGTTTGAATAACAGAGTAGGGAGCCTAGTAGAAGACTAGATAAGTCCTATGATTAGATTGTTTTGAGAAAATAAGAATCTGCTTTAACATTTTAGATGTGAAGTTGCAGATATATTTTTATTTAACATTCTAAATGAGTGTTTGAAATCCTTGACAAGGTCACTTCTAACAAAGTGAAGATCCTAATAGATCTGAGGGAAATCCCTTAACTGGGTCACATCTAGCAATGTGCTTGTAATCTTTAATAGGATTTTCTTTTAACTGAGCATACTCTAGAAGAGTATATTTCTTAATGGGTCCAAAATCCCATAGTGGTTTTTCCTTATTTGGGTTTCCACATTAAATCTGGTGTTATGAGTGTTATGATGATTATGTGTTTATGAGTTTGCATGTTTAGCAGTTTTTGGTTATATTACTGAAGTATAAGTTACCGACGTTGAATCTATTGATTTCATTGAGGATTAAGTTTGAATGATTCACCCCCCCCTCTCATCTTGTTAGCTATTGGCATCAGTACTTTACAATTACTATTAGAACTATCATTTATATAGCGGCTTGAAAAACCCGCTCGAGAGTACGCTGGGAGAGATGATATCCCCAACGCATCCCAATTTGAAGTACTTATGTGGGGTGATGAAATCCCTAGTCAAAGATACTCCTCACTATGTAGAATAAAATAAAATTTGGATGTCGTTGTCACCTTCCTTCTTTCTCCCAAGACCCTAAAGGTGGGTGGAAAGTTAGTTAGTGCAATAGTAGGTCCACCCCAGATACAATAAAAATTCTTTACCTTAAGAAAAAGACAAATGATTTAATCTAATGCAGCCTGATTCATGTTCATTTTATAGCCCAAATTTAGGTGTTAGATATGCATGTGCATGTCTATTTTAAACACCAAATCAAAATATGAAGGCATACATGTCAATTTTTAACCATTTGTTGATTTTAAGCACCAAAAACCAAGTGTGAGATACATGCATGTCAATTTTAGCCCCTATTCATTTTAAGAACCAACAACGAAGTGTGAGATTATCCATGCATGTCCATTTTAACTGTTATTGATTTTAAGCACCAAAAATCAAGTGTAAAGTGTGCATGCAAAAATACTAATCTAATCCTCTCTGCAAATTTGCCATAGGCTGTAAACAGAAGATTAGTAGTAAAATCCAAACAGTAGAAAACAGAAACTCAAAATTTGACAGAAACTAATGGATAATCCTACCTGCGTGAATGCGTGATACTTATAGACCAAATACGTGAACCTGATAGAATGAATGCATAATTCTGATAGACCAAATGCATGATGAAGACTGATCGATTGCGTAGCATCAACAAGGCGATTGCGTGACAAAAGGCAGACAACAACAAAAGTTAAAAAATAAAAAAATAAAAGGAAACTAAACCCGATCAAGAACCTACAAAACCAATTGTGAAGCCCTAGCCAAATCTCTCATCATCCATTCAATATTTATTAGATCATACTTAACTATATAAGAAAGAACTAGGCTATTATATCTATCTAAGGCTAGTTGCTCTTCCGAATCCTATATCAATTTTTCTGCTTGGAGAACCTTTTGATAGTGTTTGGCTTCTCTTCTTTGTTGTTTCGTCCTTCTTGCACCTAAAATCCTGAACTGTACTTTTCTTTCCATAAACTATTATAATCAAATCATGAAATAAAACAATTTGATCCCTGATTAGCCCAATTTGAGATAGAATTAAACAAAACAAATAACAGATGGAAGAAAAAATTAAACAACAATTAACCCTATAGATGCATGATGTTGTTTAATTTTTTCTGTAGGGTTAATTGTTTCCAGCTTTCTTTGATGATTCTCCTCTCTTAGTAGTATGAATTCATTTCTTGGTAGAGTCTTTTCCTTTGTAACCAAGTCCTGCATCTTTGTTGGGTCTTCTTGTATTCAGTTGCTCATCCAACATCTTTGATGCTTCATAACTCTTCTTCAATGTTTCTTTGGGTTTCTTCTCTGTTTCAAGTTCATCAGTCAACCTTGATACTTCAAGTTTCAATGCTTGACTTTCATCATTCTTCATAATTGCTTCATGATGTGCATAACCTAGTTGATCTATCATATTTTGTTGAATCCTAGTCAGCCTTATGATTTCATCATTTTTATCAAATACTAAGACTTCAAGTTGTTGTTTCTCTCTTTCTAGATCTCTTGCTTTATCCTTAACTGTCCTCAGTGCATCTAAATTTTTAGTCATTTGTGTGCTGAAATATTCATGTTCTCTTTTCATTGCTTTTAGTTGATCAGCCAGTGCTTTGTTCTTTTCTTTCAATACTCCAATCATTTCTTCAGTCTCTTCAGATATACTATTCTCAAATGATGTCTCAATTTGTTCCACTAATTCTTGAGAATCCTGCAAATCATCAGATAATCTTCTTCTTACTTTCAGAGATTTTTGCATTTGCCTTTGCATGTCTACAATCACTTGATTAGCATGATCCAGCTCTTCTTGCAGATATACAATCCTCCGAGATTGTTTGTAGCCTTCCATTGATAAGATCTTTCTCTTTAGGCGGTTAAACCCTTTTTCAAGATTGAGGCTCTGATACCAATTGTTAGGCCCAATATGGAAAGCTAATGTACTGAGAGGGGAGGGGTGAATTAGTACTCCAAAACTTTTCTTGAATAATAACTTTACTGTTATGCATAAACAGAATAGTACAGTAACATAAAATAAAGTTAAAATAAATAGATAACAATCATACATGATTCACTCCATAACACATATATTTTGGTTATGCAGAAACTCTTGGTTAGAGAGAAAAACTATGGTGGGGATGGCACCCACAACTTCACTACTACAATAATAAAGAGTGCTCGGTTAGAGCTACATATTAGCTATTTCTGATAGCTTACCCTGTTAGGAGTAACAAGATCTGTTAGATCTACCTTGCTAAAGGATTTTACAACACTTAATCTAAATGTTGCACTTGGTTAGAGGCTTTACAATTTATAGACTTGATTAGAGTCTTTTACCCTGTTAAAGGTTTCTCTTACAACTTCACAATATTACAATAAAATCATTACAAATATCTGCAACTTTACATCTGAAATGTTATAGCAGATTCTATGTGCTCAGAATAGATTACCTTGCTTATAACATACCTCGATAACCCATATAGTAACTCAGTAAACCCTTCTGTTTACTCTATTCATCGATTGTTCTTAGAAAACCTTCTCGGTGACCTTTGTGTCTCTGTAATAGTCTTCTTACACTCATGTATACACCCTTAACTCATGCTGTATAAATAGATCTCTTAAGACGGTGATCCAATTCATTGCTTCAATCTTACAAACATGATTTATCGAATGAATAACTATACAAAATATTTCATTGGTTAGATTGATCTCGAAATCATACACAATCTTCTGGTGCAATTTCCAATGTGATAACGGTTAGATGTGCCTCGATCTTGTAACACATTTTCATATGCATGTCTAGGTTCAATGAATCTGGTAACATGTTTCACTTAGTGTATATCAACTTGGTGTCATCTTTGCTACTCGGTAGACAGCTCGGTGTATACTGCTAACTGTGACTGCTTTCCTCTGTAACCGACTAGACTGTGCATACCGACTTCTCTGTGTATACTGACTGCATGATTCAGTAGTGTTAACTGACTAGAGTATATAGTATGACTTTAAATATAAAAACTAATGGGAATTTGATAAGTAGTAACATACAATAACATGAAAAACCATCTAGCAAGGAGAATCTCTCAGAACCTGCAACAACTTGCAGAATCTGCTCCATAGAGGGCAACAAATATCTATCCTTCAAAGAGGCTCTATTGAGATTTCATAAATCAACACAAAGTCTGATCTCACCATTCTTTTTCCTAACTGGGACAAGGTTTGACACCCAAGAGGTGTGTTTGATAGGAAAAATGATGCTTCTCTCAATGAGTTTATTAAGTTCTTTGATGATAAGGGGCTCAAGCTTTGGATTAAGAGGTCTCTGTTTTTGCCTCACAGATTTAGCATTTGGCTTAAGCTCTATGGTATGTTGGGGAATACTAGGGTCAAAGCCTTTTAAATTAGAATATTTCCAAGCAAATATATCACTAAAAACTTGGCATAGTAAAACAAATGTATGCCTTTCCTCTAAAGTAACACCTTGCCAAGCTTTAACATTTTATCCTTGAAAATCTCAACATTTTCATAATGTTCCTCCTTGATCTACAAGTGGGATTTTTCTTTTCTCACTTGATCATCCTCATTGAAAATTGACTCCAATGTGACCAAACCCTTAGGCAGCTTATTTGTTTTCAGCTGGATGACCTGATCATCATACTATTTCTTAAGCTTCTCTTGGTTGGTATTTGAAAACTCTGCCTCTTCCCTAAAAAAGTTAATAATCAGCTAATCACTATCAAAAACTTTCCAATGATCAGCATTGTTAGGAATGGAAGACCTAACAATCACTTTTACATATTGATGTTCATTAATATTGCTGATATCACTTGGAATATCATAATGTGCTCCTATCGTAACAAGTCTATCAATATGCTTATTAAGATTTCTAGGAATAGATAGCAGATTGAAAGCTTGGAAATCTTCAATAAGATCCCATACCCTATGTTTATGAGACTTTAAAAGATCATTCTTAGTGGTATGGAGACCTCTTACTTGGTTGACAACTAGTTCACTGTCACCATAAACCTCCAAATAGTTGATTCCTCTCTTCTTTACCCATTGTAGACCATGAATTAAGGCCTCATACTTAGCTATATTATTGGTGCAGCTAAAAGAAAACCTGAAAGTTGAATAATACTTATCATCAATAGGGGCAATCAACATGCAACCACCACCAACACTATTCTTACTTCTTGACCCATCAAATAGAGCTTCCAAAGCTCATTTTGATGTTGATTATCTTGTTGTCCAACATCCTTCATCAAATTTGGGATAGCAGAACCTTGTTCATGAAACATATAGACTCCAAGGTTTACCTCATCCATATTTTTAAAAGGATCTTCCTCAAGATTTTCAGCTGCCCATTCATCTAGAATAATGTTAGGAATGTCATCAATAGCGGTGTTTGGATCATGCAGAATGGGTTGGTCATCTTGCTCATGAATCATCAAATTGGCATTGATAGCACTAGGGACATAGGGTTCTATGTGATCATTAGCTAAAGCTTCTAATTTAATAGTAACTTTAGTTCCATACCTAGTCCTAAAAAACATATGTGACCAGTCAGATGACAAATAACCCCCTAATTTGGCTGTAAAGTCTCTTGATAAGCAAATTGCAAAGTAGGGTGACAAGTCTTTCACATATACATCTTGCAGAATAGAAAAATTGGGGCAAGCAAGGAGTGTTAGACTCAAATTTTTAATTACTCCTATAGTATTTACAATAGTCCCATCTAGCTGCACTACACCCTTATTCAATGTCTCATAAGTCAATCCTAACTAGTCAACCAACTACTTGGGCATTACTAAGCTACTTGCACCTGAATCTATCATGCAGTTATGCACTAGGTGTTGGCCAATGATTAGAGTGACATAAAAGGAAGGTGGTTTGTTTACCTTGGACTACTGAGACTGTTGTTCACTCTTCTATTGAGGCTTATTAGTAAGGACAACCTTTGAAGCTTGTTGATTAGATAGTTGGGAAGTCGAGGAAAGGTTAAACAAAGCATCATGGAACAAATCTTTTTGCCCAGGCAGAGCTAGTGAATCCCACATTGACATGCTCACATGAGTTTTCTTCAACTGATCCAAAATATTAAAATCAGTCATATTGACCTTCTGTTGTCCCTTAGTAACAACAGTGTCCTTTTGCACTTGTGTTGGCTGAGGTTGGCTTTTTGGTTGATCTTTGGTCACCACAGGCTATGATCTCTTAAGAATCAGTGTATTTTGAGTGGAGAAAGGCCCTGCTTGAGCTTGGGTACTTGAGAAAGGCTGATCATTATTCTTATCAATCTACTACCCCATGTCGACAACCCTTTTCTTGGATCTTGTGTTGGATGCTACAAGGATATATGACTGATTTTGAGGCTAATTAAACCCACAAAACTCCTCACCTTGCCAATTTATCAAAGTAACATCAGGACTACCTTGTTCCATGGGTGTAGCATGTTGTTCATTAACTTCCTAAGACTGATTTCTTGGAACAACAACACTATTTTGCACCATCAATGCCTAATTTAACATGCCATTGGAGCATGTAGATTGGTTATGTGGCTAGTTGCAAGGAAAACACCACTCATAGTCAGCTACCAAGTTGTTCTGGACAAGAACAATATACCTTGAGGAACTGGGTGTATTAGGATTATACTTTTGAAAAGGCCTTTGGTTAAAATTCCTTCTTTGACCTTGAGAGTTTGGCTGGTACGATGCCTGATAGGGAGCTTGGAAAGGAATTTGGTAAGGTGGTTGAGTTTGGGCTTTCTTGATATTAACCAACTCATTACCAAAATTTTGCAAAGTCTTCTGTAGGTTAGCGTTTTGCTCCTTAATACTTATTATCTCCTGCAAATGACTAGGGACAACATTCTCTTGAGCTACAACTTGAGCATTATATGTTGGAAATGAAGGTACAATAGCTATAACAGGTGGAACTATAGGGATAATGGGTTGTATATCAGCAAAAATTGGCATGGGAGGACTAGGTGCTATCTTCCTTCCTTGAATAAGACTATTCTCAGCCCTAACAACAACATCAAGTGCTGCTGGTAAATTATTTCCCCCCATAGACTGTATCATGAGTGCAATATCACTATTCAAATCCTTTAGGTAAAACAAAAAAGCATAATCATTAGAAGGTTTTACTGATGCTGGAATCCGATTCCAAGTCCTTTTAAACCCGATGCAAGCTTGAAATTCCTGCAATCCAGTGACACATTGGATGACTCTCAGGCTGTGGGTATCCTATTATGAGAGAAGACCTCCGGATTATAGGCCAGCTTCCTATTTGATCACCTAAAGAGCTTAAATGAATTTCTGAGAAAAGGGAAGAAGGATATGCATAAAATTAAAAATTAACTACTGCTATGTGATCCACCAATGATAAAAGACTTGCAAATTGCTTACAAAACCACAAGATAACCAACTAATGAAACTTCTTAAACTCACAACTCAAACATACATGTTTGCATAAATGATTCTCTTGAAAGGATAGCTTACTGATGTTCATAAAAAGGAGAATAATAATGTTCTCACAATTTTTGATACAACAAAATCACATACACAATCAGAGACCTGCACTATAACATGTACCTCAGCCCTAAGCATCTGAAGAAACTAAGATAAAATGAAGGATTCTACAAAAGAATCACATAACTTTAATCAAAATGCTTACAATCATAACACTTAGACCAAATAATTTAAGGAGGAACTCGACTTCTTTATTGAAAACAAGGAACTTTTTGCATTACAAATCTAGAAAAACTCCTAAAAATGAGTTACAGGAGCCTGAGCATCTTCTGCTACACAATCTCAAAACTCCCCAACTCCTTACAAAAGAGTAAAAAACAAACACTTATACCAAAGCTTGCAAAAAAATTCAAAAAATTAAATTTTTGGCTCCAAGATGGATCAGTTGTCATCAATTCTAAGCTTTTCCTCAAAATCAAGGGGCTTAACTGAGAGAGAAACTCTTCCAAAACTACAAAAAAGAGTAGCCAAACTAAACACAGCTTCAAATCATTTCGCGATGAGTTCACCTGGATGCTACCCATTACCTAACCATTTGATTTAGCTACCTACATTAACCGTCAGCACATAACATAAACTATCAGCACAGCTGATGGCTTGTCACTATGTCGCAAGGATTAACCTTTATGCACCTTTTCATTGCGGTATAGCGACAACCCTCGGATCTTCAGGAACCTGTTCGGCTTTTAACAACTCTGCTTTTTTGCTTTTATCTCTCTTGTTTCTCTCTTCATCCTGGGCCCACAGGAACAAGCAACGATAATGAACTTTGAACCATTGAACCACTTTGAGCTGGTTCAAAGTTCAAGTTCAAAGTTGATTTAAAAAATATAGACATTCGCTCGTCTATAGACTTTTGCCATGTGTCAGCCTCTAATTTTCTTGCGGGTCCACTTTGTCTACCATTTGGACTTGGTCTAACTTGGTTCTTCATCTTCTCTCTACCACGTGGCGCAGCCTCATTCGTTTTGAGCCCACTTGGATGACCATCTCAACTTCTAGCTCGCCAGTCGCCAAGTTGTATGAGATAACAAACGAGCATCTTCATCATGTGGTATAGCAATGAGTATTGATCTGTCCTCAAACTTCTCAATCTTTAACCTCTTAGCTACTCACCTTTACTCCATGTTCTTTGTCACCAAGTTGCTATGATAATTGGTGAGCTTCTTTCTATAGTGGTATAGAGATGGGCGTTAGATCTTTTGGAATACCATTGATCTTTCCTGATCTGCTCAGTCTTTAGTCTCTCTAAGCATCCATGCCACATGTCAATCCTTGATTTGCCACCTGATCCATTTGAGCATGGCCTCATCCGCTACCTCAGCACCACCTAGCCCACTATTTTACTTTGGTTTGTTTAGCATCAGTCTTTTGGCCAAACTACCTCGCTTGAAGAACAATTTTTATGTCTCATCGAAACTGCAGTTTCATCAATACCTATTATTTTGATGAAACCGATGCATTCAGTGAAACCATTTAGAGATCTATCACAGTTAAGGTTTGTTTGAAATTCACCTTGATGACATGCCACCTGTCGCAAGGCATGTCACCATGTATCACCTTGTGATACGCTCAGAGTCCACCTCAACACCACCTGACCTACCACCTATCACGAGGGTATTCATTCTGGGCACTTCACAACCATAGTACAATGACAGTCATGGATAGCTTGAGAATGTCACTCCACTATCCGATCTTCCTTGATATGTCATTGATCTCAATGATATTTTCGAGCTTTAACTTTCCCTTTTTAGCACGTTCTTTGTCGCCAAGTCGTGGGTATTATTTGGCGATTATCTTCCTATCGCGACATAGCAACAATCGTCAAATCTTTCTTGATCAGTGTTGCTCTACTTGAATCTGTTCGATCTTTAGTCTCTCTAAAAGGCTCTCTCTTATGCCACGGTGTCACCATGTGGCACGCCTCTATTTTGTTACATGATCCACCTGGGCACCACTTCAACTTCCACCTGGATGCCACCTCACCAGTCACTAAGTCACGGTAATTAACAGTTGAGCACTTTCGCATAGCAGTATAGCGATGGCCATCAGATCCTTTGCAACCTACGCACCTGTTAATTTGCCCTTTCATTGCAAAATTTGTCTGCTTTGAGGTGCGTGCACACATGGGAGGCCCACCAACACTGAACTGCTCCTTGTCAAAAGCCTATAAGCTTTACACTAAGGATATATGCGGCCTTGCATATAAATGTGATAAATTTCCTTTGCATGACCAATTTGGGATAAATGGTCCTTCTTGGGCCTTTCCTCTGTCATGCAACCCCTGCAGTTTGCTTTTACTTGAAGGTTTCTGCGCCTCTCCAAATTCAAAAAATGAATTTTGCAATGGAACATGAACATTTATGTGATCTATCTATATTTGTAACATTCATCTCCATCAGTATGCTGGGCTCAACCCTCTTAGGAGCCAAATTTTAACCCACATGGTATATTTTACCTTTCCTATATCTGCACATGAAGCAAACAAGTTAGACAAAAACATGTATTATTTTCATAATTAGCACTTGTTTCTCCTTCTGAGGCATATTGAGCTTGTATCCAAAATAGGTAATAGTAACTTCATCATCTCCGGGATGCTTAGTTTAATCGGTTCCATTTTCCGGTGTATCAACAATATCAATAGTTTCAACAATTGATTTTTGCTCAACCGGTGGATCTACATCCTTTGTCTGATTAGGAATTGTAGATGTATAAAAATGACCATATTCCTAAATGAATATTTTATGTTCATTTCTCTATTTAATTAAATCTAATTTAATTAAATTACCCACATTCTTCTATTTAAATTAAATAAATTACTCAATTTATTTAAATTAAATTCACTAGACTTCTTCTTACCATTTAATGAATAAATCATTTTATTCAATTAATTCCCCCCTATCCACTTTTAATTAAATAGTTATCCTAAATTAAATAAATCTAATTTATTTAATTTCCCCAAATTGCAACCAAATTGAATTAAATTAACTTTATTTCAATTAAATCCTATTATCCCTCCATCCACTTGCATTTTCCTACATCTCCCACTTGCTTCCTAAACCTATTTCTAATTTCTGCTAGACTCTTCTAAATGCTTCTAATTAGCCTAACCCATATTCTAAAACTTTGTCACATCCCTAAGCAAGGGGAGGTCACTTCTCAAAACCTTAAAGTCTTTGATAACCATTAAAGGCTTCAAGTCTTCAACCACTTAATATCCCCAAAGTCTCCCAAACTATTAATGGTTAATTCAACCCTCTTACATGGTTAGAGACTTTTTGCTTAACTTAACCTTCATCCAACCCAAGGGTCTCATCAAGCCTTTAATGCTTTGACCATGCTTATCTCTTAATCATTTGCACAAGAGTTTATCCTTGGATTAACTCTTAATCCAATGGGTAAGCCTAACTTAAGCTTAACCCTTACCCTCTAGATAGCCATAAGGTCTTCTCAGGCATTTAATGCCTCCAACCCCTTCTCTCAACCCAACCCTATGTTGACATTTGTCACCATTTCATTGGTGCAAATTGCAAACATGGATCCCCAACTTTCAAACTCAACCCTTGATCAACTCTTTCAATCCTGACCATCCATTGCCCTGTTTTTGCTATAAATAGAGCTCTCATTCCTCCATTTTGAGAGATCAATCCAAGTTTGTAGTATCACACTTATGCTCAAATACATTCAAGCTTTCATATACCATTTATGCTCATCATTTTAGCCTCTCTTTAACTAGGAATTAGTCTAAATATGCATGTTTAGAATACTTTCTATTATCATTAGCTTAAATCATTAAACTAATATAGTATGCTAGGATAGTTTGTTTGCTAACCTTATCATCTTATAGTTAGTTTATTTGCATTTCTAGAATCATGCATAGTTTAGGATGCATCTCATATTAAATCAACAAAAAGCATCCCTCATTCTTGCATTTGCCATCCCTAAACCATTTTGCTCAGTGATCTAAGAGCAAAACATTGGTTTGAGGGACCGTGTAAGATAGAGAACCATGGGACCCACCTTGGGAAGTTGAGTGATACTTCATTACTCCATAGCTTGCACCAAGAAGTCTTGTGTGTGTGTGAGCAAGGCTCCATAGAGCTTCATTTTTCATATATTGTGTTCTATTGACCTGCTTTTCCCGCATACATTTCTGGCACCCACCATGGGGCATTACCCCATATATCAAATTGGTTTTTGAATTTAACCACTTTTGCAAGCACGCGGGAAAAATGAATTAGCGCATCAAGTTAACTGTTTAGCGCATCCAGTTAATAGCCTAACGCATTCGGTTCACTGTTCAGCATGTGGAGTCCATCATCTAGTGCGTGGAGTCCATCATCTAGCGCTTGAAGTCCATATATTAGCACATGACTTATAGTAATCTTTTCCTGTAGGTCTCAGCGCGAAAAAAAATAGAGAAGCACTTTCGGCGCACAGAGTAGCGCATCCCGAAAATAGAGTAGCGCTTTGAAACTTTTTTTTAGCGCATTGAGGTTATATTGTAGCGCGTACAGTTTGTTCTGTAGTGCATCGCAAACAAAAAATAATTTGTAACCGAAAGTTAAAAATTAGACTTGTGGAAGTCCACCAAATCATCTAACGTTTTTCCTTTGGTTTTCTTGCAGGATTCTAACAAATTTGTTGCAGAAAGGAGCTTAATCTTAGAATATTTAGATGCTTAGGATTTTCGCTAACTTAGTTGAGTTAGTTTAAATTTTTTAAAATGTCTTTTATTCTTAAAATTGAATTCACTTATTTCTTTTGGGCTATAAAAATAACCACTATCTGAAATTTTCTTGCTTTTATAGGAGAAAACTTTATTTTAGGCTCTAAAATGAACAATACAAACTTCCCTTTTTTGCAAAAGTAGATATAAAAATAATCTCACCATCCTTTGGTGTATAAAAGGATTCATTTTTCAAATTTTGCAAAGGAAAGAACCTCACTTACAAAGTTTTGTTACAATCAAAAGAGGGAAGTTATTCCCCTTTTTTGATTTTCTTTTATTGACCATATTGAAAATTTTACTTTGTTGACCAGGTTCCTTCACTAGATTAAATAATCATTGCTTTGAGGAACTAAAAAGAACACCATGCTTTTTTTGGAGCAACATCTCCAAGTAGAGATTAGCAAATCACTGAATTGAAGGCTTAAAAAGAACTTTGATTGCCTTGCCTTGAAAGTAGAAGGTATATGCTCTCCCCTTAACTGGGTGATCAAAAAGCCAAACCACTCTTAAGCTTTTTGTATTTCAAGCATAAAACCTTTAGCAGGCCTGCCTTTCTGAGGAGTTGGAATCAACTCTTAAAGCCATTTATGGCTAGTGTGAAGGGAACGACCTAAGTGGGGAACAACTTTGATGCCAAGAATTCCAACCCACTATAATCAAATGTGGAAAGTGACGAAAGTCCTTTTCAATGGTTGCGCGCAGCGATTAGCCTTCCCCCAGTATCCTCGAGATACGTAAAGTCTTTGTTCTAAAGGTTGAGAAGCCTCCTGAGGGAGTTTATCACTGACGGCCAAACGGGAAGCCTGATTACGAACCATAAAAATAGAAGCTTTGAACCGAGTCAGTAACCAAACATTTATAACATCATAGTGCAAGGGTGGGGAAGAATCCGCCCCTAAGATTACTCACCATATATCTCCCACGATAACTACTCTGTGAAGTGATTCACTTTGAGTTAATTTCTGGCAAAAGTCAAAAAAATGGGTGCCCTTTAGGGGGTGGGACGGCTGTTTGAGCTGACGGAGTATCGAGACTAGTGGGCTATGATGTTATTTATGACCTTTGAATAAAGAGTCTTTTTGAAGTGTATTATTCATATCCAAACCTGTTAAAACATTGGGGATTTGAATACATCCTCGCAGAATATACACTTTTTGTTAGATTAGACAAAATGGTTGTACTTTTTGTGTCGTGCTTGCATTTACTACTTCAGAAAATCATCCATCAAACTTAAAAAATTCACAACAAAAAATCAATCAAAAGAAAAATCAGGGCAGTTTAGCGCATAAAACCAACTTCTTAGTGCATGAGGTATTTTTGCTAGTGCATCCAACCATCAAGTTAGTGCGTCAGTTCCAAACAGTAGCGTTTTATCCCAAATCAAGTTAGTGTTGAAACATTTAGTGCATCAGAGAAACAGTCTAGCATGTGGAAGCATCAGCTTAGCGCGTGAAAACCATACATTAGCTCATTAGGTTCAAAAGTTAGCACATTATAGGCCCAGGCTAGCGCATGGCTTTTTCAAAATAGATAGAAAACAATTTTTGAATAGTCAAAACTTTAGCGCATGTCTGGGGGCAGCCTAGCGTGTGTGGTCATTATTTTAGCGCGTGGAGTAACTTTGGTAGCACATATAGTCTCTGTTTTAGTGCGTGACCAAAAATCAAAAAGGTAGGGGGCAAAACAGTAAGGAATTTTAGAAATTTTGAAAACATTTTCAAAAGCCTCTCATTATCAACAACATTTTTCATCAAAATAGAGTAGCGAAAACAAACCATTAAGACTATTTCTTGAGCTAAATTTGTGTCAAAACAAATGCTGTAAAAATCCTAAACTGATCACACAATAAAACATGTCTATCTTATCATAATCTGGAAACCTCATCATCAGTATCAGCAGAATCCTTTACCATCTTACGAATTTTATCTCAAAAACACTTGTTTAAAATTTTCAAGTTGTTAAATCAAGTCTCCATATCAGGAGACTTTTATCCATATCATTTGACATGCTTTGTCATGAAGGGGCATCTAAACCTTCACTTTGATAGAGTAAGATTTGAAATTTTCCAAACAAGATCAACTGAATCCAAACAAATCAAAGGAAACCACTAATCACTCATGCATGACTAATCCCCATATTCTGAGAAGAAAGAACCTTTATCGTAACATCACGTTGAAGAAACAACAACCTAGTTTTTCCAAATTCATCAAGAGAAATAAGTTTTTATACATCAATCATCAACTCTTCTAATCTCATCGGGTATTCCTTCATCATGATAAATGTTATATCCAAAACAAATCCAACAAATTTGACAAAGAACCCTTAAAAACATGAGCCTACTATCAAAAGTCTGCTTTTAATCAAATCATAAACCGCGGAGGAAAAATCAATCTAGCATTCTTACCTAATGAGTGTATCACTTATAACACATCTCGACCAGAAACACCCACCCCCGAGCAACACATCGAAGAGGATTTTGTCCCCTTCATCACTGAAAGTTTCTACTAAAATGCCTGTTACTTGCTCTCAAAGAAACCAACAAAGCGAGACACACGCAGAGTCTAGTATGAATCAAATATTGTCAAATCCTTTTGAAGTTCCACACTTAGAAGAGACTAAAATTTCTTAAGCGCTTCTTCAGGAATGTCAGGAAAACCCCTCATTCCAAAAACTTGTAGAAAGGCTTATGGAAAATGACAAAGAAAAGTATCTGCTCATGCTCACAAGTAAAGGCATTAAACTTCTCAAAGGTTTAGACACAAACATCTTTAAAACTAGATCTTGACAATATGCATATCAAGAACAACAAAGAGAAGAAGAAACTCGTAACTTTGAACAACACATACCTGAGCAACATATTCCAGAACAACGTATACCAGAAATGTGTATACCTGAGCTAGAAACTCTAGAGCAAAATATACCATTTAACACACCTTTTCAGCTGAGAACAAATACAAGGGAAGAACTTTTCCCTCGACAAGATAATGCGCCTTTGGTTTCTCTTACTCAACAAATGCAAATGTTACAAAGACAAATACAGGATATGCAATAAGGGACAACAATGCGATACTCTTTAAATGAAATCTGTCCTTATCCATTTGATAGAAGATTGAACATGGTGCCTTTTCCTCCAAACTTAGATGTTCCCAAATTTGATAAATATGATGGGAAAAGTGATCCCCGAGATCATGTTCGAGAATTTTGCACAATGAGTCTTGAATTTGCTCATGATGACACCTATCTGATGAGGTTATTCCCCAGAAGCCTGGGAGGGCAAACAATGAAATGGTTATCCAAAATTACACCACCTGTCAGATCATTTGATGAATTGGTTAACAAATTCATAACCCAATATTCCTATAACATTCAACATGCCATAACCATGCTAGATGTCTGCAACACCAAACAAAAGAACAACGAAACATTCATTATATTCCTTCAACGCTGGTGACGTATGGTATCACGATATCCTCGAGATATTCTCGAAAAGGAAAAAATGGAAATCTTCATCGACAATTTGAATGGTGAAATGAGTTACAGGCTAAAACTTCAATGCATACCATCTTTCGCTAAATTGATTGAAAATGGCATTCAAGTAGAGGAAGCATGTGTCAAAAAGGGAACACTCAAATTCTACAAGGAAGGAACAAACTCATCAAACTACAATAACCAGAACAACAACAACTTAGACAAATCTTGATTTTGGATTCGAAACAAAAATGAAGGCAACAATGAATCATATGATCTCAAGTCTAAGCAGCCAGTGCTTGCATTATCTAGAAATCCTCAAAATATGAAGAATCCTAAAAAAGCTAATCCAAATGCTAACACATATGCACCAAACACCGATCAAGGACAACTCAACACAAACAACATCAATGATACTCAAAGAAAAAACATGAATCTAGGACCTAACAACAATTCACGCAACAACATGAACAATTTCCAAAAGCGTATCTTCACAGCACTGGGGCAATCGCTAGAATCAACATTCTGAGAACTTTTGGCAAAAAAGATTCTTTCTTTGCCTCCAATCAGCAACTATGAACCCCAAATCAAACGACGTTGGTGGAATGATTCACACTATTGTGATTTCCATCGTAACAAGGGTCATCAAACGAACGATTGCATGAGATTGAAACACATGGTGCAAGACATAATTGATCGAGGTGACTTAATGGTAGATGGTCTCAAAACAAATGGTGATCATGAAGCCTTTAAAAATCCACTCCCAAATTACAACAAGGATGGAGCTTCAACCTTGGATGATACACGCGGAGCTCATATCAACCATATCTACAACAACACCATAAACCACATATCAGCTGAAGATCATCAAGTAAATGTCATCACCATCCGAGATCGGCGTGATCATGAATCTGTCAATGTAACAACCCAAACTTAGAAATATGTCTTGAAAGGACATACGTCACCAGCAACTACTACACCAAAAATCCAATATGACTTGGTTAGCCAACTACGCAAAACTCCAGCACAGATATCTATACTAGAATTACTAAAACTATCACCAAAGCACAAAGACATATTGGAACAAGCGCTATTGGAAACCAATGTACCTCAAAATCTGGATATAGCCAAATTTCAAGCCATGGTTGCCCATATGACAGGACCTCATAACCTCACCTTCTCAGAGCATGACAATACTTCCTTGAGTCATCTGCATAATACTCCTCTCCATATTGAAGTCATTGTTTACAAACACCGAGTAAAAAGAGTCTTAATAGATGGAGGAGCCAAACTTAATATATGTACTTTAAAGCTTATTCGTACATTATGCTTCTCAGAAGAGTCTATTGATCCCTACAAGAAGATTACCATAAAGGCATATGATGATGAGGAAAGGTCCTCTAAAGGAACTATGATGTTACCCATTCAAGTAGGACCAGTGCAAAAGGATACTATGTGTCAGGTCTTAGACATAGATCTCACCTACAATATTTTGTTAGGGTGACCCTGGACACATGAAATGCAAGCAATACCTTCTACATATCACCAGTGTGTCAAATTTCCTTATGACGGACAAGAAATCTCCATATCTACTGATCACAATCCATTTCAACATTGTAACAAAATGGGGGCAGCCCAAGATAGTTTGGTTCCTCATAATAGAGAAAAGCAATGATCTTCAACATCAAATCTCGAAACAGCAAAGCCCAACTCCTTATTTAGAGATTTCAAACAAAAAATGCAAATCAAAGACCAAGGCATAGGAAAATACTCTTTGGAGCCCTTATGTTTGGCCAAATTACCAACATCACCTAGATCTCATGGATTGCCTACTACATCAACACATCTGGCCACTCAGCCCATCACCAAATTTGATGGTACCTTCATCCAATTGGGCACTCTAGCACATGAATCAGAAGACAAGGATGTTCTTAGCTGGTTATACAAAGATGAGGAAGAAGATAATAGAGCAACTGCTCTGGACATTGTTCTACCAACACACAAATATGGAAAAGGATACTTAATCATGCAGCAAATGGGATATGAAGGTAAAGGACCTATTGGGAAATGCAAAGAAGGGGTCACTGAACCCATAGATCTTCCTTCACAACCTAGTAGAAACAAAGCAGGATTGGGTTGTGTGCTCACTTTCCTATTAAAAAAACTACCCAGCATAACTACAAAACCTCAATAGAAAATAAAGAAGTATAAAGAAGAATCCTGGTAGGAAGCACTCTTTGAATTAGCAGAAACAATCCACAAGGCACGGGAACGTCAAGATCAGAAGTTACATCAGGGAAAGCTTCTAAGCCACAAGAAGGCCATATCTGCAGCAGTAGCTCATATTCCAACACCAATATCTCAAGAACAAATCATATCATCTCCAAATACCATTATTCCTCCTCGAGGAAGCATAGTCTATGAACAAATACAAAAAGTAGAAGCCGGATCTGACACAGAATCAACAAAAACTATCAAAAATGTATCCATCATCAAAGATTTGTTTTCACCATACAACATACCAGTTTACAGCACTGATAGAATCTGGGATGCGGCCTCTGAGACTAATTCCAATGAATATGAATGGGGTACCTACTCCAATGCTACTACAAATATCCCTAATGATACTGATTCTATATCCCTTTCTCAAGAAGAACATAACGCAGAGGATAGACCTCTTGAATTTGGACCACAAAATATCTATGACACCAAGGAAAGCAAACAAAAACATTATGAACAAGTCTATACGGAAGATAATACCATTGAAGACCTCAACAAAATCCTGGACTTCTTTAAAAACAAGAACAATCATGATGAAAACTCTATCATAACACTTATAGTAGCAGAACTTGATCCACCTAATGATTCCTTACCGCTTGTCTTTCCTGACCTCATCGACTGGGATGAACCTGAAATCCATGATCTACCAATTTTCCCAGATGATGAATCTATTATCCATTACTTGTGTACTGTAAATCCAGAAACAGGCTCTACCAGTGAACAAAGTAATGATGTCTTCCAATCAGGGAGTGCCAAGTCTCTTAGTCGCAAAAATAAATCACAAGAAAGATCTGATGCTGAAAACCAAACAATGGCAGCTCTAGATCACAAAAAAGTAAAAATAAAGGATGCATCTAAGGGTGAAAACCTTTTTAAGGCACCTAATGATGGGAGACTTGACACTCTTCCTGAGCACTTTCATGAGCGATCACCCATATTGATTGAGCCCACTCAATCAATCAACATTGGTACCACAGAAGCCATCAAAAACATACACCTTGCAGAATCTCTGACAAGAGAAGAAAGATCACATTCATCATTTTCTTTAAAGAACAGCAAATTAACTTTGCTTGGTCATATGTTGATATGCCTGGAGTGGATCCACACTTAATCATGCATCACTTGTCCATCTCTTCAGGAGTTAAACCAGTCAAGCAAAAGCTACGAAAGATGAATCCACAGGTGGCACTCATGGTCAAAACTAAACTAAAGAAACTATTAGATGTCAGATTCATCCGACCCATTGACTATGCAGAATGGATTTCCAACATCATTCCAGTATCAAAACCAGATGGTAGTATCAGAATATGCATTGACTTTAGAGACGTCAACAAAACTTGTCCAAAAGATGATTTTCCTCTGCCCAGTATCGACATAATTGTAGATCTCACAGCAGGGCATGCAATGCTCTCACTAATGGATGGTTTCTCAGGCTATAATCAAATCAAAATAGCCCCAGAAGATCAAGATAAAACCGCGTTCACCTGTCCTTGGGGAACGTACTATTGGAATGTTATGCCTTTTGGCTTAAAGAATGCAAGGGCCAATTATCAAAGAACAATGACAACAATCTTTCATGACATGATGCACACCTTCATGGAAGACTATGTGGATGATTTACTAGCTAAATCCTTCACCAGAGCAGAACATCTCAGCATCCTAACAAAGATCTTTGATCGATTGGAGAAATTCCAAGTCAGGCTCAACCCTAAGAAGTGTGTCTTCGGGGTTACATCAAGCAAGTTACTAGGCTACATAGTCTCAGCTAAAGGTATCAAAGTAGATCCAGCAAAGGTACAAGCCATTATGGACATGCCACCACCAAAGAATATCAGTCAACTCAGATCTCTACAAGGACAACTTCAATCAATCAGGCGATTCATCACTCAACTAGTAGATAAAATTCTACCATTTAACTATTTACTACACAAAAATGTACCATTCAGATGGGAGACCAAGTGTGCAGAATATTTTTACCAAATCAAATAGTACCTGATGAATCCACTAGTTCTAGTACCACTAGTCGCAGGAAAACCTCTTATCCTATATATCTCAACAACAGATATATCGCTGGAGGCACTATTGGCACAAGAAGATCAACAAGGAAAGGAACGAGCCATATATTATATTAGTAGGGCATTAAATGGCTATGAACTCAACTATACATTCATTGAAAAGCATTGCCTAATAGTGGTCTTCGCATCTTAGAAGTTTTGACATTATATGCTCACACACACCATTAAGCTAGTCGCAAAAATTGATCCTCTCAAATATCTACTCAGCAAGGCAGCTCTTACAGGCTGATTGGCTAAATGGGTCATGATTCTTAGTGAATTCGACATCTAATACACAGAAAGATGAGCCATCAAAGGACAAGCAATTGCAGATCAGCTAGCTAAAGCACTGCTACTAGGAAAATAGACCATGGAGATCGAATTTCTAGATAGGGACATTCTTGCTCTTTCTACCAAACAATGGACCCTATACTTTGACGGATCCTACACACAACATGGTTCAGGTGCTGGCATTCTGTTCATCACTCCTGAAGGACACACTATACCAAGATCATATAGGCTTATGTTTCCGTGCACAAATAATGTGGCTGAATATGAGGCATTGGTTATAGGTATCAAAATGGCCGTAGAATGGAAAATCATAGAGTTAAAGGTCTATGGAGACTCACAGCTAGTCGTCAATCAAATCAACAACAACTATCAAACAAAGGATGACAAGCTACTACCCTACAAGCGAATGGTGGATGACTTCAAACAGTATTTTGTGCACATCACCTTCAAGAAAATACCAAGGTTAAACAACAAAGCAACTGATGCAATGGCTACTATCACTTCATTACTACAAATTCCAGAGCAACAGAGTCGTTACGAGTTCCTGGTAGAGCAACTGTTCTCCCCAGCCTATGACCACTCTGAATCCCAGGTTATCTATGCCTTGACTGGTTCAGATTCTTCGTTATATGGACCAATATACGACTACCTCAAGAATAATATCTTACCAATTGACCAATCCCGTAACCAAAAAATGTAACTTTATCTGACAAGCTGCCCGTTATACCCTTACCGCTGATACTTTGTATCATCGAGGTCTAGATGGTACTCTTCTTCATTGCCTTGATTGTAATGATTCCAATTCTACTTTACACGAGCTTCACGAAGGTATTTGTGGCACACATTCAAGTGGTACTACTCTTGCTAAAAAGCTTCTAAGGATGGGATACTACTGGCCTACAATGGAGAAAGATTCATACCACTTCGCCAAGAAATGTCGTAAATGTTAGATCCATGGCAATCTGATACATGCACCAGCACAGGAACTACAGCCATTTACAACATCCTGGCCCTTTTGTCAATGGGGACTAGACTTGGTCGGCAAAATTCATCCTTCCTCTTCAAATGGACACAAGTTTATTATAACAGCAACAAAATACTTTACCAAATGGATTGAAGCAGTTCCCATGACCATAGTGACTGGGAAACAAATTGCCTCTTTTATCCTAAATTATCGGATCTGCAAATATGGTATTCCAAGTTCAATCATCACAGATAATGGATGGCCTTTCAAAAACCAAGATGTACAAGAACTATGTGAAAAATTCAAAATCCAACATCAGTTCTCTACACCATACTACCCACAAGGAAATGGTCAAGCAGAAGCATCTAACAAGACAATACTAAAAATCCTAAAGAAAATAGTGAATGATGTCGGCAAAGATTGGCATGTCCAACTTAATCCAGCACTTTGGGCATATAGAACCAGCATCCACACACCTATAGGAGCAACACCATACTCATTGGTATATTGATCAGAAGCCATTTTACCTCTGGAAGTAGAAATCCCATCTCTCAGAGTCTCTTTGAAAGGTTTAATCCCAGATGAAGAATATCGAGTTAACCGACTACAAGAACTTGAACTATTAGATGAATGACATCAGCATGCTTACACTCATCTCAAAGCATATCAGCAATGCATGTGCAGGAGCTACAATCACAAGGTCATTCCAAGAAACTTCAAAGTTGGTGACCTAGTCCTCAAAGAAAATCCAAGAAATCAGCAAGATTGAGAAAAGAAAGGGAAATTTGAACCTAACTAGTTGGGTCCCTATGTCATCATATCAGTCTATGGATCAAGTTCCTATCAGCTAACAACTTCAAAAGGAGATGTGCTCGATGAACCAACTAACAACATCCATCTGAAGAAGTACTACACTTAAGTCGCCTAGTGCATGGAAAAAGCCAAAACAAGCAAAAAAATAAAAAAATCTCGAAAAAGAAAAAACACAAAGTATAATAAAAACAAATGGTGAAAACCTGGTAAACAGGCGCTCTTGTGAAAGAACGGCTCCTCTATCTATCTCCATACCATTTTATCCGTAAAAACACTATCGGCTATCGCCTGACACTTAGCACATATCCATTCAGGACATACTTAACGCAGTCACTATCTTGGGTTATCCATATATATCCTCTTACCACATTCTGCCATGGCTTGGAAATCACTATACATATTCACATCAAGAGGCACCCTCAGCTAGGGGCATTAAAATTGCCAAAACTTGCACACATTCAAGATGTCAAAACTATTTGCAAAATTCAGAAACATTACAACCAACATCCAAAACTACACTTCATTGCAAAACAAAACAAAAACAAAACCATTCATAGAAATACCAAGGATGGATGATTTTCTGAAGTACTAAATGTTGCATTATCGCATAAAAATCCTGACTATTTTTGCATTTTGAACTTTTTACATTATTGGATCTCTTCCTTTTCTCACTAAAATGCTTCAAAGCTAGAGATCATGGGGAACTTCCAATATTTTTTAGTCTTCTGTCTGGGAGATGATCAATTGTACTGTGTGAATACTTGCCTCGAGACGTGATATATCAAATATCACTGAAGGCCTGATTCCACTTCACACATACAAATGATTTAATCTTGTCTGTTTACACAATCCGCACTCAAGTCATCCTGGTTCAATTATACCTTGACGCTTGTGCTATCTTGCAAAATCAAAAACATCATGTAAATTTTTCTTAGGTCATCATAGTTTAAATTATACCATTATGCTTGTATAAATTTTCAACATATCCTAAACAAATCAATGCTCAATGATATTACCTACAAAGAAAGCAAACAACATATGGTTGTATCGGGATGACAAATGCAGAATGAGGATGCTACCAAAAACATAGTTGCATATCATTTTAAAATAGCCGCATATCATTTTACAATTAGTAGCATATCATTATCATACATCTCATAAGATACATTTCACAGCATATAAAATCATAGATCTCATTTTCAAGATACATTTCACAAACATATTAACAGCATACATCCTGCATCATACATTATATCATATATTTAAGCATTGCATCATCCTCACATAAATGAAAAGAGCACATAAGCACATCCATCCATATAACACACCACATGATCAAAGAAAATGGTGCCATATATATATATATCTCAAAAATGATCAAAATGTACAAAATATATCATCACTGTGTCCAGTACAATGAATACAATGATAAAAATACAACAGAGACCACGTCTCTCAAGTATGACTATCCCCTGATGGAGATGGTCTAGCTCTAGATGTCCCCACCCTTGGATCTCCAGGAGGGTCCTATCTCGATGGCCCTGTCACACCTCGGCTCTCAGACCGTGACCCAGTATCTTGAGAACGACTAGATCTCGACTGTGTGAAGCTCTGTACTCGACAATCCCTGGGTACCGCAGCCTCATAATGCCGCCGGTAGTACTCCACCTCCTGAGCTCTCAATGCTAGCTCTCTCAGGGTGTCTCTCATTGGACCACCCGCCGCTGCTCTCTGCACACTGGCTGCAAGCTCCTCCGCTCGCCCTCTCCGCTCTATCTATATGTCCTGCTCAATAGTCAAATATGCCATATGTCGCTAATATGTCAAAACCTGTGCCTGCAGCTGCTGTATAGTCACCTGCAGGGTCTGAATCTGAGCATCCTCAACATGAGTAGGGACCTAAACCTATAGTGGTACCTGTGCAGGGGCATCCCCTCTAGCTCTGCCTGTCCTCGGTGTTGGAGGTGGGAGCACATCCGTCCTCCTCCTTTGTGCTAGTCGCATCACCTCATTAGTACCCCCCACTATAGCTAGCACCTCCCCCACCCTCCCCTCTCCACCGACTCCAATAGCTAAACCACCTCTCCCCCTGTCTATCACCGCCTGTCTAACTGCTCTCTCCACACCTCTATCCCCTCTCCTCCCTCTATCTCCCCTCTTACCTCTCACTCCTCTCCCTTGTCATCCTCCTCCATCATCTCCATCATCCTCCTCATCTCCCTCTCCCTTCTCATCATCATCAT
The DNA here is from genome assembly GCF_030272615.1 of Cryptomeria japonica. Lineage (NCBI taxonomy): Eukaryota > Viridiplantae > Streptophyta > Pinopsida > Cupressales > Cupressaceae > Cryptomeria > Cryptomeria japonica. The sequence goes on along the minus strand of NC_081405.1, from coordinate 439,351,514 downwards.
CAAATGCCGGCCACATCTCCTTAGGGTCAGATATCCTAGCCACCGCCTGCGCAACAAACTATCTCACGAACTCATCAGTCATGCCCACATCCAGAATCTCTGGGGCATAATCCCATATCTGGCCCACCAACCTGACAAACTCCTCCACCACCATTGCACTATCAATGGTCGAGCCCCAATCTGATACATCCTGCCTCCACTGTGCATATAAGCAAGCCCCCTGAGGTATGCCCTACTGTCGACCAAACTATCTCAAAACTCTGGTCACCACAAAACTTTCAATAACAAATGGGGTCCTCCCAATCAGGTGTCTCATCATAAAAACATAGGGCATCTCCAGCCCATCCTCCACCCACACCTCGCACCCTGTGTATGGTCGCCATGTGATCGTATCAATGTCATTTAGCACTCTCCTCCAATGCTCTAGTTTTCCCAGCTTCTACTGGACAACTAAACCCCTGTATCCATAAGCATATGTGCCTCCCATAGGCCTATCTTTGTCTGCTAATGGCCTAGCAGCCAAAATATGCTCCCAGCACAATACTTGTAACAACGTCACACCAGCTGATAAACTGCCATAACTGAGGTATACCACCTCATGCAGGCCCTTGTATAGATGGGCTAGCATGGCTGATCCCCATGAAAACCTGTGAGCTTGTGTCACCATCTCCTCTAATACCAGCCCCCATCTCATAGAGAATCCCTTTGACCTACGATCAGGACAAAGGAATCCACCAATAAACCTTGCTAGTACTGATGGAAGGGGTGCATATCTCATTGTGAAAAATGCGACGAAGTGCCTCTGTACTGCCCTCCTCTGACTGCTCATATGGTAGTAGTGCACCTACTATGGGTATGCATAGGATCCTGTAGCAGTCCTCTGGTGTGACTGTCATCTCACCTGTGGCAAAATGAAAGGTGTTCATGTCGCTATGCCACCTCTCTGCCAGTGCTGTAAGTAGCCCCTGGTTCACAGTGAACTAAGGCATATCCAATAGGGATGTCAAACCGCATCTCTCAATGATGTCTAGGTCAGCTTGAGTCAACCGCGGTATCAATGTCCATGGCCTCAGAAATTGCTCCCACGACTGAACCACACCCAATCGCTCCTATCAACAAGCAAAAAAAATCCAATATTAGTTTTCATATCAAAACAAAGATATCAAAATCAAACTCACATTAACAACATGAAACAATTCGCTCATCTACATCAAGTTCAAAATCCTATCATTTCATATCAACTTGTAACACAACTCAAGTTATCAAAAACCATATCAAAACTTGTAACACAATTCAAGTCTCCAAAACACATAAACTTGTAAAACAACTCAAGTTTGCCACCCATATCAACTTGTAAAACAACTCAAGATTCCAACCCATATCAGCTTGTAAAACAACTCAAGATTCCAACCCATATCATCTTGTAACACAAATCAGGCTTCACACATTGAACTTGAAACAAAGTGCACACATAAATCATATTTTGATCAACACAACACATTGATATCTATGCATAACTTGACATATTGCAAATCAAAACAAGTTATATCGACACTCATATTGGATAAATCCATAAAAAATTATGATAGCACGACACAACAATTTCGCAAATCAACTCATCTTGCAAAACATTTTCTGATGCACTAAAACAAACTCTCGCTGCGCTAAAATCCACCCATGTGCTAGGCTATTTTTCCTACGTGCTAATTTATTCACCCTATGCGCTAGACTGACTCTACGCGCTAAATCTTTCCCCCCATGCACCACCTAACCTGCACTATGTGCTAAAACCTACGGATGCGCTAATCTATACCTCGCTGGCGCTATCTGTTTGACCCTATGTGCTAGGTTTACCCTACGCACTAAAACCCCTTACCCATGTGCACCCCTGTGGCCCCTATGTGCTAGGTCTACCCTACGCACTACCCTGCTGACTTGACGCGCTACCCTACGTTCGACATGCTCTATTTTAACTCCCTGTGCTACCCTAGACTTTCTATGCGCTACCCTATTTTGTTTCAGACGTAGCCCTAAAATTCAGCTTGATGCACTACCTAAATTTTCGTATGTGCTACTTTACGACTTTGACGTGCTAAAATGCTAAAACCGAATTTCAAAAATCAAAAAATGAACAAAAATGACCAAATCAAAAATCCAAAAGGGGTCAAATGTGATGACTTATTGGTGGTCCATACGCGGCAGGCCTCTGGTACCTCCGAATGCACTCAAACGATGCCTGGAATACGGGATAGGCATTTTTACTTTAGACCAAATTCTCTTTCTCCAAAGTCAACAATGCACAAATGAATCAAATCAAGGCACTTTTCCCCTTTTATACGAGGAAAATGAAATTAGGGTTAGCCAACCGGACATGTAATGTGGTCGCGGTCTCCCCTATACCCTAAAATCTGTAAATTATCGGGAGATGAATCAATTTCAACATTTCACATAGACAAAATCATACACACCAAACACAAATTGCCAAATCAAATCCAAATTTTCAAAATATTGATTCATCTCCCAAGGGGGCATCACGCATCAAATCAAATTTGGGGCATGACTTGCAAATCATAAAAGCAACACAAAAATTTCATTTGATCATAAATCACAATAAAACATCATTTTCTTTGAAATAACATGTGCACACACGTCATTTCAAAGAGGGGCAAAATGTAGACGTATAAAAATGACCATATTCCTAAATGAATATTTTATGTTCATTTCTCTATTTAATTAAATCCAATTTAATTAAATTACCCACATTCTTCTATTTAAATTAAATAAATTACTCAATTTATTTAAATTAAATTCAGTAGACTTCTTTTTACCATTTAATGAATAAATCATTTTATTCAATTAAATCCCCCCTATCCACTTTTAATTAAATTCAAATTTAATTAAATAGTTATCCTAAATTAAATAAATCTAGTTTATTTAATTTCCCCAAATTGCAACCAAACTGAATTAAATTAACATTATTTCAATTAAATCCTATTATCCCTCCATCCACTTGCATTTTCCTACATCTCCCACCTGCTTCCTAAACCTATTTCTAATTTCTTTTAGACTCTTCTAATCGCTTCTAATTAGATTAACCCATATTCTAAAACTTTGTCACATCCCTAAGCAAAGGGAGGTCACTTCTCAAAACCTTAAAGTCTTTGATAACCATTAAAGGCTTCAAGTCTTCAACCACTTAATATCCCCAAAGTCTTCCAAACCTTGTCATCTTATAGTTAGTTTATTTGCATTTCTAGAATCATGCATAGTTTAGGATGCATCTCATATTAAATCAACAAAACGCATCCCTCGTTCTTGCATTTGCCATCCCTAAACCATTTTGCTCAGTGATCTGAGAGCAAAAACATTGGTTTGAGGGGCCGTGTAAGATAGAGAACCATGGGACCCACCTTGGGAAGCTGAGTGATACTTCATTACTCCATAGCTTGCACCAAGAAGTCCTGTGTGTGTGTGAGCAAGGCTCCATAGAGCTCCATTTTTCACATATTGAGTTCTATCAACCCGCTTTTCCCGCATACAGGAATATCTGACACAACACCACCTATGATATCTCCAACTCTAAATTCATCAAAACCATCGGTGGTGTCCTTGTCTTTTCCTTTTCTCTTTTCTTGAGCAGCTATATCTTGTCCTTGTTTCACTTCTTTTTCTGTTTCCTCCTCAACTTTGTTTTGCTGGCTCAAAATTGTCTTCCACATGTCAAGGACCTCATCATGCACACTTTGAATGTCTCCTATGGCCACTCTCCCTATTCTGTTCCTTATTTGAAATTTTGTACACATGCTTTAGCCAATAAAGTTGCTTGATTATAATCCAATTAATGTTGCACTTCCATGAGTGCCTTTATTCTGTTTTCCATCTCCCTTCAACGAGATTTTGTAAATCTGATGGAATTATTTCATGTAGTTCACTAGGAATTCTGCATAAATTATGTAAATTCTAGATGAGTGCATCTTCAATTTTTCTTTTGTCTTTCTTGTTGCAGAGGGGATACTTTCTCCCAACACCAACTAAACCTCCATACTCTTTGATCCCATGGACCAATTCATCAATAGTTGGAGCTACATTCCTACCACTTTTGACTTCTTTAATTACCACATCATATTGGGTGTTAGAGTTATCATCCTCCTTTTCATCTTTCTTGGGCTTCTTCTTAGCCTTTGTGTCAGTTTTCCTTTCATTCTTTTTCTTTCTTGCATATGTGACTCCTACCGGTCCACCTCTACCTTGGGAAGATGTAGGAGTATCTAAGTCCTTTTATTTCATATATGTTTCCAGTTTGATGGATGCAACACCCTTGGATCTTGTCTTGGACATTTTCTTCTTTTCTTCTATTTTGTCTTCATTTTTGCTTGATTTTACCCCTATTTTCTCACTTGTACCAGTGGAAGCAATGGCACTGAATGCTTCACCTCCATATTTCTTGTCTAAGGTGTCAATATTTTTCCTAACTTTATTTTGAATGATAGGCTCCTTGAGTTCCTTCGTAATCTTGGAGCTTGCCTCCTCATAAGTTCCAAATCTCATAGCTTTCCTATCTACTAGTTTAGACAGTAACATGTTTTCATATATTTTGGCAATGTCTGCCCCGATCTCATAACTCATAGTGGGTACCCAAACAGTTCTAGGTTCAACTGTTGAATAATGCAACAATCAGTATCTACAAGAAAGAAAATAGTTTCCTTGTACTTTTGAACTATACCGGTCATGATTCTTTCTCTTTGATGCATTCTAGTTTGGAATTCTTTAAAATAACCCAACATTGTCTCTCCAAACTTATCACCTAAGTCTCGAATGATTTCACCTATCTGAACTATGATAGGTTTATCTATAGACCACACTACATTGCCCTTATCGAGAAAGAAATTTTGCACATAGAAGAAGATACATACTAGTATTGAACCATACTTGAATGATTTATTTTTGTCCTTCTTAATTCGGTCCATGTTCACCAGGAATTGAATCCTTATCATCTCACAAATGTCGTATGTTACATCCTCTTTGATGATCTGGTAAGCTACATGGATAGCACCGCTCGACACACTGTTCATGCAACTTGATTGGTACACTCTATAAGCTATCACTGTAGATGCAAACCTTACTTATGCATCCTCAATGTGAGTGACTGTCATTTCTCTCTTGTCATATCGGGATTGAGTCAACTGAGTGACCTCACTAGATGATATTGTCCTTAGGGTTAGTGCTTCACCTATTTTTCTGAACTTGTTACTCTTTGTATCACATCCTTTGTGATTTTGATTGGTGCTTTAGCTTCCAGCCATAGAAACTGGTCATGCACTCTACTTAGCACATAACTGATCCAATCAACATGGAATTGGTTTGGAATATCAACAACATATGATAGACCCTTTTTCTTCAAATGCATATGTTCTTCCTTCAATAGAGGATTATCGCAAAACCCTTTGAACTCATCTTGAGTGAATTTGTCTCCAAGATCTTCAAGCTTGTAGTGGATGAAGGAACAAACATCTTCAACTAGTAACACACCGGAGGGCATAGATGATTGGGCATCGACCATATTGACCTCTCTCGCCTTCATAAGATGCCACTTGAATTTAGGTTGTGGTTCCTTGAGTACCTCAACCAACACAGGAGTCAACACGGAAGTTGTCATGATGAACTTGAACAAGATTTACAGATTGACTTCTTCTACCATTTTTTCTAGGGCTTCCAAACACCAAAAATTCACGACTTGATATCCAAACTCTTTTAGCACAAAATGCACTTGACAAATTTAGAAAACCTTTGATTTCACTAGGAGCTCATGAATGCACAAATGAAAGAAAGATAGACAAAATGAGATTTCATTTCCTTATTTTTTTGATAAGTTATTTGGTGCACTTATACAATGGTTAAGTTGTACGATCTCAAACAGTAATAACTTATAGTTTACTGGTGTCACTTCCTTGCCAGTAACAATACAACTGATGAAAAGTTACAAATAATATGCCAAAATTTTTGCATCTAAGTAATGCAAATAAGAGTTACCTCACTTTTGTTATGGGGAATCAACCATGATTTTTCAATAAGTGCTCCCCCTGAGCATCAATTTGCTTAGTTAGAAGAAAAACTATCATCACTGGTGGATGATGACTTAGTTTTAGACTGCTTCTCTTCTTCTTTACTTTCTTCCTTCTTAGTCCACATCCTTTTCATTTCATTCTTTACCTCTTCAAAAATCTTGTTTCCTTTCAAATCATTTGGCCCTTTCTTCTTGCCAAACTGGTTTCTGTCTTCAGACCGATTATAGGATCGATTCTTGTACTCTCTGGCCAAATGACTGATCTTATGGCAATTGAAACATGCCATACTAGTTGTCTTCCATGGTCCTGCATTGTTTCTCTGACCCATTCTCATCTTGCAATTCAATACAACATGACCAAAGTTTCCACAAGTAGAACAAGTGGCATTGAGCTGATTACTCTTTCTATTAGGGCTAACTGGTTTGGATGTAGATCTTGATGCATTTTTATTGAACATGCATTCTTCATCTTTGTGTCCATATTTATTGCACATAAAGCAATATCCATTAAAGCTTCTTCTACTAGACATGTTACTTGATTGAGGTCTACCTTCATAAACAGTGTGTCTATACTTGTGACAGTTATAGCAATAACAATCAAATGTGAATGGCTTCTTATAACTGACCGATTGATTTCTACAGACATCAAACTTATGACTCGATTTACCACAATAATTGCAAGAGGATTTAGAAAAATTCATACCTTTCATCCTCTTGGGATTAGATAATTCTCCAGTTTCCATTGGACCTATACCAGAGTAACCAAATTTGGTTGTCTTCTTTGTTCTCCTCTAAGCTTTTAATTATTCATCTATCTTCTCAGATATTTCATTAAATTTTCTCAGCTTTTCATTTCTCTCATCTGCATCTTTCAACTCATTTTTGAGTTGTTCAATCTCCTTCATCATCTTCTCATTTTCCTCTATTTTTCCTTGCAGATGATCATACATAATTGTATTCTCTTGAGTAAGGATTCAAATTTCTACATCCTTTTCAATGATGATTGCATCATTCTCTCTTACGGCTTCTTCAACAAGCCTTTTGGCCCTTTTATCTTTTGATAGTGCTTCATCTACATTTCTCTTTCTTTCTTCTACTATCCTGCTGACTTCTAGTATTTCAGCCATTCCCAGGGCCTGACTTTCATGCTCTCTTTTTAGATTTGTGATTTCTTCAGCCAACTTCTTGTTCTTTTCCATCAACTTTGAGACTACCTCTTTTTCTTCTTTAGATCCACTCTGATCAAAGATTTGATCTATGATATCCTAAATCTCATTAAGTTGTAGAGAAATTTCCTTCCTTTTAGCAAGTGATTTTTTCAGTCTCTCCTTCAGTTGAGAAATCATCTCATTAGCTTCATCAAGCTACTTCTGATACCGATATTACTCCATGATCTTTTCCTCAAGTTGTTACACTTTTTTTTCTTTAGAGGACCAAAGATCTGATACCAATTGTCAGATATTAATCTGTGACTGAGAGGGGGGTGAATCAGTCAAAATAATTTTTATATAATTAAACTTTCAAGCTAATCGGTCTGCAACTACCATTTTCAAATTAACTTTAAACATTGCATTAATCATGATTACAAGAACATTAAAGGAACGATATTTACATGCATCAAGTAAATATCACATAACACCAATAATTATATGTGGAAACCCTCAGTTAGAGGGAGAAAACCATGGTGGGGATAACCCACAATCTCTTTTACTACAGTGAAAAAGAGTGCCCAGTTAAGAGCTTACAATCCTGTTCCTTCTAAGAACATCACCCTGTTAAAGATGACTGGTATCCTATTAAGAATACCTTGGAATCTGTTAAGATTCACCTTGCAAAAGGATTTTACACTTCCTTTATGGAGTGACCCTATTAGGGGATTTTACAAACAGAACAGATTAAGGTTCACCTTGTTAAGGGATTTAATCTGCTACAATTATTAGAGAGCAACAAATCATTGATTTTATGATGATACCCTTTTGTCGAATAGATATGTTCTGTATCTTCTTCAATTTCTTCTCGGTGATGACTTCACCAATTCATGAGGAACTCTTCTCTACTTCGCTTGTTCTTCACCTTACTCTGATTTTCAACCTCAATCCACTAAGAACTCCATCAACACTACAAATTCAAGATGAAAAACATGTATATAGTTGTCTTCAATCTTGGTGCAAACTTTCACTCCAAAACTTGAACTCAAAAATTCATTCTATGCACCCATTTGTTTGTTCCTCAAATCTCATTGATTATACCGGTGAGACTAACCATTCATGCTACAAATCTTGCATGTTCTCTAGCAAGAACTCTGACTTCAACTAGCTCTTTCTAAATTGATCAGATCTACATTTCACCATTGTTATCTTCTACCAGTTGTTTTCTTTATATTGGTGAACCTTCTTGACTCAGCTCAACTACTTGTTGCTTCCTATAAACTGGTCTCTTCTCACTGGTGGAATATTTTAGTCCCTTGTTCCTTACCAATCCACTATAATCCTTTTCTGATTGGGTATGATGATATTACAACTTCTTAAGTACCTCAAACTTCATCATGCCCACCATGATGCCAACAATTTCCATTTTGGAGCAACTTAAAACCTCTCTCATTCATAAGGAGATTTTGGAACAGGCCCTACTTGAATCCTGTGTCCTTGACAATATTAATGCTGCCCAGTTCTAGGCTCTTATCAGAAATCTTTCTACCTAGCACCATCTCATATTCACCTCCAATGATACCTCGTCCAAAGATGATAACCATAATAAGTCTTTGCACATAGAATCTCTTATCAAAAAGCATAAGGTAAAACAAGTCCTGATAGATAGTGGATCTAGACTTAATATTTGTACATATAAGTTAATAAAATAACTGGGACTTTCTAAGGACCTGGTTGTTCCCTCAGAACGAATCACAATAAAAGCCTATAATGATGTAGAAAGGGTTTTCAAAGGCATGATCACTCTACCTCTTCAAGTGGGCCTTGTGATAGTTGAAACCCCTTGCCAAGTTTTGGACCTTGAAATCCCCTATAACATCCTCCTTGGCCGACCATGGATTCACTCAATCCAAGCTGTCCCCTCCACCTACCATCAATTCCTTAAATTCCCCTTCAATGGAAGAGAGATCACTATCAAAGGTGATCCACAACCTTTTCAAAATTGTAAAATCCTAGAAGGGAAGCATCCATACCGTTGTCTGTTAAACATACCTACTCCACCTCCTACATCTGATACATGTAAATTTGCCTCCACTTCATCTCAACCAGAACCTAAGGTCAAGATCATAGATGATGGCTACAAAGAGTAGAAACTTGAGGATTTCCTACTTGTGGGCAAACTCCCCTTATCTCCCAAGTCATTTAGCAAGCCCAAAGAAATTAAGAAACATCAAAAATCCACTATCTAATGCAAAGATACTACCTTTAAACAATGGGGCCTACTTGATGAAGAGAGTCTCAAGACATATTTTTCCTCCTAGCTATATCAAGAAGAAGATGAAGAACCATCAAAGTTCCCCAAGAAGATGTACCCAAAAACATCAACCATAGTGGATAAGATGGGTTATAAAGGACACGACTTGGGGCCCAAAGAAAAAAGAATAAAAGCACCTATAAATTCTATCTCATATAAACACAATAGGGTCTCAGGTTACACTATAATACCTAAGATCACTATCGTCAATGCCTTTTCATATCCCTCTTTGGACATTGAAGACTCCGATGAAGAGGAATTTCATGAAATGCCTTTTGAATACCAAGATGACATCTTCTTTCACACCCATATCAATGCCATTACCCCTGTAACCTCTTCCATTTCACATGAGCTGCAACTTGTTCATCCTAAGCTTATAGACTGAGACCAATGAGAAAAACTTGCTCTGGACATATGTGCCAATCACAATGCTCTCATGACTATCTTGACTATGCACAACTTGGAAGACTACAACAGACTTCATGGGATCCAACTGCATGAAGAAGGATACTTTGGTAGCTAGGTCAATGCCCTTAGCGACAAAAAAGACAATAAAAAGAAAATTCATGATTCCTTAGGTGAAAATCTTCGCGAGGTACCTATGGATGAGGAAAAAGTAAAAAAAAAAAGGGTGTATCCTCAATCAAAAACCTGAATTAGGCACTTGAGGATGAGGAACTTGACCTCCCTACAATGGTTCCCCTGCAAAAAGATAGGTCAACCCTACTTATAGAGGAAATAGACACTATCAACATGGGCACTGAAGATACTCCTAAGAACATTCTCATTGCTAAGTCTTTGTCGGATCAAGAAAAATATAACTTCATCAATTTTCTCACAGAAACAAAGATTAACTTTGTCGTGTCATATACTAACATGCCAGGCCTTGATCTAGACTCACTAGTCCACAATCTTGTTGTCCATCCAGATGCCAAACCTATGAAGCATAAATTACGCAAAATACATCCGCACGTTGCACTCCTCATCAAGGTAAAACTTCAAAAGATGTTGGATGCTAGATTCATAAAACCAATAGATTATCCTAAGTGGGTGTCCAGCATTTTCCCTATTGGAAAAGATACTAGGGGCATCATAATCTACATGGATTTTAGTGACTTGAATAAAGCATTCCCTAAGGATGATTTCCCTCTTCCCAACATAGACATGATCGTAGACTCAACAACAGGACATGAAATATTATCACTCATGGATTGATTTTCTAGATATAATCAGATTAGGATAATAGAAGAAGACCAACACAAAACAACATTCACAACACCTTGGGGCACCTTTTTTTATCAAGTCATGCCTTTTGGTCTCAAGAATGTTGAAGAAACATATCAACAAGAAATGACAACCATCTTTCATGACCTCTTGCACAAAATCATGGAAGATTATGTGGATGATCTAGTAAAATCCAAGACAAGAGATGAACATATTCCTATCCTAAGGCATATTTTTGAGGGATAAAAAAAGTATAAGCTGTGCCTAAATCCTAAGAAGTTGATCTTTGGTGTTACATCTAGGAAATTTCTTGGTTTCATTATTTCTAGCTTAGGTAGAGAAGTTGATCCTACAAAGGTGAAATGTATTAGGGAAATGCCTCTCCCAAAGACTCAAGAAACTACATAGTCTACAAGGAAGGCTCCAATTTATTAGATGCTTCATTGCACAACTCATAGATAAGTGTCACCCATTTTCACACTTACTACACAAGGACACCAAATTCAAATGGGACTGCCTATGTCAGAAGGCTTTTGAGAAACTCAAGGAATACCTAGCATCACCTCCAGTTCTTATGCCTCCTATCCCAAGACAACCACTCCTTTTGTATATATCAACAACCACAATGGCACTGGGGGTATTATTGGCATAAATAGATGATCAAGATAAAGAGCATGCCATGTACTATATTAGTCACACATTAGTAGGGTATGAGCTCAATTATACCCCTTTGAAAGGGCATGCTTGGAACTTGTCTTTAGCACACATAAACTTTGTCGCTACATGCTTAAAAACATAACATAATTGATTGCTAAAATTGACCCCCTCAATTACCTCTTATCAAAGGCTGCTCCCACAGAAAAAACTGCTAAATGGGTCATGTTACTGAGTGAGTTTGACATTGAGTATGCAGATAGAAATGCAATGAAAGGATAAGTGATAGAAGAAAAGTGGCATATGCTCCACTTCAAGGTGATCAACCCATCCTCACAGAATTCCTTGATGAGTTCATAATGACTGTCACCACACCTTCCACATGGCAGTTATACTTTGATGGTTCCTACATGTAGATCGGATTGGGGGAAAACATATTATTGGCCACACCACAAGGGGATTGCATCCCTAAATCATATAATATAGCCTTTTCATGTACCAATAACATTACAAAATATAAATCATTTATCAATGGAATCCTCTTAGTCATCCAATGGAAGATATTGTAATTACATGTTTATGGTGATTCCCAATTTGTCATTAAATAGGTCAATGATGAGTATCAAACAAAAGATTACAAGATTTTTCCCTATCACACAATGGTAGAAGAACTAAAGAAACACTTCACAACAATATAGTTTGAGCAGATTCCACACACAAATAATAGGGCTACATATGCAATGGCTACTATTGGCTCTCTCCTCCAGATGTCGACACATAGTAAAAAAAATGATTTTTTGGTCAAGCAACTCTTCATACTAACATATGATCTACCTGTGTTTGAATTGGTGTGTGTACTCATTGGTCCCAAATCCCCTTGGTATAAAGAGATCTTCACCTATTTGAAAGACAACATCATTCCTCCCCACCTCACTAGAACCCAGCAACAAACCTTCATTTGTCATTGTACTCATTACACGATCCTTGGAGATACCCTATTCAAAAGGAATTTTGATAGTTCCTTCCTATGGTGTCTAGACAAACAAGAGGTTGAATGAGCACTATGTGAAATACATGAGGGTATATGTGGGCCACACTCAAGTTGGCTCACTTTGGCTAAAAAGCTCCTGCGAACGAGATACTACTATCCTACAATGGAAGAAGATGCATATAATTATGTGAAGAAATGTATCCCTTGTCGGGAGCATGGCGAAAAGATTCATGCTCCATCACAAGATCTACAACCTTTTATCACACCTTGGCCCTTCTCATAGTGGGGGCTCAATCTCATTAGGAATATCCACCCTGTATCCTCCAACGATCATAAATTCATCATCACCACTACCAAATACTTCACCAAGTGGGTGGAGGCTATTCCTCTTACCTTCACCACTTGGAAGAAAATATCTAAATTTATTTTGAACTACATAATCTTCCGTTATGGAATCCCCAAAGTAATTATCACAGATAATGGCAGACCTTTTAAAAATTAGGATGTTAAAGAGCTTTGTAGGATGTTTGATATCCAACACCATTTCTTCACCCCCTATTACTCGCAAGGTAATGATCAAGCTGAGGCTTCTAATAAAACCCTAATCAAAATCCTTAAATATATAGTCAATGAAGCTGGCCATTATTAGCATCTCCAAATCCATCCTTCTCTGTGGGCTTACCACACTTCCATTCAAATACCCACGTATGCCACTCCATACTCCTGGTCCTTAGCTCCAAAGATGTCCTCCCTCTTGAGATTGAGTTCCCCTCCCTAAGGGTGTCACTGTAGAATATCCTCCCTAATGATGAATATAGAGTTTCCACATTGCAAGAGCTGGAATTGTTGGATGAAAGGTGCCTCAAGGCCTTAAACCATCTCCACGTATATAAAAATCACTTATAGTTGAGCTACAACAAGAAAGCCAGAACTTGAGAATTTGAAGTTGGTGATCTTTTCCTTATGGAAAATCAGAGAAACCTTCAAGATAGAGAAAAGAAAGGCAAGTTTGAGCCTAATTGGCTTGGACCTCATGTGATCACAACAAAGTATGGATCAGGTGCATATCAGTTGGCTACTCCTAAAGGAGATCCTTTGGACGAGCCTATGAACATCATGCACCTAAAGAGATTTTATGCCTATTCCTTAGAAGGTCACCAGTTGTCTAAAAGAATGAAAAAATAAAAAAATTAGCAACAAAGTAAAAATAAATAAAAAATACAAAAAAATACAAAAAAAGAAAAAGCAAAAAAGTAAAGAAAAATCAATTCGTCCATCAATGAAAACCAATTTGTGGTGCTATGGGAAAGTATCTTGGTGAAAACCTAGTTTCATGCATCAAGGTAAATAAGTTGCATCCACCATCCTATTTATGACTCACATCTGCTCCTATAATTGTAAATCCTCCATTTTACTAACCCACCCATCTGCCTTATGTAGGACTCAAGCACCAGAATAAAGGACATCTGTGCAAGATGTTTCCCATCTTGATTCTGAAACCCCTTCATGGGTTTCTATCGATTGACTTCTTCATTATACAAGAAAATGCAATCTCTCCACAAGAAAAGGAAAAGGAATAAGGTGCTCCTGACCACCTCCATAGAAGTTGCGATTCATTTTAGTATCCTCCACAACAATCCTACCCTCTATCCCCACCAAACTATCCTCAGCAAGCTACTTATCCATCCCCTCCCCCAATATATGATGATGAGTCTTTACATGAGTCATGAATAAGGATCATCCCATCAATCTGAGCTTCCATCCCATCAGATTGAGCTTTCATCCATCATGTTGAGCTTTTATCCCAATACCCTGAGATTAATCCCAAGTCTTGAGCTTGTGCTTCTTCTTGACTTGTGTGTTATCCAAACATCCATCCACACGTACTCCATCAAGTCTTTGCAATCAGTATTATATCCACT